>NC_133648.1:232552851-233243461 GCF_009905375.1 Apium graveolens | reverse complement strand
GCTGAGGACGACACTCTTCCTCCTCCTCCGAGACGACAGAGACATCCAGCAGAGAGTGGAGAGGAACGATGATATGGATGCCGAGGGTACTTCCAGGCTCCTTAGAGCTTTTTCAGCCCTGCGTGGCTTTTTTTATTTTCGAGACTTTATTTATCAAACTTTTGTAACATCTATCAGATCTATTTCATTATCACCTTTTATGCTTGCATCCATGCATTTGATTTTTATTTGTTAGGCCACAAACATACTTTGAAGAACTTATGAATTTCATAAAATTGTCTGGGATTCGTCCCTTACACAAGTCTTAATAAATTTCGTAATAAAACTAAAACATATAAATCCTAAGCAAGCAAAGCTTCAAGGTGCTTTTCAACCTACTCGCCATCCTGACGAGTGAGAATCGTACTTCGATCATCTCACACGTAGTAAACCTTCAGGTTTTGTGCGTGCCAGGTTCTCGGGACTTCAAAACCATCCATAGTCTCCAGCTTGTAGGTTCCTCTACCCTGAACGCTCTTGACTCTATACGGCCCTTCCCAATTTGGGGCAAGCTTTCCTTTCTGTCCAACACCAGAAGCCTCTATTTTTCTCAAGACTAGGTCACCTTATTTGAAAAACCTCTCTTTAACCCTTAGGTTGTAGTAGAATGAAGCCTTTTTCTGATATTCTACTATCTTTGCGTGTGCTTTATCTCGCACTTCATCGATTAAATCCAGGGCTAACTTCTGCCCTTCCTCATTTTCTTTTTCATCAAAAGCCTGAATCCTTGGAGAAGAATGTGATATCTCCACGGGAACTACTGCTTCCGCCCCATATGCCAACATGAAAGGAGTTGCATTTGTCGTGACTCTACAGGTAGTCCTATAGGCCCACAATATGGGAAATATCTCATCCACCCAGTTATTTCTTGACTTTTCGATCCTCTTCTTTAGTCCATCCAGGATTATCCGATTGGCTACCGTCCGCTTGCCCATTGGCTTGCGGGTGAGCCACAGAGGTGAACCGTAACTCAATTTCATTTTCTTCGCAATACTTCTTGAATTCCTCGTTGTTGAATTGTGTTTCCATTGTCAGTGACGAGGATACGGGAATTCCATATCGGCACATAATGTTTTCCCACAGGAATTGTGCAACCTGCTTAGTTGTGATTTTGGCCAAAGGTTTGGCTTCGATCCACTTGGTGAAATAATCAATGGCTACAATCAGAAACTTCCTTTGTGCTGTGGCCTTAGGAAAAGGCCCTAGAATATCCATCCCCCACATAGCAAAGGGAATAGGTGAGTTGATAGAGGTCAGCATCTCGGGGGGTTGTCTGGCGACTGGTGCATGCTTCTGACAACGATCACACTTCTTTACATATTCTTTGGCATCAGCCATCATTTCTGACCAATAAAAGCCTAAACGAGTTATCTTATGAGCCAAGGCCCTGCCCCCCAAGTGTTGCCCACAAATACCTCCATGCACTTCCTCAAGAGCTAAGCGTGCCTCATCGGGCCTGAGACACCTCAAGTAAGGAACCACGAAAGATCTTTTATATAGAATCCCATCTATCAAAGAGTACCTTAGTGCTCGAACAGTTAACTTCCGTGCCTCAATTGTATCGCTTGGCAACCAACCGGTCTGAATGTGAGCCTTGATGGGATCAATCCATGACGTCCCCAAGCCTACGGGAGCCACAAGCTTAACATCTATGCTTCGTGTCTTCAAAACACGGAAGTACACACTTCCTGAACTTTCTTCAATCTCAGATGAAGCAAACTTTGATAGCGCATCTGCTTTAGCATTTTCTTCCCTTGGAATGTGTTCAACATGGCATTCATTAAATTGGGTCATCACAGCCCTTACTAGGCGAACATACTTTGCCATCGTATCATCCCTTGCTTCAAATTCTCCCTTTACCTGGGATATGATCAACTTCGAGTCTCCACGGACCTTTAAGTTTTTGACTCTAAGTGTCCCAGCTAGACCAAGGCCAGCAATCAGGGCTTCATACTCTGCCTCATTGTTTGTGGTTGGGAAGTCTAGCTTCATGGCATACTCAATTAAGAATCCATCAGGGCTTTGCAAAACCAACCCTGCTCCACTGGAATTTGTTTTTGATGCTCCATCAAAATAGAGAACCCAATATTCTTTCTCCTTGTCCCCATTGTCGACTCCCTTGTCTTGAGGTGTGGTATCTTCCTGCCCCCCGACTTCTTGGTTGGGTATGGTACATTCCACCACGAAGTCAGCTAGTGCCTGGGCTTTTATGGCCATACGTGGCTTATACTTGAGATCGAACTCTCCCAACTCTATTGCCCACTTAATCAGTCTCCCACTTGCCTTGGGACTGTGAATGATATTTCTCAGTGGCTGATTTGTTAGCACTTCAATTTGGTGAGCTTGAAAATAAGGACGCAGCTTTCTTGAAGCCATTACCAAGGCTAAAGCGAATTTCTCAATGGCTGAATAATTCAACTCAGCACCATGCAAAATTTTGCTGACATAGTATACGGGTTTCTGGACTTTCAGTTCCTCCTTAACCAACACCGCGCTCAAGGCGCTTTCTGAAACAGCCAAGTACAAGAATAAAACTTCACCCAGAACTGGCTTGGCCAACAACGGGGCCTGGCCCATATACTTCTTTAACTCTTCAAATGCCTTCTGATTTTCCTCACTCCATACAAAGTCTTTAATGTTCTTTAATGACTTGAAGAATGACAAACACTTGTCTCCTGACTTGGAGATGAATCGTCCTAGCGCAGCAACCCTTCCTGTGAGTTTCTGAACATCCTTGACAGTTTTTGGGGGTTCCATGTCCAGGATTGCCTTTATTTTATCGGGGTTAGCCTCAATTCCCCTCTTTGAGACCATCAATCCCAAGAATTTTCCAGATCCTACTCCGAAAGCACACTTCGTGGGATTCAACATCATCTTGTGGTACCTCAGGACCTCAAAAACTTCCCTCAAATGGGTTATATGATCAGTCTTTACTAGACTCTTGACTAGCATGTCATCAACATAGACTTCCATAGTCTTCCAATAAGATCCTTAAAAATTTTATTCACCAACCTTTGATAGGTGGCTCCTGCATTCTTGAGACCAAACACCATAACAAGATAATAATAAACACCAAAGTCAGTGATAAATGATACCTTTGGAATGTCATCCTTATGCATTTTGATCTGGTTGTATCCGCTAAACCCATCCATGAAACTCAGCATCTCATGTCCAGCGGTGGCATCAATCAAAGTATCAATTCTAGGCAGCGGAAAACAGTCTTTGGGGCATGCATCATTCAGATCGGTGAAGTCTATACACATCCTCCACTTTCCATTAGCCTTCTTCACCATTACAGGGTTTGCTAACCACTCCGGAAATTGAATCTCCTCAATGAAACCAGCCTCTAAGAGCTTTTCCACTTCCTGCTTTATAGCCTCTTGTCTTTCCGGGGCAAAATTTCTTTTCTTTTGTTTCACTGTCTTCCGGCTTGGATCCACGTTTAACTTGTGGGTAATTAACTCCGGGTCTATGCCTGGCATATCAGCTGCTGACCATGCAAACACATCACTATTTTCTTGCAAAAATTTCACTAACTTCCCTCTAAGGGGCTCCTCTAATGTAGCTCCAATGAAAGTCATCCTCTCAGGATTCTTGGGATCTAAAGGAACCGAAACCAATTCTTCTGCTGGCCTTCCTCTATTCTCATCATTTTCTCGAACATCCATATCTTCAATAGGAAGAACCTGCCCCCCGACTCCATCTGCCCTCAAAGAGGCCACATAACAGCTTCTAGCCATTTTTTGATCTCCTCTCTCTTCTCCAATCCCATTTCAGGTGGGAAACTTCATGACTGAATGGTAGGAAGAGGGGACTGCCTTGAAGGCATGTATCCCTGTTCTCCCCATGATAGCATTATAAGTTGAACTAGCCTTTACCACCACAAAATCCAGCATCTGCGTTGCTTGCCTTGGCTCCGTACCTATGGTGGTTGGCAATTTAATTATCCCTTCCACAGGACATTCTACTCCAGCAAATCCATATATCGGCATGTCGGTTGGTGTCAACTGGGAGTCGTTATACCCCATCCTTAGAAAGGTGTCGTGGAGCAAGATATCCACAGAAGCACCATTATCCACAAGGACCCTCTTAACCGGGCTATTTCCTATTATCGGCGTTATGACCAGCGGGTCGTCATGGGGAAACTTCACACCCTCTAGGTCGGAATCATCAAAAGCCAATGTTACTTCTGTCCTGGCCCTCTTCGGGGCTTCTCCAACAATATGCATAACCTCTCTAGTATATGCCTTTCTAGAATTTTTGGACAATCCAGCAGCAGTTGGACCTCCAAAGATCGTGTTTATCACAGGCCCTCGAGGTCTCGGCCCTCCATAAATGGTGTTTATAACTGGTCCTCTAAGTTGGGGATTCCGCCCCTGATCATCTTGGTCCCTCCTACGATCTTCAAAGTTCTTCCTTCCATTATTATTTCTGTCTCCTCCATCTCCAGTATACTTGTTCAATCTTCCTTTTCGAATCAAAAACTCAATTTCATCTTTCAACTGCCTACACTCATCGGTGTCATGGCCAACATCTTTGTGAAACCTGCAATACTTGCCCTTATCTAGCTTGGCGGGATCAGCCTTCAAGGGCTTAGGCCAACGAATATCTCTGTCTTTCTCAATCTCCATCAAAATCTGACTTCTGGGAGCATTCAGCTTAGCGTATTCAGTGAACTTTTGCCCAGGTCCTCCCTTCTTGGGGGTTGAATCAGGGTTTTGTTCAGTTCTAGGATATTTATCCTTAGCGATATACTCCAAATCAGTTTTTCGTTTCTTGCCTCCAGTGGGCTCATTACTTACTACGGTCTTCCTCATACTTTCTTCAACCTTGATATACTTCCCTGCCCTCTCTTGGAGCTGCAACATGCTCTCAGGGGGTCGTTTGGCCAAAGACATCTTGAAAAACTCATCCCTAGTTCCTTGTTGCAGTGCTATCATGGCTACCTTATCATCAAGGTCTGGGACTTTTAAAGCCTCCTTTGTAAAACGATTTAGGTAATCTCTTAAGGATTCTTTAGCTCCCTGCACAAGACTCATAAGAGATGCTGAACTTTTCTCATGGACTCTTCCACTGATGAATTGCTTAATAAAAGCCTGACTTAATTCTCTGAATGATCCAATAGAATTTGGGGGTAGGCGACTGTACCATCTTTGAGCCATACCCGACAGGGTTTGAGGGAAGGCCCGACATTTTATAGCATCATTCACGGGTTGCAGCAGCAGTGCATTAGAGAATGTCCTAACATGATTAGCGGGGTCTCCCGTGCCATCATAGGCTTTGATAGTGGGCATCTTGAATTTTCTTGAGATATGGGCATTCATTATCTCTTCTGTGAAGGGTGGAGTTGGATCATCAGGATCTCCAAGGGGAAGGAGATTGCTTGGATCAGTTCTTGGGACAGCAGCCCTTCTTCTTACCGGACCATCCAGGTCTATGATAGGAGGAGGATTTCTCCCCCTAGGAGGTATGTGGGGTCTGGTGGCTTGGTGAGCCTCCAAATCACGCCTCAGCCTTTGGATTTCAGCCTCATGAGCCCTGATCTTTTCCTGCACTTCTTGGGGATTCGCCCCTGGGGTGCTTTGGGGGCGTTGCCTTCCATCGACCATTGGCTCTTTTCCAGGACGCCTCCTTCTCGGGGCCACTTCATCATCCGAAGATTCGGAGTCTCTCTCAGTGTATGGACCAGAAAATTCCCGATCCTCAGGGATAGGATCCAAACCTCGTATATAGGGGGGCGACCGCCCTCGTGCTTCGCTTCGCCCAGCATATCCACTTCCTCCAACCTCAGGGTGAAGGGGCATCCCATAAGGGGGGTTAGTAGTAACAATAGTTGAATATTCATACCCGACGGGTCGAGAATTCACAGGTATATGTATTTGTTGAACTTGAGGATTCGTACCTTGAATAGTCGGGGGAGTTGTCCCTTGTGGCTGAGGATGAGTTGCCCCTGTCTGGGCTTCCCCCTGAGTAGATGCATAAGTTGAATGGGGAGGAACCTCCACGGTTGATGAAATCACCTGGGTTGTCCCTGATGGTGTTCCCTCCTCCAGAGTGCTGGTTGTTCTCCGTGTTCTCGCCATGGTTGTTGTTCCGTTTTTCCCACAGACGGCGCCAAATGTTATGGATTAAAACTACTATATAT
This sequence comes from Apium graveolens, assembly GCF_009905375.1. Taxonomy (NCBI): domain Eukaryota; kingdom Viridiplantae; phylum Streptophyta; class Magnoliopsida; order Apiales; family Apiaceae; genus Apium; species Apium graveolens. The sequence goes on along the minus strand of NC_133648.1, from coordinate 233,237,277 downwards.
AATTGCTGTATTTAATACTAAGGAACGTGAGCTCCAAGGCTCGATTTGACTGCTCTTGTGTTTCGTGACTCAATCTGCCTTAACAAGATGCCTACGTACCTTGCTGATTGCCAAGGATCAAGTCAAAAAACGTAGTTCTGATTTGTGGGGTGAGACCCCTTATATAGATGTTGGTGGTCCTTGAATTGGACTTGGTATAGGAGACTTGGTGGGCAAGTCTCATAATTAGAATGGACTTTGGAGTCCTAGATAGTAGGAAACTGATTCCTTATCCTTTTAGGTCCCCTTGAGGCTTATCTATAAGGATTTATATCCTTATCAGGACTCTTCTCAACAGCTGATTTTTCCCTTATTAATTAATTATGAAATTAATTAATAATCAGGGCTTTTGGGCCTTTTTTATTCGACTAGACCTGATCTGGTCCATCAGGCTTAACCTTTCTGGTCTGAATATCAAACACCTTTTTATTGGGTCCAGCAGCCCATTATCAGGATTTATTTATCCCTATCAGTATTCATCTAATTCAGTAAGCACATTGTTGCATTAATATGTTTTATGTACATATTACTTTTAAGTCACTTATTCATTTTAAATCATAAGTTACTTATTTTAAGATTTTACAAACGGATACTGTTAATATACAATTGGATCGAATGTTTAGCACATTGTTGCATTAACATGTTTTATGTGTAACTTGTGTCGAAAGCGTGAACATTGTAAAAGGTACATGACATAAATTACATGAAAATTTTAGAAATGATAAGATTAAACATAAATTACATGAAAAATTGTAAAAAAAAAATCTAACACGATACGAGGGATTTTTAGAAAACACTAGTCCTATAATTAATTTTTATTTAGAATGTAATCTTTCAGAGCTTACTCTTTTTTCCCTATTTTTTTTCTCACTATGTTTTACTCTTGTGAGATTTTAACGAGGCATTTTTTGTAAGTTTTTGTTAGGTATGAAGTGCAACACATAGGAGTGAATGTGTTTTCTTGATTTTCTTGATTATTAGATAGAGTTTTTGGATTTTAAAACTTAACAGCTGGATTTAAATCTGTAGTGATACATGATTGAATGTAAGGACACACGTAATTTATTAAAACTCACTTGATTTATATTAAATCAAATTTGTTGTGCTACAAATATGTGTTCTTCAATGATAAGAACTCAGCTACTTCTCTTGAGAGAGTACAAGATTTTTCTAGATCTGTTTTGTTATATCCAAACAAAAGACCCATGACATATTTTATAAAACAACGTGCACATTTTACAAAGATTACACTAAAATGGACTAACACATATTCTAAAGTCTATTTTCACTTTAAGTGCAACAAATCTTCATACAATCTTAGAGGCTTGTGACCCTCCTTTGTCTAGTTTATCTTTGCCCTTGATCTTGCATTCTTCAAGTTACATTTGTAGGCTTTTCAATTCAATGATAGAATTATTTGTTGACTGATAATCTTGGATTTTCAAGTTGTTTATATTCTGAATTTTGAAGTTGTTGTCGAGATCTATTTTATCGTATACAGAAGTCACATATCGATATGTAAATGACTTATCGATATCTCTACTTCTCTATAAGTATTATGACTTGTCGAGATCTCCAGTTCTCTACAAGTAGATTGACTTGTCTATATCTCCAGTTCTCAACATAGGCTTTTAAGTTGTCGATATCTCCAGTTCTCTACAAGTAAATTTTGACTTGTCGATATCTCCAGTTCTCTACAAGTAGATTTTAAATTGTCGATATCTCTAGTTCTCTACACGGACTTTTGACTTATCGATATCTCTAGTTCTCTACAAGTAGATTTTGACTTATCGATATCTCTATGGACTTCTCGACAGGTCATTTTTGACTTCTCGACAGACATCTCTATACATCTTGATCTGTGACTTTTCGATATGCGACTTAGAATATTTTTCCAAAAACAACATTATTTAATTCCAAGCTTCTACACTTCTCTTTGAGGCATGATCAAGATTGATCTTCTTCCAGAGTTTATTTCTTAGTTTGATGGTTGTTCATAGAAAAATCCTCCAGTCTAATCTCTTTAACATTTTTAAAGACTCAAGAAATATAAATACAAAATATAATAAGATTATCATACAACTGATTCTTAGAGTTATCAAAATGACTTAGTCTCGTTGTGTACAGGCATCTCTTGCACAACAATCTCCCCCAATTTGTAAGAAGATTACCTGTCACAAATTCATGCCTGATAATAAGACTAACCCCAAGCTAAAATTTAAACAAACAAAAATAGTTGAACTATTTTCCCCTCTTTTTATGAAGATAAATTATGTGGCGGTAAATTCCTCATCATGTTCCGATAATGGAAGTGAGACAAATTGACTCAAGGTACCTGAATTTAAATAACAGATCATGGCTTTATTGTCGATGAAACCCAAGACTACCTCGTGTAAAAGCCCGTAGGTTCCCAATTTTAAAGGAATTACTAACAGATTGACAAAGTGCAGGTTTTATACATTCTTGCATTTACATTCGAAATTGAATTTACAGAGTCATTTAAATTTCTTATATCCTGGTTGTTCTCTATTCAAATCCCTGAGTTTGACAAAGCACTCAAGTTCTTCAATTATTTCAATTCCTCTTAGAGCTTCCACCAGTTTGAGCCATTCATAAAGTGAGTAACTATCAATATATTTTATTCTGAACCTTGATAATCTACGAGTCTTAATATTCAGAAACACACCATCGGGAGAAACTCTACTCAACCCTTGTGCTTTAAGCTCATGTAACCTTTGCTAAAATATCTCAATATCCTTAACATACTTCATCTCATTTGCTTCCCTCTCAGCATTCTCCCTTGCATCTCTTTCGTCTCTTTTATTTAACCTTCTAGCTAATTCAACCTTCCTCATCTTGGTGAAAGCATCCTTCCCATTCATCATACTAATTACTCTTTCAAGTTCTACAGTTGAGTAATTTTCAATCACTTCTCTGTTGAGCAAGTTGAATGTGCTATATTTAAAATAAATCTTCACCTCTCCCAGAGTTTCTACACATACTTTGACTATTTCTTTAGCTAGTTGTTTATTGTAGTCATTATCTGATATATCTTCTGAGATTGGTAGAAAATCATCTTGATTGAAATAGTTCCAAAGAGCACCATCTACATCTTCTCTTTTCTTTGCTTTTCTCCCAGTAGACTTGAAATGAGTTTTAGTTAGAGGTTTGAATAATAGAGGTTTAATAAGTTTTTTCGAAGAGGTTTGGTAGGCTATGATAGGTATTTTAAGTAGAGAGTTGGCTGTAGGTTTGGAGATATATTAAGGCTTGGAGGTTTGGATGTTTTAAGTTTAAGTTTGGCTAGGAGTTTGGGTTGAGGTTGGTAGAGTCTTAGATATTTGGCTTATAGGTATTTTCTTGGTGTCTTTACCATCTCTTCCATCTTTCTTCTTGTCTCCATCTTTCCCTTTCTTCTACTCATCCTTGCTACCCTTTTCTTCCTTATGACTCCCACTACTTTTGCTTGATTGACTTGAATTTGAGCCAAAAGATTTGTGTTTATATTTCTTTTGCTCGTCATCATCTAATTCATCATCTTTTTTATTAATTTTGGTTTGTGGTAGCATGGCATTTGCCATTTTCAAGTATCTTGCAAATGTCTTGATCATCTCAACATCCTCATTTATCTTGATCTTTTTGGTCTTCACCTCTATCTCAATAGTCATCATCAAATTCTTATTTGACATGACACAATGTTTAGGTAATTGAAAGTCTCTGCATCTCCTGGTGTTAGGGCATATGTAGGTCACTCATTTGCTGGGTTTTAGATAGGCTTTAGGAAAAGCTTCTTGTTGACCTGATTTTAGCTCATATAGCAAAAGAGTGTCCTCTAGACTCATCACCTTGACTTTATTGATGAAAATATCCAGTTCAGAGGCTCTTCTTGATCTTAGAAAGGAGAGAGAGATGCATGCATACACATATCAACTTCAGGGTCATTTACATTCACCACAATTCACTTTTCTCTAAACATTTGTCTGGTGACTAGTACCACTCTCAAGAAGTTGATATTGTTGTTCACAAACTTTTTGTAAGAGAAATGATTTAGGTTGAGTGAGACTCTTAGGCCTTCAAGGAAATCACCAAATTCCTTGTCAAGATAAGGGCCTTTAGCTGCCATTATGAGTTTTTCAATCTCAATGTTATCCTCTGTTAGGTCACACACACTGTAGAAGGGTGAATACAGTGTATAATACAATCAAATCGAACTTTAATATCTTAAGTAACAGAAAATAAACTTTATTGAAACAATAAACTCTGTTACAGTATGGAACTGTTACCTCTCAGTGATGAACAAATATCACGAGAGCTGCTAGGGTTATAATAAATAATCTTCTCGAATATGATAACACTTATAGTGTAAACCCTATGTCTGTGTTTATATACTACACAGTTACAAGATAATCACTAATTGATATGGAATATAATTCTGCTTCCTAAAATATATCAATCAGATATCTTTTCTTCCAAGTATTCCATTCTTCACGGAACTCCTTCTTCATGCATATCTCTTCTTATGTTTATCTTGATCTTCTTTCCTTTAATCAGCTACTGTCCTTATCTGATCGTCCTTCAGCACTTAAGTTCTGATATCTAACTTCTGATGATTATCTTCTGATAATATAAGTACTGATATCCTTAAGTCCTGACTTCCAGTATAAGTACTGATCAACGATTAAGTACTGATTTGTCCTGTTAAGTAAGATCTGAAATCTAAACATAAATTATATTAGTCATGACATTATCAAATATATCTAACAATCTCCCCCAACTTGTAAATTAGCATAATATACAAGTTTAACAGATATTTGATGATGTCAAAAACATTAAGTACAAATGCATGAGAATTAGACTAGATAACTACAACTTACAGTCCTTAAAGCTTTACCAATATTCGACTTCTGATAACAACTTCAGTCTGTACAAATATCAGAATTTAAGCAGTTGTAGATCTTCAAATTGGCTTCATCATCTGATCTCTCTGATGTCAGGAGTTGTTCTGAGATAATTCTTCAACAAACATCTCTCAGCATATCTAAGTTCATCAATCATTCTCCTTTTGTCATCTTTAAACTCTGCAGTATCTTCACCAATTTGAAAGATTGCAGCTCTGAGATCATTGATCTTTGCTTTTCTTATATCCTGATCCAGTCTAATCAAATAAGCTTTATCAGACTCAAGATTGAATTCAACAGCCCTGTACCCCAGAAAGGTAGTTATAATCTTAGCAGTGTTGGGCTTCATTTCAAGTATATCACCATTGTGATCTCTATACTTTGGAACGTATGTGCTGTCAGACTTAACAGAATAAAGCCTTTTCTGTCTCTGAATCTGTTCTTTCAAATAGTTTGCAGCAGTTCCTGTTATTCTGTCATCCACTTGAAGTAAGAATAGTACATGCTCCAATTCTTTAAAATAATTCAATGGAATGGCATTTTGTCTTATATGATAAACCCTACCATCTGTCATGAAATACAACAAGATGTATTCTTTCAAGTAGGTATGGTAAACCATCTGTACAGATTCCAGTTGTTTCAATCTCTCAGGAGTTGCTCCAATACCTGGTTCACTCAAGGGAGTTGGATCATTGGTAGTGTTATGTATTCTTCTTTCATCAGCACTTCCCAATCCAGTTTTATCTCTTGCTTCCTTTCCAGTAACTACTCTTGCTTCAAAACCACTTGCAGTAGACTTCAAAGATTGAGTCAGTTTTGCTTTAGTGAATCCTGGTAAGAGTGTCTTTGGTCTATCTTCTGATATTAAGTTAACTTGAGCTATGTCAGAGGTTACTTGCTTCTTCTGAATATCAGAACTTACAATTTCTTGACTCTGAACAACTTGAGCCATGTCAGAGGTTGTTTTAAGAACTTTTCTTGAAGTCAGAACAAGATTATCCTTTTCATCAGTAATTTCTTCATCCTCACGAGGCACATAAACCTTGATAGGTTCACCAACCTTTTCTTTACCCTTGGATCTTGGATTTATCTGTGGTTGTGATCTAGCCAATGTTGCTTCAGTATGTGTCCTTTCTTTGATCACAATGCCTTTGAGTTTTGGAAGTGGCTTTTTACCAGAAGCTTCAGATTTAGATGTGACTTTCTCCGATTTAATCCTGACTTCTTCTTCCATTAAACTTTCCAAGTCCATTCCTGGATTTTCCTGAAGAAATAACCGTCTTGACATTTCCTCATCAAGATCTAAAAGTTCATCAAAACTTATCCTTTTACCAGCAGCAGAACTTATTCTTTTCCCAGTATCAGAACTTGTCCTGTGACTTGTGATTTCAGCTTTTCTTGATGTGAATCTTCTACCTTGACTATGACCTCTACCCATTCCAGGGTTTCCTTGATCATCTTTTTCATCATCCTTCCCTGTCAGTTTCTTGTCAGTCTTGCATTTGGACTTAATTACTTTCTCCCTCTTTTTGGCATCAGCAGGTAGTAGAAGAGAGATAAGCAATTCCACTGAGGATTGGATTTCAGTCAGTTGTGATTGCTGAGAAGCTTGATTTTTCAGAATATCATCAATCTGAGCTTGTTGATGATCTTGAGTCTTCTCAATATAAGCAATCCTGTCAAAGGTAGGTTGGAAGAACTTTTTCTTATCAATTTTCCAAACTTGTTCCTGTTTGATAAATTCTTCCTGAATCTTGTGTAGCTCTGCATGAGTAGTTGAGTGAAGACCTTGTAGATGTTTAGTACTCAATGCAGTGACTCTAAGCTGGGTTTTGAAATCATCAAAATTTAACATTTCATCAGCTTTAGTCAAGTGCTCAGCAAGATGCTTTTCAGTTGGAACACATGAAACTGAGTTCCATTCCTTAGTCCACTCCTGTCCTGCAGGAGTTTCACTCCAAGGTACTGGTGCTTCTCTGGTAACAAACTTCTTAACCAGTTCAGACTTTAGAATAGTCTGTTGAGGAGCATGTCCTGAAGGACCTGCTGCATCAGCATCTGCAGTTGGAGCAGCATCACCAGTATCTCCATCATTTGCAGCATCAGAACTTACAGAATCAGTATCCTCTGATTAAATAACAGTGTGAGTAGCAATGGAGGCTTCAACATCCTCTAATTGCTGATCTGGTTCTAAGTTCTGATCAACAGCCATATCCTGATGCTCACCTAAAGTCTGATCATCAGCATCTTGATGCAGAGAAGGTGTTGTAGATAACTCTGGAGTTTGAACAACATCAGTAACAGGTGTTGTGGAAGGATTAGTTGCTGTTGGAGCTTCTAAGAGAATTACTTCAGGCACAACCAAGTTTTGAACATCAATATCAGCACTTGTGCCTGGATGAACAGGAGACACAGAAGATGTGTTAGCATTTTCAGAAACAACTTCCTTAGATGGAGTTGATGGAGAAGAAGTGACTGGAGCAAATTCCTTGTCTTGTGAGATCAGAGATTCCTGATCCCCTTCCTTAGCTGCTTCCTCTTCATCATCTGAAACTGGCCTTTTTGCCCTCTGTTTCTTGTATCTCGTTGTTGATTTGGATTCCTTGGGAGTGTCAGGAACTGTCATTCTTCTAAGCCTTTTGAGAAGCCTAGATCCCCCAATTCCAGAATCCTTCTGAGAAGTCTCTTTCTCAGCTTCACTTTCAATAGGTTCTGAAGAAGGAACCTGTTCCTCAGGATCAGATTCATCTCTCAAGACAAACTTCCTTTTCTTCTGAAGTGTTTTAGGAATATTCTTTTTCTTCTTAGATTTAGAAGAAGAAGGTTTCACAGTAGATGTTGAGGAATGAGGTTCTGATGGTTGAACATCAGGAAAAAGTGCAGTGTACTTAACAGGGTCATAGGTGATTAAGGTTTGTTTGACAGATAAAGGTATTAAGAGGGGTCTTAACACAGCCTTCTTATTATCAGTAGATAATAAGTCAGTGAAAGCTCGTTTAGCAATTTTGAAGGATGTAATTAAATCACCAAAATTTTGGGGCTGATTACAACAGAATTTATAAATAAGCTGACAGAATCTGGCAAAATATACAGTATTTCGATCTTCTGTCATCCTATCCCCAATAAAACCTAAGATAGCACTTGCATAATCGAAATAAGTTTGATTTATAAGAGCATACCCGATTTGTTGGCTGAATATGGGAATTGCATCGAAATTTGAGCATTTATTGGCGAAAGCCTTGGTAATGCAGTCAAAGAAGAAACTCCATTCCCTCCTCATGAAAGATCTCTTCAACTTGCCAAGTTTTGCCAATGTTCCCTCATAACCCGGACTGGCCATCATGTTCTGAAGAACTGGTTCGTCGACCGTAGAATAAACACAGTTCTCAGGTAGCTGCAGTGCTTGTCGAACCGTAGACAAAGTCACAACATACTCATTTTTACTTGATGAAAAGATAATACTCGGGGACCCTTGAGCACCACCATCATCATATACTCCACTCCTCCAGAACTCCAGTACTTGAACTCCAGAGACTGATTCAGGCTCAGTTAAAGCGTACCCAATATCAGAATTAGTGAGAAAGTCCTGAATGAAATGAAGTTCAGAGGGTGCCTCTGACGTGTTGAGTATAGCAGAGAAGTTGTTAGGAACAAACTTTGCTCCATGGAAGATTATGTCCTTGGGTGCCATTAAAATTTGAGAGAAATACGGTTGCCTGTATTTTGTTTGATAAAATGTCTGTATGAAAAATTGTCAGTAGATGAGAAAGGATGAAAGTAAAGAGAGAGAGATAAAAGAGAAAAGTAAATAAAAGATTTGACAATCTTTTCTCTCTGTTACTTATACACAAAAAGTAACCGTTGGGACACCTGTCAGACATGCAGTAATAACGGATAGTTACTGGGCTCGAGAAAACAGTAATCATTACTTACCCACTTGCCTGTTTTCAAGGGAAAACCGTTCCACTTATCCAGATATTCCATTAATCAAGGTGAAACAGTTTTAATGCAAAATTGAAACCGTTCCCACTGATTTAATTAATTTTCACTGCAACATTAATATTCTGAAAAGAAATCAAGTTAAAGTGACCAAGATAAATTATATGAGTAAGTACTGATAAAGGAAAATCAAAACTTAAATTAAAACATAATTTATATGGTCTTCAAAATATGAATAATTATCAGGATTTATCAATGCATTACAAGATAACTTAGAGACAAAATCTTGAAACAAAAACAAATTTCACTAATATATCAAGAGAATACATTCATGAAATTGAAATTACATCAGTACTTATACAAGATTTCCCTAAGCCACTAAACCTAACTTCAACAGCCTTAGTCCTAGCTCAAGAAGCAGGGCAAGGCTGATGATGAAGAAGAACATGAAGAAGACAAGATTAAATCATTTCTTCTTCCTACTCTCGACAAACAGAATGGCGAGTCGGATGATTCGCTCTTGCTGGCGGAGAGCTTCCAGCCTTTCCTCCTCCAATCGCTCCAGATGGCGATGGTAATCCATATAGAAGAACAGAAGGTGGGTCAGTACCTCCTGTGGGACAGAGTCCCATATCTCCTCAGCAATGGCCGTGACGTGCCATTTCTGCTGCCAGTCGGCACAGCTTAGCTTCAAAAACATGTTGTATCTGACCATTGTGTTTTTGAAAGAAAAAGTATGAAGGTAAGTTTGTGAGAAAGAATTTGATGGGAAGCCTGATGTGAAGTGGCTGCTTATATAGGCAAGAGAATGCCAGGAGACGTAAAAGTATTTAATGCTAACAGGTAGAATTAATTCTACCTCATCTCCCCAGACTTGGAAAAAGAATAACATTCATTGGAAGGAGAAAACATGGTTGAATGCGCACAAGAAACAAGTAAAAGTGGACTGTTCAAGTACGAATACCATTAACCCTAACCATAGTGACTATTAATCTTCCACCTCAACATATTCTAGTTTGAACCGAGACTGTTATCAAATTTAATCCACAGATAAGTCAAGTAAAGAATTAGACTGTAATATCAGAACTTAGACTTATATCAGAACTTAACAGTCATCAGAACATAATTTCTTAACTCGAAAAAGGAATGCCTATCTGAGTAAATCCACATACAAGTTCTGAGTTATACTCTTCAGAACTTAATCGTCAGATTATGCAACCAGAACTTGTCCTCAGAGTTAGTGCAAAATGACACAATGACTGTTTATCTAAAACAACATAGACCACCACAGTAATTTTCATCATTCAGATGGAGTGATTAGTTTGTGCATTAAGCTAAATTTCAGACAAGGAGTAAAGTCTGATTCACTTCAGTACATCTTAGAAATAAGGCATAACTAAAATTTTGCTAAAGAGCTGTCATTATCCTGAAACCTACTGATGAATGATTTCATGCTTGAGTCCACCTCAACTGTTTTGTGCTAATTTTATGCATCTTTTTAAATTCTATTTTACAGTGGCTTCTCAGTGTAAGTGAGTCACGACTGCTTATCAGAATTTATGCTATTATCAGAGTATTTCTCCAGTAATCATAGAGTGTGAAAAGTCACCAAGAAAATATTTTGCTTTTCTAATGCATATTTACTTAATACCAGCAATGCACTTGGGTTGTCCCTTCCACATGTTTACTCTAGATCTCAAAGGAGTACCTGATTTTATTCTTTGATCTTTTTGCTTTTTCTTTTGATAATTGAGGTTTATCAGCACTTAGTACATTCAGCAGATTTACTAGTATCAGAACTTAACAGATGAGTAGCATTATTTTAATTTGTGACTTAGTAATAAGATAAACAAAGTAAACTCAACTAAGCTCAATTATCAGAATTTGCTTGTGTCATAAGATTTCCACACAAATAATTACTTCTTACATGGGATCATTTGTTTATTGAAGACTACTAGGTCAGTATCTAGCACAGTTATCCTCATAGGATTGAATAGTTACTTAAACAGACATATCACTTATCAGAGTTTAGAAACATATATCAGACACCAATCAGTACTTGAACGCATATTTCAATTAATCACAGAATACACAAAGAGATTACATTCTGTAAATATTGATCATAAAGTCTAATGAAACAGAACAAAACTAGACAGATTTAGAAAAAGAACCTGAAACCATTCCAAGTTCATTTACCAATCTTGTAAAAGTGGCTTCACACAGTGGTTTTGTGAAGATATCTGCTAGTTGTTGATCTGTTGGAACAAAGTGCAATTCCACTGTACCTTCATCCACACGTTCCCTTATGAAGTGGTACCTGATGCTGATGTGCTTTGTCATAGAGTGTTGAACTGGATTACCTGTCATAGAAATAGTACTTTGATTATCACAGTAAATAGGGATTTTGAAATATGTTAACCCATAATCCAGTAACTGATTCTTCATCCAAAGAATCTGTGCACAACAGCTTCCTGCAGCAATATACTCTGCTTCTGCAGTTGATGTGGAAATTGACTTTTGTTTCTTGCTGAACCAAGAAACCAATCTGCCTCCAAGAAATTGGCAGCTTCCACTTGTGCTTTTTCTATCAATTTTGCAACCTGCAAAATCTGCATCTGAGTAACCTATTAGTTTAAAATCTGATTCTCTAGGATACCACAATCCTAGATCAGCTGTTCCTTTAAGATACTTAAAAATTCTTTTCACAGCTGTTAAGTGAGGTTCTCTTGGATCTGCTTGAAATCTTGCACAAAGACAGGTAGCATACATGATATCAGGTCTACTAGCAGTTAGATAGAGTAGAGAGCCAATCATACCTCTGTAATCAGTAATATCTACTGATTTACCAGTATCCTTATCCAGTTTTGTTGCAGTGGCCATGGGAGTGGATGCACTTGAACAATCTTGCATTCCGAATTTCTTTAGCAAGTTTCTGGTGTACTTAGTTTGACAAATAAAAGTGCCTTCTTCATTCTGCTTGACTTGAAGGCCCAGAAAATAGCTAAGTTCCCCCATCATACTCATCTGATATCTTGACTGCATCAGTTTAGCAAACTTCTTGCACAGTCTGTCATTTGTAGACCCAAAAATGATATCATCAACATAAATCTGGACAAGAAGTAAGTCCTTTCCATGGTTGAGGTAGAACAGTGTTTTGTCTATTGTTCCTCTGTTGAATCCACTTTCCAGAAGAAACTGATCTAAAGTCTCATACCATGCTCTAGGAGCTTGTTTAAGTCCATAAAGTGCTTTATCAAGCCTGTAGACATAATCTGGATGTTTGGAATCTACAAAGCCTGGAGGTTGTTCAACATATACTTCCTCCTCCAATTCTCCATTGAGAAAAGCACTTTTCACATCCATTTGAAAGACAGTAAACTTTTTGTGAGCAGCATAAGCCAAAAATATCCTTATGGCTTCTAACCTAGCAACTGGTGCAAATGTTTCATCATAGTCACTTCCCTCCTGTTGAGAATATCCTTTTGCAACCAGCCTTGCCTTATTCCTTGTAATTATGCCATCACTGTCAGTTTTGTTTCTGAATACCCACTTTGTACCAACAACAGATCTATTCTTTGGTCTTGGCACTAGGGTCCAGACTTTGTTTCTTTCAAATTCATTTAACTCTTCCTGCATTGCTTGCACCCAATCAACATCTTGAAGAGCTTCTTCCACTTTCTTTGGCTCAGTCTGAGAGAGAAAAGAATTGTAAAGACATTCATTTAAAGTACCTGTTCTAGTTCTGACACCTGCATCGAGATTTCTAATTATCAAATCAGGTGTATGTGACTTTGTCCACTTCCTTGCAGATGGAAGGTTTTCTCTAGAACTGGATGCTCCCCCATGATCCATGCTGTCGTCATTTTCATTTTCTGATGCTCCCCCTGAAACTATGCTCTCTGAGTTGGATTCTTCAGAATTTAGATTTTCAGCACTATCAGAACTTGGCTTATCAGAACTTGACGAATCAGAACTTGAAGAGCCAGATGTATGTTCTGATGTTTCTTGAGATGTGGTAGGATCTTGAGTATGCTCCCCATGCATTGGTGCATCTTCCTTTGACGTAGTCACCACAGTTTCAATAACATCAGAGTTTAATCCATCAGAGTTTACAGTATCAGGACTTAGACTGTCAGGATTTTCAGTATCAGAATTTGAGTCTTCATTTTCAAATCTCAGCTGATCATGATCAATGAAATTCAAGACCAGTAATCTTCTTGTCATCAAAAGAGACATTGATAGATTCCATGACCACTTTTGTTCTCAAATTATAGACTCTGAAGGCTTTTGTGGAAAGTGGATATCCAACAAAGATTCCTTCATCAGCTTTTAGATCAAACTTGGATAGCTGTTCAGGATGAGTCTTGAGAACAAAACACTTGCATCCAAATACATGAAAGTACTTCAGATTTGGCTTCTTTTTCTTCACCATCTCATATGGTGTTTTTCCATGCTTGTTAATAAGTGTTGCATTTTGAGTAAAACAAGCAGTCTGCACAGCTTCAGCCCAGAAATAAGTTGGAAGCTTTGCTTCTTCAAGCATAGTTCGTGCAGCTTCAATGAGAGTTCTATTCTTCCTTTCAACAACTCCATTTTGCTGTGGAGTTCCAGGAGCAGAAAATTCCTGCTTTATTCCATGGTTTTTGCAGAACTCTTCCATTATCAAATTCTTGAACTCAGTGCCATTATCACTCCTTAAGATTTTCACAGAATCTTTGACCAATTTATCCAGATGTTTGACATGATCAATCAAGATAGATGCAGTTTCACTTTTTATGTGCAAGAAATACACCCATGTGTATCTGGTGAACTCATCCCCTATGACCAACTGCATATTTTTTCTTTGCAATAGACATGACATTTACTGGACCAAATAGATCAACATGTAGTAGATGATAAGGCTCAAGAATTGATGATGCAGTCTTGCTCTTGAAGGAAGATTTTCTTTGTTTGGCCTTTTGACATGAATCACAAAGACCATCAGGAGCAAATACTGACTTTGGCAATCCTCTCACAAGATCTTTCTTGATCAGTTCATTTATATTGTTGAAATTTAAATGAGAGAGTTTCTTGTGCCAATTCTAGCTTTCTTCAATTGATGCTCTACTCATCAGACAAATTGCAGAACCATCAGTACTTGTTGAAAGCTTAGCTTCATAAATGTTACCACACCTGTATCCTTTCAGAACAACTTTGCCTTTAGATTTACTCACAATTTCACAGTGTTCTTCAAAGAAATCAACATGATAACCTCTGTCACAGATTTGACTTATACTCAGCAGATTGTGTTTAAGTCCTGAGACCAGAGCTACATCTTTAATTATGACATTCCCAAGATTGATATTGCCATATCCCAATATTTTTCCAATGTTGCCATCTCCATAGGAAACACTTGGGCCAGCTTTCTCCACAAAGTCTGATAGCAGGGCCTTATTTCCAGTCATATGTCCTGAACATCCACTGTCCAAAACTAGAATATTTTTCCTGTTGCCCTGCAATCACAAAGACCACTAATTATTAGTTTTAAGGACCCAGACTTGCTTGGATTCTTTGGTCTTATTAAGTTTGTTAACATTTACAGCGAATTTAGCATCAGAGTTTATGTTAACATTTTTCTTGTCAGAACTTACATTATCAGACTTTGAATCAGAATTTACACTAGAAGGAACAATGGAAACTTTCTTCAAAGAAGGTTTTATTTGATAATAATCATAGTACAAACTATGATATTCCTTACAAGTATAAATGGAATGCCATAAACTACCACAATGAAAACAAGGATTTTGTGGTTTGTATCTAACAGACTGACTCTTAACTCCTGATTTTGAAGGTAAGGAGTTAATATTCTTATTCTTCCTGCAAAAAGAAGCCAGATGATTAGAACTTCCACAGTTATGACATGTTTTCCTAGGAGCATCAGGAACAGGTTTATAATCATTGCTTTTATTCACACCTTCCTTTCCATTCCTATTTTTCCTAGGTGATTTTACCTTGTTTGCATTCTTAACATCTTTCAGCTTATGCTTAAGCTGCTTCTTTGTCATTAAGCATATGTTTACTTCAGCTGTCTTTTCGTGTTTTAGTTTGTCAGCAGTTAATTCCTCTTTAACTTCTGATTTCTCATTTTCAGACTTTACAGTTACAAACTTAACAGGTTTTAACTTTGGCTTTTGCTTAACAACAGGCTTAATTTCTTCAGTTCCTTTATCATTCTTAACCTCTCCATAACCTAAGCCCTCTTTCCAGTTTCCACTACTTAGCAAATTTTGAGTTATTTTGCCAGAATTAGTCCAAGTCCTGATAATCTCTCTTTCCTTTTCTAACTCAGTTTTTAGAGATTCATTCATTTTTAGCACTTCATCCCTAACATAGAAAGCATCATCCTATCCTTCTGAGTTTGATGAAACATGACTAACTCTTTTTCTAAGAAATCATTTCTTTTCTTAAAAGCAAGATTTTCAGAAGTTAATCTTTCACATGTTAAAGTTTGATCTCTATAACTAACAAACATGGTTTTAAGATATCTTCTCAACTCATTAATATCATCAATATGAAAAGCATAAGTAGTTTGAGGTACCTTTGTTTCAACAGCTTCAGAACTGCTCTCAGCACTTTCTTTATCAGCATTTGCCATCAATGCATAGTTCTCCTCACTTTCAGAGTCTGAGGTGTCTGTCCAGCTTTTCTGCTTTGTGACAAGAGCCTTGCCTTTGTCACCCTTTACCTTCTTGCAATCAGGAGATATGTGACCTTTCTCACCACAGTTATAGCATTTAACATTGGTATAATCTCCTCTGTCAGACTTTCCTCCTCTGCCTTCAGATCTTCTGAAATTCTTCTTATCAGAACTTATGCCTTTCCTGGAAAACTTCTTTCCCTTCCTGAACTTCCTGTATGCAATCTTTGTGATTCCTTTCACCATAAGAGCACACAACTTCATCATCTCCTCATCAGCATCAGTCTCAGGCAAGCTTTCAGAATCTGAGTCATCATCACTTTCAGAACTTGATGACTCAGTATCAGACTTTATGAAAAGAGCTTTACCCTTGTCTTTCCTTGAGGAAGCTGCTTTGGGGGATTCTTCTTCAGCCTTAAGAGCAACTGTCCTTGACTTTCCTCCTTTCCTCTTGCTTCTTTTTTCCATCTCAAGTTCATGAGTCTTGAGCATTCCATAGATTTCATCAAGAGTTGTTTCATCGAGATTGTAGTTGTCTCTTATTGTTGTTGCCTTCAAATCCCAGCATTCAGGAAGAGCTAACAGGAATTTAAGGTTTGAATCTTCAAGATCATACTCTTTATCAACCAAATGACAAATCATTCAAAAGTTTGACAAATCTATCATATAGATCATTCAATGACTCATTAGTCTTTGAGTCAAAGTGTTCATACTCTTGAGTTAGTATTGTCTTCCTGTTCTTCTTAATTGTATTAGTTCCCTGACATCTTGTTTCCAGAGCATCCCATATCTCCTTAGCAGTCTTGCAGTTGATTATCCTGTTTGACATTACATTATCAATGGCACTATGCAGTAAGTGTCGTACCTTAGCATCCTTAGCAATTGATGCTATATCTTCAGCAGTATAATCACTCTTTTCCTTTGGTACAGTCTTTGCTGCTTCACCTGCAACTGCAACAGCAAGCTTGGTTGGTTTGTGAGGCCCTTCCTTGATTCTATCAAGGTATTCTGGATCTGTTGCTTCCAGGAACATGGTCATTCTCACCTTCCATATGGGATATTCAGATGGTCTCAGTATGGGAACTCTGATGGTCTCATACCGACTCTGAATTTGTGTCTTTGGTGGTTCCTCAGTTTTGGTAGGCTTAGTTGGAGTTTCTGTGTCAGACATGATTGTGTTTGGATCTTTAACTGTATGTGTGTTAACATATAGGCTCTGATACCACTTGTTAGGTCACACACACTGTAGAGGGGGTGAATACAGTTTATAATACAATCAAATCGAACTTTAATATCTTAAGTAACAGAAAACAAACTTTATTGAAACAATAAACTCTGTTACAGTATGGAACTGTTACCTCTCAGTGATGAACAAATATCACGAGAGCTACTAGGGTTACAATGAATAATCTTCTCGAATATGATAACACTTATAGTGTAAACCCTATGTCTGTGTTTATATACTACACAGTTACAAGATAATCACTAATTGATATGGAATATAATTCTGCTTCCTAAAATATATCAATCAGATATCTTTTCTTCCAAGTATTCCATTCTTCACGGAACTCCTTCTTCATGCATAACTCTTCTTATATTTATCTTGATCTTCTTTCCTTTAATCAGCTACTGTCCTTATCTGATCGTCCTTCAGCACTTAAGTTCTGATATCTAACTTCTGATGATTATCTCCTGTTAATATAAGTACTGATATCCTTAAGTCCTGACTTCCAGTATAAGTACTGATCAACGGTTAAGTACTGATTTGTCCTGTTAAGTAAGATCTGAAATCTAAATATAAATTATATTAGCCATGACATTATCAAATATATCTAACATCCTCACTTTGACTTGATTTTAGATTGGGCTCTGTTAGGAAATGAATAACACATAGAGGGGGGTGAATGTGTTTTACTATTTTTAAGCTTTTCTTGAATCTTTTATGGTTGAACAAAGTAAATTAAATCTTGTAGTGAAAGTGTGTTCAAGCAGAAATTAAACTTGCAAGAATAGAGAACACAAATCTTCAAAACTCACTTAATTTTATATTAAATTAAGAATGTTTTTGCTACAAAATTTCCAGGCTCTTTGTTGATAAAGAGCTTAGCTTCTTCTTGAGAGAGTTACAAGATTTTCTATGTTAATTGTTACAACTAAACGACAGACCAGTGTTAACTTTATAACTCAGTTAACTGCTGGTTTACATAGTATACAATAAGACATGCTATTAACTTTAGTAAACTGTCACTTGTCATTTCTATTTTAGGAAAAATGTATCTTCTATTTTTAGCTTAGCATATCTTAGCATCTTGTGTTTACTTTGATCTTCCTTTGTCAGTTAATCTTCACCATTGATCTTACAAATCCTTCAAGCTGCTTTTTGTAGACTTGTCAATCCAGCTGGTTGGATTGTTTGTTGATTGTTAATCTTGGATATTGAACTGATCTGCAATTTTGTACTTTGAGATTTTACTTCGAGATCTTCAGTTTGGTCTATAGAGAACTTGACATCTCGATAAGTATATTTGCTTATCGAGATCTCTAGTACTCTATAGCTAATTTGGCTTGTAGATATCTCCCAGTTCTCTATAAGAGAATTTGGCTTGTCGAGATCTCTAGTCTTCATATCTTCACTTTGACTTATTGATATCTCTGAGTTCTCTAATGGCTTCTTTGATTTGTCGATATCTCAGAGTTCTCTAGTCAAATTTGACTTGTCAATATCTCAGAGTTCTGTAGTGAATTTTGACTTATCGATATCTCTGAGTTCTTTAGTGGAATTTGATTTATCGATAACTCAGAGTTCTCTAATGAATGTTGACTTGTCGATAACTCTGAGTTCTCTAGTGAAGAAATGACTTGTCGATATCTCCAATCTTCATGTCTTCAATTTGGCTTGTCGGTATCTCTGAGTTCTCTATAAGCTTTCATGAGTTCTCTATAAGTCATTCTGGAGTTCTCGAATGACTTCTCTATAACACTAAATTTGTGACTTGTAGAGATCTTGACTTAGAATATTTTTCCTAAAACAGATTTATTCAACTCCAAGTTTCTTCATAATTCTTCTAAGGCATGATCTTCTTGATCTTCTTTCAGATAGAATTCTTAGGCTTGACACTGTTTATAGAAAAAGACTTTAGTCTGCTCTTTTGACATTTATACAGACTTTAAGTGTTACAAGTACAAAATACAAATTAAGATAACAATACAACTTACTTAGGGTTGAAAAATTGTCTTAGTCTTGTTAAAATACAGGCATGTCTTGCACAAGAATCTCCCCCAATTTGTGAGAAGATTGCTTAACACAAATTCATGCCTGTTAACAAGACTAATCCCAAGTTTAAAAAGATGAAAAATAAAATTAATACACAAAGCTTGATAGAATTACAACTTTTGTACAACATAAGATTTACAAATTTCAGTGGTTACAAGTATCAAGTAAAGACAGATTTATATCTGCTTCTTCCCTAAGAACATCCTTCAAGTGATCAAGAATTTCCAGTTCTTCTATAATAGGCGTTCCACTTAGAGCTTCTACAAGTTTTTGCCTTGCTACCCTGGGATAACCACTGTCTAACAAATCTATTCTAAATCTTGAGAATCCACCAGTTTTGATGTTTAGAAATTTCCCATCCTTTGAGATTCTGCAAATTCCTTTTGCCTTGAGCTCTTCTGATCTTTTTATAAACATATCAATTTCTGCATCATACCTGCTCCTTCTTTCTCCAGCTTCAACTTCATTCCTTTTTCTTGTTTCTTCCCTTTCAATCAACCACTCAACTATAACTGATCTCCATGCCCTTGTGGCAATATTTTTTTCCTTTAAGAAGCTTATTATTCTCCTAATTTCTGTGGAAGAAAGAGAATCCATCAAATCACTGCCAAGAAAAGTGAAGGACCCATCTTAATAGAAAATGTTAACTTCTCTAAGAGACACAACCCAGACTCTGACTATTTCCTCAGCAAGTTGTTGAAAATGATCTTCATCTGAGATGCACCAATTTAAAGGTAGAAAGTCAGATTGCTTGAAACAGTTCCAGATGGCCCTTTCAGTGACTTCTCCTTTCTTTGTAAGTTTGACTTTCTTAGACTTTCTTCCAGCAGATTTAAGATTGACTTTTAGTGAAGGCTTGGCTAAAGGCAGGGTTGAGATTTTTTTGAGACTTGTTGGGCTTGTGGTGATTGGAATTTTTAAAAAAGAATTGGTTGTTTATTTATACAGAATTTTGGCTTTGAGGTTTGAGGTGGTTTGATGTTTGAGATAGTTGATGTTATAGGTTGAGCTGAGGTTTGAGCTAATTGTGTTTGGATTTTTAGGGTTTTCTGAGGTTCCGAACCATCATGTCTTCTTTTGCTTCTTCTCTCATCAGCTCTCTTCTTCTCATCATACTTCTTATCATCCTCCTTCTTCTTCTCACCAGCCTTGTTGCCAGATGGCTTAGTGGACTGAATTGAATTTGAGCCAGAAGGATTTTGATCATCTTTCTTCTGCTCATCATCATCCAAATCATCCTTGTTGATTTGAGTATTGGGCTAGTTGGCTTTAGCATCATTCAAGTACCTTCTCAACGACTTTGTCATCTCTACATCATCATTATTCTTATTCTTCTTTGATTTTAAGCCAGTTTCCAGAATCATGATAAGCTTCTTGTTGGCCATGACACATTGTTTAGGGATTTGAAAATATTTGAAATGTTTGGTATTTGGACAGATGTGTGCTATACCCTTGCTTGGCTGAAGATAAGCTTCATAAAAAGCAGCCACTTGTGCATTCTTCAATTCAGTTAGCAGCAGGGTGTCTTCATGAGTTACAACTCTGACTTTGTTGATCATAATGTCCAACTCAGATGCCCTCCTTGAGACAAGAAAATTGAGGGACACCTGTATACATCTGTCTATCCCTGAGTCATTGATATTGACAACAATCCTCTTTTGTAGAAAGTTGTCTTGATTCACCATGATCACCCTTAAGAAATTTATTGTATTGTCCAAGGTCTTTTTGTATGAGAAATGATTATCATTGAGAGAAGCTTTTAGGGTCTTAAGCAATTCATCAAACTCTCTGCTCAGAATTGGTCCCTCAGCAGCCCTAATAAGTCTCTCCATGTCAAGATCCACTTCTTGATTTAAATTCTGTGTAGCACCCTGGATTTGTTGTGATGATCTGGATTGTACTATCCTAGCCTCTATCTCCCCTTAGTCTTGTTGGCAGGTATGAGAAGGGGAGTAGAAATTTCAGGCCTTATCTATTCTGGAAGTGATGGTAGAGGAATGTTGAGCTTCCCCATGATGGCTCCCAAAGCAACAGAGTTTTACATTTGGAGGTGCTTGTGAAAGTCTACCAGGGTCTTGATGTCTGTTTGTTGACTTTTGACCAGAGAAGTCAAAGCTGGAACTTGAGTGCTGAGAGAAGCATTGGAGGTTTCCTAAGAAGCTACTTGATCCTTGAGTGCTTGAATTTTTGAAGAGGAAGAGCTTGGAGCAGAGATAGCAGTAGATTGGCCAAAGGAAGCTTGCACAAATTTCTGAATCTCATCCATGACCAAAGGAGAAGGAGTGTATCTTGTAGTGTGCATCTGATCCAACTTCAACCTTGTGTCATTAGATTTAGTGATATGATTTTGAACTTGATTGTACAAGGATACAAAAGATTCCTTGAGTTGAGTTACACTTTTATCAACCCCATTGAGATCATACCTAGACATTTGTTGTGAGAAGGTCTTAAATTGATTTTTGATCTCGGTTTGTGAAGGGATGATTTGGTCCATCTTTCCCTGACCA
This sequence comes from Apium graveolens, assembly GCF_009905375.1. Taxonomy (NCBI): domain Eukaryota; kingdom Viridiplantae; phylum Streptophyta; class Magnoliopsida; order Apiales; family Apiaceae; genus Apium; species Apium graveolens. The sequence goes on along the minus strand of NC_133648.1, from coordinate 233,215,944 downwards.
TCTCCATTACTTTATCCTGATGACCATTCAATGTTATTTTTAGAGATTTGCCATAGTTGTGGAAAGCCTTGATTTGAGCCTTGTAGACTTCATTGATGGCATCATAAACCTCTTGTGGATTGAGAGATTTTGCATTGCTTCCAAAGATAGTAATGTACTCTTCTCTGAATTTTTCTAATAAGGCATCCATCTCAATTGTGAAATCCTTGTCTAACCAAGCATCACAGTTAGCATCCTGACCAGCTTCATCCATAATCTTTGCCTGATTTTCTTCCACATCAGCCTGGTAGGAAAGCATGATAGCTTGGTAATCTTGATTGGACATACTTGATGTGAGAAGTTGCTGTGAGATTTGAGCCAGGACATCAAGTTGATCATCCCTAAGATCTTCAATTGTAGATGGTTGATTTTCAGTGTCTTGGAGCCATTGAGAGATAAGGTGTGATTATTGAGGTTGTGATTTGAAGGTTCAGAAACACCTGTGACTGAAATCACAGTTTTACTCACAAATTGCTCTGTGGTTATGGCTAGTTGTTGTTCCACACTAGTTGTGGGAACCTCCAATTGAATTGGAGGGGATTTGACTGGGTTACTGCCATGTGCACCAGTCTCAAACCCTTGTGTGTCTTGCAACACACTGGCACTTGAATGTGCTATACTTGCCTCCCCTATGACAGGATCATTGGCAATTGTACTCCTAGCACCAACTGCCAAGGCAATTTCTGCTAGGGTTTTGAGGGGAATTGTTCCTACATGAGGAACCTCCAATTGAATTGGAGAGGATTTAGATAGCTCCCCCTCAGGAGTACTATCCTCAATCCTAACAGTCCGTGAAGACTGATTTGCACATGAAAGTGCATTTAGATTTTCCATGGGGTCTTCAGTAAAAACTGATGAATCCCCCATATTTTTGATGGTGTCATCAAGGTCTACCCCATCTAGTAGCCTCTCACCATCTAAATCTAGTATCTGGGTGGTGAGTATGGTTTCTTGAACCAAGTCACTTGATTTTTCTTGAACTTGAGAATTAGATTCAAGTGTAGTTGGAAGAGAAGAAATTTTAGATATAAGAGATTGTTGCTCATGTGTAAGTGTTGGCAGCTCCCCCTGAATGGATGAGGGAGCTTCAAAAGATGTGCCCTCACAATGTGTGCCATCCTTGTTTCTCCTATCATACACTTGAATTACTTCCGGTGTAGGCTGTGTAGACTCACTACGGGGTGCTTTTACAACTGCATCCTGTTGGGAGGATACAAAGGAGGCTTGAGTGGTTAGCTCAGTTTTCTTACTCCTTTTGGATCTCTTGACCAAGGGTGACTCAGCTTCTGCTATATCCTCACCACTCTTAGCTATAACTGGTAAGGTTACCCCCTTTCTCTTCTTTTTACTCACCTCATTCTTTTGAGAAGATGAGGTGGTTGGTTTCCTAGCTTCTAGAATTTTTGAAAGAATGGTTGCAGCTTGGGAAAATCCCTGTTGGTATTCTTGTGCTTGTACTTCCACAGGTTCATGGATCATAGCTGTGCTAGATTGTACGTTGGATCTCATGTCAGGCATAGGGTAAGGGTAAGTCCTAAACCTCTTCAACATGAATGGAGTGATTTTCAGACTTACATTTACCTTATTCTTTGTTGTAAGTGAGCCAAATATTATTTTGGACACTTGCTTACAATTGCTTATTTTTGTGCTATCTATATCATTCAATAAGTGTATGTCTGCTACTTTATGATTTAAAGTGGACATGATAAATCTAGGAAAGAAAATTTCCTTACCTCTAGCTGACAGGGGCATTGTTAGCCTGGTTGCAAGTTCTTCCAGGATCAACAGACCAACATTCAAGTGTCTGTTGTGGGCAATTGAATACACCAGCTTTTGCACAACACTTGAAATGTTGTCATATCTTGTTTTCCTGCAAGTGAAGGCCCTTACCATAGAATTAAAGATAAAGGACCACTCCTTCCTTAGATTGGTCCTGTTTAAGCTTGACAGGTTGATTCTTCCACCATAATTGATGAAGTCCATAAACTCAGTCAGCTCATCAGGAGTTGGTACCTCCACCAGATTTTCAGTTGGCAGCCCTAAAGCTCTATTCACATCTTGGTCATTGAATTCAATTTGTTGACCTCCAACTGAGCAAGTTACTACCATAGAAAGAGAGTTGTCATTCATATTAGTCCTCACTACTGCTGTAGTCCAGAATTCATGCAGCACATCTAGATACAGGACCGGATTTGCAGTCAAAGCTCCTGCAATATAAGAGTCAGCCAAAAGTTTCACAAACCCCTTGAAACTGTCAGGAGCTTGGTTAACATCAGTAAAAGCGAGGTAATTGGTTCCTTTCTCAGGAATAGAGGCTCTTGCAATATTGAGTGCCATTGTTGATTGATAAGAATGAATGAGTAAGAATTTTTTTTGAGAAAGGAGTAAAACTGAGAGAGAAATCGGTTTTTGCTTGAAAGGCTAGGTCACTTGAGATCTCGAAAAATGTAAGTATGTATATGTATCGAGAAGTCTGGGTATTTATAGTAAAAGCAAATGACTTGTCGAGAACTCAAAAATAGATGTTTGGAATTTGTCTATCGAGAAGTCATTTTAGAAAATGTAAGACATATCGATAAGTCATTTTAAATTACTCTTATAGAGAACTAAAGATTGGCTTATTGAGATTTCAAATAAATACCCAGTTTGTCCAAAAATGAACTGAATTAATTCCAACTTTTATTTGAATAAATTCAAAATAAAATTAGAATAAAATTTCCAAAATTATTTTACCAAAATAATTTATTAAATTAAATTATTTCAGTTCTGAATTATTGATAAGTCAAAAATTGTACTTGCAGAGAACTTTGTGAATGAACACTACTAGAGAACTCTACAAGGACTTATCGATAAGTCATATTTAAGCCTATCGAGAAGTCACTCGATAAGTCAGTAAATTGACTTATCGAGAACTCACTCGAGAAGTCCTAACATGACTTGTCGAGAAGTCAATTAGACTTATCGAAAACTCAGTTCTCTATATACTTTTGACCAATGTAATTCTGCCTTGTGTTAATTTTACATATTAATAATGTAAATTAACAACTGAGCAGTTTACTTAGAATTTGAAAAATTCCAAGTTGAATTTTGAATTTTGAAAAATAAATATGTAGAGATTTCTGAAATATTTATAATTCATATTTCAGTTAATTTCCAATTTAAATCAAATAAAGATTGATTTATTAGAAATTAATCTGCTACAAAACATTAGCTGATTTCTTGCCTTAGGATGAAGAATTAAGCATTTCAATTTCACCTACAAGTCTAGTGAAAGTTGCTTTATCCAAAGGTTTAGTAAAAATGTCAGCTAATTATTATTCTGTGGGAACAAAAATGAGCTCAATGGTACCAATTATAACATGTTCTCTAATAAGATGGTACCTTACATCAATGTGCTTTGTTCTAGAATGATTAACTGGATTAGACACTATAGATATAGCACTAGTATTATCACACATGATAGGAATTTTGTGTAACACTAGGCCATAATCCATTAGCTGATTCTAATCCAAAGCACTTGAGCACAACAACTTCCTGCAGCTATGTATTTAGCCTCAGCTGTAGAAGTTGATACAAATTGTTATTTCTTGCTATACCAGGATACAAGTCTTTGTCCAAGAAATTGACAGCTTCCACTAGTACTTTTCCTGTCAACCCTGCATCCAGCAAAATCTGCATCTGTGTAACCAACAACTTCCAAACCAGTTCTCTTAGGATACCATAATCCCAAGTTTGGAGTTCCCTTCAAATATCTGAAAATCCTCTTTACAACCATCAAATATGATTCTTTTGGATTGGATTAAAATCTTGCACATAGACATGTTACAAATATGATATCTGGTCTACATGCTGTTAAATAAAATAATGATGCAATCATCCCTCTATAGCTTGAGATATCTACACTCTTGCCCTTTTTATCTTCATCCAACTTTGTTGCAGTAAACATAGGTGTAGATGCAGGTGAACAATCAACCATACCAAACTTTTTCAATAAATCCTTGACATACTTAGTTTGGCTGATGAAGATACCATCACTTCTTTGACTGACTTGAAGTCCAAGAAAGTAACTCAGTTCCCCCATCATACTCATTTCATATTCACTTTGCGTAAGCTTGGAGAATCTTTGAATTCTGGTGGGTTTACTGCCTGAAAAGTTTTGAAAGTTACCTGGGGATTGGTCTGTCTCTGCTGTTGTTGTGCCAGGTGAACTATTTGTTGGGCCAAGATTTGAAGAATCTGGGCTATTGCTGGGTCCATGGGTCCTGGGTTCACATTTTGGTTTGTATCATTTTGGTTGTTATTGTTGTTGTTGTTGGTTTCTTCATTCTGGGTGTTGGTGCGGGTATTTCTTCTGGAAGGCATTTTCTGTAAAGAATCAATCAATTTATTTAGCTTTTGAATCAAATCTTTGTATAAAAGAAAAGTTTTGTAAAATAGAAATATCTCTTTTTGAAAACAGTTGTAACTAAGTAAATTGCATGCTTCTTTACAGAATATAAACAGTTATGGAAAATAGGGTACATGGTATCATAGGGTATACTGGTGCAATAAATAAGGTAAAGTAAAACAGGTGCGATAAAGTAAATGACAGTGTTGGAAAGGAAAAGGTACTGATATATAGATCAAAAGTTTTAGGTAGTACAAGCGTAAAGACGCTTCGAAAGTAAAAGCAAAAAGGGTACAACAACCTACTCACTAGTCAGCATCACTAGTCTATAAATACAACTCAAAAGTCTACTGATACACACTACACACTACTGTCCATACTACATAACCATAACAACACTGCTCAGCATCTCCATCTCAAAATCTCTAACTCATGGCAAATCTGGACCTCCTATCTCCTCAAGCTCCTCTAGAACCCACTTAGCCCACTCCACTAGGAAATCAGGGGTGATGTCCTCATGTGTAGCCTCAACAATCCTTACAGCAGCTGCTCTACGAAACGCCTGGAGCCTCTCTCTAAGTCGCCTCTCACCACTCCCCATCTCTCTGGTACGCATGATATGCAATAACTCCTGGATCTGACCCTGTAGGAATCGCTGCTCCATAAGGCAAGCCTCAAACTGATGATATGGGACAGGATAGGAAGAGAACTGGAAAGGTACTCCTGTGACTGAATGACTAGTAAAGCCTGAGTCAGCAGGTGGGGGTCCTCTAACAGGTTGCCTCATGCCTGGAGGTGGAATAGCCTGCAATGGTACAGGCTGCAACATCGGTGGAGGTAGAATAGCCAATGCTGGTGGAATAACAGGACGTGGATCCGATGCTGGTGCTCCAACTGAAGGCTCTGAGTGATCAGCTGATACGGGAATAAAAGAGTCGGCCATCTCTGCTATCTGAAATCATATCGTAATATAAGAATCTCGTACCACGACGCAAACTATACTAATACCGGTTATACCATAACACTCAACCTCTCGACGTTCTATCATCCTATACCTTACTTCTAATCCTATCCCTCTACCCATTCCCGTCAACCTAGGCTTGTGTCAGTGACTTATAACCTGTAGCTCTGATACCAAGCCTGTGGCGCCCTCCAAACCTGGGTCAGAAGTTTGGGGTCCACACACACACCTTAATTATAACCTGTTTATAACAATAATAAAGATAATAATAATATATGCAATGACCCTACTTACCAACCACCACGGACCACAACAGGTTAAAGTATGCACACAAGCCAAACACACTAATATATTACAAATCGTTCAAATCCCAACTATTTCAAATTCAAACTGAGTATTAAACATTATTACCAACTTTTACAAACTTAAATTATTCCAAAAGAAGCCTACTAGCTCCGCTTTCTCAACCTGAGCCCCTAGCTCTCGCGCTGGACTGTGGATCCTCTTTACCAACTGGTTCCTTTTTAACTGGAAAGAATATAAACAACATCGCACAAATGAGCTAACTAGCTCAGCAAGTCACAATGACAAAACTGAGAATAATGATCATCAGGTGAATATGGTTATGATATCAAGTGAACAATGGATTATGATTTAGAATTGGATATTATACTTTTAATTTAAAAACCAAGGTTAGGCTGCTGATCAGTCACGCACTAACCCCGAGCAAGGCACACAGCATTGCTCTAACTACTGGATCCAAGGCACACATTGGCCTAACTTGACCATTATATGGTCTGACCACGAATCTGGTCCACAATTTTATAAAAACAATCCAATTCTAACATAATAACAAAATATGCAATAATAAACAATAACCGAAATCATTAACAACAATAAATGTTTAACAATGAAAAGGTTTCAATCCTTGTAAGGATCAATAAGGCAATTTAAAAGCTTGGATGCTGGGTAATGAAAGAATTGGATAACAAAGGACTCAACGTTTCAAGGTTTCAAGGATTTAGTCTTTCAAAGTATAAGATACCATGGGTTGAGTATATAATAGTTCATTTCAGTGTCTGGTATTTAGTTTGTATGTATTTGTGGAGTAGTATCGTAGATTTGTGGTTCTTGTTTGGGTATACAATAATCAATGGATTAGAAAGAATATGATTCATGGCTCAAGAACAATAACTGAAATCAGGATTTAGGTTTCTGTGCTTCAAAGCACTTGCAATATCAAAGGATTATCAAGTACTACAATATCTCGAGAAAGTTCAGAACACTTGCCTGATATTAGCTTACTACACTGCACTCGTTTCCAATCACAACCGTCTTACTCTTCAACTATCTGTTTCCCTTTCTTACGTCTTGCCTCTTCTGCTCACATATCATAAGCATCTATCAATAATTTACTCATGGAATTCTATTCAACACATACTTCTATCTACCCTTCGGTTTACCCAAATCCGATTAACGGATTGAAAGTTATGCAATAATTAAGTAAACACCGAATATATAGACCGATAGTCAATTAACAAGTCACATATAACACATAATACATCACGTAATCAATGATATATTATTTATAAAGAAGTCTCGGGTCATAAATAGGCTTTCTGGTATTTAAAATGATTTTTAAAACATTTTTCGGAATTAAAACGGGTCGTTGGATCAATTTCGGGTTAATAAACAGGGTTCAGTTGGCCCATTCTGGCTCCGAAATAATTTTAGAATAATTATCGAGCCTTGGAAATAATTTAGAATAATATTTTAAAGCTCGAAACTATTTTTCAGAATTTTTAAATCATTTTTAAATAATTAAATCTAATTAAATAATTAATTAAAATCAATTAATAATTAATTAAATCAATTAATCAATTAATTTTCCAATTAATTGACCAATTAATCAATTATAAATTAACTAAAATTAATTAACTAATTAATTTAGATTTATTTGTGAATTAAAAATAATTTTCAGAATTAAAATAATAATTTTTAGAATTTTCAGAATTTAAAAATGAATTTTTATAATAAAAATAAATAGGAAATATGATTTTTAAACATTTTATAAACAGGAATCCTAAATTTGCAAAGTCTGGAAACTTCAGGGACCTAACTGTATCGTCCCCAAAAGTGCAGGGACCAAACTGCAATTTTACACCCCGTCGCCGGAAAACAGTCGGGTTCGCCGGAGAACACGATTCCGACCTCCTCACCTTACCACAAGCTCCAGATCACATCTACAAATTACCAGGAATACAATCATGCAATCAAAACAACCTAACAATCCCTGAGTTGGCCGAAATTTGGCCGTGAAGTTTTCCAGTTTCCGGCGAACATCGGAAAACTTCAAAACACAACTCCCTTCTCTACAGACCTCGTTGGTTCATGAAACTTATACGACTAGATTGCAAATTTCACAGAGAACACAACCCACTATAACACAACATCAATCTATCACAGAATAAGAAACCCCCAAATTTCAATTAAGAACATTCATACGGGTTATAAACCCTAATTTTGAAATTCGAAAATTAAACCCACTTTTGAGCATGTTATTGAACTCCAAATCAGACGTATGACATATGAAAATCATCAGGAAAACAAGCTCTACAACATGCAATCATCAAATCATACAAACAATCATCCGAACAAAAATTCATATTTTTAATAAAATAAATTCGAAAATAAATAAATTTTTAGAAAAATAACCTTGATTTCTGCAGTGAAACAAAGCTCAGAATCTGATAGAACACCTCAAATCCTTCGTTTTGGTTACTCAAGCTTTGAAAACAGAGATCGGTAACGCCTTCGTTTTGCTGTTTGATTCTTAGAACAGTTTATGTAATTAGGGCTTTTCTCTGAAAATTATATAATTAACTATCTGCAAATGATTTTGATACGAAATAAAATACGGTAAAAGGCTATTTATAATTACGGAAAATTTGTATCCCGTTGGATCATTCCGGATATAAATCGGTACGTTTATTTGTAAAAACTGATCCAAACGGTATCGGTTTTCAGGATAATTATCCAAATCAGTACAATTTGTACTGCGGTCTTGGTCTCAGCGCCTGGTTACACGTATTACGAAGTGATAATTGTGATAGTTTAATAAAAAGCTCCCATTTATCGAAAATACGGGTTTTATTGATTTACCGAAACGAATATTGTATCGAAAATGTTGCGCCGGGACCCGCGCATGACAAACCGTACGCCGGATCGAAAAAGTCGAAACATGGAATATGCTCGGAATATTACAATTAGGTTAGGAAGGAGTTCTCGAAAGAGTTTCGGGTTCCAAAAACGTAACAACGGTTGACGTCGGTTGGTTCCTGTTTTTATAAAATAGATTTTAATTACCCGGAAAAAGATTTTAAAAATTTCATATGATTCTTATAAATCCATAAACCAACATAAAAATAATTAGGAAGATATGACAATTATCTATATTTTATTTTGGACATATAAAAATTAAAATACTCAATTAATATTATTTTTGAATATTCAAGTACAGATAACACTTAACAATTAGCTCACAGAATAGATACTGAACACACATAATAATTATATAATAGCAAAAATAATTACACGATATATCCCGGATATTACAAGAGTGAATGAACTCTACCCAAGTGTATCTTGAGAAATCATCCACCATCACAAGTGCATATTTATTTCTTGAAATTGATAAGACATTTAATGGCCCAAACAAGTCCATGTGAATAAGTTGTAATGGTGCACTTATAAAATTCACAGTTTTTGACTTGTGACTTGATCTTTTCATTTTTCCTTTCTAACAAGCTTCACAGACTTCAACTTGAGCAAACTCCAGTTTAGGCATATCTCTTACTAACTCCTTTTTGACCAAGGTGTTAATTGTCTTGATCAAGTGAGACAATTTCTTATGCCATAGCTTGCTTTGTTCTTCTGATGCCTTGGTGTAGAAGCAACAAATTCCATCCTTATTTATTGAGTCCAAGTCTGCAACAAATAAGCTCCCTTTCTTTGCTCCTTTCAGAGCAACTTCACCAGTTTTCTTGATGGTAAAAGTGCATTCTTCTTTGTTGAATAAAACTTCAAAGCCTTTGTCTACAAATTGGCTAACATTGAGAAGATTCACTTCAAGACCAGCTACCAGTGCTACATCATCAATGACAATATTTTCAGAAATAATCTTGCCATATCCCATTGTGAATCCTTTGCTGTTGTCTCCAAAGGTCACCAAAGGGCCAGCTTTCTCCTCAAACTGTGATAGCAGGGCTTTATCACCTATCATATGCCTGGAACATCCACTGTCTATGATCCAGATGACTTTCTTCACTTTGCCCTACACATAATGAGTTTTAAGTGTGTTTAGCAACCCAAGCAGTGTTGGGTACTTTCTTCTTGTTAACTGATTTAGCAGAAGTAGAATGAGTACTTTCAGATAAAATAGAGTTCATTGACTGTTGAGCATTTTCCCTTTCTGTTGTAGACCCAATTTTTGTTTCTTTGAGGTCTACTCTCAGTTTGTGACAACTTTTCATCACTTTCAAGTTGCAAGGAATACAATCAAACTTGTCACAGAAGAAGTAGGGATCATTTGTATTTGCTTCATTGTATTTGTAGGCTCCTTCAGTTGGCTTGCTAACTGCCTTTTTATAAAGGTGAGTTAGGTGATTCACAGAGCCACAGTTTTCACATTTCTTTCTTGGAGCATCTGCAACATAAGCAAAATTGTTGCTTTTGTTTATCCCTATTTTTTCCCATTTCTATTTTTCTTTTTCTTTCTTGCATCTTCAATTTTGGTTTCTTTAACATGTGTTTTGGGATTTTGTTTGTCCATGAGATTCTCTTCAGTATTGAAAGACTGAGTTGATTCTGCAGTTTTCTTCTCTTTGTCCTTTTCAGCAATTTCTTGCTTGATAATCAATTCTTCTTCACTGAAGTTGACTTCATATGCCTTGAACATGGGTGATACAACCTTTTTCAGCATAGCTGGAACATTTTCATTAACATTTGCTTTTCCTTTGTCACCTTTCTATTTCTTCTCGATGTTCAAGGCATCATAATCAAGACTAATAACAATATTTGCACATGGTTTGTTTTTCTCATGGTATTGCCCAACTAACTGAGATGCATTTTTGAAAGACTTCAACTTCACCTCATTCTTTTCAAGCTTCTCCCTCAGCACTGCTTCAATTTTATTTGCACACTTGAGCTTGTTCTTGAGATAAGCATTCTCTTGTTTTACAGCTTCAAGCTCCACCAACAATAATTCAGTTTCTTGCTTCTCACTTTCAAGCTTCTCATTTATCTTTGTCAGTATGCTCACTTCTTCATTAGCAGCAACCATGTTTGTGTGAATGTGAAACATTTATGTGCTCATTTTCTCTACAGTTTCCTTATATTGACTCACATTTAAATCAATGGTGGTAAGAGTTGGTACATGTGATTTAGATGAGGATGATTCTCCTTGCTCGAAGGCCATGAGTGCATAATTTCCAAATTCTTCATCTTCATCATTTTCAGAGTCATCCCAACTTTTTCCCTCTGCAATATAAACTTTTCTTTGCTATTTCTTCAGAAGAGCTTCATACTTCGCTTCTAGTTCAAGATAAGCTTTGTCTTTCTTTGCTTTCTTGGGTTTCCTGCATTCTGTAGCAAAATGGCCTAGTTCATCATAGTTGAAGCACATTATCTTAGATCTGTCAACAAATCCAGTTTTGCAACCATTCCTGCTATCAGAAGTGTACTTCCCTTTTTCTTTCCAGCTACTGTCTTTGTTGAAAAACTAACCTTTACCCTTGAATTATCTTGGCTTCTTTACTCTAATGTTAGAGAATTTTCTAGCCAAATAGGCCATTAATTGATCTAGCTCATCCAGTTCATCAGGAGTGTAGAAATCATCTTCTTCCAATTCCAGAATGACTTGTTCCTGTGAATCATTTGTTCTTTGCTCATTTGTTGAGGCAACTGAGGTTTGAGATCTTGGCTCATCATTTGATGTTTGGCTTTCATTGACAATTAAAGCATTTGAGCCATCTACAACATGTCCTTGACCAGATCTCAATGATTTCCTTTGAATCATTTCTAGTTCATATGTTTTGAGAATTTCTGTTGAGCGGTATTTATGACACTTTATAATGCTCTATTAAGCTTTGAATTGATGCATTTGTACTTAAGTTGTTAATGTTTTAGCGTGTTTTCTAGTGTTTTTGCATTTCAGGCATTATCTAGGTAATCAGGTGAATTAACATTGTTTTGATGCTAATTTGGTATTAAGGTGGTATTGAAATAAAATCTCGTGGAAAGACGGCTCGAAGCAGCAAAGAAAAGAAGAAATCAGAAGTTTTTCCAGAAGTACGGCACGCCCGCGCTGGTCTAGCGCGCGGCCGCGCTAGGTTGTCAGCGAGGCAGCATGCCCGCGCTGGTCAAGCGCGCGGCCGCACCGGGTCAGGATCACAAAATCCTGATTCTATTCTAATTACAATTGGAGGACTTCTATCTTGCATGGGCTGCTATATATATATTTAAATAAATGACGTTTTCAAGAAGAGAGACGTACCAGAGCAAAAGGAGAGCCATAAGAAGACCGATTTAGCACGATTCAACAAAGACGAAGAGGATCTTGTTTTTACTTGTGAATCTTTGTTCTAAGTTGTAACTTGGATGCTAGTATTCTTATTTGTGAACCTTACTCTTGTTTCGTACTTGGTTTTCTTATTTATTCAGTATAAAGACTACGTTTATTATACCATGCTTTCATCAGAACCCACGTTGATGATGAGTCCGATTATGGGCTAATTGTTATCGTGGGTTCTAGCGGATTTACTTATGGATTTCTTTAGTTAAATTGTTTCAATGCCTTAGTGTGTGGTGATTGTATGATAAACTAGTACTGGTTGTGCTTATTCGTCTTATAAGAGTCATGAACCTGTAAGATAACGTGTTAATCTTTAATGAAGCGACAGTGAATTTAAAGATTTAGAACTTGCCATGCTAACATAGGTTCATGTGTTATTGTTATGCACGATTCGTAGGTAATTTTAACCATCTTACTTGCACCGTGTAATCATGATAGATAACTTGTGCTTTAAACCTTTATATTGTCAAATTCTATAGACATATAGGGTGTAATAACCCCAATTTTTTGAATTTTTTTTGAAACCCTTATGAATAGTGATTTTGCTGATTATGCTGAATAAGAAAACTTTTCATGCCACACTATGTAGGGGTTCTTCTATTGTTATTCTGAGATCTTATTAGTACTTTATATGGGATATAAGTGTATGTAAAGATCGTCAGAATCCAAATTCGAACACTTTGATTTTTCCCGAAAATCCACCAGATACCAAAAGAATTGAGTATAAGGTAACATGATTAAAAGGATTTAAATTCAAGGATTATAAGAGAGGATCATAAAAGGAATATAATGTATTGAGAAAGGTTAAGGGAACCCAAGTAATAAGATCCCGGGTATGATCCCTCAAACGATAAACGAGAACGAAAGTTAAGCGAACCGTATAACAGATCAGCGGTCATTAGCCAAGTAATTAAGAGCTAATCAAAGAGGTTAGTGATGATGATGTCACCACACCAACAAGAAGATGACAAGTGTGGGAAGATGAAATAGGAGGATGACATAAGCATGACCAAAGGGAAGGTATTGTTGGTTGATTTCAAGCCACACAAATTTTACCATGGTAAAAAGGTAATTAACAAAACAAAAGGATATCAACCAAGCCTTTTATGCACAAAGATCAATAAAACAAAGCAAGCTTCTCTCCCCCCCTTTTCATCTTCTTCATTTCGAATTTTTCACCAAAATGGTGAATTAGAAATTCAAAACACAAGCTATACTCCATGGAAAATTATAAGGTTTGTTTCTTTGGATCCTATATTTCATAACTAAGAAGAGCAAGTAGTTTGAGTGCTTGAATCAAAGGTTTTCTATCTCAAACAAATCATTTTAGTTTAGGGTGAATAGTAACTTTCAAGAACAAATTTTTGATTCTTGATTTTATTTGCAAGGTCAAGGTAGCTTAAGCATATATTAAGGCTTCCATGGACATTCCAAGGATCTTTCATTGATTAAAAGCTTCAAGGAAGGTATAACTCTTCATGATCTTAGTATTAAGATTGTTTGATATAAATGATTATGATGATGGAATGATAGATTACGTGTAGTAGTTGTTTTGTCATGATGAGATCTTAGTGGTTAAGTGCTTTTGTTGATTTTGGAGTTAAAAAGTAGCACTAGTTGTTCTTGATGATTCATGGTGTGATTTGAGATTGGTTTAAATGGTTTAAAGTGGTTGATGAGTGATATGGTCAAATGGTTGTATTGGGATTGAGTGGTGATGGTTTGGTGTTGAATTGGTTGGTAAAATTTTGGAAAATCGCGTAAACATAGCCATCGTAATATCCGATTTACTTTAGGCTGTTTTTGTTCTTAACATTAGGACCCATGAACTCACTGCTAGGTTTTGACCATTGCCATGATTAGATAGTTCATGTTACGAGCTTCGTTTTGATATGTAGTTCGTTTGATTTTGATGTACGGTTTAGGAGAAACGACCGTTTTAAGTAACGGCGTTTCGCGACCGAACCATTACCCCTCGCCTTACTTTGAAACCTTGGTTAAGGACCTTAAATGACTAATTGAGGTAAGAAACAATTATTTAAAGTGGATTAGGCAGTTGGTAAGGTACTCGCGAAAGAATCGCCTTAAAACCCTTAATGGTTAATTTATTAAAAATGGTGGAGCCGAGGGTACTCGAGCCAATTAAGTAAATCGTTAAGCGCGAAAGCGAACGTTAGGACTCTAAATGGTTAAAGTCTAGTTTCTTAAGCGATCGGGGTTTAATTCCGACTTATGTTGTTGTTCATAGGTTATCGGACCCACTCTAAGCTTAAGTCTATCCGGGAGCACTCAGGCAAGTTTTCTACCCGTATAACTGTTGTTGTGATGTATATGTGTATATGCATGATCTTGCGATAAATGCATATTTGTTATTAGCAAATTCTTGCGATATATTGTAGCATGTGATATGGTATATATGCATGCCTGTTTCATATTCTTGATTTATATATCTGTTGATTCAAATGCTTATAGTTGCATAATACCTATGCTAGAGATGAGGGGTATTTGAGTTTACCCTTAGTATAAGGGACCCAAAGGTGAACATATTTATAAACCGGGAGTCGATGTTCCCGAGTATAATATATATATTTTTATATATATATGGTTATAGTTTTCAAAACTATTAATCGAATAAGGTTTATTCGATAACTTTAACTTTATTTTATTTAATGAATATTATTTATAATATTCATTCGAGGGCTTATGACTCAGTTATATTATTTAATGAATATTATTTGAATATTCATTTGAGGATGTATGACTCCGTTTATTTTATTTAATGAATATTAATTATAATATTCATTCGAGGTATTATGACTCCGCTTATTATTTAATAATATTCTTTATGTTATTAAAGAATAATGTTTCGATAATCAAACTTATTTTCGATTATTCAAATAAAGATAGTACTTTCGTATAAGTATATCTTTGGTTATTTAATATTCATTTCAAGTATGAGTTTTAAAACTTCTACTTCGATTATTTTTATAAGGAGTATCTTTATGAGAATATTATTTAAATAATAATATTCAGATATCTCTAATATATTAGGACTGATTTATTTTAATAAATCAGCAGTACTCCAAACATTCTTAAAAATGTTTTCGAGTCTTCAAAATTATTTTAAAAGTTAGAGCGGATCCCAAAACTCATTTTTATATTTAAGATCTTCCTTTTAAAGGGGATTTAAATACTCGCTCAAAACCTGAGGGATCCGGCTCTGTGGTGTATTTTATATTCACAACAAGGTTGCTGTTTTGATAAACAGTTTGATTACTTGCCCAATGTTCGGGGAGTAAGTCCATCTAATTGAGTCGGCATAAGCGACAGGCCGGGGTACGGTCTATCAAAGTGTAAGTGGCTGGGTGGCAGTCCATCAACGCGTAAGAGGCCGGGTGGCGGTCCAGCACAAGGTCCTTATGTGGCCAGGGTGATGACCGGTGGGGGATTCATCCATCTACTAGTAGAAAAGGTTACTTATTTGTATGTTTGCCTGATCAGCAAGATATCAGGTTTATGCCAAAATTTCTTTTCTTTCCAAATTCATTGGATATTGCAACTCTGTTCATACTTTACATGACAGAGATTTTCAGGAAATGTATGAGATATATATATATATATATGGATATATATATCAGGACTTAATGAAGTATCTCGTAACTTCATTATTTATAATGATATTTCAAAGATTGAATCTATTCAAGTCTTATCTTGTAGTCTCATCTGGGTGATGAACTTTGAAACTGATTATAACTTGAACGGTGGTAGTTCAAGTAGTATTCAGATATAAGTATATTGGAGTATCTTATAACTCCATCTTTTAAACTTATATCTAGTAAATGATTATCTTATGTATGTCAAAGATTTTCAAAAAAATGTTGAGACAAGGTTAGATATATGAGATCACCTTGCAATGATAGTTTTATACAGTTATAAACTGGAACTCTGTGCATATTATGCATGGAAGAGGACTTCCAAGATTTTGAAAAGTATATATGTATATATACTGAATATTTTGCGACTTCATCGCATTAAGGTATCAAACTTGGTTCATTTCTTTTGACCAAGACTTTCATGAGTACTATGAGAAGGCTCATATATTGTTAATCATTATACATATTATTTTGGTGGGCTTGCTGCTCACCCTTGCTTTCTTCTTTCATCACACAACAACAGATAGAAAAGATGAACATGACCAAGCTCCCAATTCGCGAGCGGATAGGTAACGTTCCGCAGTTTCCTATAGGCATTGATGTCGCTGTAGCTGAGGTAGAACTACCAATAGGCTAGGCTTCAATTTTTGATGTACCAGATTTATGTATATTTATGAATTGTAATAATGGCAAAGAAATGTAAATTTATTCAGAAACCCTTTTAAGGTGTATTGGCAGATAATTGTGGAATAAAATGACTTGTGATTATTTTTGGATATTCATCTCTGAGACTATAACTTGTGGTGTGTGTGTTTATTGTGGGGTCACAGTACAGAGTAGTTGATTTTTTATTTAAGATTGGGTGTTATTAAGGGAAATGGAACTCATGACAACTCGGGTCCCCGACCCCGGATTTGGGGGTGTTACATAGGGTCTCAATATAATTGGTTTCTATTCAGCTTCTATCTCTTTTGTGGATGTCTGGTAGTATGTTATTCGTGCAACGAAAGTTAGCGTTTAGCAGTTTCGTGTTATCTGATTAGTGTCATCACCGTTGCATGCTAAGGTTAAGAACAATAAGGCTATTCAATAAAGTATTTAATGAAGTTAGAATCCCATGTTTGTCTCATATAATATATGTTAGGAATATGTGTATTAGTTTGATGATAAGTTAAACAAAACACTTAAGTAGAAATCTAGTGTTTGTAGCCTCAACGGATAAGACCATCTTGGCTATCCGTTGAAGGAGTAGCTTTACTTAGCAATAAGTTTAGTATTGTAGCACATTTCATTCTCTGGATTAAAGTTGTAATTCTTAGATATTGTAGGAAAGTATCAGTCATGTTGACTACTAGTGGATATGCAAATAGGAGGGCTAATTGTAAATATTATATGCCTTGTAATTTTGTATAAGTGAAGAAGTATCAACTGATATTGAAGTCCTTAAACGGATAAGAAACAAAGCTTCAACAGATGTCTCTAATGCTTCAACGGATAATATCCATCAACGGATAAGTGCTTCAACGGATAAAGACTTCAACTGATAATGCATCAACGGATAAAGCTTCAACGGATAAAGCCTCAACTAGATAAGGCATCAACGGATGAAAGCTTCAACGGATGCTTAGTTCATTAGCAGTTGATAGTGACAATTCATAAGCTGACAGAGGCACATGGGTTGACAGAGACAAACTGGAATGTGGAAGCCTCTAGGAGGAATCAAGAAAATGCAGCATTTCCATTCTGGTGCAAACAAGGAAGTATTCAAAGATCAACAGCTAAACCTAAATTGCATTGGATAGAGAAATGAAGAAGAAACATGTGAAGAGCCTTTTTAATTGTATTTTACAGTTTTGTCTTCACTTGTAAACTTGGTGATATATAAACCAAGTAGCAGCTAGTAATTAGACATGAATTTTCCAGAGCTGTTTAGAAAAATCCAGAGAGAAAATCATCTAGTTTGTACTAGGAAGCAGCTGTGATTTAATTCTTTGAATCACAGATTTTATGAAATAACACATCTCTGGTGGAACAACAAATCCACCAGAAAAGTTTTTAAGTTCTCTGTGTTCTTTACATTTGTGTTTGAATATATATCTTTCTGCATTAGCTTCAAGCAATTCACACACACTTGCTCTCAAAAACACTTAGCCTTAGAAACTGCTCAAAACTTGAAAAAGTTTTGAGATTTACATTCAACCCCCCTTCTGTAAATCTCATTGTTAGTCCATTGGGAATAACAATTGGTATCAGAGCGAGCTCTTAACATACAAAGAGTTTAAAGATCTATTCTACTAACATCATGAGTAAGAAGGATATTGGTGTAAAGATTCCAATCTTGGAAATAGATAACTATCATCACTGGAAGGTGAAGATGCATTTACATCTTCTCTCTCAAGATGAAAGCTACATCAACTGCATTAAAAATGGTCCTCACATCCCTCACAAGGTGGCCACAGCTGCTACTGCAACAGTTGCTGTTGGACAGTCTATTCCCAAGCCAAAAGCAGAATGGACTGTTGAAGATATTGAAGAAGTTCACAAGGACAAGAAAGTCATGAACATTCTATTTAATGGCCTGGATCAAGATATGTTTGACAATGTCATTAACAGCCAAACTGCTAAGGAAATTTGGGATACTGTGTAGCTTATCTGTGAAGGCACTGAGCAAGTTAGAGAAAACAAAATACAGCTTCTCATTCAACAGTATGAATATTTTCATTTTGAAGAAGGAGAATCATTGAATGATACCTTCAACAGATTTCAGAAATTGTTGAATGGATTGAAGCTGTATGGGAGAGTGTACCAAGTCAAGGACTCCAATTTAAAATTTCTAAGGTCTCTACCAAAGGAATGGAAGCCTATGACTGTTTCTCTAAGAAATTCTCAAGATTATAAGGACTTCACACTTGAAAGATTATATGGAATTTTGAAGGCATATGAACTTGAGATGGAGCAAAATGAGCTGTTGGAAAAGGGGAAGAGAAAAGGAGGATCGGTTGCACTTGTAGCTGATAGTGAGAAGGTTGAAGCCAGGAATGAGGAGAAGACAATGCCAAGTCTCAAAATTGGCACAAGCAAATCAGAATCAAGCAAGGGTAAAGAGCAAGTAGCCGAGGATGAAAATAATTCCAGCCAGGATGACTCTGATGATATTGATGAACATCTGGCTTTTCTGTCCAGGTTGTTTACAAAGATGAAGTTCAGGAAAAATACAAAATTCACTAAGCCAAACAAAAACATTGTGGACAAATCCAAGTTCAAATGTTATAACTGTGGCATTAGTGGACACTTTGCAAGTGAGTGTAGGAAGCCAACCTCTGATAAGAAGAAATTTGAGCAAGTTGATTACAAAAAGAAGTATTTTGATTTGCTCAAACAAAAGGAAAGAGCTTTTCTCACTCAAGATGATTGGGCAGCAGATGGAGTCAATGAAGATGATGATATGGAATATGTCAACCTAGCCCTGATGGCTAATTCTGATGAAAATGAAACTAGTTCATCAAGCAACCAGGTAATTACTACTGATCTCTCTCAGCTTTCTAAAAATGAATGCAATGAAGTCATAAATGATATGTCCAATGAATTATATCATTTGCGTGTTTCCCTTAAATCACTAGCTAAAGAAAACACTAGGATCAAATAGAATAATGTGTTTTTAAGTGATAGGAATGCTGTGTTAGAGGATCAGGTAATTGAGCTTGAAAAGATTAAACTTAAATGCTTGACTGTTGAGAGTGAACTAGAAGAAGCTGTTAAGAAAATAGAAATTCTTTCTAAACAGTTAGAGAGTGAGCAAGAGGTAATCAAGGCCTGGAAAACATCTAGGGATGTTAGTGTTCAGATTGCCAAGGTTCAGGAAATTGAATCATTCTGTGAGGACGCCTGGAAGAAAAACAAAAAGGAGTTAGAATTAATTGATGGATTGTCAACGGATGTGGAATCAACTGATGATGAAAGTTATCCGCTGAAGGAAGAAAAAGAGCATCCGTTGAAGGCTCATCAATTAAAACATGCAAGTAATTTTATAAATAAAAATCTCAATAAGAAGGATGATTCAACTTTCAAGAACTTTGTCAAAGAAGGAGCTAGCACATCCAAAGATGTCAGTAAGGTGAATATAGGACACATGACTTTAGATCAGCTGAAAAATAGGCTTAAGTTGGTTCAGGATAAGAAGGAAACTAAAAGAAAATCTAAAAGAAATGTGAAGGTAGGGATTAATAAACATAACAATTACACACCTGATAGGTATGCTCCTAGAAAAAGCTGTGTGCATTGTAAAAGTATTAATCACCTATATGATAATTGCAAATCTGTTAAAAATGCTCCCATGCCTTCAAATCCCTCCATGCCTAACATGTCTATGTCACCTCTGCATGCTATGTCTGTTATGTCTCATCAGAATCCCCATGCACATTTTGCAAACATGCCATATATTAATAATCCTTATTTTACTGCATTTAGTATGCCTCAAATGCCATACAATATGCCTATGTGGAATAACATGTTTGCACAATCTATGCCTTATCAAATTCAATCAAATGTGCTAAATGATTCTGTGACTAACCCTACACTTCAACCAACCACATCTGAGATCAAGGTTCACTCAAAGTTACCTAAGTCAAAAGATGCAGGAGGAATGAAGTCTAGGAAAAAGACTAACAAGGCTGGACCCAAGGAAACTTGGGTACCAAAATCAACTTGATTGATTTTGTTGTGTGCAGGGAAAAAAAAGGAATCTATGGTACTTGGACAGTGGCTGTTCAAGGCACATGACAGGAGATTTCACCCTGCTCACAGAGTTTAAGGAGAGAGCTGGCCCTAGCATAACCTTTGGAGATGACAACAAAGGATTCACTATGGGATATGGCTTGATTTCAAAAGAAAATGTCATCATTGATGAAGTTGCATTGGTTGATGGTCTCAAACACAATTTATTGAGCATCAGTCAACTATGTGACAGAGGGAATACTGTTTTCTTCAATTCTGAAGCCTGTATTGTCACAAGTAAGAAGGACAATAAAGTGGTTCTAACTGGAGTTAGAAAAAGGAATGTGTACTTAGCTGACTTCAACTCTACAGATGCAGAATCCATTACTTGTCTTCTCAGCAAAGTAAGTCCAGTTGAAAGTTGGCTATGGCACACGAAGCTGTCCCATTTGAATTTCAAGACAATGAATGATCTAGTCAAAAAGGACTTAGTTAGAGGAATGCCTCTAGTATAATTCACAAGGGATGGACTGTGTGATGCTTGTCAGAAAGGAAAGCAAAAGAAAATATCATTCAGTAAGAAGCTTGAATCTATAATTGATGAACCATTACAACTGCTACACATGGATCTCTTTGGACCAGTCAATGTATTGTCAATTTCAATGAAAAGATATTGCCTAGTGATTGTAGATGATTTCTCAAAGTTTTCATGGGTTCATTTTCTTGGATCAAAGGATGAAGCTAGTGAAATCATTATCAATCATATCAAGCAAGTCAACAATCATCCTGATTTTAAAGTAAGGAATATTAGGAGTGACAATGGAACTGAGTTCAAGAATTCAACCATGAAGTTGTTCTGTGAAGAAAATGGGATCATGCATGAGTTCTCAGCTCCAAAGACTCCACAACAAAATGGTGTGGTGGAAAGGAAGAACAGATCACTAATTGAAGCTGCAAGGACAATGCTTGAAGAGTCAAAACTCCCAACTTACTTAGTGGTGGAATTTTCATTAGTCAAACTAAATATATTTATGATCTTTTAAAGAAGTTTGACTTAATGGACTATTCATCTGCAAAAACTCCCATGGCCACTGCCACCAAGCATGAATTAAACAAGGCTGAAAAGTCTGTGGACATTTCAAGTTATAGAGGCATGGTTGGCTCACTTTTATATTTAACTGCTAGTAGACCTGATATAATGTTTTCTACATGTCTCTGTGCTAGATTTCAAGCTGACCCTAAAGAATCTCACTTAGTGGCTATTAAAAGAATCTTCAGATATCTCAAAGGGACTCCAAATCTAGGAATTTAGTACCCTAGAGAGTCTGGTTTTGATCTAATTGGCTACTCAGATGCAGATTATGCAGGCTACAAAATAGACAGGAAAAGCACAACTGACACCTGTCAATTTCTAGGGAACAAGCTTGTGTCATGGTTCAGCAAGAAGCAAAATTCTGTTTCTACATCAACAGCTGAAGCTGAGTACATTGCTGCTGGTAGTTGCTGTGCACAGATACTATGGATGAGGAATCAAATATTTGACTTTGGACTAACTGTTGACAAAATTCCTATATTCTGTGACAACACAAGTGCCATTGCCATTACTGAAAATCCAGTGCAGCACTCAAGAACCAAGCACATTGACATCAAGTACCACTTCATTAGGGAACATGTGATGAAAGGTACAGTGGAACTTCATTTTGTTCCAAATGAAAAGCAGATTGCAGACATATTTACCAAGCCACTTGATGAATCAACATTCACAAGATTAGTAAGTGAGCTAGGTATGCTTAATTATTCATAATCTATGTCCTCTTCATAATCTGCATTGAAGCCTGAAATGAATTTGCTGCAAGAACAAAGTTGGCTTTAAGTAAGACTTATTCTATCAACGGATGTTCATTATCCGTTGAAAGACAAATACATTTCTGGTAATTTTATCCCTCAACGGATAAAATAGTGTTGATCATCAACGGATAACTATTTACCTTATCCGTTGAAGTGTCACATCAGTTACTTTAAGTGAGTCACAGCCGTTGATTCTTTTACTTAACCGTTGATACAGATATACACTGTTGTATATATTTGTATTAAGGCAGTTTTCAGAATTTCTACAGTTTTCTTTATTCTTAAACAGCTGTAATTTATTTAAAAGTATCATTTAATCATTTTATTTACGTTTTAATTCAAGAAAGTATAAAAGCCCATTGAATTCTAATTTTCACTCTACGCTTTCTTGCAATTTTTATTCTCCTTCTCTCCCAAAATTCTCAAGTTTTTCTCTGCAACCTCTACTCACAACAATGACACCAGTAGTCAAAATTATGTCTCAATCTGGATTTGTTTATGAAAAGAATAATTTGGTAGCCCTGGTTGAAAAGAATGAAGCCCATTCTGATTATCACAAGATGATGGACTTCATCAAAAACTGCAAACTAAGCTATGCAATGCTGGAAGCCCCAACCATCTACTGTGAGGTGATTGAGGAGGTTTGGACAACTGCAGAGTTCAACTCCACAGATATGACTATTGCCTTCTCTCTCAAAGGTAAGGATTATTGCATTAACTGTGATGATATATAGTCTTGCTTTAAGTTACATGAGAATAATGCCATGACACCACACATTGATAAAGATGTATCTGCTATGTTAGATTCCATAGGCTATGCTTTTGATTCTGCTAGTTTAGGTAGTATTAGAAGGAAGGGCCTTAGGAAAGAATGGAGTTTTCTTGGAGATGCCTTTATCAAGGTTTTCTCTGGGAAGATTAGCAATTTTGATGCCATAACTTCATCTCTTGTTAATATGCTCTATATGCTAGTTTCCGATAGGTACTTTAATTTTAGCAACTGTGTCATGCTAGAATTAGGTTCCAGATTAGGTAACAAAGCTAATAGACCACATAACATCTACTATGCTAGATTCTTTATGTTATTGGCTAACCATGTTGCTGAAGGATTGGTTATATCAAATGAGAACAATAAACTCAAATGCTGGGCACAAGAGAAAAGGGTCCTTGCAGACCTTTTGAGAATGAACCTCAACAGCCAGGTGCCATTGGTATATTTGCCAATCATGAATGCAGCACAGGTGAGTGAGGTAAACACTTCTATAACTCCTACTGTTTCTAACCCCATTATTTCTTTGTCTTCTAGTGTGGCAATGGAATCTGTGTCTTTGTCCAAACAGGTTCCTACCAAAGCCACCAAAACTAAAATTTCAAAACACAAGTCAAAGAAAACCACCTCTGTTGTCTCTCAAAAGACAACAGTTGTAACAACTACCATAAACCTTGAAGGGAGTGAACAGGGTGTGAGTGGTGAGGGGAGGGGTGAACATCAAGAAACCCCCCAGGATAAGGTGGGAGAGGTGAGTGGTACCCCAGCCAGCCAAGCCATAGTCTCTCAAAAGACTGTGGTGGTTCAAAAGGAGTCAAACACATCCCTAGTTGCATCCTCCCAAAAGGGTGCAACTATTGAAAATAGTCCCCAACCAGGGACACAGAACAAAAGAGGGAGGGACACTGAAGCCACACATTCACCAATCAAAGCCTTTTCAAGGAAGAAGAAGGCCAAGACCCTAGTTTCCACACAAGGGGCACACACAGCACATATACATCCACCTGTATCTTTGCCTTCTCAAATTCAGCTTGATGTGACTCCAGCAAATGTGGAGTCACAGCCCCATTCTCTCATAATTGAAACACATTCATCATCAAACTCTCCATCACCCTCTCTGGATGTGGATATGATATTCACATCAATTCCTGATTCTCCCTCATTGAAACTCAGGGAGGAGCCCCACTCAAAACCTGATGATCATCATCTTTTAGATGATTTGTTGGATCATCAACCAATTCTTTCAGATATAGTTGAAGAATCTGTGTCACCTCACTTAAAATCAATTCACACAGATTCAACAATTATGTCACTTTCTATATCTACATCTTTTCCTTCTGCAACGGATATCTCTCATCCGTTGACAAGTGGTTGTTCTTCGACGGATAAGCTTAACAGCAGTTATCCGTTGATACCATCAGTTTCCACTTCAATGGATACTCCCTATCCGTTGATGGTCTCTACACATATAACAGAAACAATTCCAACTGTAGAGGACATGGTTACTGTACAATCACTTTTAGGTTTGAGGGAAGGAGTGATAATTTGAGTGAGAGGCTGGGTTGCTCCCAGGCAAAAGGAGAGGTTGAAAGTCACCATATGCATGCTATTTCTTCCAGCATGGCAAAAGTGAGTGAGGGGAGTGCCACCATAGAAGGTGAGGGTGAGGGTGAGGGTGTGAGGGTGTGTGTGAGCCAGGGGGAACCCCTGATGCAAGAAAATAGAGAAAATGAGCCAGGGTGATAGAGAAAATTGTCACTATCAACTGCTAATAAACTAAGCATCCGTTGAAGCTTTCATCCGTTGATGCCTTATCCGTTGAGGCTTTATCCGTTGAAGCTTTATCCGTTGATGTATTATCAGTTGAAGTCTTTATCCGTTGAAGCACTTATCTGTTGATGGATATTATCCGTTGAAGCATTAGAGACATCCGTTGAAGCTTTGTTTCTTATCCGTTGAAGGTCTTCAATATCAGTTGATACTTCTTCACTTATACAAAATTACAAGGCATGAAATATTTACAATTAGCCCTCCTATTTGCATATCCACTAGTAGTCAACATGACTGATACTTTCCTACAACATCTAAGAATTACAACTTGAATCCAGAGAATGAAATGTTCTACAATACTAAACTTATTGCTAAGTAAAGCTACTCCTTCAACGGATAGCCAAGATGGTCTTATCCGTTGAGGCTACAAACACTAGATTTTTACTTAAGTGTTTTGTTTAACTTATCATCAAACTAATACATATATTCCTAACAATCTCCCCCTATTTATGTCTACTAGAACTGTAGACATAAATTTGGGTTTATCTTGATGATAACAAAACACTTGACAAATATATAAACTGTAATAAAGCAGAAATTCAAAAAGTGCTACAAAAATGTATATGCTGAGATGGTATTGAAGAATTACATTGTTTCCAAGGGTGCTCCTTTAGCCTGAGCAGGTTAGTTTCTTTTCCTTTGATTCCTTGTTTTCTTTCCTAGCCTCCTGTCATTCTCCTCTATTTGAAGTTGAAGTTGTCTGTAGAATTCAGCTTCATCTTCTTCATTGATGTCTAACTTAGATTGCGTATCCTTGAGAGTTTCATTACTGGCAATCTTGAGCTGATCTTCAATTCTGAAAAATCTTCTGACTCCTTTGTTGTCTCTAAACTCCATCAACCAATGAGGTGATTTGTGAATTGTAATTCCTCTTTCTTGAATGAGTAAAGTTCTAGGCAAAGCATTGGGCTCCCTCCAAGTTTTCCTTATGTTGGCAATCTTGTTGAGAATCTCAGTCTTGGTAGTCCTGGTAAAGCCAGAATCCCTTTGTATGGCTGAGTAGACTCTAATCAAGGTAGAGTAGCCTTCATTCAGAATTCTGTAAAGAGGCCAGGTTCTTTCCCCATCTCCTTTGTATTTGAACACTAGTCTTTCTGGTAGCTGTCTGTAGGCAGCTATTCCCCTTAATTCCTCCAGCTCATCTAGATAGAGTTCAATGTATGAAATTTCTTTTATGTCACAGATGTGAACATAATCATCTTTAGAGGTTTGAGGTTTAGGCTTAGGCTTCTGTGTGAATTTGATTGAGGCTCTAGAGGGTGTTGATTTGATTCTTCTTTTTTGCTTCTTTGATGGTGGAGAAGAGGTTAGGAAGGTGGGCAATTTGATGGTGTCGCAATCAATTGGTTCCTCCTTGGGAATGATTGTTTCACCATGAATGTTCATGAAGGGGTCAGGCACAATGGGTTCAGGAATAGAGGGTAGTGGTTTGGATATTGATTGGGTTTCTTCAGTCTTATCTACCATTTTTCTCTTTGCGTTGACCTTCTTTCTGTTCCCTTTCTGCCATTCTTCTCTTCCCTTACTTCTTTCCTCCATCTCAGTACCAACCATGTCCCCCATAGCTTCATCTTCACTTTTGTCTTCAATTTCTTTCTGTTCTTCAGCCTGACTTGACTTTAGCTATTTTTCAAGCTTTGCTTGTGCTCTTTTGTCAGCCTTTAGCTGTTTGGCTTCTTCCTTCAACCTTCTGGTTTCTTCCCTCTTGGCTATTGAGAATTTGGGATGTCCTTGCATCACACATATGCTCTTTCCCTCTCTGAAGATAATAGCCATGTTTCTCCTTACAGCCACATCCATGGTCTCTTTGAGATATGAGATACTTCTACCCAAAAGCTTGTCCTCATCAGCCTTTGGAAGAGGAAAATCCACTTCTTTCAGAGGATTCTTTGTAGAGTCCTTATTGGATCTGTTGTTGGGCTTGAGGACCATAGGTTTCAAATCCATGGAAGAAGTCTCTCCAACCTTATTCCTCCCTACTGGCTTGAGTTCCATAATATTTGATTCCACTTTTGTGCTGTGCTTCACAGATTGTGATTGAGAAGTTGTAGAACCAAATATTTGTTGCATCTTTTCATCAATCTTCTTCCTTTGCTCTTTGACTTGCAATTCAGCTGCTGCTATCTGGATTAGATCAATTCCATCAAGCTTTCCTTTGATTTGAATAATTGGAGAAGTGGTGATGACAGGAACTAGCACTTGAGAAATTTGAACTGTTGTTGATGGCTCTCCTTCCCCTTTCCCTTTATTCTCCCCCTTTTTGTTATCATCAAGGGTAGGAGTCAAGCCTTGTGCATTGGCCAGCTGCATGAGTAGATTTGTTTGAGTTTGTTGATTCTGAAGAATTGTGACCATAGAATCTTCAATGATTTGAACCCTGTTTTCCAATCTGGCCAGTCTCTTGTCAGCATCAGATTCTTTCCTCAGTCTCCCCAACAAATCTTGCATAGTACCATAAGGTATGACTGAATCCAACTTCTCAGCATTGTAGGATTTCAGATCAGCAATGTCCTGTTTGAGCTCATCCACACTTAGATTTTGTTGGAAATGCTGCAACTGCAAGAGATGCAGAGATTCCTGATGAGCTTGAAGAATTGCCTTGGTACCAGCATCTGTAGTCTCCTGAAGGGCCTGCTGAATTGTCATGACTTGTCTAATCAAAGTGACACTAAACTCTCTTGGTGTTGAGGCTTTTGCCCATGCCCATTCAGGAAGATCAGGAACAGAACTTGGGCCTACTACTCCCCCTAAGTTCATGCTCTCATCCAAAGAATTAGAGTCATCATCATTAGAATTCACTCCAAATTCTTCAGATGGCTCACCAGCTTGAGAAGGCAGCCTGTTAACAGCAGCTTTGTCTCTGAGAAGAGATTCTGAAGTGTGTACAATGTGTAATGTCTGTTCTGCCTCCACATTGCACTGAGCAGCCAAAAATTGATAGGCTGAAACAGGATGAGTAAAAGTGTCAGCATCCAAGGAAATGTTATCAATTGCAGCTTTGAAATGTTGCTAAAATTGTCTTTCCTTTTCTGCATCATCCACTTTCATTGACTCACTAGCAATGGCTGGATCCACCCTTATAGCTTCTGTACCTGCCTTTCTCTCTTTTTCTCTATTTTCTTGCATCAGGGGCTCCCCCTGGCTCACACACACCCTCACACCCTCACCCTCACCCTCACCTTCTATGGTGGCACTCCCCTCACTCACTTTTGCCATGCTGGTAGAAATAGCATGCATATGGTGACTCTCAACCTCTCCTTTTGCCTGGGAGCAACCCAGCCTCTCACTCAAAAGATCACTCCCTTCCCTCAAACCTAAAAGTGATTGTACAGTAGCCATGTCCTCTACAGTTGGTATTGTTTCTGTTATGTGTGTAGAAACCATCAACGGATAGGGAGTATCCGTTGAAGTGGAAACTGATGGTATCAATGGATAACTGCTGTTAAGCTTATCCGTTGAAGAACAACCACTTGTCAACGGATGAGAGATATCCGTTGAAGAAGGAAAAGATGCAGATATAGAAAGTGACATAATTGTTGAATCTGTGGGAATTGATTTTAAGTGAGGTAACACAGATTCTTCAATTACATCTGAAAGAATTGGCTGATGATCCAACAAATCATCTAAAAGATGATGATCATCAGGTTTTGAGTGGGGCTCCTCCCTGAGTTTTAATGAGGGAGAATCAGGAATTGATGTGAATATCATATCCACATCCAGAGAGGGTGATGGAGAGTTTGATGATTGGTGTGTTTCTATTATGAGAGAATGGGGCTGTGATTCCACATTTGCTGAAATCACATCAAGCTGAATTTGTGAAGGCTCAGATACAGGTGGATGTATCTGTGCTGTGTGTGTCCCTTGTGTGGAAACTAGGGTCTTGGCCTTCTTCTTCCTTGAAAAGGATTTAATTAGTGAATGTGTGGCTTCAGTGTCCCTCCCTCTTTTGTTCTGTGTCCCTGGTTGGGGACTATTTTTAATAGTTACATCCTTTTGGGAGGATGCAACTAGGGATGTGATGGACTCCTTTTGAACCACCACAGTCTTTTGAGAGACTGTGGCTTGGCTGGCTTGGGTACCACTCACCTCTCCCACCTTATCCTGGGGGGTTTCTTGATGTTCACCCCTCCCCTCACCACTCACACCCTGTTCACTCCCTTCAGGGTTTATGGTAGTTGTTACAACTGTTGTCTTTTGAGAAATAACAGAGGTAGGTTTCTTTGACTTGAGTTTTGAAACTTTGGTTTTGGTGGCTTTGGCAGGAACCTGTTTGGACAAAGACACAGATTCCATGGCCACACTAGAGGGCAAAGAAACAATGGGGTAGGAAATAGTAGGAGTTATAGAAGTGTTTACCTCACTTACCTGTGGTGCATTCATGATTGGCAAATATACCAATGGCACCTGGCTGTTGAGGTTCATTCTCAAAAGGTCTGCAAGGACCCTTTTCTCTTGTGCCCAGCATTTGAGTTTATTATTCTCATTTGATATAACCAAACCTTCAGCAACATGGTTAGCCAATAACATAAAGAATCTAGCATAGTAGATGTTATGTGGTCTATTAGCTTTTTACCTAATCTGGATCCTAATTCTAGCATAACACAGTTGCTAAAATTAAAGTACCTATCAGAAACTAGCATATAGAGCATATTAACAAGAGATGAAGTTATGGCATCAAAATTGCTAATCTTCCCAGAGAAAACTTTAATGAAGGCATCTCCAAGAAAACTCCATTCTTTCCTAAGGCCTTTCCTTCTAATACTGCCTAAACTAGCAGAATCGAAAGCATAGCCTATGGAATCTAACATAGCAGATACGTCTTTATCAGTGTGTGGTGTCATGGCATTATTCTCAGGCAACTTAAAACAAGATTGTATATCATCACAGTTAATGCGATAGTCCTTACCTTTGAGAGAGAAGGCAATAGTCATATCTGTGGAGTTGAACTCTGCAGTTGTCCAAATCTCCTCAATCACCTCACAGTAGATGGTTGGGGCTTCCAGCATTGCATAGCTTAGTTTGCAGTTTTTGATGAAGTCCATCATCTTGTGATAATCAGAATGGGCTTCATTCTTTTCAACCAAGGCTACGAAATTATTCTTTTCATAAACAAATCCTGTTTGAGACATAATTTTGACTACTGGTGCCATTGTTGTGAGTAGAGGTTGCAGAGAAAAACTTGAGAATTTTTGGGAGAGAAGGAGAATAAGAATTGCAAGAAAGCGTAAAGTGAAAATAAGAGTTCAATTGGGCTTTTATACTTTCTTGAATTAAAACGTAAATAAAATGATTAAATGATACTTTTAAGTAAGTTACAACCGTTCAAGAATAAATAAAACTGTAGAAATTCTGAAAACTACCTTAAATACAAAGATATACAACACTGTATATCTGTATCAACGGTTGAGTAAAAGAATCAACGGCTGTGACTCACTTATAGTAACTGATGTGACACTTCAACGGATAAGGTAAATAGTTATCCGTTGATGATCAACACCATTTTATCCGTTGAAGGATAAAATTACCAGAAATGTATTTGTCTTTCAACGGATAATGAACATCCGTTGATAGAGCAATTTTGGCTTTCAACGGATAGGGAATATCCGTTGATAGGATAAGTCTTACTTAAAGCCAACTTTGTTCTTGCAGCAAATTCATTTCAGGCTTCAAGGCAGATTATATAGATGATATAAATTATGAATAATTAAGCATACCTAACTCACTTACTAATCTTGTGAATGTTGATTCATCAAGTGGCTTGGTAAATATGTCTGCAATCTGCTTTTCACTTGGAACAAAATGAAGTTCCACTGTACCTTTCATCACATGTTCCCTAATGAAGTGGTACTTGATATCAATGTGCTTGGTTCTTGAGTGCTGCACTGGATTTTCAGTAATGGCAATGGCACTTGTGTTGTCACAGAATATTGGAATTTTGTCAATATTCAGACCATAGTCAAATAGTTGATTCCTCATCCATAGTATCTGTGCACAACAACTACCAGCAACAATGTACTCAGCTTCAGCTGTTGATGTGGAAACAGAATTCTGCTTCTTGCTGAACCATGACACAAGCTTGTTCCCTAGAAATTGACAGTTACCAGTTGTGCTTTTCCTGTCTATTTTGCAGCCTGCATAATCTGCATCTGAGTAGCCAATTAGATCAAAACCAGACTCTCTAGGGTACCAAATTCCTAGATTTGGAGTCCCTTTGAGATATCTGAAAATTCTCTTAATAGCCACTAAGTGAGATTCTTTAGGGTCAGCTTGAAATCTAGCACAGAGACATGTAGAAAACATTATATCAGGTCTACTAGCAGTTAAATATAAAAGTGAGCCAACCATGCCTCTATAACTTGAAATATCCACAGACTTTTCAGCCTTGTTTAATTCAAGCTTGATGGTAGTGGCCATGGGAGTTTTTGCAGATGAACAATCCATTAAGTCAAACTTCTTTAAAAGATCATAAATGTATTTAGTTTGACTAATGAAAATTCCATCACTAACTTGTTTAACTTGTAAACCAAGAAAATAAGTTAGCTCTCCCATCATGCTCATTTCATATTTACTTTGCATTAACTTAGCAAACTTTTTACAAAGCTTATCATCTGTAGATCCAAATATAATATCATCTACATAAATTTGAATAAGTATTTTAGAGCCATTAACATTTCTAAAGAAGAGAGTTTTGTCAACAGTACCTCTTGTGAAGTGATTATCTAGAAGGAATTTTGACAAAGTCTCATACCAGGCTCTAGGTGCTTGCTTTAGTCCATAGAGTGCTTTCAACAGATAATACACATAGTCTGGAAAATTTGGATCTTCAAATCCTGGAGGTTGGCTTACATAAACTTCTTCCTCTAATTCCCCATTTAGAAATGCACTCTTGACATCCATTTGATAGACTTTGAAATTGGCATTAGCTGCAAAGGCTAGAAAGATTCTGATGGCTTCAAGTCTGGCAACTGGAGCAAATGTTTCATGAAAATCTATTCCCTCTTGTTGAGAGTAGCCTTTAGCAACCAATCTGGCTTTATTCCTTATGACAATGCCATTTTCATCCATCTTGTTTCTGAATACCCATTTTGTGTCAGTAGAACTCTTGTTCTTTGGCTTGGGTACCAGCTTCCATACTTTGTTTCTCTCAAATTGGTTTAGCTCTTCTTGCATTGCTAAAATTCAATCTGGATCCAATAGAGCTTCTTCCCCTCTCTTAGGTTCCTCCTGTGATAGAAAGCTACTATACAGACATTCATCTTGAGTAGCCCTTCTAGTTTGCACTTTAGATGTAGCATCACCAATGATCAGTTCAAAAGGGTGATTCTTGGTCCATTTCCTTTGAGGTGGTAGATTAGCTCTAGATGAGGTTGCCTCAGTATTGTCATGATGTGAGATAGAATGTTGATTGGTTGAAACTCCCCCTGAGTTGCTGATCCTTTGAAAGGAATTGGGAGCTCTATCAACTGATGAAGTGAATTGATTATTCATTGACAGACTGTGATCGATGGATGCTTCATTATGAACTTCAACGGATGATGCACTTTGTCTTTCAACGGATGCTGCATTGCTTCTTTCAACGGAAGCTGAATTATGACTTTCAACGGATGCAGCATTCTGTGCATTATCCAAAGGCAGATTCTGAATTCTTCTTGAGATGCCTTCTTCATCATTCTCATCTTCACTATCATCACAATATATCTCAATGTTGTTAAATTTGAGCCCTTCATGATGTCCCTCATCTCTTAGTCCATCAATCTTTTTATCATCAAACACAATATGCACAGATTCCATGACAATGTTTGTTCTTAGATTGTAGACCCTATAAGATTTTCCAGCAGAATAACCAACAAATATTCCTTTATCAGCCTTTGCATCAAACTTCCCTTTGTGATCAGATTGATTCCTTAAGATGTAACATTTGCAACGAAAGACATGCATAAAGTTTAAAGTTGGTTTTCTTCTCTTGAATAGTTGATAGGGAGTCATGCCTTTTGCCTGATTGATTAGAGAAATATTCTGAGTGTAACATGCACAGTTAACAACCTCAGCCCAAAAGTAAGTTGGGAGTTTTGACTCTTCAAGCATTGTCCTTGCAGCTTCAATTAGTGATCCGTTCTTCCTTTCCACCACACCATTTTGTTGTGGAGTCCTTGGAGCTGAGTACTCATGCATGATCCCATTTTCTTCACAGAACAACTTCATGGTTGAATTCTTGAACTCAGTTCCATTGTCACTCCTAATATTCCTTACTTTGAAATCAGGATGATTGTTGACTTGCTTGATATGATTGATAATGATTTCACTAGCTTCATCCTTTGATCCAAGAAAATAGACCCATGAAAACTTAGAGAAATCATCAACAATCACTAGGCAATATCTTTTCCTTGAAATTGACAATACATTGACTGGTCCAAAAAGATCCATGTGTAGCAGTTGTAATGGTTCATCAATTGCAGATTCAAGCTTCTTACTGAATGATACTTTCTTTTGCTTTCCTTTCTAACAAGCATCACACAGTCCATCCCTTGTGAATTCCACTAGAGGCATTCCTCTAACTAAGTCCTTTTTGACTAGATCATTCATTGTCTTGAAATTCAAATGGGATAGCTTCTTGTGCCATAGCCAACTTTCAACTGCACTTGCTTTGCTGAAAAGACAAGTAATGGATTCTGCATCTGTAGAGTTGAAGTCAGCTAGGTACACATTTCCTTTTCTAACTCCAGTTAGAACCACTTTATTGTCCTTCTTACTTGTGACAATACAGGCTTCAGAATTGAAGGAGACAGTATTCCCTCTGTCACAAAGTTGACTGATGCTCAATAAGTTATGTTTGAGACCATCAACCAATGCAACTTCATCAATGATGACATTTCCTTTTGAAATCAAGCCATATCCCATAGTGAATCCTTTGCTGTCATCTCCAAAGGTTATGCTAGGGCCAGCTCTCTCCTTAAACTCTGTGAGCAGGGTGAAATCTCCTGTCATGTGTCTTGAACAACCACTGTCCAAGTACCATAGATTCCTTCTTTGTCCCTGCACACAACAAAATCAATCAAGTTGATTTTGGTACCCAAGTTTCCTTGGGTCCAGCCTTGTTAGTCTTTTTCCTAGACTTCATTCCTCCTGCATCTTTTGATTTAGGTAACTTTGGGTCAACCTTGATCTCAGATGTGGTTGGTTGAAGTATAGGGTTAGTCACAGAATCATTTAGCACATTTGATCGATAAAGCATAGATTGTGCAAACATGTTATTCCACATAGGCATATTGTATGGCATGTAAGGCATACTAAATGCAGTAAAATAGGGATTATTAATATATGGCATGTTTGCAAGATGTGCATGAGGATTCTGATGAGACATAACATGCATAGCATACAGAGGTGACATAGACATGTTAGGCATGGAGGGATTTGAAGGCATGGGAGCATTTTTAACAGATTTGCAATTATCAGATAGGTGATTAACACTTTTACAATGCACACAGCTTTTTCTAGGAGCATACCTATCAGGTGTGTAATTGTTATGTTTATTAATCCCTACCTTCCCATTTCTTTTAGATTTTCTTTTAGTTTCCTTCTTATCCTCAACCAACTTAAGCCTATTTTTCAGCTGATCTAAAGTCATGTGTCCTATATTCACCTTACTGACATCTTTGGATGTGCTGGCTCCTTCTTTGACAAAGTTCTTGAGAGTTAAATCATTCTTCTTATTAAGATTTTTATTACTTGCCTGTTTTAATTGATGAGCCTTCAACGGATGCTCTTTTTCTTCCTTCAACGGATAACTTTCATCATCCGTTGATTCCACATCCGTTGACAATCCATCAATTAATTCTAACTTCTTTTTGTTTTTCTTCCAGGCATCCTCACAGAATGATTCAATTCCCTGAACCTTGGCAATTTGAACACCAACATCCCTAGATGTTTTCCAGGCCTTGATTACCTCTTGCTCACTTTCTAACTGTTTAGAAAGAATTTCTACTTTCTTAACAGCTTCTTCTAGTTCACTCTCAACAGTCAAGCATTTAAGTTTAATCTTTTCAAGCTCAATTACCTGACTCTCTAACACAGCATTCCTATCACTTAAAAACACATTATTTTCTTTGATCCTAGTGTTTTCTTTAGCTAGTGATTTAAGAGAAACACGCAAATGATATAATTCATTGGACATATCATTTATGGCTTTATTGCATTCATGTTTAGAAAGCTGAGAGAGATCAGTAGTAATTACCTGGTTGCTTGATGAACTAGTTTCATTTTCATCAGAATTAGCCATCAGGGCTAGGTTGACATATTCCACATCATCATCTTCATTAGCCATCAGAATTGTCCTCATTTTCTTCAATGTTGGCATGGCTCGCAGAACCAGCATCTCTTTCTCCCCCTGAGTTTGTGCTATCAAATTCAGGTGAGCTTCTTTCTCGAGATTAATTCTCATTTTCAGACATCACTGGTTCACTTGTTTCTTCTCCTACTTTATTGTCTGCATTATTTTCAACTTCTTCTTTAGAATCACTGTCAAGGTTGAGATTATCAAATTTTAAAGCTTCGGCTTCATTTTCATCAAGGAATTCCAAGTTAGGATACTTGTCATCATCAAATATCACATCCGTGCTTTCCATTATTTTATTTTGCTCTAGCACATAATGTTAGGAATCAAACCTAAATTCTGATGAAAAACAGAACTATATTTACATAACTATGTTAAGATGAAATGTAACCTCCGACTGCTAACCATCTTAAGGGATAATAATTGGAGGAGTAGCCCATCAAATGATGTGGTTATTGTAACATATTGTCTGAGATCTCATTAAACATATAGAAGTATACTTATTCATTCAGAAGTCATATTAACTTAATAAATAATCTAGAATAGGATGACAAAGTGTAAATATTCGATGCCATGTAATTCAGATTACGTGAAGCGAATCTTCGATTGCTAAATGAAGAGAAACATCAACTGCTATATACGTCGGCTTATCAACTGCTAATCAAGTGACTATTAGCGGCTAAGAGAAGCTATAGCATAATGACCTCCAATGGATAAGCAGTTCTACGACTAACAACTATAAATGGCTATTGTAGATTATAACTACTAATAGTGACATAACAGTGATTAAAACATAGGATTGTCACAACACATGAGTTAATAGGTATCTCATAAAAGAAGATGAGTAATCAATACAAACTTTGCATGTGATCTTGGATTCTAAAGAAGAAGAAACATTCTATTTTAGTGCATGGCAATTTGGAGAGATATTCAAGGCTGTATATCAAGATAATATATATTCTCAATTGTCAAGCATTACGGGAAAGAGAATGAAGAAGCAACCTTGCTGGACCTCAAAGACTGCAATATGTTTAATCTAGCAAGCTTTGTAATTTGGTGATATATAAACCAAGTAGTAGCAATGTTTCACTTAAGAAATAGGTTCTTCATTTTTCACAGAGCTTTAGAGAGATATCCTCTTCTGATTTGAAACACTGAAAACCACAGCTGTGAGATTACTCTTGTAATTATAACAAATTATTTCTTCGAGATAAACCTTAGGTGGCAAGTCAAAAAACAACCCACCTGAAATTTATAAACAGTTGTGTTCATATTTCCTTTCTCATGCATAAATTAACTTGAAAATTTTAATTTTTATTCAACCCCTCTTTCTACAAATTAATCTAGTTGATTGTTAGTGAATTATAATTGGTATCAGAGCAAGCCTTCAACATACAAAAGGTTTAAAGATCTTGACTTGAAGACCACTCAATCAACCATGGTTAAGAAGGAGGTAGAAGCCCAGATTCCAATCATGAACAAAGAACTTTTCAATATGTCTCTTATGGCTATAGATGGTGAGTCAGAAGAATCCTCTAGCAGTTTCATGTAATTACAATGGATCTTTCTAATTTAAGTAAATGTGAATGTCCAGAAAATATCAATGATATATCTTCTGAATTATACAACTTGCATATCCCTCTGAAGTCTCTTATAGGGGAAAATATCAGAATTAAAAATTCTAATCCTGAGTTATATGAGAGGAACAACTTTTTAGAGATACATTTGCTTGAATATGATAATGCTAAGATAAATTACCAAGCTGCTAATGATGAACTGCTGAGGATATTAAAGAAGGAAGAAATTCTTAAGAGGAAATTGAATCTTGAAAAAGAAGTTATTGCCAAATGGAAGGAATCTAGGGAAGTAGCAAGTGTATTCACATATCTTGAAAGTATAGAAACTTTCTGTGAAGATACTTGAAATAGGGAGAAAATGAAAGTTGAATAAGATGTTTCTACTGATAACTATTCATCAACAAATAATTTTCATACAATAAAGAAATAATAAGCAAGAGATGAAAATTATTTGCTGAAAGAAAGTATCAGTACTTGCAAACTGGACACAATAGTTGAAGATGATGAACCAGTGATCAAGATATCTTTAAAAAAAGAATGCAACAAAACCAAGAGAGTTGAGTAGAGTACTATATGATACTTATCCAATAGAAGATTAAATTAAGAACTTAAATCTCAGATTGGATTAAGTAAAAGGAATAACAGAAATGGAAAAGTAGAGATTAACAAGCTTAGCAATCATAATCCTGGCAAATTTGCATCAAGAAAATCTTGTGTCAAGTGTGACAGTGTTAATCACTTATCTACCTAATGTAAAATCATTACCACTCCTGGCATGTCTATTCCACTCATACCTATGAATGCATTTCCAAACTTACCTAGAGTGTTTAGTTAGAACTATAGTAGCATTTTAACCAATTCTAATCCTTATTACTCTTCTCACAGTTTACAAGGAAATAATAACATGTCTGCATCTTCATTCAATAAGATGAACTTTTCAAATTGTTCATCTGACTTTAACACTATTACTTTTGCTCAAAGACCATCACCTAGAGTAAAAGTGGACCTTAACCCTTCCCATTCTGAAGCAGCAAAAGGGTTCAAGAAAAAGAAGGCAATCAACATGATTAGTACCAAAAATATCTAAGGTACCTAAATCAGTTTGAATTGGTTTTGATGTACGCAGGGAAAGAGAAAGAATGTCCGGTAAATAGACAGTAGATGTTCATGTCATATGACTAGAGATTCATCCCTGCTCACCAAGTTTGAAGAAAAAGCTGACCCAAATATCACCTTTGGAGATGACAACAAAGGTCACACTGTGGGATATGGTTTAATCTCATTTAAAAATGTCATCATTGATAATGTAGCACTAGTTATGGGACTCAAGAATAATTTTCTAAGTGTCAGCTAACTATGTGATAATGACTCTAAAGTCATTTTTGAAAAATAAATTTGTGTTGTCATCAACCAGAATGATAAAAAGGTCATTTTTTCTAGAAAGAGAAAAGGAAATGTTTATGTAAATGATCTCACCTTAAACGATGCTGAATCAATGGTTTTTCTACTCAGCAAGACAAATAAGGATAAAGATTGGCTAGACTACAAGAAGCTGTCTCACTTAAATTCTTCAATCAAGGGGTATTTCAAGGGAGAACCATCAAAATTGAAGATGTTCAAGAATAATATTCTCGATACTTATCAATCGGATAAGGAGAAGAATATTATATGCAGGAAGAAGAAGACATAGTCAGTTTTTGACAATCACCTGCAATTCCTACATGTGAATCCAATGGGATCAGTTCATGTCTTGT
The DNA here is from genome assembly GCF_009905375.1 of Apium graveolens. Lineage (NCBI taxonomy): Eukaryota > Viridiplantae > Streptophyta > Magnoliopsida > Apiales > Apiaceae > Apium > Apium graveolens. The sequence continues at coordinate 233,177,452 of NC_133648.1, read as the reverse complement.
ATCTAGAGAAATTTCACTATATGATCACTTATGTCATCTCGACACTTACTTGGATATTTTTGGAGCTCTTTGAACTAAGGACCATTGAGATTAACATCAGTGACACTAAGGAACTCTACTCAAGGAAAGAAATAGCTCCTGAGTTTTCTATTTCAAGGATTTCACAGCAGGTTGAAGCAACCGAAAGGAACAAGCGTCTAATCAGAGACGTAGGAAGAACAACACTTGGAGAACCAAAGATCATCACATATCTCTGGAAGGAAGCCATTAGCTTCACTGGCTCATCTCTGAATATGTCTTTGGTCAATCAAGTATCCGAAAAGAAATCAATCTGGAGATTTCTTCATGAGTTTGGATGCATCTGCTTTAGCTTGAATAAAGGTGTGTATCTTGTCAATCTTGAAGTTTATGCAGAAGAAGGAACTTCAGTGACTTGCTTATCAAGAAGATCTATATAATCTGCAGTCTGACAGTTAGAAGAAGAATTGTTATAGAATCAATCCATGATGTATCTGACAACAAGAAGACTTAAGAATTGGTAGATCATGGTCTTGAAGATTTTCTCAAAGAAAAGGTAAGAGAATTGACTGACATGCTGTTGGCTATGATGTGTTCAGAAAGCTTAAATTTGTCAATGGCTAATTTGAGACATATGGAAATAGCAGTTGAAAAACAAAATTAAATAGCCATTGATCAATTAATAAAGACAACCATTGATTAAAAAGAGCTAGCCATTAATGGGATATTAGTCAACAAAAACTGGGATGTCATCAACTGTTGATACATCTCAGAAGGACTTTCAAGAAAACATGACTATCTACAGCCCATAAATGGTTATTTATCAACAAATTGTCTTATCAAAGGAAAGAGATAATCAGTCACCTTATCATCTCATCTTCTTGAGAGATATCTATCAGAGTAGGAACTAGAGGACCCTTCAAGAAGAACACCTACTCAGCAATTCTATGCTCAAGGGATATCTCAAGAAAGTGGAAGAAACTCCTCTGGAATCAATTTAATTTGCACTCAAGCAGTATCTGTCAAATCAACTTGAGACAAACAAAGTCAAGGAGCTGGTGCCTAGATCAGAAGACAAGAATGTCAGAGGAATCTTTTGAGCACTTAGAAAGACTTCAAGGAATTAATTTAAAGCAGCTGAAGACTATCTGCAGGAAGAAAAGATTGATAGTGAAAACTCTCATTGATGAAAAAGACAGAAGCAATCTAGATATTTCATGTCTACTCAGCACATGCTAGCTCTCAAAACTATAAGGTAGAACATGAAGTGTTTTCCTAACTGAAGGTCCTAAGGAAGAAGCTTTTGTACCTCAATATTAGGATTTGGATGATTCAAGGAAGATGAAGCATGATGACTAGCTTCTGAAAGCACTGTGTAAACAAACACAATTAACTAGAGCCTGGTATGAATGCTACTGTCAGTATTTATCTAGGAGCCATTTCTTCAGAGGCACAAATGCCTAAACTTTTCTTTGATAGAAATGCATATTATCTAGAATATTTGTTATATAGTGTGAATAATACAATTCTTGAATCCACTTTTGATGACTTTTTAAAAAGAGTGTATCAAAATTAACTATAAAATGAGCACGATAAGTTAGCTCCTTTATTTTCTTGATTTTCAAGAAAACAAAGTGAGTGATGAAATCTATTTAAGTCAAACACTGTGTATGCTGGTCTTTCTCTAGATGTTTGACCTAATTGATCATACATCTGAAAAATCACTTATGCTAACTCTTATATGTATGAAATGTGTTCTTTTGTAAATATTTCAAGATATAAGAATTGAGTATGTTCTCTTTATATTTAAACTGATAGTAGATCAAAGATTATATTTATCACATATTGATGTGCTTGTTTCTTAGTTTGTTTCCAGAACTTTCCTACTTAGAAGCTTTTAAAAAAAATTCAGATATCTCAAGGGATCATCAATTACTGAAAATTGATGATCTAGAGACTCTGAGTTTTATCTAACTGGATGTCTAGATGTAGTTTGTGTAGTGTAAAAATTAACATGAATAAATCTACAAACAGTTGTCACCATCTAGAATACAAAATAAACTCTTGAACTTGCAATGAAACTTACAATGTGTCAATCTCTACTTATGTGAGTGAAGACATTGAAGCTGGATGATGATCACATAATTCATGAATAAAAAGTCAATTTGCTGACTTCAGTTTACAGTTGGAAAGAATTCAAACTACCGAGACACCACCAGAAGCTTCTACATTTACTGAAGGTTCAATTTGTAATCAAGAGTCAAGCACATCAACAACAAGAAAATATCTTGTTAGACCTTAAATCAACTGTAGAGGGGCGGGGGGTGAATACAGTTAATTAATCAAATCGAATTAAAGAACTCAACAAATAGGAATAATTTTATATTATTGAATAAAAACTGATTACAATACTCTCTCAAAGGATGAATAGATATCCTTGAGAGCTATTAGGTTATATGTATGATATAGCAATGCTCGACACATATAGTGTTAACCTAACATGTGCTTATATACTGGAAAACTACACAATCAATCTAAAAATATGTTACAAGTGAATAAGGAATCATAATACATATATAACTATTAATTTCTACAATAAGTAAAGTCCTACACTGACATATCTCTGCAAATATATCTTCATGTGATATCTCCTGATTTTCAGCTTGACAAACACTGATATGAACAAATATTGATGACAAGTACTGATCAGCAAATACTGATGTCAAATGCTGATGATGTCATCCTTGTCAAACTCTGATATCAAGTTCTGATGACAAACTCTGATAGTTACATACGGATATCATCAATTTCATTTAACAATCTCCCCCAACTTGTGCATTAAGTAATTTATGTACAAGTTCCTAATTGATGATGTCAAAACTAACAAAAATACATAAATATAAACATATGTACAATCTTACTATCAGTGTATCAGACTTTATCTTCAGTCTTCAACATTGGGAAAGCCAGTAAGATCATCAAAGAATTTCTTGAGTAGATTTTCTTCAAGAACATTCAAATACATTTCCATTCTCTGTTTGATATCTTCCAGCTCTTCTTTAGATTCGTCATTGTGATATATAACTACTCTAAGGTCATGAATGTTGGATCTGCCAAGTGACAAGTCATCGAGGTCCAGAAACCCAACTTTCTTAGCATTTAGATTAAAAGTAAGAACTTTTATCCCAATAGATGTAGTTACTCTAGCTCCTCCTATAGGCATATCAACAGGTTGACCATTTTCATCAATATATTTTGGAATGTATTTTGACTTGATGAGCATTCTTTTCTACTTCCTGGATACCAAGTCTTTCAAATAAGCAGACCACCTAGCAGTTTTAGAGTTGATTACCTTCAGTAAAGTTATGATATATTCCAACTCCTACCATGGTTTGTCTCTCATTTATTCCTGTGAAATCTTCAACCTCTTGCTTGATCAAGAAAATACAGTATATTTTCTTTTGGCTTATTTGTGTCATACAAATCAAGCACAATTTGGACTGATATATATATAATCTTCTGTAGATCTTCAAGCTTCATATTTTCACCTATTTCTTTCAGATTCCCAGGCTCCCTTAGAATTAACACATTTCCTGTGAGGTTATAAGAAAAGGTAATAAATTTATTTATTTCGTATACTTTCGTATCATATCGTGTACCGAAGGGTAAACAAATATTTGTAGATGTTTAGATTTCGTGTTCCATCGTGTCGTTTACTTTCATTTTCGTGTACCGAAAAAACTGAACGCATATCCATGTTAAATAAATTAAATTTTAAGTTCTACATTCCACGGTACTTAATAACCACATAAACATATTAAAAGAAAAATAGATTTTATGACCAATAATCGATGACCCTATATATTACTGATAGTTTTTAAAAAAACATTGAACATTATATTTACATGCTAAATATAAAATATATAAATTATGCCAAATAATTTTTTACTCGCTGTTTTTTAACTTACTACTAACTCATCTAATAACAATGCAATGAAATGAAATTTTAAAAAGAACAAGCAACACCTTGTTAGATACGGTACGATCTATTATGAGTCAAGTCAATTTTTTTTTTAAATTTATAGAGTTATAACTTAAATAGTTGTATAAATATTTAATTGTGTTACTACTAAAATAGTTTAAAATATACCTATAAGATGTAGACTGAAAATGTCAAAACATGTCATTTATGAAAGTTTGGAAACGTAATGTGTTTATGAAATATTTAGTATATGATAAATTTTGACGAAAATAAAAAAAAGTTTCTATGTAAAATACCCACCAAATATCGAGAAGTACTATTTTTACAGAGAACAACATATTTGTTATTTGGTCTGTTTTATTTATCAAAAGAAAACAATTTTCTAGTAGAAATAGTGGAGAGAAAATATATCTCGATAAAGTTTAAGAACCATAAAATAACAATGAATCAGAGTTCGGAACAAGAGCAAGATGTACAAGATAATATTGAGAACAATATTATTTATGAAATACATGATATTAGTAGATCTAATGAGATTCGCTTATAATCAAATAAATATTATTATTTCTCTTCATTCAAGATGGTGATATTAATCTTGTGGATAATGTGAAGCCACTCACCTACCAAGATGCTATGAACAATTTAAATCCAAGTGATGGGTGAAAGTTAGACGGGTTTTATGCAGGAAACTAAGTATGAACTTTGGTTGATTCACCTAAAGGGGTAAAATGTATAGAGTACAAATATGTTTTCAAAAAGAAAACTGACATGTAAGGGAATGACCGTACATATTGGGTTCGAGTGGTTACAAAAAGTTTCAAATAAATTCATGGTATTAACTATAGTGAAACTTTTTCACTATAGGTAATGATCAAATATTCAGATTTTTATTTGCTATTTATTTACTATAACCTCATAACTTACTATGACTATGAAATTTGGAAAAGGAATGTCAATACTACTTCTTCAACGGGAGTTATGAAGAAGATGTTAATATAACACAAACTGAGATTTTTATCACCCAAAGAACGCCGAAAGGTATGTGAGTTGTATCGATCCATTTATGGATTGAAGTGGGGATTGAAGCGGGGTTCGAGAAGATGAAATATTCTGTTTTGATAAAAAAATTAAAATTTTTGGTTTAATCCAAAATAAAGGTAAATCTTGTGAAGGGTTTCGAGCACATAAACGCAGCGAAAAAATGTTAAAAATAAACTAAAATCGAAACCCCCGTCATGATCCATACAAAACTAAAAAACATAACCTGAAGATTAGTGTTTTACTTTTTAAGATGCTTTAACAATAAAAAAAGAGGTAGATTTAATGAAGATCCGAAAGTTGTTTTATCACCACGTATCCTGCTCTTGCGATCTACATTTTGTTTATCTACACAAATACTTTTCTGAAAAGATTAATATATACTAGCACCCGAAAATTGCTTAGATCTTCTCTCACATTAAATAGCTAGATTTTTTTTTTATCAATACCTATGTCGATTATAAAAACAAATAATATACATATATATATGTATGTATGTATGTATGTATGTATGTATGTAATGACTCGTATACTTTTATATTATTTAAAAGTGTAATTATTAAATAATTAATTAAATAAAATATATGTACTGGTTTTGACCGCTATGTGTGGTTTTATTATTAGCTAGGGGTGATTTTTGTGTGCAGGGTTGTTCGCGTAACCAATTATTGAGTTGTAATACTTTTGTTTCACTTTTAAAAATAGATTTAATGCAAATTTATTTGCATAAATATTTGTAATGTCTCTAAAATTGTTTTTATGGTTTTATAATTACAATAACTATTTTTGGGATTTTATAAAATTTAGAAATCAATATCTCATCAATTATTTAGCCCTGTATAATTTTCTGATTTCATTTACTAGTAAAATCAGTATTTAATTCCAGAATTCTTCAAAAATTATGAAACTCATATTTATTCAAGTTTGGAATATTCCGAGAATTTTAAAATTATTTTGGGAATTTTTGGGATTAATTTCATCCGCGAGTCGATTCGTTTAATTGTTAAAAATGGGTATAAATTGTGTTTCAGAAATTATTTTAAAATTACGAAATTTATGTTTTTATAAACTTCGGGATATTTATGACATTTTAAGACTATTTTCGTGATTTTCTATAATTGTTTTAAGTGCAGCTCGGTTCGTTTATTGATAGATGTGGATATATAACGCGATTCAAAAAATTCATTAAAAATCCTGAAAATTTTATTTTTATTAATTTTGAATTATTCCAGAAATTTTAGAATTAATTTGGAATCATTTTTATGAATTATAATGTGCAATATGTATCGTTATCAGCTTATTTGCGGTGTTAGATCGGAGCAATAAGAGAAATAAACCAGATAAGGATGATTAACCTTATCCCCAGTTTTATTTCTTTTAGAGGTAGACTTCTCCTCCTCCATTTTTGCTCTCTATCCCGTTTTCTATAATCTTCACTCTCTACACTTTCTTTTCTTCTCAATATCAGATATATATATATATATTGTTGTGTATATGTTGTGTACTTGATGATTTCATGAACAAAACACCTTGGTAGATTTTACTTAGTGAAATTATGTAGCACTCGACGGATAAGATTTATAGTCCCGACGGATGATAACTAATTATCCATCGAGTGAGTAGCTTATGTAACAATAAGACTGTAGCACATTTCTGCATACATCATTGTACAGATTATGTAAGTAGTATTCAAGTCTTGTTGACTTCAACTAGATATGCAGAATATGTTGATTAATTGTACATAGATGATGTCTTGTAATTTTGCATAAATGAAATGGTGTCAAGTGCCAGATTGCTACCCGACGGATAAACTACAATGAAGTCGACGGATGATCAACTAGACAACCCGACGGATAATCATGAACCCGACGCATAAAGATATCAAATATCTGTTGACAGTGACAACAAAGTCACATGCGTCGAGTGGATGCAAATGGAATGTGGTAGCCTATTTAACTGGGTTTTCGAGAACAAAGAAGATTTGCCATTTCCATGCTATTATGAAGATATTCAAAGATGCTGGAATAGAGTAATGAAGTAGCATTGTAATAGACTAGATATTTTTGTTTTATTATCCTGTCTCATTACTTTGTAATCTTGGTGATATATAAACCAAGAAGTAGCAACTAAGAAACTATCGATCTAAGCAACATAGCAGAGAAACATTTGTAAGCAGAATTCTCAGCATTTCTCTGCAGTCTTAGTTGTTCAATTGTTGTAAGCAGCTGTGAGCATTTTGCACACAGGGTTCTCTCGATATATAATATATATCTCTGGTGGAATCATTCAAATCCACCAGAAAGTTTTTAAAGACTCTTGTTTTTAATTACTTGTGATTTGATTCATTTAAGTTTTTATTCCGCATTGAGCTAATCAATTCACTTATATATATATTTGAGTTAGAACAATTTTATTTCAAGAAAAAGTTTCAAGAATTCCATTCAACCCCCTTCTGTAATTCTTGTCATATTGTTAAGGGACTAACAATTGGTATCAGAGCAAGCTCTTAACTTACACAGAGTTTAAAGATCAAAACAATATAACAAGATGAACAAGAAGGATGTTGGAGTCAAGATCCCTTTTTCTGGATAAAGATAATTACCATCATTGGAAGGTAAATATGCATCTTCATTTGCTTTCTCAAGATGAGGCCTATGTTGACTGAATAGAAAGAGGCCCTCATGTTCGCAGCAACATGAAACGAGCCATCAGTCCCCAAGCCAAGGCATGAATGGTCTGATCCTGACATTGAACAAGTCAGGAAGGATAAAAAGGCCATGAACATCCTATTTAATGGAGTTGATGGAGATATGTTTGACAACATTATCAACTGCAAAACTGTCAAGGATATTTGGGATACAATACAGATCATCTGTGATGGCACTGAGCAAGTTATAGAAAACAAGATGCAGCTCTTGATTCAACAATATGAGCATTTTCACAATGAAGAAAGTGAGTCTCTCACTGACATTTTTAGTAAGTTTCAAAAACTACTAAATGCTCTAAAGTTGCATGGAAGGGTCTATCAGACAAAAGACTCTAATATGAAATTTCTTAGATCTCTTCCAAAGGAATGGAAACCAATGACATTCTCATTAAGAAACTCACAAGAATATAAGGAGTTTACTTTGGAGAGACTGTATGGCATCCTGAAAACCTATGAGCTTGAATTAGAGCAGGATGAAAGGATGGAGAGAGGAAAGAAGAAAGGAGGATCTATTACACTAGTTGCTGAGTTGGAAAAAGAGAAGGAAGTGAAGATGGAAGCTGTTGAATCAACTTCAAGGGTCTGTGAGAACAAGGGCAAGGGGCTTGCAGTAGAAAGTGAAGATTCTTTGAGCCAAGATGACATGGAGGACATTGATGAACACTTAGCATTTATTTCCAGGAGATTTTTCAAGCTCAAGTTCAAGAAGAACTTTGGAACAGCCAAGCCAAATAGAAACATGGTGGATAAATCAAAATTCAAATATTTCAAATGTGGCTTGGCAGGGCATTTTGCCAGTGAGTGTAGGAAGTCAGATTCCAGCAAGAAAAAGTTTGAGCCTGTGGATTATAAGCAAAAATACTTTGAACTGCTCAAACAAAAGGAAAGGGCTTTCATAACACAAAAAAATGACTGGGCAGCAGATGGACTGGATGAAGATGAAGATGTCAGCTATGTCAATCTAGCCTAATGGCCAAGTATGATGAAACAGAGACAAGCTCTTCAAGTAATCAGGTAATTACTACAAACCTTGCACATTTATCTAAAGCTGAGCGTAATGATGCCATAAATGACATGTCTACAGAGTTATATCATTTGCGTGTTACACTTAAGTCTCTTACTAAAGAAAATGCTAAAATCAAAGAAAACAATTTGTTTTTGAGTGAGAGAAATAATGTGCTTGTGTCTCAGTTCATTGATTTTGAAAAGTTAAGAATTGAGTGTAAGATTTCCAAGGAGGAATTAACTGAGTCCTTGAAGAAAGAAGAAATTTTAAAGAAGCAGCTTGAGCGTGAACATGAGGTAATTAAGGCATGGAAAACATCCAGAGATGTCCATGCTCAAATCACCAAAGTTCAAGGAATTGAATCTTTCTATGATGCAGCTTGGAAAAAGAACAAAGAGAAACTAGAACCTAATTTGGTAGATGGAGTGCTGATAGATGTAGACTCGACGGATGATGAGGATTATCCGTCGGATAACAAAAAGGGTTATCCGTCGAATGATGAAAATCCTCATCCGCCGGCTGTGAGAAAACCTATCAGTAAAGCCAAACTTGTTAAGCTGAATGAGAAGTATGGGTCTGAAAGGCATATGTCATAGCCTACTCGTTTATTCGAGTATTTAACTCAACTCAAATAAGAATGTAATAAGTAAATAGTGGATCTATCATCAGAGAGATCTCACAAAGTAACATCTGTCAAAGAATAAAGAAACATTGTTCATCTGCAGACTTGAAGATTCACTGGAAGAAGTTCAAGAATTTGATCATGCCTCAGTGATATAAATCAAGATCGTGGATTTAATCAAGTGACAGAGATCTCGTCAGGGTATCATTTATTACAAGGATTCAATCAGAATATCAAAGTCAAGACATGAAGAAACGTCACCGAAGTTAGTCACTCATGAACCAGACAGTACATCGAGTGTCAGCATTGAAGTGGCGGAATTGATTCATAAGTCTCAGTGACTTTCAGAAGATTGTCAGAAGAATGGATGCTGCTCAGGGTTAGTATTAATTCTCTATTAATTAATTAAGTCATATAATTTAATTAAGAAAATAAATTATATCTGCAAAGATTAATTTATTGATTAATTGAATTAAATTGATTAATTAATTTAGAATTAATATTAAGGATTTACAAGATTTTAATTGGTTTAAAATCTGCTTAAATTCAGCAAGACAATTCATTTGAACTAGTATGACAATCGGTATGACAATTGATAGTCATACCGAAAGTCATGCCAATACATTTAATTGTCTTATTAGAATTTCTGTTTAGATTAAAATCTGTTATTAATTCAGCAAGACAATTTATTTGAACTAATATGACAATCGGTATGACAATCAATAGTCATACCGAAAGTCTTGCTAGCTCATTTTAATTGTCTTGCTAGTTGTAAATTTTGTCATACCGAAAGTCTTGCTGGCGAAAGAAGATTGTCATGCCAGTACATGTTTACATTCGGCTGTTTGATAAAAAGGAGCAGAAGTCTATTATTTCACTATCAATCAAAAACAGAACACAAACTCAAGAACAAAAGAAAAAGGAGCAGAAAAATATTTCATCTCATCTGCAACTTCAAGATCAATTTCTAGATTGTAAAGTTAAATCCAATCAACTAGAAATACTTATCTTGTTCTTGTGTATCAATCTAGCGGATTAAAATCCCTAGAACTTAATCTCAAATCGCATTTAGCATTTGATCTTTTAATTACAAAAATAGAAAAAGTTCATGTCGAATTTATTCTAGATTTGTAATAATTGATTTGAGATTAATCCCTTGTAACCGATACCGTAGTTGTAACACCTTTCAAGTTTAATAAAAGTTTTATTTAACTTGAATTTTGTTTCACAATTTTATTCCGCATTTTATTCGATTAAACGGTATTGTTTGCATTCAACCCCCCCTTCTACAAACAAATTGGGACCTAACAATTGGTATCAGAGCCTTCTGATTAACGTACAAATCTAGATCCTAGACTTTTGTGTTTCTTTCACTTCTTGAATTTTTTTATTCACTCAAAAAAATTCATAATGACTACACAAAAAGTTGGAACCGTTAAAATTCCACTTTTCGATAAAGAAAATTATGTTATGTGGAAGAAGAAGATGTTACTGTTTTTACAGGTTGCTAATCCCAAATATTTGCAAGTGTTGAAGAAGGGTCCAAAAATTCCTATGGTTATGGAACCAGAGGTAATAGAAAATGATGTGGTGATCACCAAAGCGAGAACTTATGTGAAGGATCCTGAGGACTTCTCTCCTGCTGAAATAGAAGAAGCTTCCCTGGATGCTAGCCTTCAATTAATCTTAGTAGATTCCCTTAATCCCCTGATGAATAGACATGTGATGAATTGTAAAGATTCCAAACATATCTGGGAAACTATTGAGATTATTAATGAAGGCACAGAGGAAGTTAGGGAGAACAAACTAGAAATCCTAACCTCTGAGTATGAATACTTTAAATCCAATCCAGGAGAAGGAATCACTGAAGTGTTTGAGAGGTACAATGCATTGATCAACAACCTGAACATTAATGGTAAATACTATTCCATCAGGGAGGTCAACAAAAAGTTCCTTTTAACACTGCCAACTCATCTCGAACATATAATCACTGCCATAAGAGAAGCAAGAGATCTGAGTGAGATTTCTTTGGAAAGGCTCTATGGTGTGTTAAAGACTTATGAGTTGGAGCAGATTCAGCAGAAGGAAGTTTACGGGAAATGAAGAGTGGTCAGCACATCTACTGCTCTAGTAGCTGATGAACAACAACAACAACCACAATATCAACAACAATCTCAACAGTCAGAAAGAATGGTACAGTCTTCCAAGGTTGAAGATAATGTGATAGTAGCAGAATTTGATTCTCCTACTACAAATCAATCAGGAGATGATTATTATTCCTTGGAAGAACTGGAGCAATTGGAGGATGAGTCAATGGCCCTGATTGTCAAGAGATTCTCAAATGTCAGATTCAAAAGGAATCCCAAGTTCAAGTACAAGTCCAACTACAACAGATTCCAGAAAGGTGGATCTTCATCCTCTAACACCAGCAGTGGTGGGTATAAAACAGGGATGGTTGATCGAAGCACCATTCGATGCTTCAACTGTAATGAGTTGGGACACTTTGCCACAGAATGCAGGAAGCCAAAACAAGCTAGGAAGAACTCTTATGATTCTAATCAGAAGAGTAAATCTGAAAGGGCGTACCTGGCAAAGGGAAGAAGCTGGGATGATACTGACAGTGAAGATGAAGAAGTTGGGAATCTTGCTCTCATGGCTAGTAATGCAAGCACCTCATCGTCAAGAAAAGAGGGCATTAAACAGGTACAACCGGTAGTGTGGATTCTTGACAGCGGATCGTCAAGACATATGACCGGAGATAGAGCCCTGCTATCAAATGTGGTTGAGAAAGCTGGCCCAGTGGTTACCTTTGGAGATAACAGCAAAGGTTTAACGGAGGGATATGGCTGTTTGCTAGCTGGAAATGTTATCATTGAAAATGTATATGTTGTGCAAGGACTTGAACACAATCTGCTTAGCATTAGTCAGTTCTGTGACAACGGCTACAATGTTTTATTCGACAAGCTGAAGTGTCAGATTCTGCACAAGAAAAGTGAAAAACCCTCCTTAATTGGAATCCGGAAAGGAAATCTGTTCGTAGCTGACATGAACTCTGGAAGCAATCTTGAAGTCAATTGTTTCTATGCAAAGGCATCGTCAGATGAGAGTTGGCTATGGCACAAGAGACTTTCTCATCTCAATTTCAAAACAATGAATTCTCTTGTCAAAAGAGAATTGGTAAGAGGTCTGCCTCAGCTGGAATTCTCTCCAGAAGGACTATGTGAGGCTTGCCAGAAAGGAAAGTCAAAGAAAGCAAGTCACAAAGGCACTGACACATCTTCCATAACTGGTGTTCTGCAATTATTGCACATGGATTTATTTGGTCCAGTTAATATCCTTTCTATGTCAAAGAAGTGTTACTGTCTTGTGATAGTTGATGACTATTCCAAGTATACGTGGGTTTTATTTCTTCACTCTAAGGATGAAACACCACAAGTTGTGATTGATCATATCAAGATGATTGAGTTAGATTCTAACGTCCCTGTTAGAGCAATAAGGTCAGATAATGGGACAGAATTCAAGAATGCACTTCTCAATGGATTCTGTACAGACAAAGGGATTACCAGACAATTTTCAGCTCCTAGAACCCCTCAGCAAAATGGAGTGGTAGAAAGGAAGAATCGTACATTGATTGAAGCTGCAAGAACGATGTTAAGTAAATCAGGTCTTCCAATGTACTTTTGGGCTGAAGCTGTCAATACTGCATGTTATACTCAGAATCGAACTCTAATCAACAAAGACTTCATGAAAACTCCTTATGAGATTTTGAATGAACAGAAACCTTCTATCAAATACTTTCATGTATTTGGTGCCAGATGCTTCGTGTTCAAGGATGGAGATGATCGTCGTGGTAAGTTCGAGGCAAAGGCATATGAGGGTATTTTTGTTGGATATGGAAGAAGATCATATAGAGTGTATATCATTGATCAACACAAAGTAACTGAAAGTGTCAATGTTACATTTGATGACACTAAACTCCCTAGTATCCAAACTGAAGATCCTTCTGAGAAACTGAAGTTTGATGATACGTCAGATTCAGAATCAGAACATGGTCAAGTACCTGAGGTTGTTGCTGGTGAAGAACCTGTTAATCCTGATGATACTCAAGGTAATAGTGATGGAAACTTTGGCAACAATGGAGATACCACTGCTACTGACGGAGAATCTTCAAGTCAACATGGCAACAACTCAGGGGGAGATGCTGAAGGATCATCTAGTAGGACACAACATCACAATGAATTTCAAGGCAAATCATCAAGATCAAATCTTCCAAGACAGACTGTCTGGAATAAAGCTCACCCTTTTGAGTTGATTATTGGTGATCCAGATGTTGGAGTCAGAACTAGACGTGCTACTCAAAATGAGTGTCTGTTCTCAGGATTTCTTTCTGAGATGGAACCTAAGAAAATTGAAGAAGCACTGACTGATCCAGATTGGCTGATTGCTATGCAAGATGAACTCAATCAGTTTGAAAGTCAACAAGTCTGGAAACTGGTACCTAGGCCTGTACACAAGAAAGCTGTTGGTACTAGGTGGGTATTCAGGAATAAACTAGATGAAGATGGTGTGATTACAAGAAACAAGGCAAGACTGGTAGCTAAAGGGTATTCTCTAGCTGAAGGCATTGATTATGATGAAACCTATGCTCCAGTGGCTAGACTTGAGGCCATCAGGATATTTCTGGCATTCGCAGCATTTTCAAACTTTAAAATTTATCAAATGGATGTCAAGAGCGCCTTTCTGAATGGAAAGCTGGATGAAGAGGTATATGTAGAGCAACCTCCTGGTTTTGAAGATCCAGATCATTTGGATTTTGTCTTCTTTCTTTTCAAGGCTATCTATGGGCTAAAACAGTCTCCAAGAAAATGGTATGACACTCTCTCTGAATTTCTTATTGAAAATAGCTTTATTAAAGGTGTCATAGACAAAACTCTCTTTTCTAAAACACATAAGAAGGATACTATATTAGTCCAAGTCTATGTAGATGATATAATATTTGGGTCTACTAATGATAATCTCTGTAAGAGATTTGCTAAGTTAATGCACAGCAAGTTTGAAATGAGCATGATGGGAGAGCTGAAGTTCTTTCTTGGATTACAAGTAAATCAAAGGTTAGATGGAACATTTATTTGTCAATCCAAGTATCTCAAGGAACTCCTCAAAAAGTACAATCTAGAGGATTCTGCATCAGCAAGGACTCCATCAACTACAGCTGTCAAGCTTGGACCATGTGAAAACTTTATTAAGGTAGATGTCACAAGCTACAGAGGTATGATTGGCTCGTTACTCTATCTTACTGCAAGTAGACCACATATTATGTATGCTACATGTTTATGTGCAAGGTTCCAAGCGGATCCTAGAGATATTCATCTCGTTGCTGTTAAACGAATCTTAAGATATCTTAAGGGAACACCAAATCTAGGTATTTGGTACCCTAAAGAATCTGGTTTTACCCTTGTTGGATATACAGATTCAGATTACGCAGGAAGTGTTGTTGATAGGAAAAGCACCTCAGGAAGTTATCAATTCCTAGGAAGCAGGCTAGTCTCATAGTACAGCAAGAAACAGCAAACAGTTTCCAACTCAACGACCGAGGCTGAATATATTGCTGCTGGAAGCTGCTGTGCTCAGATCTTGTGGATTAGGAACCAACTCCGAGACTATGGCTCTGTATTGAACAAGATTCCTATTTTATGTGACAATACAAGTGCAATAGCCATCACCAACAACCCTGTGCAGCACTCGAGGACAAAGCACATTGACATCAGGTATCATTTTATTAGAGAGCACGTCATGAATGGTACTGTTGAACTATTTTTTGTTCCAACAGAAGAACAAATAGCAGATATTTTCACTAAACCACTTGACGAATCCACATTTACCAGATTAGTTGGTAAATTGGGCATGTTGAATAGTTTTAGTGATTAATTTAGTTAATATCTGTGATCTGTTCTTGAATAAATTTACAAATGAATTTTTCTTTAATAATAAAAAAAAATTCATTTGCAAATTTATTTTATCATTTTATCATATTTCTTGCTTATTTCTATGTAATATATATTATCTTATCTATTTTTATTTTCCCTACTTGTTAATTTAAAATATCTCAGAATATTTTATTTCCTCTAAAAATATTTTACTATGAATTTTATTTGCTAAAATTCAATAGAAATCTATTTTTAGAATAAAAATAATAAATTCTGATATATTGTCTTTGTTTCTGTAAATATTATAAGTCTGTATTTCAGTTTTACTATTTTGTAAATATTTTCTGATATTTTTACTAAGTTATATAAGTCTTTATAAATTTATATATGTGTGTGTTTCTGTGTTTAAAGCTGATATGACAATCGGCAAGACAATTGAAATTGTCTTGCTGAAAGTCATTTCAGTTTAAATTTTGTTTATTATATTATTCAGTACAGTTTTATACTGGCAAGACAATCGGTATGACTATCAATTGTCTTGCCAGTTATAAACCATATATATAATTATTTTCCTTTTATTATTATACTGGTATGACAATCGGTATGACTATCAGATTGTCATACCAGTTATAATTTTAGTATTTATTCTATTTTTTTCTTTTCCTTCTTTTGCCTGGTATGACAATCGGTATGACAATCCCGGATTGTCATACCAGCTGTAATATAAAGGCGTGTGTTTATTTTTTTTTAAAACCATTTCAACAGTTCATTTTGTTTAAGTCGAACAGTTTTCTCTCTTCTCTCTCTTCGAACTAAAACCAACGAATTGCTTCCTTCCTTGCTCGAGTTTTTACTCAGCAAACTGAATCTTCACTCCTGTGATATATACTTACATATATATACATACAGGAGTGCTGTCAAAATTTTCAAATTTTTTTTATATATATCAGTTTGCCCCTTCAAATTCAATTTGTGTTTGTTGATTTTGAACTTTTTATTTTTATTTTAATTTCTGATTTGTGTCTTTTGGCTTTTCAAAACTGCGTTTGTGAGTTAAGAATTTTAACGAGATACATTTCTGTCTAAATTTTTTGATTATAATTAATTTAATTCGAATTATTAAATTAATTTAATTAATTCGAATTTTCTTAATATTATTCTTAAAATTCTGAAAGTGTGTGTCTTATTATTATTTTAAATGACTCTCAATTTCCAAATTGTCGCGCATAATCAGGTTGGTTATTTTAATCCGGAAAAATGTGATGTTGAAAAATTTAAGCCATGGATTAGATTTTTAAATGACCATTCGATTGTTAGCTCTGCTATTAAATCAAATGTGATTTTAAACGTCGATCTACTTAGACTGATTTGCACAACCTCTACTGTGGCCGATGATTCAAAATCTTTTTCATTCACCGTCGCAAACACACAGTATGTAGTTGATAAAACAGTCGTCAATCGTGCGTTAAATTTTCCACTAGACAATTTCTGTAATTTACCCTCTGAAAATGATATCACAAATTTTTTCAATGCTATTCACTATCAGGGGGTGATCAATTTAACCAAATTTTCTAAATCAAATTTGGTGTCTGAATGGGATATTTTCTTCGATACACTTTCCAAAGTGTTTGCCAACTGCACAAAATCCAATTTTCATAACATCACTTCCACTCTGCAGTATATTGGTCTGGCGGTTGTTTTCAATCAAAGGATCAATTTTGGCAAACTACTTTTTCCCATTCTCTTGAGACGTCTAACTTCTGCTTTACGTGATCATTCTACAAATCGTAGGGTATCATGTTACTATGCTCGTTTTATCATGCTTATAGCAGATCATCTTCTCACACCTGAACACAAAGCCCTTTTTGCTAACTCTGCAGTAACCGAACCCCCTCCAGTTAGCAAAAAGATTTACACTCGCCAAGACACAACCTTCAAATTCATGCAAGTTCTAGTACTTGTATCTGCTTTCATGGCCACTTATATTCCTTTACCTATTTTCAATCTTCCCGGTCATGAACAGCAACCTCAACCTCCAGTGGTTCAAGCCACCCAGGCTCCTCCAACATCAGATGCTCTTCCATTACAGGTAGTAATTCCTCACTCTCACTCCCTTCCTACTTCTGTTGAAAGACCCCCAGTGGTTGATAGGGCTGACCATGAAGTTGTAGAACCACAGCTTCAATCCCAGGTCATAGAGACAAACACAGAGTCACATTCTATCTCAACCTTTCCCCCACTGTCTAAAATGTTACCCAGAAGATTACTAGGAAGTAGTACATTGTTAAATATGAGTGAACCCTCAGCTCTGCCTCCTCCTAAGAAAAGAAGAACATATTCTGAGGCATCTGAAAGCCCATCCTTGTCCTCCCAACAGGACATGGACTTTGAAATGGCCAATGAACAGTTACTAGAGGCATTCTCTCAACAGGATGCATCTATTAAAATTCGCCATAGGGCCATGGCATCTTGTACTGAGTCAAGCACAATTCCATTACTCACAATGGAACCATACACTTCCCCAGATCATACTCAGGACACACAGCGAGGAGTGCACGTAGAGTCGGTTACAGTGTCTGCCATAGTTACAGCAGAAGAGCAGTCACATGCTTCAGAGGGAAAATCTGACTCTCCGCCATCTTTAATAGAGTCATTTTCTCCCCTCCCAGATCCAACACCTCTGGCTCCCTTATGGGATTCTCCACTCGCAGATTTATCTGGAGAAAGTGGAGGGAAACTCGGTCAATCTATCCCTGAAGCAATTCAGACATCTATTCCAAAAGATTTGATAGTATTGACTGAGGATCGGGACTCGCGAATTCCCATTGCACCACCACTGACCTCTCTTGAAGAGGCTAGGGTGATTTTTACTGCAAGTACAGAAGAACAGCAACAGGAAGACTCCTCACGAGCAATTATATTGAGAGAAACACAAGCACGTGAGGTGAGTGAGCCAAACACGAGTGAAATTCAGGTGAGAGCACACACAGACACTGATACTGTAAACCTGTTAGCTCAGATTGCTGCCCTAAAAGAAGAACTTGCTAAAAGCCAAGCTGAAGCTCAAGCATTCAAAGCACAAGTGGTTGAACGGTCTTCTTCTTCCACCTCTGTCAACAATCAGCTTGCAATCATAAGGAATGACATCTCAGATCTAAAGACCACTGTAATATTAAAGCTCAATTCTATTCAGGACACTCCAACTTTATCAGCTGATGACATATCCAACTTCTGCTCTCTACACACAAGAATGACTTCTCTTGAAGACCTCGTTGAGATGAATCATTCACTGGACTCCTCAAGATTTCTAAAGATAGAGACGGGCATGGAACATCTCAATGAAGGGATGAAGCACCTATATTTCATGATCAAGAATTCTCATTGCCCTAATGAAGAACAAAGAACTTATTTTGAAGGACCGTCTGGTGGAGGATCAGGCTCTGGAGGTAATGGAGGTTCCAAAGGAAAGTCAGTAGAGGATCCCTCAACTAAGGGGGAGAAGAAAGGGAGTAGTGCCAAAGGGAAAGAAAAAGATACCTCTGCTGGAAACAAAGGAAAGGCTGATGATGTCTACTACAGTGGAGAACAGGATGACTTTGATATTTTTGACATTCCCACTGAACCAGTTCAGGAAGATAAAGATGGGTTATTTGAGGCTGAAGAGGAAAGTGATTTTGGAGAATGGGAAGAAGAAGCTCAAGTGGATCCTATGTTTGAGAAAGAATTTCAGAAGGAGCAGTCAGAGATGAAAAGAAAAGAAGCCGAACTCAAGAAGGTCTCTCAGATCATTGACATGAGAAAAGACATTCAAAGAACAGAAACTCTTCAAAAGCAACGTCTTCATGATATTAAGGCTCAAGAAAGGAGAAGAGATGTCAGACTAAAGATTGGTGAAAAATGGGATGAAGCTAGGAGAGTACTTGATATGCCTCAGCTGAGCACTAACAATGATAGGCAGTTCTTACATCTTCTTGACAAGCTGGAAATCTCAAATCCTAACAATGACATGTACATGAATGCTATCAAGATTGAAGTCTCAAGGATCACAGCTGCTTTTGATAGATCCCTAAATGAGATGAGCATTTTTGTATATTGTCAGAGTGAAGGATCATTCAAGGTGTCACTTCATCTATTTGAGAATCGTTCTTTGTCAGAGGTTTGGGTTCTTTTAAACAAAGTCAAAAGAAGCTCAGAATTGAATGAAGTTCTTCGAGAAAGGCTTAAAGAGTTTGCCAGCAGGGCTAGTCCTCAAGTGGTCAACAATCCTCATCAGGTGAGATTCTTTAAGTCTGATTGTCTTCAAATCTGTCAGCTAGATGTACAATCTCTTAAAGACTACTCAGCTAAGCATCTGGTCTGGATGGAACATCATTTGAGAACTGCTGGATATTCATCCATGTTGAAGACTCAAGCTGCTGACTTGATTCAAGCTTATTGTGAAAAGAATGTTAAAAGATACAATCAACTCAAGAATAAGCTGAAGTCAGTTGGAGTTCAACCAGTCAGACCAGCAAGCTTCACTTCAGAAAAGGATCGTGTCTTTGACAAGGAATTGCTTCAAGATTTAGAAGAAGGTGAAGTCAGAAGAGAAGACAACTGAAGTCAATTAGCTCAAAACTCAATGTAATATGATTAGAGCTTTATGAATCAAGATAGTCTAATGTAGTTATATGTTCAGGCTAGAGGAACATCTATCTTGTATTCACTTGTAAATTTCATTTGGAATCTGGAAAATGTTAAATATAATCCAGAACTTTTCTGCTATTTACTTTACATTACTGTTTATATCTTTTTCTTATTTGTTAGTTGAGTTATCCTCTAGGTATTTGTTGTTATTGTCTAACAAACAAATAGGGGGAGATTGAAAGACATATGTCATAGCCTACTCGTTTATTCGAGTATTTAACTCAAATCAAATAAGAATGTAATAAGTAAATAGTGGATCTATCATCAGAGAGATCTCACAAAGTAACATCTGTCAAAGAATAAAGAAACATTGTTCATCTGCAGACTTGAAGATTCACTGGAAGAAGTTCAAGAATTTGATCATGCCTCAGTGATATAAATCAAGATCGTGGATTTAATCAAGTGACAGAGATCTCGTCAGGGTATCATTTATTACAAGGATTCAATCAGAATATCAAAGTCAAGACATGAAGAAATGTCACCGAAGTTAGTCACTCATGAACCAGACAGTACATCGAGTGTCAACATTGAAGTGGCGGAATTGATTCATAAGTCTCAGTGACTTTCAGAAGATTGTCAGAAGAATGGATGCTGCTCAGGGTTAGTATTAATTCTCTATTAATTAATTAAGTCATATAATTTAATTAAGAAAATAAATTATATCTGCAAAGATTAATTTATTGATTAATTGAATTAAATTGATTAATTAATTTAGAATTAATAT
This sequence comes from Apium graveolens, assembly GCF_009905375.1. Lineage (NCBI taxonomy): Eukaryota > Viridiplantae > Streptophyta > Magnoliopsida > Apiales > Apiaceae > Apium > Apium graveolens. The sequence continues at coordinate 233,156,742 of NC_133648.1, read as the reverse complement.
TAAGGATTTACAAGATTTTAATTGGTTTAAAATCTGCTTAAATTCAGCAAGACAATTCATTTGAACTAGTATGACAATCGGTATGACAATTGATAGTCATACCGAAAGTCATGCCAATACATTTAATTGTCTTATTAGAATTTCTGTTTAGATTAAAATCTATTATTAATTCAGCAAGACAATTTATTTGAACTAATATGACAATCGGTATGACAATCAATAGTCATACCGAAAGTCTTGCTAGCTCATTTTAATTGTCTTGCTAGTTGTAAATTTTGTCATACCGAAAGTCTTGCTGGCCAAAGAAGATTGTCATGCCAGTACATGTTTACATTCGGCTGTTTGATAAAAAGGAGCAGAAGTCTATTATTTCACTATCAATCAAAAACAGAACACAAACTCAAGAACAAAAGAAAAAGGAGCAGAAAAATATTTCATCTCATCTGCAACTTCAAGATCAATTTCTAGATTGTAAAGTTAAATCCAATCAACTAGAAATACTTATCTTGTTCTTGTGTATCAATCTAGCGGATTAAAATCCCTAGAACTTAATCTCAAATCGCATTTAGCATTTGATCTTTTAATTACAAAAATAGAAAAAGTTCATGTCGAATTTATTCTAGATTTGTAATAATTGATTTGAGATTAATCCCTTGTAACCAATACCGTAGTTGTAACACCTTTCAAGTTTAATAAAAGTTTTATTTAACTTGAATTTTGTTTCACAATTTTATTCCGCATTTTATTAGATTAAACGGTATTGTTTGCATTCAACCCCCCCTTCTACAAACAAATTGGGACCTAACAGGGTCTATTTCCAAGAACTTTGTTTCAGGAGAATCGAGTCAGGTTAAGAAAGGGAAAAAGGCTAAAGTTGGTCGCATGATTGTCAAACAGTTAAGTGACAGACTTGAAAAGATTAAGGTAAAGACAGAGACTAAAAAGAAAAACAATAGGAATGGTAAAGTAGGGATTAACAAACACAATAACTACACACCTGATAAATATGCTCCTAGAAAAATCTATGTCAAGTGTGATAGTGTAAATCATTTGTCTGTTAATTGCAAATCTGCCATGCCTACTTCCATGTCTGTGCCACCTCAATTTCCTAACATGAATGCCATGCCTCCCATGCCTATGAATGCTATGTCTACACAAAATATGAATGCACAGTTTGCTAACATGCCATTTGCACCTAATCCTTATTATGCTGTATTTAATATGCCACAAATGCCATTTAGCATGCCATACTGGAATAACATGTTTACTAATAGCATGCCATTCCCTGTCAATAATAATATGCATGATAATTCTATTGCAATGAATGGTTTCAAAGGCCAAACTCAAATGACCAAGGATGAATCTAATATCTCTAAGTCAAATGAGATAAAACCTAAAAAATAGAAAAAGAAAGCTAACAAGGCAGGACTCAAGGAAACTTGGGTACCAAAATCAACTTGATTTGATTTTAATGTGTGCAGGAAAACAGAAAGAATCTTTGGTACTTGGATAGTGGTTGTTCAAGACACATGACTGGTGATTCTACCCTGCTCACAGAGTTCAAGGAGAGAGCTGGCCCAAGTATTACTTTTGGAGATGACAACAAGGGTTATACTGTGGGATATGGCTTGATTTCAAAGGACAATGTCATCATTGAGGAGGTTGCCTTAGTGGATTGTCTCAAACACAATTTGTTGAGTATCAACCAGCTTTGTGATAAAGGCAACTTAGTAACCTTCAACTCAGAAGCCTGTGTTGTGACTAATAAAAGAAGCAACAAAGTGGTTCTCACTAGTGTGAGAAAAGGAAATGTGTACCTAGCTGATTTCAACTCATCTAATGCAGAATCTATTACTTGTCTTCTCAGTAAAGCAAGTTAGGATAAAAGTTGGCTATGGCACATGAAGCTATCCCATTTAAACTTCAAAACCATGAATGAGCTAGTAAAGAAAGAACTGGTTAGAGGCATTCCTCTAGTGGAGTTTTCTAAGGATGGATTGTGTGATGCCTGCCAAAAGGGGAAGCATATTAAAGCATCATTCAGGAAGAAACTTGATTCAACAATTGAAGAGCCTTTGCAACTACTTCACATGGATTTGTTTGGACCAGTCAATGTGTTGTCCATCTCAAGGAAAAGATTTTGCCTAGTAATTGTAGATGATTCCTCAAAGTTCTCTTGGACATATTTCCTAAAGTCTAAAGATGAGGCTAGTGAAATCATCATCAATCACATAAGGCAAGTCAATAATCATCCTGATTTCAAGGTTAGAAGAATCAGGAGTGACAATGAAACTGAGTTCAAGAATTCTGTCATGAGAGCATTTTGTGAGGAAAATGGGATTCTGCATGAGTTTTCAGCAACAAGAACTCCACAACAGAATGGAGTAGTGGAAAGGAAGAACATATCACTTATTGAAGCTGTAAGAACAATGCTTGAAGAATCTAAACTGCCAACCTATTTCTGGGCTGAAGCTGTAAACACTGCATGCTACACTCAGAATATTTCTCTGGTTAATCAAGCAAGATGCATGACTCCCTATCAATTGTTCAAGAACAAGAAGCCAACTCTAAATTTCCTTCATGTCTTTGGCTGTAAATGCTATATTCTGAGAAATCAAACTGATCAAAATGGGAAGTTTGATGCTAAAGCAGATGAAGGAATTTTTGTTGGATATGCTGTTGGTAAAGCATATAGAGTCTACAATCTAAGGACCAACATTGTTGTGGAATCAATACATGTTGTGTTTGATGATAAAAAGATTGAAGGACTGAAAGATGGAGATTACCATGAGAGCCTCAAATTCGACAATATGGAGATGGTTAGTGATGACAGTGATGATGAAAGTGATCAAGAAACAGTGTCTAAGGATAATGTAGATAAGTCTACTACCAATAAAGCACAAAACTCAACATCTGTCGATTTGCATAATGCTTCATCCGTCGGAAGACAATCTGTGTTATCCGTCGGGAGACAACCAGCTTCATCCGTCGGTACTCAAAATTCACCATCCGTCGGGTTATCAAAAGGAGCAGGAAGTCAAGATAGATCACCTATAGAAAGTTCCCCTTTCTCAAATCAAAGATCCACAAACTCAGGGGAAGTTTCTAACAATCAAAACTCAATCACACATCAAGACAACAATGAGGTTTCTTTATCTAGAGCTAATCTACCTCAACAAAGAAAATAGACAAAAGATCACCCCTTTGAGCTTATTATTGGTGATGTTTCTTCTAGAGTTCAAATAAGAAGAGAAACTCAAGAAGAATGTCTATACAATAGCTTTCTTTCCAACGAAAAGCCAAAGAAGGTAGAAGAAGCTTTGTTGGATCCTGATTGAATTTTAGCTATGCAGGAGGAGCTAAACCAATTTGAAAGGAATAATGTATGGAAGCTGGTGCCCAAGCCTAAAGGAAAGAATCCAATAGACACCAAATGGGTATTCAGAAACAAGATGGATGAAAATGGCATAGTTGTCAGGAACAAAGCTAGATTGGTTGCTAAAGGCTATTGTCAACAAGAAGGTATAGATTTTGATGAAACATTTTCTCCTATTGCAAGACTTAAAGCCATCAGAATCTTCTTAGCCTATGCAGCCCATGCCAATTTCAAAGTCTATCAAATGGATGTCAAAAGTGTCTTTCTAAATGGAGATTTGGAGGAAGAAGTCTATGTCAGTCAACCTCCTGGTTTTGAAGATCCAAATTTTCCAGATCATGTCTATTACCTTTTGAAAGCACTTTATGGACTGAAGCAAGCACCTAGAGCCTGGCATGACACTTTATCAAAGTTCCTTTTGGAAAATCACTTCACAAGAGGTACTATAGATAAAACTTTATTTTTCAGAAATTTTAATGGCTCTAGTATACTTGTTCAAATTTATGTAGATGATATTATTTTTCGCTCTACAGATGAGAAACTTTGCAAAAAGTTTGCCAAACTGATGCAAAGTAAGTATGAAATGAGTATGATGGGAGAACTAACTTACTTTCTTGGTTTACAAGTTAAGCAAGTTATTGATTGAATATTCATTAGTCAAACTAAATACATTTTTGATCTTTTAAAGAAGTTTGATCTAGTGGATTGCACATCTGCAAAAACTCCCATGGCCACTACAACTAAGCTTGAATTAAACACTACTGAAAAGTCTGTGGATATTTCAAGTTATAGAGGCATGGTTGGCTCACTTCTGTACTTAACAGCTAGTAGGCCAGATATAATATTTGCTACATGTTTATGTGCTAGATTTCAGGCTGATCCTAGAGAATCTCACTTAATAGCTATTAAGAGAATTTTTAGATATCTCAAGGGAACACCAAACCTTGGCATTTGGTACCCTAGAGATTCTGGTTTTGATCTAACTGGTTATTCAGATGCAGATTATGCAGGTTTTAGAATTGATAGAAAAAGTACAACAGGAACCTGTCAATTTCTAGGAAACAAGCTTGTGTCCTGGTTCAGTAAAAAGCAAAATTCAATTTCTACTTTGAAAGGATATCTTCGATATATTATTTATTTTGGTATTTGTACGATTAAACATAAAATTAAGAACACGTAGATCCTCTCCATTAGGACATGAATTTAATTGATGCAAATCAAAGTCAAAAAGTCAAACTAGCAAAATCATGTCTTTTAAACAGATAAAAGTGATATTCCATTCTTGCAAATTATCAAAACTATATCTTTATGGAATATATCTCTAAGGCAATAAGATCAAAGAATAAACATCAAGATATGATATTTCTTAGATCTGTGTTGCAACAGGAATATGGGCAACAAGCTCGAATAAAGAATATATCAGAAATATTCTTTAGAAGTCTCGTGCTATATCAAAAAAATTTAAACTCTTCGCTCCAAAATATATCTCTACATATAATCAAAAGAGTTTTTATTCAAATATTATTAATATTCATGATTGGAATATTAATATCCAGTTCTGCAACTCAATTATGTATACTTACAATATTTTTCTTCCGTTTCGTAAAATCAGCATTTCTCGGAGAAAATTATTCAAAAATTACTCAAACACATTTCCTATCACTCAAATATATCACATATATTAGGAAATATATTTTAAGTACTTATACAAGTCAAAACTTTGGTCAAAAGATCCATCTCCTTTAATTCAAGACCAATGGTATTTTTACTCGGAAGAAAGGCTGACAGAACAGTTCCAATTTTAGATAAAATACTTCCACATGCTAGAATGACTTGAAATTTGGTATGGATCATTTAAATGGTATTTTATAAGTATGGTAAAAATTTTGTAGCTTTCAGAGATTTTTTGTCCGGGCACAAAAATCGAGGCAGTTGGTCCCACAGTTGACCAAGTTTGACCTAGCTACCATTGACTAAAGTTGACCAAAACTTGCAAGACATCATTTTATATTATTTAAGTAATTATCATATTTTTTATGGTATTTATTTAAGAGTTTTTGGGGTGGTCATAATTAATGGTGCTTAATCCTTAATTAAAGTAATTAAGGAATGATTAAAAGAAAAGGAAAATATATATTTAATATATATATATATATATATATATATATATATATATATATATCAGCTGAGATTTGAATGAGTACTAGCTTGTGTTTCCTTCTCACTTGCAAAGAAACACAACCTACTTTCCATGTCATCAATCTATGTGATACACTCCATCCACCATCCATTCCTTCTCAAATCTTCACCATTCATTCCACCCAACTTCTCCTATAAATAAACCCCCACCCCAACCCTTTTTCTTCAAGCTAAAGAGCCAAATACTTGCTGGTATTTTTTCAAGACGTGCCTCTCTTCATCTCTTTCAAATTCTATACACACACTTCTTCTCAAAAACCTTCTCTCTCTTCTATATACTTACATATATACAAGGTTTTTGAAACCCAAGCTTAGCTTCACCCAACCAAGCTTTATCCCACAAAGTGAGCTCATCCACTACCACTTCCCGGCCACCCGAAGGGCTTCCCAAGTTCTGCCAATAGCCAAAATCCGGCCGAACCTCCGGCAAATTTTTCCGGCGAACTTTTCCGACCATTTGTCAAAAGTGGTTAGTTTTAGCTTCTTATTTGAGTTCTTTGTATTTAAGCTTTGTACTTAACTTCTCTACTTCATCTTAAGCTCTAATATAAGCTCTCTTATAAAGGAAGTTCTCAGGGAGAACTTAGATTCGAACTCGGAATTCAAATAAGTACTTGATCTTCGTAAAAAATCATTCCAACGAGAAGATCTAAAAAGAAAAGTACTTTATCTCCAAGGGGAGATTATATTTGACACAAATATGAGTTAGCCAATTATTTCTTGTACTTTAATTGGATCTTGGCTAACATTCATTCGTGCTCATAAAATAATTACGAAGTAAAAGTGTAATCCCTTCTATCATCTCTAGTGTTCCGTGGGATTATTACTTGTCTCATATAAACACTTCATAATTTGTCAAATCTTAAAACGGATCGTACGAGTTAGAAAATTACTTAACGCTCTTTAACTGGATCTTGTCTAACTAATAACGTACATATAAAATATTACGAAGTAAAAGTGTAATTCCTTCTGTCACCTTTAGTGTTCCGGGGGATTATAGCTCTTTCCATATAAACTACTTCGTAATCATCCGTTAAAGTCAAGGACGAATCAAATCCACGAGTTAGCCATTTAATTTACGCTATTTAATTGGATCTTGTCTAACACATATCGTGTATATAAACAATTACGAGTCAGATCGTATAAGCCCCTTCTAACATCTTTAGTGTTCCATGGGGTTATACTATGATATCTATAAAATACTCGTAATTACTCGTCCAAACTTCGAAAGCACAATCTTAAGCCAATTACTTGTACTTATTTAATTGGATCTTGGCTAAGACTCATAAATCTTATAAACGTGCTTGAAGTTAAAAGAGTATACTTTGACTGTATAATCGTCAATATACAAGTATACCTTAAAACCTTAAGTTAATATACTTAAAGGTAAAATTACAACTCCGAGGTTGTAATTAAAGTATTCTTCGATCCATAAATACTTAATCGAAAGAAGAAGAATACTAAAGAAGTCATAAGCCATAAATGCTTAATATAAAAAGGGACTTCTCATATTACTCCACAATTTTATTAAATCTATAAAGGAGTAATTATAAATATACTTGACCATCTTGTTGTATTTTAAATCAAGTATAACTAATTAGTTTTAATATTCTTATTTGGATATTATACTACTTGTGGGCTAGTACAGTAACATACTAGTTCAAAACAAATCTTTTCCTACTTGTTTTGTTTCGTGGATTGTCTTGTTAGTTTTGTAGTGAGGTGAAGTGACGTGAGGTGATTCTCGTTCTAAGACCCAAGTCCTAGACGTACTAACGGGGAGTTAGTAGTCTTCGCACCGTGAAGAAGAGGAAAGACCCAAGACCGGATCACTAAGATCCAAGACCGACAAAAGCTAAGGAAGCCAAGTCCACACAAAGGCTCTACAAAAACTTTGAAGAAATAGCGAGGAGTTATTGTCTAAGATAAGTTGTGTAGGTAATACATTTATTTTGAGGTGGTGACCCTTGTGTTACGCACCAAGATAAATACTTGTAAAGGGTGTAAAGGCTTCTCCGCCTATTAAAGGAGCGAGTTTATTATAAGGAAAAATCCCGAGTCCGGGAGAGGAGCTCGGGGACTGGAGTAGGGGTGAGCGAATCTATTAGAGGTTGCGCCATCGCGAACCAGGATAAAATCACCGTGTGGTATTTTCTTTCCTTGCACTTTATCTTCTGCACATATAAACTGCATAACCACTCGGTAAAGTTTTAAAAAGGGATAAAATATTTTTAAAATGCCACAACAATTTTTAAATTGGTAATTAAGCTATTCAACCCCCCTTCTAGCTTAAAATAGCCCTCAGACGGGACCTTACAATGTGAAATAATTAAGCATTTTTCTGAGTTATGCCTTATTTCTAAGATATACTGAAGTTTATCAGACTTTAATCTTTATCTGATGTCTTGCTGAATGCACACACTTTCAATCCATATGAATAATGAAAATTATTGTGGTGATTAAGTTGTTTTTGACAAACAGTTAAGTGTCAGTTGCATAAATTCTGAGGACAAGTTCTGATGGAAGTTCTGATTATTAAACTCTGAAGAAAACAAGTCAGTATTTGTATGACGAATCACAGAAAAAGATATTCACTTGTTAAGTTTAGAAGTCATATTCTGATGACTGTTAAAATCTGGTATAAGTTAAGTTCTAATATTAAATCCTGATGGAATCTTTGATGCTTACGTGGCATTTTTCTTTACTTGACTTATTTGTGATAAAATATGAAACATTCATATTTAAATCAGAATAATTTGGGTGAAATAAAATAGTCATAATCATTATGGGTTAGTGGTTAACGTCTATGTCTTGAAAAACTGCATGAGCACAGTAATTGTTAATTATTTCCCGTTCCCATTAACTCTTACTTTAGATCTTTTACTGACTGTTATTATTTCACATTGGTCTAGGGAGACGAGGTATCAATATTTTTACTTGTAATTGTTAAATACTCCCCGCGTCCCTTGGTATTCTATTGGCTATTTAAACCAACTATTCATTCCAGCCAATACATCTTCCATTTTCTCACAAACTCACTCTTTTTACATACTCATAAAAAACATGGTTCATTTCAACTTGCTCGTGAACTATGATACTTTCAATATCAAGTTGAGTTATGATGATTGGCGACAGGAGTGGCATGTAACTGTTATTTTTTGAAGAGATCTGGAACTCAGTTCCACAAGAGGTTCACACAGACCTCTTGTTCTTTTATATGGACTATCATCTCCATTGTGATCGTCTGAAAGAGGAAAGGAGAGAAGCTCTCCGTCAGCAAGAACGAATCATCCGTCTTGCAGTGCTCTTCGTCAGCAGCAGAAGGAGCTAGTCGTTAGATCTTCTTAGACTAGGACTAAGGCTGTTGATATTAAGAATCTTAGAATAGGACTATCTTGTAATTTTTGCATGTAATTGATAAATTTCATGAAATGTACTCATCTGATATATTAATGAAATTTCCTTTAATTGCAAGATTTGTTCTTTGTTTCTCAAATTATATGACTGTGCATGTGTTAATTGCAATTTGTTAATCTTTACTTCATCATTTTTAACTTTATCCTGTGATGAATGTTTTGACTTAATAATGGTCAATAATAAATTTTGATGATTTGAGGAAACAATTGAAGCACGGGTTCATGCATCTGAACCTGTGATAAATGAAGCTGAGAATGTTACTTCTCAGAAAGTAAAAGCAGCTCAAAGTTCTGATACTTTGAAAAGGAAATCTGTACATTATGATGATGCTGAAGCAACTCCTTCATTGGCAAGGAGATTGAAGAAAATGAAGGCAATGAGGTATTTGGCTAAAGCTATCTCAGAAGATACTGAAGAAGCTAAAGAAGGGGATCAGGAATCTCTGATCTCACAGGAACTGATTATCATTGAAGCCCTTCCAGCTCAGGCCAAAGAAACTGTTTCCAATACAGTTGTTACTCCTCCTGTCTCTCCAATTAAAGCTACAGATGATGCTAAAGAACAAACTGATAATTCTGAAATAGATATTCATAATTTGAATATACCTGAAGTTCTTTATCTGGAAGCTCCATCTACATCAAAGACACCAGCTCTGGAGATAAATTCTGCTGATCAGAATTTAGATAATGTTATTCCTGAATCACCAGTTGCATCACACACTGTTGAGCTATCAGAACACAATGAGTCTTCCTCAAGTTCTGATGACAGTGTATCTGCTGAGACTCCAGTACCTACTCTGGGCAAAGAAGAATTGGTGAAGAAATTTGTTAAAAAGGAAGCACCTATTCCTTGGGAGGATACTCACAGAGGTGTTGAGTGGACCAAGAAGTGGAATCAATTAGATTTTATTCCATGTTCTAAAATTCTGACAGAGCATATTGCAAAAGCTAATGAGTTGCATACAAATGCTGATTTCAAGACACAACTCAAGATCACAGCTCTACAAAACAACTTCAAGGTCTACATACTGCTACTCATGAAAAGGTTGATACACTCAGAGAACAAGCTGATAAGCTAGATCAAGTGCTCAAGCTTGACAAGAACAGGTATATCAGACCTATTTCTGAGAAAGTTGCAGCAATTGAAAAAATTCAAGAGAAGCAACATGCCCAAATTGCTGAGGTTCTGGTTAATCAAGCTTCTCAGAAAGCTCAATTGGATGAAATCCAATCTTCAGTTGAACTTCTTCTTTCTCTCTTACTTCCTGATGATGCCAAAAAGGGGGAGAAGGTAATTAAGTCCAAATGCTCACCTACTCAAGAACTGAAGAAAAAGGATGATGAAAGTGATGACCAGGGAAACTCTGAAAATAGCAGATGTCAAATAAAAGTTCAAGGAAAATCTTCTATTCAGAACAAGTCAAGTTCTGATGCTGTGAATGCTCAAAGGCTGAAGTCAAGTGGTGATAAGCAAAGTCTGATGTCAAGTTCTGATATTTTGATTCAGTCAGGATCTGAAGACTCTCAGAGGTTTTTGCAAACTCTGAAGTTAAAGGGGAAGCAGACTACTATTTATTACAAAGATCCTAAAATCCAGACACTTAATGAGGAGATAGCAAGAAGATTATTTCTGAAACACAATCCTGGAATGGATTTAGAAACTCTCAAGGAGAAGGAGAAAGAAGCTAGATTTGCTGCAGAGAAGACAAATCCTAAGTCTAAAGCTTCTGATGTAAAGAAACCTCCAAGGCCTAAGGAGAAAGGCATTGTGATCAAGGAGAAATCAATCACTGAGGCATCTAAAGCCAAAACAAGATCACAAGTTGAGATTGATTCTAAATCAAAAGGAAAAGAAAAGGTTGGTGAACCTTTAAAGAAAAAGAAAAATTCTTCCATTCCAGTCTATCAAACTACATTGCATGATGATGATTTGATAGAAGATGAAAGTGTTCAAATTCTGAAAAGAAGAAAGATAAGTGAAGATTTTAAAACAACCTCTGACACTGCTCAAGTTATTGTTCAGAATAAAGGACAGCAAGCTACAGAAGAAATACCAAATTCTGATCAAGTTGATTTGGAAAAATTGACAATTGCTGATAAGAAGAAGCTGTTATGGAAGAAAGCTACTCCAGTTGAACCAAAATCCAATCTCATGATGAGTCAACTTGCTACATTTGGGTTGAGATCCAAGCAACTTAGAGATACAGCTGGGTTAGGTTCTGACGAAGAGATGATTCAAACAGTAGTAGAGGTTATTCTAAAAGATCCTTTCATATTGACAGACAAGCCATATGATCAAATCAAACAAAGACACCTTAACAAGGTGTTGTCTTCTAAAATTGTGATAGATGCTTATGATAAGGAGAATCTTAAAGAGAAATTGATCTTATTTCTCAATGATGGAAGGACTTATAGATTAGCTGATTCTGATGTATTAAAGAAGTCTATCAGAGAGCTTCAACATATTCATTCTTTGGAAGTATAATCTGATGTTACAAGAAGATGATCAGAATATATTTTGAAGGCTATAAGAGATCTATTCAGAATATCTAGTACAAAGACTTCTCATTACAGTCCAATGATTACTGAAGGTGATGGAAGAGAAATTCCTATGCTGAAGAATTCTGCTAAGGTGGAAGTTATTCTGAAAGGAAGATGCTTATGTTATAATGAAAACTCTTCACATCCTAAGGTTATCAGACTTGGTGATGGAATTCAAAGAACATCCATTCAAGCTCTCAGAATAACCATTTATCAAATTGGTGATAGTAAAGAAGAAGAACTGATGCAAGTCAAAACACAGTTAGATAATGTTATTCCTGAATCTCCAGTTGCTTCACATACTATTGAGCTATCAGAACACAATGAGTCTTCCTCAAGTTCTGATGATAGTGTTTCTGCTGAGACTCCAGTACCTATTCTGGGCAAGGAATAATTGGTGAAGAAATTTGTTGAAAAGGAAGCACCTATTCCTTGGGAGGATATTCACAGAGGTGTTGGGTGGACCAAGAAGTGGAATCAATCTGATTTTATTCCATGTTCTAAAGTTCTGACAGAGCATATTGCAAAGGTTGATGAGTTGCTCATAAATGCTGATTTCAAGACACAACTCAAGATCACAGATCTATCTACAAAACATCTTCAAGGTCTACATACTGCTACTCATGAAAATGTTGATACACTCAGAGAATAAGCTGATAAGATAGATCAAGTACTCAAGCTTGACAAACACAGGTATATTAGAACTATTTCTGAAAAAGTTGCAGCCATTGAGAAAATTCAAGAGAAGCAACAGGCCCAAATTGCTGAGGTTCTGGTTAATCAAGCTTCTCAGAAAGCTCAATTGGATGATATCCAATATTTAGTTGAACTTCTTCTTTCTCTCTTACTTCCTGATGATGCCAAAAAGGGGGAGAAGGTAGTTAAGTCCAAATGCTCACCTACTCAAGAACTGAAGAAAAAGGATGATGAAAGTGATGACCAGGGAAACTCTGAAAAGAGCAGATGTCAAAGAAAAGTTCAAAGAAAATCTTCTATTCAGAACAAGTCAAGTTCTGATGCTGTGAATGCTCAAAGAATGAAGTCAAGTGGTGATAAGCAAAGTCTGATGTCAAGTTCTGATATTTTGATTCAGTCAGGATCTGAAGACTCTCAGAGGTTTTTGCAAACTCTGAAGTTAAAGGGGAAGCAGACTACTGTTTATTACAAAGATCCTAAAATCTAGACACTTGATGAGGAGATAGCAAGAAGATTATTTATGAAACACAATCCAGGAATGTATTTAGAAACTCTCAAGGAGGAAGAAGCTAAATTTGCTGCTGAAAAGACAAATCCTAAGTCTAAAGCTTCTGATGCAAAGAAACCTCCAAGTCCTAAGGAGAAAGGCATTGTGATCAATGAGAAATCAATCACTGAGGCATCTAAAGCCAAAAAAGATCACAAATTGAGATTGATTCTAAATCAAAAGGAAAAGAAAAGGTTGGTGAACCTTTAAAGAAAAAGAAAAATTCTTCCATTCCAGTCTATCAAACTACATTGCATGATGATGATTTGATAGAAGATGAAACTGTTCAAATTCTGAAAAGAAGAAAGATAAGTGAAGATTCTAAAACAACCTCTGACACTACTCAAGTTGTTGTTCAGAATAAAGGACAACAAGCTACAGAAGAAACAGCAAATTCTGATCAAGTTGATTTGGACAAAATGACAATTGCTGATAAGAAGAAGCTGTTATGGAAGAAAGCTACTCCAGTTGAACCAAAATCCAATCTCATGATGAGTCAACTTGCTACATTTGGGTTGAGATCCAAGCAACCTAGAGATACAGCTGGATTAGGTTCTGACGAAGAGAAGATTCAAACAGGAGTAGAGGTTACTCTAAAAGATCCTTTCATATTGACAGACAAGCTATATGAACAAATTAAACAAAGACACCTTGACAAGGTATTGTCTGCTCAAGTTGTGATAGATGCTCATGATAAGGAGAATCTAAAAGAGAAGCTGATCTTATTTCTCAATGATGGAAGGACTTATAGATTAGCTGGTTCTGATGTATTAAAGAAGTCTATCAGAGAGCTTCAACATATTCATTATCTTGTGGAAGTAAAATCTGATGTTACAAGAAGATGGTCAGAATATATTTTGAAGGCTATAAGAGATCTATTCATAATCTCTGGTACAAAGACTTCTCATTACAGTCCAATGATTACTAAAGGTGATGGAAGAGAAATTCCTATGCTGAAGAATTCTGCTAAGGTGGAAGTTATTCTGAAAGGAAGATGCTTATGTTATAATGAAAACTCTTCACATCCTAAGGTTATCAGACTTGGTGATGGACTTGAAAGAACATCCATTCAAGCTCTCATAACAGCCATTTATCAAATTGGTGATAGTAAAGAAGAAGAACTGATGCAGGTCGAAGAACAGTTAGCTGAAGTTCTGAAGAAAGCTAAAGATAATCTGATAAGAGATTTTGTTAAGAATCATTATGGATTCAGATTGATTCAGTGATGCTGGTAAAGCTGGATGTTTTATAAGTTGTAATTATTTGTTTAGTCAAACTCTTATTGCATTTAAACTTAAATGTTTTTGACATCATCAAATCTATTAACTTGTACATTCTTGCATAATTTACAAGTTGAGGGAGATTGTTGAATATATTTGAGATTTCATGTCTAATATGTTTCATGTTTAGTTCTCGGATCTTAACTAACAGGAAATATCAGTTCTTACTGGAATCAGGACTTACTGGAAGTCAGAACTTAAGGATATCAGAACTTAGATTATCAGAAGATAATATCAGAAGATGGATATTAGAACTTAAGTACTGGAGGACTTACAATTAAGGAAGGAAGCTGATTTACATGAAAGAAGATCGAGACTTATACAAGAAGAAGATATGCAAGGAAAGAGTTTGAGGACTAGAAGAATTATAAGATATCTGGCTGATATATTTTAGGAGACATAATTATATTCCATATCAACTAGAAGTTATCTTGTAACTGTGTGTCTATATAAACACAGACATAGGTTTACTCTATAAGAGTTACGATCATCGAGAAGATCATATATTGTAACCCAGCAGCTCTCGTGATATTTGTTCATCACTGAGAGAGAACATTTTCATTGTAATGGAGTATGTTATATCGAATACATCCATTTTCTGTTACTTGTGCTTTAAATCGATTTGATTGTATTCTACACTGTATTCAACCCCCTTCTACAGTGTTGTGTGACCTAACATCCAATTATGCGAGAAAAGGAGTAATAAGCTAAGGATATAAGGTAGATCCACCATGAGTATAGATACGAAGAAGAAAATACTTAATCTGAAGGATGATTGAGTAATAAATAAATGCCCTGGAGTCTCTCTAGAGGCTAGTGGAATTAAATAATTAGTTCGATAATTGTGAAAGTTATTGGGAAGGGAAGTGAGTATACCAAATATAGTCCCCTGGAATACACCAGTGATGTTATTAGAGAAGAGGGATGAAATTATGAGATTGTGTACTGATTATCAGGAGTTTAACAAAATGACGAATAAGAATAAGTAACCCTTATTAAGAATTGATCACTTATGAGACCTAATTCAAGGAGTGTGTTATTTTTTCCAGAGATTGACTTAAGATCCAGCCCGAAGACATATCAAAGATTGCAATTAGAATGAGTTATGAGGATTGCAAGTTCTGGTGATATAATGTGGAATAACAAGTGTATCAGTTGTCTATAAGTATTTAATGAACATGGTGTACAAGGAGTACTTGGGTAAGTAAATTGTATTTATTGATAACATCCTCAGCTATTCAACGATGAAGAAATTCTGTGTAGAACGCCCAAGGATTTCCTCCTGGAGATTAGAAGGGAAAATAACTATATGCTAAGTTTGCAAGTATGAATTTCGGGTTCGATCTTTCCATTAAAAATCACCTAAGCAAAGCCGGGGTAGTAACAGATGTCCCGTGTAGAAGGAAAGGATTGAATGTGATTAAGATCACTAGGAGTTAATAAAAGAATTGGAAAGAGTGGAATGTGGTTCAAATACCTAAAGGTGATAAGAAGTGAATATATGAGATTACTTTTCAGCCTTAACTGATGGAAATGAGTAAGAGGTGTTTGAATATTTGGAAACTAAGTTGAAAATGAGTGCCATCTATCATCTGTAGACGAAGGGCCAAAGTGAAAAGACGATTCAGACACTATAAGATATGTTGAGAGTATATATTTTGGATCTAAAAGGAAACTGAGGTAATCACCAACCACTGGTTGAATTTTTCTATGTTAATAGTTATCATGCTAGTAGGGGAATGCTACCTTGCGAAGCTTTATACGGACATAAGTGTGGTTCGCCACACTTTTAAGAGGAAGTGGGAGCAAAAATGTTGTTAGGTCCTAAATTAATTCAGCACCCAGGACGTAGTTGTGTTGATTTGGAAAAGAGTTGAAGCAGCTCGGGATAGACAAAGAAAGAAGGCGGACTTGCATTAAAAGAGTGTGGATATAGAAATAGGATCATTGGCATTGACAAAAGTTTCACCTTGAAAGTGATTGGTTATGTTTGATTAGAAGGGGCGAGTTGAGTCCTAAAAATATAGAACCGTTCAAGGTATAGAGGAAGATAAATAAAGTTGCTCACGAGTTAGTTTTGATGCCACAGTTGCAACAAATTTATAGTATATTCCACATGTCAATGTTAAAGTGATATGTTTCTGATTCGAATCAAGTCGTTGATTAGGAGCCAATGGGCTCTTATCCAAAATTATTCTGTGTGAAATGATCGATCCAAATCCTAGATCGTTAAGAGCAAGTCCTTATGAATGAGTTTATATCCGTAGTGAGTATGCTTTGAATAAATTCCCGAGTAGAAGAGTTTACCTGGAAGTTAGAGTCAGATATGCTTGACAAATATCCTCACTTGATTAGTTAGATCAGATTCTGAGGACAGAATCTTTTTAAGGGGGGAAGGATGTAATGACTCGTATACTTTTATATTATTTAAAAGTGTAATTATTAAATAATTAATTAAATAAAATATGTGAATTGGTTTTGACCGCTATGTGTGGTTTTATTATTAGCTAGGGGTGATTTTTGTGTGCAGGGTTGTTCGCGTAACCAATTATTGAGTTGTAATACTTTTGTTTCACTTTTAAAAGTGGATTTAATACAAATTTATTTGCATAAATATTTGTAATGTCTCTAAAATTGTTTTTATGGATTTATAATTATAATAACTATTTTTGGGATTTTATAAAATTTAGAAATCAATATTTCATCAATTATTTAGCCCTGTATGATTTTCTGATTTCATTTACTGGTAAAATCAGTATTTAATTCCAGAATTCTTCAAAAATTATGAAACTCATATTTATTTAAGTTTGGATTATTCCGAGAATTTTAAAATTATTTTGGGAATTTTTGGGATTAATTTCATCCACGCGTCGATTCGTTTAATTGTTAAAAGCGGGTATGAATTGTGTTTCAGAAATTATTTTAAAATTACGAAATTTATGTTTTTATAAACTTCGGGATATTTATGACATTTTAAGACTACTTTCGTGATTTTTTATAATTGTTTTAAGTGCAGTTCGGTTCATTAATTGATAAATGTGGATATAGAGCGTGATTCAAAAAATCCATTAAAAATCCTGAAAATTTTATTTTTATTAATTTTGAATTATTCCAGAAATTTTAGAATTAATTTGGAATCATTTTGATGAATTAGAATGTGCAATATGTATCGTTATCAGCTTATTTACGGTGTTAGATTGGGGCAATAAGAGAAATAAACCAGATAAGGATGATTAATCTTATCTCCTGTTTTATTTCTTTTAGAGGTCGACTTCTCCTCCCCCATTTTTGCTCTGTCTCCCGTTTTCTATAATCTCCACTCTTTACACTTTCTTTTCTTCTCAATATCAGATATATAAATAAATAAATAAATAAATATATATATATATATATATATAACTGCCCGGTTCTTTTCTTCCCTATTTCCTCTTTGGTAAGT
Source organism: Apium graveolens (assembly GCF_009905375.1). Lineage (NCBI taxonomy): Eukaryota > Viridiplantae > Streptophyta > Magnoliopsida > Apiales > Apiaceae > Apium > Apium graveolens. The sequence goes on along the minus strand of NC_133648.1, from coordinate 233,139,248 downwards.
CCGACCGCCGCTCTTTGGTGGTTTCCAGTCGTTTTTCCGGTGGTATTCCGTCCTGGTTCTGTTTGTTGGCCTAATATATATATATATATATATATATATGTATGTATACATATATATGAGTGTTTATTTGTGGGTTTAGCAGATGGTGCTATTTTGTGTGCCGCCCTTGTTTATTTATTTTCCCCCGCTGCCGTCTCTTTTTTCGGCAGGGGCTGTCCGCGTATGTTTTGGTTGTTGTTTCGATAAGAACTAGAAAGCTATTCTGTGGTTCCCGAATTAATTCAATAATATATTTTAGATGATGGCTTCTGTGATTTTGAGAAGTTAATAATCTATTAATTAATAATTATTCGGGTTTGAAAGGTTATGGAGAAACTCTGACAGGACGCCCGTACGGGTACCGTCAGAGTTATGCCTCCATCAGCGATGAACTCGTTGAGCTGATGGATAAATGACAATGATGATTCTTGAGCCTAATAATAATTTATAAATTTTATTCTATAATATTCAAAATAAAAGTAGTAGTTAGATTTCCGATTGCGAGGTTGGTTGGATTACGTGAATTGTTTGGACTGAATTGATTGGTTGTGAATTGACGTCGATTGTATTCGACGGGTACTCCGATAAACAAAGGAGATGCTGCCCGATTTTCGGGAGCATATCCTGAAAAATATCAGAACTACCAGTGGAATGTAAATAGTTATATAATTATAAATAAATATTTTTTAAAATATAACAGACAACTTGTTTCCTAAAAGACGAGTATATGCGTTTTCCGAAAATGAACATCGAAGTCGAGTTTTGAGTATGTGAACTCTGATTACTTATATGTATTATATAGTACATATAAGTATGAGTCGTGATTTGATATCGAATGGGTATGTTTGTTATTGAGGATATGTCAAGCATACCTGGACGTCTAACATAGAGTATTTCGACCCCGTAGGTTCTATTCGGGAAACCGAAAGTGGACATTGGACTAAAGATAACCTAGTGGACAGTCGATGAGCTCAATAGAGTTTCAACCGAAGAACCTGAGTGTTGAAGTCGAATCCAAGGTGATCTAGTGGGTAGACGATAAAGCCTAAGCATCCGAGTCGGCTCAGAGTCGATCAGTAGTAGTTGTAAAGCTCTACAAGATAAGTACCCCTGACCATTCTTTTATGGTTCAGTATATATGAATGAAATGTTTTATTTTCGAACAAGAACAGAAATGTTTTAAGTTACGTATCCCCTGTGTTTGAAAATGTTGTTAAATATATGATTTGGGGAGAAGTAACTTCTGAAAGTACCTATCTCTAAAATGTGATTAAAAATGGAAAAGAAGTTTTGAATAGTGTGCTGTGACAGAATTGATTTTAACAAGAGATAGGTAAATGTCGATTTGAAAACTGGATAAAACAAATCAGATATTGGATAACGTTGCGTAAGTGGCTAATTCGGTTGCGCGCATTACATAACCGATTAGTCCAACATAGTTAATCAGAGACCTAGCAAGTCTCTGCCGATCCAGTGATTTTATGTGAAAGCCCGATCAGCTTTCCTAGATATTTTGTGTGATAGCCCAACCAACTATCCTAGATAATTTGTGTGGAGGCCTGATCATCCATCCCTAGATAACATCCAATACATATCTGATTGTGATTTTGTGGTTCCAGTAAAGGAAGAAGTGAATGAGGCTCCAGTAATGGAACACGTGAATGAGGTTCCATTAACGGAACAAATGGTTTTGGGTTCCTGTAACGGGACAAATGGTTTTGTGGTTCCTGTAATGGAACAGAAGGTTTAGAAATGAAAATAACATGCTAAAATTTAACTCTGGTATTTATGCACAACACACACTGATGATATTGTTTTTCAGAGCATGCTAGTTTTGATATCCAGTTTATACACGTTGTACTTATTTTCTAATGAACTATGAATTCTGTTCCTATAACTGTTTTATTGTGAATTATTTTACTTGTTATTCATATAGTGGTACTGCTGAGCAATTGATTGCTCACCCTTGCAGAATATTTTATATATGTATTGCAGATACCTAGGAGACTCTCTCGTGGTAGTCGGGGTAGAGTTCCAGTTCCTTCTGTGTCAGGCTCCTCTGAGGTAGTTGTGTTGGACCAAAGATGGTCTATTGAGTTGCTGTATTAAGTTAGTTACGTCAGGATGGTTTGGTGTAAGTCGGTTTTGTAATAGTTGTAACCTAAATCATACTTAAACCTGGAAAAGGTCTTGGTAAATGGGTCGTGGTTATGTATAATTAGTTATTTGAATTATATTATGTTTATTGTTGTTGTCGGTGACGTCAACTCCTAACCCCGGGGTTGAGGCCGTCACAATATATGTATGTATGTATACATGTAAATTGAATTCTATAATTCTAATCTTAAAGAAATTATTACTAGTTTAAAATTTCCAATTTATCATTTAATAAGTAACTTCATATTTAGTCTAAATAATTCAGTTTTTATTTTATTAATTAATTGAGTCATACTTAATTAATATCAAAACAAAATAAATTACTTCTTGAATTTAAATTATATCTCTTTCAAGTATTCTTGTGTATGACCTTATTGATTATTATGTCAATAAATATTTAAAAATATAAATGAAATTATAAACAATGAGCAATATCTAGTAAAATATCATTACTATCCAACTAATTATACTTATTTTGATGATCCAATTAATTTTCGTGATTAATTTTTCATGTAATACAGTGTCTGTTTGGCTAAGGAGAGAACGCGCACTATTAAGCCAAAAGAGCATTTCACAATTCAATAGACTGTTTGACTACCAAATTATATGTGTTGAAATCGGGCGTATCTCGTCAAAACTAGAAAGTTAGGAATCTAACATTTTCATCTCATTTATACTCCAGCACTCAAATCTATTATATATTATATATCTAATACACCAACAGGGGGGTTCGATGAGCAAATTAAATCATAAATACTTTAATTAATATCCATAAAATATTTATTTCAATCATTAATACTCATTCATTATTATATAATTAATACAAATTAATTCATATAACCTTTATTACCTCTATTAAAGCATCACTACAGTATTATATATTTTACCATAAAAATATACATATAGAGTACTTAATAAATATATTCTTTTTAACGCAAAGCAAAAAAATTCATTAATTCACCAACTCCAACCTCATACACTTGTAAAATTGATTAGGAACGTCATCACTCCTACCAAACACCCAATCTGGATGTGAATATGATGCCCTAACAAACACAAATATCTGACCTAGATGTGTATATGATATGTTAGCAAACACATGAGCTACCATATTAGCATACCGACTAATAACATATGATTTAACAACACCTAACGGCTTAAGATCTCTACAACACTCATAGACCACCTTCCCAAATGTTGAATTCGTCACAACTGATCACTTAAAGGCTTAAGAGTACTACAACACTCATCAACTACCTTCCCAAATGGTGAATTCATCGCAACGGAGTTTCGAACTTTATAAACAAAAATTTATTTTAAATAAATTAAATGTTAACCCTTACATAAAAATTCTTAAAATTTATGTTATTTCATCAGTGATTAATTAATACCTATTAATTTTTGCATAATTAATATACATATTTACCTATAACTAATTACTATAAAGATGCATGCATACGTACATACATTAATATATATATATGCACACACACATATACAATACATACATGTGTATATATACATATAATAATTTAGTTAGCGATTTAATTTTTTATATTATAAAATAGAATTGTAATTATTCTTAACTTAAGTTAAATTTCAAAGCAATAATCCATACACTATTAAATATTAAATTTAATAATATAAACAAGTGAATTATGAATATAAGGTAAATTAATTAATATTAATAATTTTAAATTTCACTGAAACATAAAAATATTGATTTTGAATTAGATTTATGTTTTATAATAGGTCTATAGATATATTATTATAATAATAATAATAATAATAATAACAACAAAAAATACACATAACTGAACATGCTAGGTGCCTTGTGGTAGAAAATGAATATGTATGTATGTATCTATGTATGTTTGTGTGTATATATGTAAGAAACTTTAGTTTATTGTATTCATAATTCATAAAATATAAGATCATGTTGGTTTATATTGGTGTTTTGTTGCGTCCTTACATCGTGAATAAATAATGTTGACTAAAATATATAATATTTACAATATTTATACATGAGAAACTTGAGTACAAAATCATGCAATTTTATAAAAAGTGGCAATACATTTAAATTTATTATTACGAAAATATTATTACTCGTCATCAATCTTAATGATATCGTCACACCTACCAGTGATTTTTAATTACATGGTTGGCTGTCATATATCATATATTATATTAATACTTATTTTTAGATCTAATATAAACATTTACGAATTAAATATTAAAAAAATAATAAAAAAATGTATGTATTAAACATGATATGGGCATCATAACCATTTATACCTCTAATTGAATAAATATTTATATATACTCATATCATACTTTAAGTATTATTATATTTTATGATACAAATAAATTCAAATTTACATGAAAATAATAAATTAAGGACTTTTATATGTACAAATATAATATAAACTTCTACCTTAATTAAACTTATCAATTACATTCTTAACATAACATAAATATACAAAATGATCATGATCACATTTTAAACATACAAACACATTGCACGGGGTAAAGCTTATATTGTATTCAGGTACTGGACCTCTATGATATATTCTTATTTTTCTCTATCATCTAAACTAATTAATTTACCATATTCTCCCTCAAGCGATGTTGCTTACTTTTTTGAAATGCATGGTAGAAAATGAATATACATGTATATATCTATGTATATTTGTATGTATAAATATAAAAAACTTTAGTTTATGGTCTTCATAATTCATAAAATATAAGATAATGTTTGTTTATATTGGTGTTTTGTTGCGTTATTACAGCGTGAGAGAATAATATCGACTAAAATATATAATTTTTATAAGGTTTATGTATCAAATACAACCAGGAGGCGCCTAACATGTTCAGTAATGTGTATTTGTTGATAGTGTACGAGGGGACAAGAAAGAGTTACTAAGCTCATTAATATAAATTGAAGAAGATTTGAATTCAAATAACAATTATAAAATAAAATTATATGTGAATAACTTACTGTATTATGCATTAACCTAAAATATTACAAATATTTTTATAATAACCCGCATGTATCACCTTTAGCGGTGGATAACAATAAATGTCACTACGGACCTTTATTTTAAATGTCAAAGAACCTTATTTAACGAATGCTATCAAAACCGAAAATGTACTCATATCTATAAATAAATACGTCATCATTCGAAGACGATCAACGTAAAATATTGTCAACAACTATAACTAAAATAACATCAATTTGTGCAATTTAGGGCATGCCCGTGCATTGCACGGGTTATAAAGCTAGTTGATTCGTTATAGATTAACCATTATTATATATTCAAATTTTTTAATACAAAAATTTTTACTTGAATATATATCCTGTATATATATAATAGATATTCTAAGTGATTAAGAAAATAAGCATTTTTTTCTTTCAAAAGTATCTTATTTCACATTATTTTTTCAGTTTTCAATTCCATTTAAATTTATGTAAATGTAGTAAATTCTCTTTAATCCTTTTCTAAGTGATTTATATTTCAATTTTATGGTTTTTAATTATGTTTAACCCGTTTTAATTTTATAATTTTGTTTTAACTCGAGATCATTATACTGACCAAACTAAATTAATTTAATTATATTATTTCTGTTTTTATCCCGGATCAATAATATAATTTTTATTTTCGTCAAAATGAGTAGTAATATATATTATATAGTTTTTTTGAGGTCATTTTCCTTATTTTTAATTTTTTTTGTTTTATATTCATGTATTAAAATTTTAATTTATGTAATTCGTAATTTACATTGTAATTTTGTTTCAAAAAATAATATAAACTATAAGTTATGATTTACTAAATATATCATCTACTCATAAGTAACTTACCTACTCATAATTTAGCAAAAAAAAACTTATCTACTCATAAGTAATTTATATGTAAACTTATCCAAACACGTAAATAACTTATACTTATATTTTATTATGTTCATATTATCACTTATATGATAATTTTGAATTTCAAAATATAAGTTACATTTTTTAATAAGTTCCAAACGGGCGCTTAAGTTTAATAAACTGACTTATTATCCATGGGAAGTCATTGTCCTCCATTTGGATTGGGTGAGGGACGTGGCTAGGGGTGGTTGAGGTAACCATGCCCCCCAAAATTACCATATTTTTTTACTTATAATTGTTATAATAATTTATTTTTAATTCATTATTAATAAAATAATTTTTTTGATTTTATTGATTATAAATTGGTATACCAAACTAACAAATTTGGTATATTTTCTATTTGATTTCTATAATTCTTTTTTTTTCTAAATATGTAATATTAATATATTTGAAATTTTAACCCCCTATTTTAATTTTATTACATAAAGTAGCGACGAATGACTCAAAATTGATTATGAGAATATTTCTGATTTGTCTTTCAATGCGTGTGCATAAATATATATGCACACTATTATTTCTTATTCGTTTTTTAAATTTTTATTTTATTTTAAAATTTTCCTTGTTGGGTAATGAATACAACATAGAGGGGGATGAATGTGTTTTAAATAATTTTAATGGCTTTTTATACATTTAAGAATGGTGAACTGTTAGGTAATGAATTACACATAGAGGGGGGTGAATGTGTTTTAGTGTTTTTATGCTTTTCTTGAACTATTTTGGTTTTGAAAAAAGTAAATCAAATTTTGTAATAAGATGTGTTATATTAGAAATTAAACATGCAGTTATGAATAACACAGATCTTTCAAAACTCACTTAATTTTATATTAAAATTAAGAATATTTTACTACAAAATTTCTAGGCTCTTTGTTGTTAAAGAGCTTAGCTACAATCTTGAGAGAATACAAGAATTTATGATCTAATTGTTACAACTAATAAAGGACCAGTGTTAACTTTATATCACAGTTAACTTCTGGTTTACACAGTGTATAATAAGATATGCTTTTTACTTTAGTAAACTGTCACTTATCACTTTTATTTTAGGAAACGTATATCTTTTATTTCTGGCTTAGCATATCTTTGCATACTGTGCTAATTTGATATTCCTTTATCAGTTAATCTTCACCCTTGATCTTGCACACTCTTCAAGCTGTTTTTTGTAGACTTGTCAATCTAGCTGGTTGGATTGTTTGTTTATTGTTAATCTTGGATATTTAACTAATCTATAATTTGTACTTTGAGATTTTACCTCGAGATCTCCAGTTAGGCATATAGAGAACTTGACATCTCGATAAGTATATTGGCTTATCGAGATCTCCAATACTCCATAGTTGATTTGACTTGTAGAGGTCTCTGAGTTCTCTATAAGAGAATTTGGCTTGTCTAGATCTCTTCACTTCATGTATTCACTTTGGCTTATAGACATCTCTGAGTTCTCCACTGATATTTGACTTATCGATATCTCAGAGTTCTCTAGTGAAATTTAACTTGTCGATAACTCTGAGTTCTCTAGTGAAGAAATGACTTGTCGATATTTCCAATCTTCATATCTTCAATTTGGCTTGTCGAAATCTCCGAGTTCTCTAGTAGCTTTCCTGAGTTCTCTATAAGTCATTTGGAGTTCTCGAGTGACTTATCTATAACACTAAATCTGTGACTTGTAGAGATCTTGACTTAGAATATTTTGCTCAAAACAGATTTATTCAACTCCAAGCTTCTTCATAATTCTTCTGATGCATGATCTTCTTGATCTTCTTCCAGATAGAATTCTTAGGCTTGACACTGTTTACAGAAAAAGACTCCAGTCTGCTCTTTTGACATTTTATAGACTTTAAATGTTACAAGTACAAAATACAAATTAAAATTACAATACAACTTACTTAGGGTTGTCAATTTGACTTAGTCTTGTTAAAGTACAGGCATGTCTTGCACAACAATCTCCCCCAATTTGTGAGAAGATTTCTTAACACAAATTCTTGTCTGTTAATAAGACTAACCCCAAGTTTAAAAATGGAAAATAAGAGTAATATAAAAATTGACACAATTACAATAATTTTACATTAAATGATTTTGAGTTTGAGTATTTACAAGCATCAGACAAAGATTGGAACTTCTGATTATGCTCTAATGAGGTCTTTTAAATATACAAGAATTTCAATTTCCTCTATGATTGGAGTTCCTGTTAGAGTTTCTATCAGTTTGAGTCTATCTTGCTTTGGATAACCATCTAACATTTTAATTCTGAATCTTGAAAATGAGCAAGCTTTTATATTTAGAAATCTTCCATCTTTGGAGATTCTGCTCATCCCTTTTGCTTTAAGTTCTTCTGATCTTTCGATATATATTTCAGTCTCCTCATCATACTTTCTCTTTTTCTCCTCATATTCTGCTTTACTCCTTGCTTTTCTTTCCTCCCTTGCAATCAACCATTCATCTAGAACTGATCTCCATGCTCTTGTAGCAGTATCCTTGTCCTTCAACAAACTTATCACTCTCGGAGAGAGAGTGTCCATCAAATTGCTGCCTAGAAAAGTGAAGGATCCATCTTGAAAGTAGATTCTTACTTCCTTTAGAGTAACAACCTAGACTCTAACTATTTCCTCAGCCAGTTGTTGAAAATAGTCTTCATCTGAACTACACCAGTTTAAGGGTAGAAAATCATTCTGTTTAAAACAATTCTAGATGGCCCTTTCAGTAACTTCAACTTTTTCAATAGGCTTAGCTTTCTTAGGTTTTCTCCCAACAGACGTGAAATGAGTTTTGTGTGATGGTTTGACAGAAGGTAAGGTTGAGATTTTCTTAAGAGATGTTTGGCTTGTGGTGATTGAAATGTTTAGAAAAGAGTTAGTAGTTTGTCTGTATAGAAATTTGGGCTTAGAGGTTTGAGGTGGTTTGATGTTTGAGGTTGTTGACTTTGAAGATTGAGCAAGTTGTGTTTAGATTTTTAGGGTCTGTTGTGGTTCCGAGCCATCATGTCTTTGTTTGCTCCTTCTTTCACCTCTCCTCTTACTTTTGCCATCCTTCTTCTCATCCTCCCTCCTCTCTCCACCCTTGCTCCCAGTTTCCTTACTGGATTGAGTTGGATTTGAGCCATAAAGTTTTTGATCATCTTTATTCTGCTCATCATCATCCAAGTTATCCTTGTTGATTTGAGTTTTGGGCAAGTTGACTTTAGCATCTCTTAGATATCTCCCCTAATAGCTTAATCATCTCTTCATCTTCAAAAGACTTATTCTTGTTTACCTTTAAGGCAGTTTCCAGAGTCATGATTAGCTTCTTGTTGGCCATGACACATTGTTTAGGGATTTGGAAGTGTTTGAGGTGTTTAGTGGTAGGACAGATGTATGTTATTCCCTTGCTTGGCTGTAGGTATGCTTCTGGAAAAGCAGTCACTTGAGCATTTTTCAGTTCAGCTAGAAATTGAGTGTCTTCATGGATCACAACTCTGACTTTGTTTATCAGAATATCCAACTCAAATGCCCTCCTTGAGATAAGATAATTGAGGGACACCTGCATACACCTTTCTACCCCAGAGTTATTTATATTGACCACTATCCTCTTCTCCTGAAAATTGTCTTTAGTCACCAAAACACCCTTAATGAACTTATTGTACTGTCCAAGGCCTTTTTGTAGGTGAAGAGGTTATTGTTGAGAGAAGCCCTTAGAGCCTTGAGCAATTCATCAAATTCTCTGCTCAGACTTGGTCCTTCAGCAGCCCTAATAAGCCTCTCCATATCAATATCTACTTGCTGACTTAAGCTCTTTTCAGCACCTTGGACATGTTGAGTAGATGATTTTGATCTTTCTATCCTAGCCTCTATCTCCCCCTTAGTCTTGTTGGCAGGCATGAGAAAGGGAGTAGAAATTTCAGGCCTTATCTATTCAGGAAGTGATGGTAAAGGGATGTTGAGCTTCCTCATGATGGCTCCCAAAGTAACAGAGTTTTGCATTTGGAGATGCTTGTGAGAGTCCACCGGGGTCTTGATGCCTGTCTGTTGACTCTTGACTAATGAAGTCAAAGCCTGAACTTGAGCATTCAGAGATGCATTGGAGTTTTCTAGTGAAGCTACCTGTGTTTTGAGTGCTTGAAGGTCTTGTGGAGAAGAGCTTGTAGTAGAGAGAGAAGTAGACGGTCCAAATGTAGCTTGCACATGTTTCTGAATTTCATCCATGACCAAAGGAGAAGGAGTGTATCTTGCAGTGTGCATTTGATCCAACTTCCACCTTGTGTCATTGGATTTAGTGATGTGATCTTGAACTACCTTGTGCAAGGCTACAAAAGAGTCTTTCAGTTGATTTACACTCTTATCAATCTCACTGAGATCATACCTTGATATTTATTCTGAGAAGATTTTGAATTGGTTTTTGATCTCAGTTTGAGAGGAGATGATTTGATCCATCTTTTCTCTGACCATTTTCATAATCTTGTCTTGATGTCCATTCAATGTGATTTGAAGTGCTTTTCCAAAGTTATGGAAAGCCTTGATTTGAGCTTTATAGACCTCATTGATGGCATCATACACCTCTTGTGGAGTCAGGAATCTGGCATTGCTTCCTAGAATTATGATGTATTCCTCCCTGAACTTAGCTAACACAACATCCATTTCAATTGTGAATTCCTTGTCCAATCAAGCATCACAGTTAGCATCCTGACCAGCTTCATCAACAATTTTTGCTTGATTATCTTCAACATCAGCCTGGAAGGTGAGCATGATAGCTTGGTAGTCCTGATTTGACATGTTGGATGTGAGTAGCTATTGTGAGATTTGTGCAAGGCCTCCAAGTTGATCAACTCTGAGATCTTCAATTGTTGAAGGTTGATTTTCAGTGTCTTAGATCCATTGAGAGATGAGGTGTGATTGAGATGTGGAGGGTTGTGAATCGGAACCAACTGTGACTGAAGTCACAGTTTTACTCACAAATTGCTCTGTGGTTTTGACAAGTTGTTGTTCCTCACATGAAGAGGGAACCTCCAATTGAATTGGAGGGGATTTGCTTGGTTACTGTCATGTGCACCAGTCTCAAACTCTTGTGCTTCTTGCAGATCACTGTCACTTGAATGTGATAAACTTGCCTTTCCCATAGCAGGATTATTGGCAATTGTACTCCTAGCATCAACTGCTAATGCAATTTCTGCCAGGGTTTTGAGGGGAGTTGTTCCTATATGAGGAACCTCTAATTGAATTGGAGATGATTTAGATAGCTCCCCCTCAGGAGTACTACCATCAAACCTAATAGTATGTGAAGACTGATTTGCACATGAAGGTGCATTTAGTGTCTCCATGGGGTCTTCAGTAAAAACTGATGAATCCCCCATAGTTTTGATGGTTTCATCAAGGTCTACCCCATCTAGTAGCCTCTCACCATCTGATTATAGTGTCTGGGTGGTGAGCAAGGTTTCTTGAACCAAGTCACTTGATTTGGCTTGCACTTGAGAATTAGATTCAAGTGTTGTAGATGGAGAAGAAATTTATGAGAATAGAAGTTGTTGCTCTGAAGTGAGTGTTGGCAACTCCCCCTGAATGGATGAGGGAGCTTCAAAAGATGTGCCATCACTGTGTGTGCCATCCTTATTTCTTCTACATACACTTGGATTTGATTAAGTGCAGGCTGTGCAGACTCTATACACGATGTATTGGGGTGAATGCTCTTTTTAATAGACACACCCTGTTGAGAGGATGTATGTAGAGTCTGTTTGATCCCCATATTTACAACTGCATCCTTTTGGAAGGATACAGAGGTGGTTTGATTGGTCAGCCCAAATTTTTTACTCTTCTTTGATCTTTTGACAAAGGGTGACTCAACTTCTGTTTGATCCTCACCACTGTCATTTATAATTGTTAAATTTAAATCCTTTCTCTTCTTTTTACTCCCCTCATCCTTTTGAGAAGATGAGGTGGTTGGTTTCCTAGCTACTAAAGGTATTGAAGAAATGGTTTCAGCTTGGGAAGGTCCCTGTGGGTGTTCCTGTGTTTGTACTTCCATGGGTTCAGAGACCATAGCTGTGCTAGGCTGTACATTAGATCTCATGTCTAGCATTGGGTAAGGGTAAGTACTAAATCTCTCCATCATATATGGAGTGATTTTCAAAATCACATTTACCTTGTTCTTTGTAGTAAGCGAACCAAATATTATTTTGGACACTTGCTTACAGTTGCCAATTTTAGGGCTATCTATACCATTCAACAAGTGTATGTCTATGACTTTATGATTTAAAGTAGACATAATGAATCTTGGAAAGAATATTTTCTTACCTCTATCGGATAGGGGCACGGTCAACCTTGTTGCAAGTTCTTCCAAGATCAATAGACCAACATTCAAGTGTCTGTTGTGGGCTATTGAGTACACCAGCTTCTGCACCACACTTGAAATATTGTCATACCCTGTCTTCCTACATGTGAAGGCCCTCACCATAAAATTAAACACAAAGGACCATTCCTTCCTTAAGTTATTCCTATTCATGCTTGACAAGTTGATTCTTCCACCTCAGTTGATGAAGTCCATAAACTCAGTTAGTTCATCAGGAGTTGGCACCTCTACTAAGTTTACAGTTGGAAGCCCCAAAGGTCTATTCACATCTTTCTCATTGAACTCTATTTGTTGGCCTCCAATTGTGCAAGTTACCACCATAGAGAGAGAGTTATCATTCATATCAGTCCTTACTACTGTAGTTGTCCAAAACTCATGCATAACATCCAGATACAAAACTGGGTTGGCAGTCAAAGCTCCTTATAACACCCCCAGATCCGGGGCCGGGGATCCGGGTCGTCACGGTCTTTCTTTCCATAAATATCACTTATCTTAATTAAAAGTAAATATCGTCATGCTGTGACCCCATAATAACACACACCACAACACGTTATAGTCTCAGAGATGAAATTGAATAAGTACAAGTCCTTGAATCCATAATTTAAAAGTTATTACAATCCAAAATAATTACTTAATAAGTTTACAGTTAGTTGCCATTATCCAACACAAGTTATAATTATACATAATTGATTCCCAAAAGTAGAATGCTTGGCCTATAAATAGATCTACCTCTGCAGCTATGGCAGCTATGATATCAACGGGAAGACACGGGATGCTTCCCACGCTCTTGCGCTGGGTCTGCTTGAGTCTGGCCATCCTTCCTAACTGTTATTGTGTGATGAAGAAATGAAGCAAGAGTGAGCATTACAGCTCGTAAGAAAATTGTTAGGTCACATAACACTGTAGAAGGGGTTGAATACAGTGTAGAATACAATCAAATCGATTTAAAGCACAAGTAACAGAAAACAGATGTATTCGATATAACAAACTATGTTACAATGGAACTGTTCTCTCTCAGTGATGAACAAATATCACGAGAGCTGCTAGGTTACAATTATATGATCTTCTCGATGATCATAACTCTTATAGAGTAAACCTATGTCTGTGTTTATATAGATACACAGTTACAAGATAACTTCTAGTTGATATGGAATATAATTCTATCTCCTAAAATATATCAACCAGATATCGTATAATTCTTCTAGTCCTAGAACTCTTTCCTTGCATATCTTCTTCTTGTATTAGTCTCTATCTTCTTTCCTATAAATCAGCTTCCTTTCTTAACTGTAAATCCTCCAGTACTTAAGTTCTGATATCCATCTTCTGATAATCTAAATTCTGATATCCTTAAGTTCTGACTTCCAGTAAGTCCTGATTCCAGTAAGAACATATATTTCCTGTTTATTAAGATCTGAGAACTAAACATGAAATATATTAGACATGACATCTCAAATATATTCAACGATCTCCCCCAACTTGTAAATTATGCAAGAATGTACAAGTTAATAGATTTGATGATGTCAAAAACATTTAAGTTTAAATGCAATAAGAGTTTGACTAAACAAATAATTACAACTTATAAAACATCCAGCTTTACCAGCATCACTGAATTAATCTGAATCCATAATGATTCTTAACAAAATCTCTTATCAGATTATCTTTAGCTTTCTTCAGAACTTCAGCTAACTGTTCTTTGACCTGCATCAGTTCTTCTTCTTTACTATCACCAATTTGATAAATGGCTGTTATGAGAGCTTGAATGGATGTTCTTTCAAGTCCATCACCAAGTCTGATAACCTTAGGATGTGAAGAGTTTTCATTATAACATAAGCATCTTCCTTTCATAATAACTTCCACCTTAGCAGAATTCTTCAGCATAGGAATTTTTCTTCCATCACCTTTAGTAATCATTGGACTGTAATGAGAAGTCTTTGTACCAGAGATTATGAATAGATCTCTTATAGCCTTCAAAATATATTCTGACCATCTTCTTGTAACATCAGATTTTACTTCCACAAGATAATGAATATGTTGAAGCTCTCTGATAGACTTCTTTAATACATCAGAACCAGCTAATCTATAAGTCCTTCCATCATTGAGAAATAAGATCAGCTTCTCTTTTAGATTCTCCTTATCATGAGCATCTATCACAACTTGAGCAGACAACACCTTGTCAAGGTGTCTTTATTTAATTTGTTCATATAGCTTGTCTGTCAATATGAAAGGATCTTTTAGAGTAACCTCTACTCCTGTTTGAATCTTCTCTTCGTCAGAACCTAATCCAGCTGTATCTCTAGGTTGCTTGGATCTCAACCCAAATGTAGCAAGTTGACTCATCATGAGATTGGATTTTGGTTCAACTGGAGTAGCTTTCTTCCATAACAGCTTCTTCTTATCAGCAATTGTCATTTTGTCCAAATCAACTTGATCAGAATTTGAGTAGTTTCAGAGGTTGTTTTAGAATCTTCACTTATCTTTCTTCTTTTCAGAATTTGAACAGTTTCATCTTCTATCAAATCATCATCATGCAATGTAGTTTGATAGACTGGAATGGAAGAATTTTTCTTTTTCTTTAAAGGTTCACCAACCTTTTCTTTTCCTTTTGATTTAGAATCAATCTCAATTTGTGATCTTTTTTTGGCTTTAGATGCCTCAGTGATTGATTTCTCATTGATCACAATGCCTTTCTCCTTAGGACTTGGAGGTTTCTTTGCATTAGAAGCTTTAGACTTAGGATTTGTCTTTTCAGCAGCAAATTTAGCTTCTTCCTCCTTGAGAGTTTCTAAATCCATTCCTGGATTATGTTTCATAAATAATCTTCTTGCTATCTCCTCATCAAGTGTCTAGATTTTAGGATCTTTGTAATAAACAGTAGTCTGCTTCCCCTTTAACTTCAGAGTTTGCAAAAACCTCTGAGAGTCTTCAGATCCTGACTGAATCAAAATATCAGAACTTGACATCAGACTTTGCTTATCACCACTTGACTTTATTCTTTGAGCATTCACAGCATCAGAACTTGACTTGTTCTGAATAAAAGATTTTCTTTGAACTTTTCTTTGACCTCTGCTCTTTTCAGAGTTTCCCTGGTCATCACTTTCATCATCCTTTTTCTTCAGTTCTTGAGTAGGTGAGCATTTGGACTTAACTACCTTCTCCCCCTTTTTGGCATCATCAGGAAGTAAGAGAGAAAGAAGAAGTTCAACTAAATATTGGATATCATCCAATTGAGCTTTCTGAGAAGCTTGATTAACCAGAACCTCAGCAATTTGGGCATGTTGCTTCTCTTGAATTTTCTCAATGGCTGCAACTTTTTCAGAAATAGTTCTAATATACCTGTGTTTGTCAAGCTTGAGTACTTGATCTATCTTATCAGCTTATTCTCTGAGTGTATCAACATTTTCATGAGTAGTAGTATGTAGACCTTGAAGATGTTTTGTAGATAGATCTGTGATCTTGAGTTGTGTCTTGAAATCAGCATTTATGAGCAACTCATCAACCTTTGCAATATGCTCTGTCTGAACTTTAGAACATGGAATAAAATCAGATTGATTCCACTTCTTGGTCCACCCAACACCTCTGTGAGTATCCTCCCAAGGAATAGGTGCTTCCTTTTCAACAAATTTCTTCACAAATTATTCCTTGCCCAGAATAGGTACTGGAGTCTCAGCAGAAACACTATCATCAGAACTTGAGGAAGACTCATTGTGTTCTGATAGCTCAACAGTATGTGAAGCAACTGGAGATTCAGGAATAACATCATCTAAATTCTGATCAGCAGAATTTATCTCCAGAGCTGGTGTCTTTGATGTAGATGGAGCTTCCAGATAAAGAACTTTAGGTATATTCAAATTATGAATATCTATTTCAGAATTATCAGTTTGTTCTTTAGCATCATCTGTAGCTTTAATTGGAGAGACAAGAGGAGTAACAACTGTATTGGAAGCAATTTCTTTGGCTTGAGCTGGAAGGGCTTCAATGATAATCGGTTCATGTGAGATTAGAGATTCCTGATCCACTTCCTCAGCTTCTTCAGTATCTTCTGTGATAGCTTTAGCCAAATACTTCCTTGCCTTCATTTTCTTCAATCTCCTTGCCAATGAAGGAGTTGCTTCAGCAGCATCAGAATGTACAGATTTCCTTTTAAAAGTATCAGAACTTTGAGCTGCTTTTTCTTTCTGAGAAGTAACATTCTCAGCTTCAATTATCACAGGTTCAGATGCATAAACCCGTGCTTCAATTGTTTCCTCAAATCAAAATTTATTATTAACCATTATTAAATCAAAACATTCATCACAGGATAAAGTTAAAAATCGATGAAGTAAAGATTAACAAATTGCAATTAAAACATGCACAATCACATAATTTGAGAAATAAAGAACAAATCTTGCAATTTAATGGAAATTTCATTAATATATCAGATGAGTACATTTCATGAAATTTATCAATTACATGCAAAAATTACAAGATAGTCCTATTCTAAGATTCTTAAAATCAACAGCCTTAGTCCTAGTCTAAGAAGACCTATCGACTAGCTCCTTCTGCTGCTGACGAAGAGCACTGCAAGACGGATGATCCGTTCTTGCTGACGGAGAGCTTCTCTCCTTTCCTCTTCCAGACGATCAAGATGGAGGTGGCAGTCCATCAAAAAGAACAAGAGGTATGTGTGAACCTCATGTGGAACTGAGTTCCAGATCTCTTCAGGAATGACAGTGACATGCCACTCCTTTTGCCAATCATCACAACTCAACTCGATATTGAAGGTTTCATAGTTCAAGATTAGGTTGAAACAAACCATTTTTGTTGATAAGAATAAAAAGAGAATGAGTTTGTGAGAAAATAGAAGATGTTTTGGCTGAAAGAATAGTCGGTTTAAATAACCAATAAAATACCAAGGGACGCGAGGAGTGTTTAACAATTACAAGTAAAATAATGATCCCTCGACTCCCTAGACTGATGTGTAATAATAACAGCCAGTAAAAGATCTAAAGCAAGAGTTAATGGGCACGGGAAATAATTAACAATTACTGTGCTCATGTAGTTTTTCAAGACATACACGTTAACCACTAACCCATAATGATTATGACTGTTTTTATCTCACCCCAATTTTATTCTGATTTAAATATGACTGTTTCATATTTTACCACAAATAAGTCAAGTAAAGAAAAATGGCACGTAAGCATCAAAGAGTCCATCAGGATTTAATATCAGAACTTAACGTATATCAGATTTTAACAGTCATCAGAACATGGCTTCTGTACTCAACAAGTGAATATCTTTTTCTGTGATTCATCGTACAAATGCTGACTTGTTTTCCTTCATAGTTTAATCATCAGGACTTCCATCAGAACTTGTCCTCAGAATTTATGCAACTGACACTTAACTATTTGTCAAAAAAACTTAATCACCACAGTAATTTTCATCATTCATATGGAGTGAAAATATGTGCATTCAGCAAGACATCAGACAAAGATTTAAGTCTGATCAACTTCAGTACATCTTAGAAATAAGGCATAACTAAGAAAAATGCTTAAAATCTGTCATCAATCATGATGTCTACTATAGAACAAATTTATGCATGAGTCCACCTCAACTGTTTGTGCTCATTTTATGCATCTTTTGAAATTCCTTTTTACAGTGGCTTCTTAGTGTAAGTGAGTCACGACTGCTTATCAGAATTTATGCCGTTATCAGAGTATTTCTCCAGTAATCATAGAGTGTGAAAAGTCACCAAGAAATTTTTTGCTTTTCTAATGCATATTACTTAATACCAGCAATGTACTTGGTCTTCCCTTCCACATTTTTACTCTAGATCTCAAAGGAGTACCTGACTTTTATTCTTTTCTTTTCTTTTCTTTTCTTTTGATAAGTGAGGCTTACCAGCACTTAGTTCATTATTAAGATTTACTGACATCAGAATTTTACAGATAAGAAACAATAAATCTAGTTTGTGACTTAGTAATAAGATACACAAAGTAAACTTGACTAAGCTCAATATCATAATCTGCTTGTGTTAATGAGTTTTCACATAAACAACTAATTAAAACATGGGATTTCTAGTATGTTAAAGACTACTAGGTCAGCATCTAGCACAGTTATCCTCATTGGATTGAATAGTCATAGAACATTCAAAACACTTATCAGAGTATATAAATCCACATCAGATAACAATCAACATTTAATGAATTTTCAAATTAAGCACATATTACATATATATAATACAATCTGTAAACACTGATCATAAAGTCTGATGCATGAGAAAAAAAACTAAGTAGATTTAGAGAAAGAACCTGAAACCATTCCAAGTTCATTTACCAATCTTATAAAAGTAGCTTCACATAGTGGTTTTGTGAAGATATCTGCTAGCTATTGATCTGTTGGAACAAAATGCAATTCCACTGTACCTTCATCCACATGTTCCCTTATGAAATGGTACCTAATGCTGATGTGCTTTGTCATTGAGTGTTGAACTGGATTAGCTGTCATAGCAATAACACTTTGATTATCACAGTAAATAGGGATTTTAGAAAATTCTAACCCATAATCTAGTAACTAATTCTTCATTCAAAGAATCTGAGCACAACAGCTCCCTGCAGCAATATATTCTGCTTCTGCAGTTGATGTGGAAATTGACTTTTGTTTCTTGCTAAACCAAAAAACCAATGTGCCTCCAAGAAATTGGCAGCTTCCACTAGTGCTTTTCCTGTCAATTTTGCATCCTGCAAAATCTGCATCTGAGTAACCAATTAGCTTAAAGTCTGATTCCCTAGGATACCACAATCCTAGATCAGCTGTACCCTTAAGGTACTTGAAAATTCTTTTCACAGCTAATAAGTAAGGTTCTCTTGAATCAGCCTGAAATCTTGCACAAAGACAGGTAGCATACATGATATCAGGTCTACTTGCAGTTAGATAGAGTAATGAGCCAATCATACCTCTGTAGTTAGTAATATCTACTAATTTACCAGTATTCTTATCTAACTTGGTTACAGTGGCCATGGGAGTGGATGCAGTTGAACAATCTTGCATTCCAAATTTCTTCAGTAAATTTCTGGTATACTTGGATTGACAGATAAAAGTGCCTTCTTCAGTTTTCTTGACTTAAAGGCCCAGAAAATAGCTGAGTTCTCCCATCATACTCATTTGATATCTTGACTGCATTAGCTTTGCCAACTTCTCACATAGTTTGGAATTAGTATAACCAAATATGATATCATCAACATATATCTGTTCCAAAAGTAAGTCCTTTTCATGGTTGAGGTAGAATAAAGTCTTGTCAATTGTGCCTCTGTGAAATCCACTTTCCAGAAGAAATTGAACTAAAGTCTCATACCATGCCCTTGGAGCTTGCTTAAGGCCATAAAGTGCCTTGTCAAGCCTGTAGACATGATTGGGAAATTTAGGTTCTACAAAGCCTGGAGGTTGTTCAACATATACTTCTTCTTACAATTCTCCATTGAGAAAAGCACTTTTCACATCCATTTGAAAGACTTTAAACTTCTTGTGAGCAGTATAAGCCAAAAAGATCCTTATGGCTTCTAATCTAGCAATTGGTGCAAATGTTTCATCATAATCAATACCCTCTTGTTGAGAGTAGCCCTTAGTAATCAGTCTTGCTTTATTCCTTGTAATCATGCCATCACTGTCAGTTTTATTTCTGAATACCCATTTTGTGCCTATAACAGATCTGTTATTTGGTCTTGGCACTAGGGTCCAGACTTTATTTCTTTCAAATTCATTTAACTCTTCCTGCATTGCTTGCACCCAATCAGCATCTTGAAGAGCTTCTTCCACTTTCTTTGGTTCAGTCTGAGATAGAAAAGAATGATAGAGACATTCATTTGAAGTTGCAGTTCTAGTTCTAACACCTGCTTCAGGATCTCCAATGATTAAATCATGTGTATGTGCTTTAGTCCACTTCCTTGCATATGGAAGTTGATCTCTAGAACTGGATCCTCCCCCATGATCCATGTTGTCTCCATCAGCATCTTCTGATGCTCCCCCTGTACTTATGCTCTTTGAGACTTCAGAATTTGAATTTGATTTTTCAGGAGTTGAAGAATCAGAGCTTCCAGAATTATCAGAGTTTGGCTCATCAAAACTAGATGAATCAAAACTTGAAGAGCCAGTGACAGGTTCTGATGCTTCTCGAGAGTCTTGAGATGTGGTAGGATCTTCAGCTTGCTCCCCCTGGACATGTGCATTTTCCTTTGGAGTTGTTACCATAGTTTCAATGACATCAGAACTTAATCCATCAGAACTTACAGGATCAGAATTTTCAGGATCAGAATTTAAATCTTCATTCTTAAATCTCAGCTGATCATGATCATCAAAATCTTCAAGTCCAGTAATCTTCTTATCATCAAAAGAGACATTGATAGATTCCATGACAACTCTTGTTCTTAAATTGTAGACTCTGAAGGCTTTTTTGGAAAGTGGATATCCAACAAAAATTCCTTCATCAGCTTTTAGATCAAATTTTGACATCTGCTCATGATGAGTCTTAAGAACAAAACACTTGCAACCAAATACATGAACGTATTTCATATTTGGCTTCTTCTTCTTCACCATCTCATATGGTGTTTTTCCATGCTTGTTTATAAGTGTAGCATTTTGTGTAAAACAAGCAGTCTGCATAGCTTCAACCCAAAAATAGGTTGGTAGCTTTGCTTCATCAAGCATTGTTCATGCAGCTTCAATGAGAGTCCTGCTCTTTCTTTCTACAACTCCCTTTTGCTGTGGAGTTCTAGGTGCAGAAAATTCCTGTTTGATTCCATGATCTTTGTAGAACTCTTCCATGATTGAATTCTTGAACTCGGTGCCATTATTACTCCTTATGATTTTAACAGAATCTTTGATCAATTTATCCAGCTGTCTGACATGATCAGTTAGGGTAGATACAGTTTCAGTCTTCTTGTGCAAGAAGTACACCCATGTGTACCTTGTGAACTCATCCACTATAACCATAGCATATTTCTTCTTTGCAATAGACATGACATTGACCGGACCAAATAGATTAATATGGAGTAGGTGATAAGGCTCAAGAATTGATGACTCAGTTTTGCTCTTGAAAGAAAATTTTCTTTGTTTTGCCTTCTGACATGAATCACAAAGGCCATCAGGAGCAAATACTATTTTTGGCAGTCCTCTCACAAGATCTTTCTTTACAAGCTCATTTATATTGTTGAAATTTAAATGAGAGAGTTTTTTGTGCCAATTCCAGCTTTCTTCAATTGATGCTCTATTCAATAGACAGATTGCAGAACCATCAGTACTTGTTGAAAGTATGGCTTCATAAATGTTACCATGCCTGTATCCTTTCAGTTGCACTTTGCCTGTTGAATTAGTTATTACTACACAGTGTTCTTCAAAGAAATCCACATGATAACCTCTGTCACAGATTTGACTTATACTCAACATATTGTGTTTAAGTCCTGAGACTAGAGCTATTGATTCAATGATGACATTCCCAAGATTGATCTTGCTATATCCCAGAGTTTTCCCAATGTTGCCATCTTCATAAGAAACTTCTGGGCCAGCTTTCTCCAGAAAGTCTGATAGTAGGGCTTTATTTCCAGTCATATGTCCTGGACATCCACTGTCCAGAAATAGGATGTTCTTCCTATTGCCCTGCAATCACAAAGACCACTAAAGGTTAGTTTTAAGGACCCAAACTTGCTTGGATCCTTTGGCCTTTTTAAGTTTGTTACCATTTGCAGCGGATTTAACATCAGAGTTTATGCAAACATTTTTCTTATCAGTATTGATAGTATCAGACTTTACATCATACTTTACACTAGAAGGAATTAAAGTAACTTTCTTCAAAGAAGGTTTTATCTGATAATAATCATAGTACAAACTATGATATTCCTTACAAGTATAAATGGAATGCCATATACTACCACAATGAAAATAAGGGTTTTGTGGCTTAAACCTAACAGAATGACTCTTAACTCTTGACTTAGAAGGTAAGGAGTTTATATTCTTATTCTTCCTCCAAAAAGAAGCCAGATGGTTAGAGTTTCCACAGTTATAGCATTTCTTTCTAGGAGCATTAGGAACAGGCATATAATTGTAGATTTTATTCACACCTTCCTTTCCATTCCTATTTTTCCTAGCTTCCTTTACCTTGTTTACACTGGTAATTTCTTTCAGCTTATGATTAAGCTGCTTCTTTGTCATTAAGCCTTTGTTAACTTCAGTTGGTTTACCCAGTTCTAATTTTTCAGAAGTTGACTCTACTATCACTTCTATCTCAATATCTTTCATCTTTTCAGAATCAGACTTTATAGTTTTAGCTATAAATTTAACAGGATTTACCTTTGGCTTAGTAGTCTGTTTAACAATAATTGGCTTAACTTGTTTAGTTCCTTTTTCACTTTTCTCATCTCCATAACCTAAGCCCTCTTTCCAGTTTCCACTACTTACTATATCCCGAGTTGCTCTGCCAGAGTTAGTCCAAGTCCTGATAATCTCTCTCTCCTTTTCTAACTAAGGTTTTAGAGATTTATTCATTTTTAACACTTCATCTCTTACATAGAAAGCATGATCTCTATCCTTCTGAGTTTGATGGACCATAACTAACTCTTTTTCTAAATAATCATTCCTCTTTTTAAAAGCAAGATTTTCAGAAGTTAATCTTTCACATGTTAAAGTTTAATCTCTATAGCTAATAAACATGGTTTTAAGATATAATCTCAACTCAGTAATATCATCAGTATGAAAGGCATAAGTTGTTTGAGGTACCTTTAACTCAACAGCATCAGAACTGCTATCAGCATTTTCCATTAGGGCATAGTTCTCCTCATCTTCAGAATCTGAGGTGTCTGTCCAGCTTTTCTTTTTTGTGACAAGTGCCTTGCCTTTGTCACTCTTTCTTTTCTTGCATTCAGGAGATATGTGGCCTTTCTCACCACAGTTGTAGCATTTGACATTTGAGTAATCTCCTCTGTCAAACTTTCCTCCTTTGCCTTCAGATTTTCTGAGGCCCTTTTTATCAGAACTTCTACCTTTCCTGGAAAACTTCTTTCCTCTTCTGAATTTCCTGTATTCTATCTTTATGATACCCTTCACCATAAGAGCACACAGCTTCATCATCTCTTCATCAGCATCTACTTCAAGTAGACTTTCAGTTTCTGAATCATCATCATCAGAACTTGTTAGTCCCTTAACAATATAGCAAGAATTACAGAAGGGGGGTTGAATGGAATTCTTGAACCTTTTTCTTAAAATAAAAATGTTCAAACTCGAATATAAATATAAGTGTATTGATTAGCACAATGCGAAATAAAACTTAAGTGAATCAAAACGCAAGTAATTAAAAACAAGAGTCTTTAAAAACTTTCTGGTGGATTTAAACAATTCCACCAGAGATATATATTATATCGAGAGAACTCTATGTGCAAGAATGCTCACAACTGCTTACAAATGTGAACTACTGAGAATACAGATAAATGCTAATAATTCTGCTTATAAATGTTTCTCACTTTTTGTATCTCAGATCTTGGTTTCTATTTGCTACTTCTTGGTTTATATATTACCAAGATTACAAATTTAAAAGACAGGATCATTGTAAAAACTATCGGGTCTAATGCTTTGTTACTTTGTTCTCTATTACCCAGTTAATAGGATTCCTCATTCCATTTGCATACACTTCGACGCATGTGACCAGTTGTCACTGTCAACTGATATTTGAATTCTTTATCTGTTGAGTACATGATCATCCATCAACTTTATGATCATCCATTGATGGCTTCATTGATCATCCGTCGACTGCTATATTAAACATCCGTTGATAGCTATTTGATCATCCGTCGATGGCTTTGTTAATCATCCGTCGGTAGCTATTTTGGCACTTGAATTCAATTCATTTATGCAGAATTACAAGACATCATCTATGTACAATTAATCAACCTATTCTGCATATCTAGTTAAAGTCAACATGACTTATATGCTACTACAGAATCTATACAAAGGTATATGCAGAAATGTGCTACAAACTCATTATTACATAAGCTACTCACTCAATGGATAATAAGTCATCATCCGTCGGGACTATAATGATTTATCCGTCGGGACTATAATCCTTATCCGTCGAGTGCTACATTATTTCACTAAGTAAAATCTACTTAGGTGTTTTGTTTGTGTAATCATCAAGTACACAACATATGCACAACAATCTCCCCCAATTTATGTCTACTGGAATTGTAGCCATAAATTAAGAGATACTTGATGATAAGAAAACACCCTAAACATACAGCTTTAAAGAAAAGTAGATAATACTGAAAAGTGCTTCAATTAATCAAAATGTACAAAGTTTAGCTCACAGTCATTTTTAAGATGCTCCTCTAGCCTGAGCAGATTTTTCTAGTTTCTTGAAGGTCTGGATCTTCTTCCAAGCTTTCTGTTGTTTTCATCAATCTGATTTTGGAGCTGCCTGTGGAATTCCAGTTCATCAGATTCTGAGAGATTTAGCTTTTCTTGCATTTCCAAGAGAGTCTCATTGCTGGAGATGCTCAATTGGTCTTCTAATCAAAAGAATCTTCTCACCCCTTTGTCATCTATGAACTCCATCAGCCAGTAGGGCCTTAGATGCACTCTTCTCCCTGTGTATGGGATGATAAGAGTCTTTGGGAGTGCATCTTTAGCTCTAACACTCCTTAGTTCTTCAATCTTCTTCAATACAAGTCTTCTTGCAGTGATATTGAACCCAAAGTTCTTCTTGAAGGATGAATAAACTTTAATCAGTACAGCTTGGCTCTCTTGAAGAATCCTGTGAAGTGGCCACTGAATCTCCTTTCCTCCTTTGTACTTGAACACTAACCTTTCAGGTAAGTTCCTGTATGCATCAATACTTCTTACTTCATCTAGTTCATCCAGATAGAGGTTTAGATCATAAAATTCTTTGATGTCACACAAGTACAAGTAGTCTCCCTTATTGACTTTGGGCTGAGCTTTAACTACAGAGTTGGATTTTAGAGGTGACAGCTTCACTTTCTTGACTGCTCTTGACTTTGTCCTTTTTGGCTTGCTAAGGATTGGTAGATTGAAGTCTGGAATTGGTATGTTCTCCCATTCTATTGGCTCATCCTTGGGCACAATAGATTCACCATGAATATTCCTGTAGGGATCCACCACCTTTATGTCTTCAAATACCACAGAGGGCTTTGATGCTAGAGTTGTAGCTGGTGTGGATTCCTTAGGAAATTGATCTTCCAATTCCTTGTCAACAATATCCAGTTTCCTTTTAGTTCTTTTAGCCAATTGCTTCTTTCTTAGAGATTTCTTCTGTTCTTCAACTTGCTTCCTTGATTCAGTTGCTTCAGATGGTTGAGAGGGAATTTGTTGTGATGAATTTACAGCGTGTAGCTTGGCCAATATAGCAATCTGCTCTCTCTTTTGTTTAGCCTTTTTAGCATCTAGAGCAGCCTGCTTCTTCTCCTGCGTCAATCTAGCTTTTTCTTCTCTCTTTGCTTGAGCAAATTGAGGGTGTCCAGCCACCACACAAATTTTTTTCCCATTTCTGAAAATTTTAGCAATCCTCCTTTTAGAAACTGAATCAGCTGGATCTTTATAGAAGACAATTGATCTTGACAGAAGCTTCTTCTCATCAGGCTTGGGTGTCTCATATACAGTGTCCAAGGGGTTCTTCAAGGATGATTTTGAGTAGTTTGCCCTTGGTTTAAGAATCATTTCAGCCTTTGGCGTCTTGATACAGGAAGATTGTTGTGACGACCTCAACCCCGGGGTCAGGAGTTGACGTCACGATACACAATTACCAAAAATATAAACAACATAATTATTATTAAAATATACTAACATGACCCCAAACCAAGATTCGATCCAGGTTCAAGTATAATTCAGGTTCGCATTAATACAAACTCTTTATTCAACATCTAACACACACTAGATTTATTTAGCAACTCATAAGACTTCATGGCCTGATACAAACTACCTCAGAGGAGCCGGGTCCAGTAGGGGCGGGAACATGGGTCGGTCTGACTGGTCTTCTAGGCATCTGTGAGATATACATAACAGTTTGTAAGGGTGAGCATAATCGCTCAGCAGTACCAAAATATGAATAACAGAATAAAACAGTAATGTAACAATAATAGGAACAGAGCTGTAATCATGATATCAACATTTCATAATGAATATCAGAGATAACTTGATATCACTAACTAGCATGCTTTATTTAAACAACATGGTAGTGTGCTGTATAAATACCAGTGTCTAATTTTAGCATGCCAATCACTTTTATAAAACCGCTGTATCCTCTACTTATGTTCTTACATAAATGATAAATCCCAATCAGATACATAGCGGATATGTGAAGACAGCTGATCAGGCTATCAACACCAGACGGCTCTGACTGCCATCCCATTTACCTGTTCCGGAACTCAGAGACTAGCTAGGTCTCTGACCTGCTGGACTAATCGGTTTTATAGTGCGCACAACCGAATTAGCCTCTTACGCCACCTCAATAGGCCTACTCTGGCCCCAATGTATCCCATATCTGACCATTTTATCCAGTTTTGAAAACACTTGTACCTATCTCATTTTTAAAATCATTTATTTAACCAGCACACATATAAAATCCAGTTCGTAAATCATTCCCTTCGAGATAGGTACCTTTTGAAGTTACTTTTCCCCAAAATAATTTAAAAACAGTGATTTATAACTACAGGGGATACGTAACTTGAAACGTTTCTGTTCCATTACGAGAATAAAACATTTAGCTATTCATATGCACTGAACCATAAAAGAATGGTCAAGGGTACTTGCCTTGCAACGCTTTACAAAATCCTAAGTAGCTTTCACGCTGACTTCGATCCTGGGAAAGCTCGACTGGGATCTACAAATACAGAATACCCTACTTAGTTATACCGACATGCTTGATATCCTCAGATCCTAATCACCCAAATGTGACAATCCAACTCGTATTATTATTATACTCATAATCATGTAATCACATCTCTCGAACATAAATAGGGTAACACATAGAACATAATTATATACGTTTACAAATATATTTTTAGAAAATTTTGGCAGCAACTTCTTTATTTATAAGACTACCCGTTGATCATAATCGACGTCAACAATCCTCAACAATCCACATTTTCATTCCATACCAATTCTATATTCACGCACAATTTATTTTAGAAAACATTTTATACGAATCATTTTATTTATTTATAAGGTTTAGGACTCAGAACATCGTCATCACTGTCCACCGTCCGCTCGTTAAAAAAATTCATCGTGGACGGCGACAAAATTTATTGGTGCCCGAAAATATTTGGGTGTCCGAATAAATTCTATTGATTGCTCAGAAATATTTCCCGCGGAAAATATAATTTAATATAATAAATTTTTAAATCAATAATTCCCTGCAATTAAAGAAGGAAAAGAAATCGAAATGAGATCACGGAAATCCAGCATAGCAGAGCACAAATACGGCCCAACAGGCCCAACAACAAAACCCACAACAAGACCAATAGAACCAGACGACAATGGAAGCAAAACACAGCCCCCACCTTCACTGCCCGCACCATGCACACGCCACTGCGCCACACACACACCACACACGACACATAAACACACACACAGTAGAACAAGAGGGACACGGCCGTACACACGCGAGTGCGTGCACCGACACCAACACAACGCCACCCGCCCTTCACCGGAATCGGAGAAGAAGGCGGCGATCGGAAAATAAAATAAGGCAACACAGAAGCTATAATCAATTGCATACCCATATACATATATATATATATATATATATGTATAAGCACACAACAACAGGAAGAAACCGAGGCAACCAAATACGGCTACTCACCGGAAAAAGGAACGGGAGAGAACACAGCGGCGAAGCAGAGAGCAAGGGAAAAGAAAAACAAAGGAGAGAATGAAGAGAGATTGAGACAGGGCATGCACAGGGGGTGGGGGGGTATGGTTTTAATATTTTTTTTTCTTTTTTTATTCCCCTACCAACACGTGTCAATAATAATAAGGATACATGTCAATTTATTCTTATATGAATTTGACACGTGTCTGAGTAGTATCCGGGGGCAAATTTCATAATTATCGAACCGCTGCGACTTTTAAAACGGTCTCAATAAATCCTGAAAATTCTCCTAGAATATTGTAAATATCCCGAAGACAACGAAACTTTAAATTTTAAAATTTTTAAACAAACTTCAGGGCGCAACAAATACCCGCAATTTAACAAATAACGAAACAACGCGCGGGTAAAACGATTCCCGGAAATTCCCAAAATAATTTCAAAATTCTCAGAATAATACGAACTTGATAAAATATAAGTTTCGTAATTTTTAAAGAATTTCTGAATTAAATATGGATTTTACAAATAAACACACTCAGAAAATTATTTAAAAATAAGTAATTAATGAAATATTGATTTCTCAATTTTTATAAATCCTAAAAATAATTATCAAAATTATAAAATTATAAACCAGTTTTAGAGGCAATCCAAATATTTTTGAAATTACAACTACAATTAAATCATTTTTTTATAAGCAAAATAAAATCATATATTTCACTAATAAATCACACCATTCAATTCCACATAACAACAAATCATAAATAATTAAGTAACAATCAATACTGCTGCCAAAAACCATTACACACATTTTATTTAATTATTTAAACCTTTATTATACTTTTGATAAAAAGAAAAATACACGAGTCGTTATATCTTTTCCCCCTTAAAAAGATTCTGTCCCCAGAATCTGACTTAGCTAAACAAATGAGGATATTTATCAAGCATGTCTGACTCTAATTCCCAAGTAGACTCTTCTACTCGAGGATTTTTCCATAAAACTTTTACTATAGGAATTGACTTATTCCTAAGGACTCGTTCCTTACGGTCTAGGATTTGGACCGGTTGTTCCATATAGGACAAATCTGGTTGAAGTTCAATCGGTTCATATTCTATGACTTGATTCGAATTAGGGACATAAGGTTTCAACATAGACATGTGGAACACATTATGAATGTGCTGCCACTGCGGTGGTAACGCTATCTCATAAGCGACCTTTCCCACTTTCTTCAAAACCTCAAAGGGTCTTATAAATCTAGGGCTAAGTTTACCCTTCTGACCAAATCGTATTAACCCTTTCCAAGGTGATACTTTTAGTAACACTAGAGCTCCTATCTCGAAGTCCATATCTTTCCTATATAAATCTGCATATTTTCTCTGTTTATCTTGGGCTGCTTCCAACCTTTTCCGGATCAACACTATGGCATCTCTGGTTTGCTGAACCAATTCAGGACCTAACACTTTCTTTTCTCCTACCTCACCCCAATACAACGGTGATCTACACTTACGTCCATACAAGGCTTCGTAAGGCGGCATCCCAATACTGGCATGATAGCTGTTATTATATGAGAACTCAATCAAAGGTAGGTGCTCATCCCAATTACCTTTAAAATCCAGAACACAGACTCTCAACATATCCTCCATGGTCTGAATTGTTCTTTCACTTTGGCCGTCCGTCTGGGGATGATAAGCGGTGCTCATATTCAATTTCATTCCTAGGCACTCTTGGAATTTAGTCCAGAACCTGGAATTAAATCTCGGGTCTCGATCCGACACTATAGAAACAGGCACTCCATGTTTGGTAACTATCTCATCCAAGTACAACTTGACTAATTTTTCCATCGAATATCTTTCATTGATCGAAAGGAAATGCGCCGACTTAGTCAACCTATCAATGATTACCCAAATAGCATCATGATTCGCTCTCGTCCTTGGAAATCACACTACAAAATCCATAGCAATGTCTTCCCATTTCCGTTGGGGAATCTCCAAAGGTTGTAACAATCCACTTGGTCGTTGATGCTCTGCTTTCACCGTTTGACACACATGACACCTACTTACCCAATTGAAAATATCCTTCTTCATTCCTGGCCACCAAAATTTTTTCTTCAGATCCTGGTACATCTTGGTACTACCAGGGTGGATAGAAAACATAGAGTTATGCGCTTCCTGCAATACTTCGTTCTTTAACTCCGTTACATCAGGAATCCAAACTCTGGACAAAAATCTATATAAACCTTGACTATCTTTTTGAGTACACAACTCTTCTCCCATCAAGGTCTCTGATTCCTGTTCCATAACTCCTTCCTGACACCTTCTGATCTTCTCCATTAATGCCGGTTGGAAAGTAACTTCATATAGTTTCTCCTGACTTCCGTTAAGTACTCGAACTTCAATTTACATTCTTTCCAAGTCTCGTGCCAATTCCTCCGCAATCTTAACCATATTCAGCCTTTCCTTCCTACTCAAGGCATCAGCCACTACATTGGCTTTACTTGGGTGATAATTAATCAAACAATCATAATCCTTAATAAATTCCAACCACCTTCTCTGTCTCATGTTCAGATCTTTTTGTGTGAATATGTACTTCAGGCTCTTATGGTCTGTGTAAATATCGCATTTCTCTCCATACAAGTAGTGACGCCATAACTTTAAAGAAAATACTATAGCCGCCAATTCAAGGTCATGGACTGGATATTTCTGCTCGTGGGGCTTTAACTGTCTAGAGGCATAAGCAATCACTTTGTCATGCTGCATTAACACACATCCTAATCCTTTCAAAGAAGCATCACTATAGATTACAAAGTTTCCCGTCCCATCTGGCAATACTAACACTGGAGCCGTCACTAGTCTTTGTTATAACTTCTGGAAACTCTCTTCACATCTTTCCGTCCAAACGAACTTCTCATTCTTACTGGTCAACTTAGTTAGTGGGGATGTAATCTTCGAGAAATCTTTCACAAATCTTCGATAATATCCTGCTAATCCAAGAAAACTCCTTATTTCCGTTGGTGTCTTCGGTTGCTCCCACTTTGATACGGCTTTAATCTTTACCGGGTCTACTTTGATACCTTCCTTACTCACCACATGTCCAAAAAATTGTACTTCCGTCAGCCAAAACTCACACTTAGAAAACTTCGCATACAATCGCTTTTCTCTTAATTTCTGAAGGGCAATCTGCAGATGCACTGCGTGATCTTCTGGATTCTTTGAATATATGAGGATGTCATCAATAAATACAATAACAAACTTATCCAAATACTCCTTGTATACCCTATTCACCAAATCTATGAAAGCCGCTGGCGCATTCGTCAATCCAAACGACATCACTAGAAATTCGTAATGGCCATACCTTGTTCTGAATGCAGTCTTGGGGATATCTTCAGGCTTTATCTTCAGTTGGTGGTAGCCAGATCTTAAGTCAATCTTTGAGAAGTAACATGTTCCCTTAAGCTGATCAAACAAATCATCGATTCGTGGCAAAGGATACTTATTCTTTATTTTCAACTTGTTCAGCTCTCTATAATCAATGCATAATCTCATGCTTCCATCCTTTTTCTTCATAAATAACACTGGAGCACCCCACGGGGAAACACTGGGTCGAATAACTCCCTTGTCCAATAATTCCTGAAGTTGCTTAGCCAATTCTTTCATTTCCATCGGGGCCATCCTGTATGGAGCCTTAGAAACTGGTTTAGATCCAGGTATCAAATCAATGGAAAACTCTATCTCTCGATCAGGTGGAAATCCTGGTAACTCTTCTGGGAAAATGTCAGGGAACTCTCTTACTATAGGGATCTCATCCAAAATAGGGGTCTCTTTCTTCGTATCCACCACATGAGCCAAGTACGCCTCACATCCTTGCCGCAACAATCTATTTGCTTGCATCACTGAAAGGAACTTCCTATCTTGTCTATGTCCTTGGTAGCTGACCCTTTTATTATCTGGGGTGTACGTAATAACTCTCTTTTTCTTACAATCTATATTCGCCTTATGTAAAGATAACCAGTCCATGCCTAAAATAACATCAAAGTCTCCCAACTCGAAGGGTATTAAGTCAATAGGGAACATATACCCTGAAATCTCTAGGGAACAACTAGGACAATATTGCTTTACAAGTACTTTATCTTTATTAGCCACTTCTATGGTCAGAGGTTCGTCTAGGTCTTCTAACATCAATTGCATTTTATTCACACAATTCACAGATATAAAGGATTTGGACGCTCCCGAATCAAATAAAACGTTAACAGGTACGGAATTAAGGATAAGCGTACCTGCAACCATATCGGAGTCATGAACTGGAGACTTATGGGTCATCTTAAAAGACCTAGCTCTAGCAGCACTGGTTGCTGGTCGTTGAGACACACTCCTTTCGACATTACCTTGAGTCACTTACTTGCAATTCCTAGCTATGTGTCCCACTTTGCCGCAACTAAAACAAGTAACCCCTTGAATCTCAGACTTACACTCTGTGGAATAGTGACCTTTATGTCCACACTTAAAACAATTAACATTCTCTCGGCACTGTCCACTGTGCTTTTTCCCACACGTCTTACAATCAGCCACTGACTTACTCATCCTCGTCGGGGCAGAGTTAATTGAAGTTGTATCGGGTTTAACCTGGGGAAAATTATGCCTTTAAAACTTCTTATTCTTATTTTTTCCAAACCAACGCTGGAACTTCCGACTTGCTATTCCTGATTCTGACTTAGCGGGTCCACTTTCAAATTTCCTCTTCTTCTCACCCTGCTCCTTTGCAGCTAACCTCTGATCACTCTCTATCACTAGGGCAGCCTGGACTACCGAAGTATATGTTTTGAGTTGTAAGGCTACAACTCCACTCTTATTTCCGGCTTCAACCCTTGTTGAAACCACTTCGGTCGTTGAGCTTCTGAATTCACATATTTCGGTGCTATACGGGCCAACTCCGTAAACTTCACTTCATATTCCGTGACACTCCTATCTCCTTGTTTCAGTTCTAAAAATTCCATCTCCATTTGATTTTGGAGACAGTCCGGAAAGTATTTTTCCAAAAACAACTCTGTAAATCTGGCCCAGGGAATTGGACCTTCTCCTTTTAGGGCTCGCGTAGATTCCCACCAATAATTCGAATTATTCCTCAAAAAATAACTAGCATAATCAGTTTTTAAATCCTCACTCACCTTGGTGAGCACAAACGCCTTTTCCATTTCCTTTAACCATATCCTGGCAGCAATAGGATCTACTTCTCCTTTAAACTCTGGGGGCTTCACTGCTTGAAAAGACTTAAAACTAACACCCTGATTTGCCCCTCTCATCTCATGCTGCTGTTGGATTTGTAGTTGCTATTGTTGGATTTGCTGTTGTTGTTGCTGTATGAGCTGTTGTTGCTGTTGTTGTTGTTGTTGTTGTTGCAATTGTTGCTGCTGCTGCTGGAATTGTTGTTGCTGTTGGGCCAGCTGTACAGTCTGCTGACGCAACAAGTTCATCAAGTCACTCATGGAAGGATCCCCAGCAGATCCGTTATTGGGCTGAGAATTTCTCTTTGGTGGTATCTCCTGAAACATAACAATCATATATAAGAAAATGGATTGCTCCAGCAGTTTATATTTATGCATCAAGAGGGTGTTGCTACAAAGACAATATTCTCATCCCCAGTTTAATTGGATCCGTCCTGAGTGAATGATTATAATCTAAAAATGCCAGCAACAGAAACAACAATAATAATAACAACAATAATAGCAACGCACAATATATAAAAACTGAACAATAAAATAAAGCAGCTGAAATACAGTAACCAACAGAATCCAACTAGTACAACTGAAAATCCAACTGAAAAGAACCATCCGAATACATACCAAAATTGGCTGTCATAGCATCCTCGCCTACTACAAACTATCACAACATAATGTACATATACAAGATAGACAACTACAGAACTCCTAGAGGTCAACTCTGAGCTCTGCATCCCTCTGCTGCAACTCTGTCTAGCCACTACCACTGCCACCAATGGAACCTAGCTCAAACACTAGCCAGTTTACTAGGTCCTGATATTGCACAGCTCTGAACTCTGAACTAATGAAACAGTCAACAGATCTAGCCCTCTCTACAGCCATCTGGGTCAATGCTCTCACACGGGCTCGCACCTCAGGGGAAGGGGCAGAGATACCCTGGAATGGTGCAATAGGTATCTGATCAAACTGAGCAGCAAACTCCGGACTCTGATCTCTGATAAAAGAAGTATTCACCACCCTATGAACATGGTAAGGGATCGGTGAAGAAGTACCACTAGGGGCCACAGGAGGTACTGGAGGTCTCATCATGGAAGAACTGGGACCGCTGCCGGGAGGGAAATCCCTGACAGCAGACACAGACCTATGTACCCAACGGGGACGAGGACCAGATCCAGGGATGTCTCTCGGCATAAAGGTAGGGACTAGTGGAGGA
Organism: Apium graveolens; assembly: GCF_009905375.1. Taxonomy (NCBI): domain Eukaryota; kingdom Viridiplantae; phylum Streptophyta; class Magnoliopsida; order Apiales; family Apiaceae; genus Apium; species Apium graveolens. The sequence goes on along the minus strand of NC_133648.1, from coordinate 233,104,557 downwards.
GGCATAGGGGTCTCCTCAGTAACAGCATCAGGGGGTCTCTCAGAATCTGAGCTATCCGAATCAGAGGGATTCTTCCGAGATGGAGAACTCGAAATCGCAATAGGCCACTGTCAACATAATAAATATACAGGCAAGACACAACCAGGTCAAGGCAATTGTATCAAAACATTTAATAGATGTAAGGGTAACGCCGTCGGAACCCTCGAATGGCTGTAAAGGTTTGCTCCTCTATATGAGTTGCCGACTTACACCTAAAGACTCACCTTATCACCTACTCGACACAATCCCTAACCTGAATCAGGAACTTAAACCTGTAGCTCTGATACCAACTGTGACGGCCTCAACCCCGGGGTTAGGAGTTGACGTCACGATACACAATTATAAAAAATATAAACAACCGAATTATTATTAAAATATACTAACTTGACCCCAAACCAAGATCTGATCCAGGTTCAAGTATAATTCAGGTTCGCATTAATACAAACTCTTTATTCAACATCTAACAGACACTAGCTTTATTCAGCAACTCATCAGACCTCATGGCCTGATACAAACTACCTCAGAGGAGCCGGGTCCAGTAGGGGCGGGAACATGGGTTGGTCTGACTGGTCTTCTAGGCATCTGCGAGATATACATAACAGTTTGCAAGGGTTAGCATAATCGCTCAGCAGTACCAAAATATGAATAACAGAATAAAACAGTAATGTAACAATAATAGGAACATAGCTGTAATCATGATATCAACATTTCATAATGAAAATTAGAGATAACTGGATATCACTAACTAGCATTCTTTATTTAAAAAACATGGTAGTGTGCTGTATACATACTAGAGTCCAATTTTAGCATGCCAATCACTTTTATAAAACCGCTGTATCCTCTACTTATGTTCTTACGTAAATCATAAATCCCAATCAGATACATAGCGGATATGTGAAGACAGCTGATCAGGCTATCAACACCAGACAGCTCTGACTGCCATCCCATTTACCTGTTCCGGAACTCAGACACTAGCTAGGTCTCTGACCTGCTGGACTAATCGGTTTTATAGTGCAGGTAACCGAATTAGCCTCTTACGCCACCTCAATAGGCCTACTCTGGCCCCAATGTATCCCATATCTGACCGTTTTATCCAGTTTTCAGAACACTTATACCTATCTCACTTTTAAAATCATTTATTTAACCAGCACACATATAAAATCCAGTTCGCAAATTATTCCCTTCGAGATAGGTACCTTTTGAAGTTACTTTTCCCCAAAATAATTTAAAAACAGTGATTTATAACTACAGGGGATACGTAACTTGAAACGTTTCTGTTCCATTACGAGAATAAAACATTTAGCTATTCATATGCACTGAACCATAAAAGAATGGTCAGGGGTACTTGCCTTGCAACGCTTTACAAAATCCTAAGTAGCTTTCACGCTGACTTCGATCCTGGGAAAACTCGACTGGGATCTACAAATACAGAATACCCTACTTAGTTATACCGACATGCTTGATATCCTCAGATCCTAATCACCCAAATTCGACAATCCGACTCGTATTATTATTATACTCATAATTATGTAATCACATCTCTCGAACATAAATAGGGTAACACATAGAACATAATTATATACGTTTACAAATATATTTTTAGAAAATTTTGGCAGCAACTTCTTTATTTATAAGACTACCCGTCGATCATAATCGACGTCAACAATCCTCAACAATCCACATTTTCATTCCATACCAATTCTATATTCACGCACAATTTATTTTCGAAAACATTTTATACGAATCATTTTATTTATTTATAAGGTTTAGGACTCAGAACATCATCATCACCGTCCACCGTCCGCTCGTAAAAAAAATTCATCGCGGACGGCGACAAAATTTATTGGTGCCCGAAAATATTTGGGTGCCCGAATAAATTCTATCGATTGCTCAGAAATATTTCCCACGGAAAATATAATTTAATATCATAAATTTTTAAATCAATAATTCCCTGCAATTAAAGAAGGAAAAGAAATCAAAATGAGATCACGGTAATCCAGCATAGCAGAGCACAAATACGGCCCAACAGGCCCAACAACAAAACCCACAACAAGCCCAACAGATACCGGCAACAATGGAAGCAAAACACAGCCCCCACCTTCACTGCCCGCACCATGCACGCGCCACTGCGCCACACACACCACACACTACACATAAACACACACACAGTAGAACAACAGGGACACGGCCGCATACACGCGAGTGTGTGCAGCGGCACCAACACAACGCCACCCGCCCTTCACCGGAATCGGAGAAGAAGGCGGCGATCGGAAAATTAATAAGGCAACACAGAAGCTATAATCAATTACGTACCCATATACATACATATATATATATGTATAAGCACACAACAACAGGAAAAAACTGAGGCAACCAAACACGGCTACTCACCGGAAAAAGGAACGGGAGAGAACACAGCGGCGAAGCAGAGAGCAAAGGAAAAGAAAAACAAAGGAGAGAATGAAGAGAGATTGAGACAGGGCACGCACAGGGGGGGTGGGGGGTATGGTTTTAATATTTTTTTTTCTTTTGCTATTCCCCTGCCAACACATGTCAATAATAATAAGGATATGTGTTAATTTATTCTTATATGAATTTGACACGTGTCCGAGTAGTATCCGGGGGCAAATTTCGTAATTATCGAACCGCTGCGACTTTTAAAACGGTCTCAATAAATCCTGAAAATTCTCCTAGAATATTATAAATATCCCGAAGATAACGAAACTATAAATTTTAAAATTTTTAAACAAACTTTGGGGCGCAACAAATACCCGCAATTTAACAAATAACGAAACAACGCGCGGGTAAAACGATTCCCGAAAATTCCCAAAATTATTTTAAAATTCTCAGAATAATACGAACTTGATAAAATACAAGTTTCGTAATTTGTAAAGAATTTTTGAATTAAATATGGATTTTACAAATAAACACACTCAGAAAATTATTTAAAAATAAATAATTAATGAAATATTGATTTCTCAATTTTTTTAAAATCCTAAAAATAATTATTAAAATTATAAAATTATAAACCAGTTTTAAAGGTAATCCAAATATTTTTGAAATTAAAACTACAATTAAATCATTTTTTTATAAGCAAAATAAAATCATATATTTCATTAATAAATCACACCATTCAATTCCACATAACAACAAATCATAAATAATTAAGTAACAATCAATACTGCTGCCAAAAACCATTACACACATTTTATTTAATTATTTAAACCTTTATTACACTTTTGATAAAAAAAAATACACGAGTCGTTATAATTGTCCTCTTTCCAGATAGTTCATGCTCATCTCATTCACACTAATTTTTTGACTTGAGAGTGATGGATGGATGGCTGACTTAACTGGCTCCTTGACAAGTTCAAACTTTTTCTGTATCTCCTCATCAATCTTCTTCCAGTTGACCAAACTCAACTGTTCTTTCTCAATAACTTTCAAGTTAGTTGCTGCTGCTTGAATCAGATATATACCATCTGCAACTGGTGGGTTTGAGACAGTAATTGAAGGCACAATTACTTTACTGATTTGTATCTGAAGTTTCTCCCCTCACTTGGTCCTTTCTCCCCCTTTTTGTTATCATCAAGTTGAGGAGTCAAGCCTTGTGCTTTAGCCAGTTGCATTAGAAGACTGGTATGAGATTGTTGATTTTGAAGTATGGTGGCCACAGAGTTTTCAATAACTGGAACTTTGTCCTCCAATTTGGCCAGCTTCTTTTCAGCATCTGATTCTCTTCTCAGTCTCAGGAGCAGATCCTGCATGGTACCATAGGGCATTATTGAATCCAGCTTCTCAGAATTGTAGGTCTTCAAGTCAGCTATATCCTTTTTGAGTTCATCCACACTCAGATTCTGTCTTAATTGCTGTAGCTTAATGAGATGTAGAGAATCTAAGTGGGCTTGAAGAATAGCCTTGATACCAGCATTTGAGGTGTTCTGAATGGCCTTTTGAATAGACATGATTTGTTTGACTAAGGATACATTGAATTGTCCCGGTGTTGACTCCTTTGTCAATGCCCATTCAGGTAGATCTGGAATGGAACTAGGGCCTTCATCTCCCCCTAAGTTCATGCTTCCATCAAATGAAACAGAGTCATCATCATTAGAATTTACTCCAAATTCTTCAGATGGCTCACCAGTTATAGAAGGCATTAAATTGACAGCAGCTTTATCCCTTTGTAGAGATTCTGAAGTATGTACTAGATTTAAAATCTTCTCTGCCTCCTCATTTCCCTGAGCAGCCAATAGTTGATAGGCTGACACATGATGAGTAAAAGTGTCAGCATCCAAGGAAATGTTATCAATTACAGCTTTATAATGTTGCTGAAATTGTCTTTCCTTTTCTGCATCATCCACAATCATTGACTCATGAACAATGGCTGGATCCACCCTTATATCCTCTGTACCTGCTTTTCTCTCATGTTCTCTCTTTTGTTGCATCAGGGTCTCACCCTGGCTCCCCACCCTCACACCCTCACCTTCACCTACTAAGGTGGGACTCCTCTCACTCCCTTTTTCCAATCCTGAAGAAATGGATTGCAGATTTTCACTCATTTTCTCTCCTTTTGCCTGGGAGCAACCCAGCCTCTCACTCAAGACACTCTGCTCTCTCAATTCTAAGAGTGACTGTACAACCACTAAATCTTCTGCACTTGAAATAATTGAAGTTTGAGGTTGTGCAGAGATACTCGACGGATGAGTGATATCCATCGAGTGAGTGGTTTTGCTATTCGACGGATAACTGCTGTTAGGCTTATCCGGCGGGATACAATCACTACTCGACGGATGAGCAATATCCGTCGGGAGAGTAGAAATCAATGAGGTGGGAAGAGAAATTATTGTTGACTCTGTGCTGATTGAAGAAATTTTAGGCACAGATGACACAACAGTTTCTGAAAGAATTGGCAAGTGAGCCAACAAATCATCTAAAAGATGATGCTCACTTGTACTGGATTTTGGCTTCCCCAACAGAGTTAAAGAAGGGGAATCAGGAATTGATGTGTTTATCATATCCACATCCAGAGAATTTGTTGGTGAGTATGGTGTTTGAGGTGCTTCTATAACTAGAGATTTTGGCTGTGACTCCATATTTATTGGAGCCACATCAAACTGAACTTGAGAAGGTGCAGTGACTGTGTCTTTAGCAGCAGTTTACACTGTGTGTGTATCCTGTGCATCCCCAGAGGTTTTAGATTTCTTCTTTCTTGTATAAGTTTGGGGTGAGCTTGTGTCCCTAACCCTCTTGGCCTGTGCTCTTGGTTGAGAGCTTTGTTCAATAACTACATCCTTTTGGGAGAATACAGCTAGAAGTGAGCTTTTATCCTTTATAAGCACTGCAGTTTGTTGGGAAACTGCAGTGTGGCTAGGCTGGGATTCACTCAACTCTCCAAACTTATTCTTGGGGTTTCTTTGATGTTCACCCCTTCCCTCACCTAACTTACCCTCCTTCACACTCCCCTCTTTGGCTTTGGTGGATTTTTCAACTAGCATCTTTTGAGAGATACCATAAGGGGTTTTCTTTGATTTGGATTTGGAAATAGTAGTAGGTTTGGTAGTTTTGGTAGGCAACTGTTTGGTCATTGGCACAGTTGCCATTGCTACTCCTGAACTCAAAGAAATTATGGAGGTTGGAATAGTTGTAGGGATGGATGAACTTACCACACTTACCTTAGGTGCCTGCATTACAGGAAAGTAGAACATTGGCACATCCTTGTGATGATTGGCCCTGTTCAAATCTGCAATGAGCCTTCTCTCTTGAACCCAACAATCCAGTTTGTTGTTAGGGTTCTCAAGCACAATCTCTTCACATAGGTGGTTAGCCAATAACATAAGAAATCTAGCATAATACACATTCTTACCTCTTTTAGATAACTCACCTAATTTAAAGCCTAACTCAAACAAGACAAGGTCACTGAAATTATAAAATTTATCTGTAACTAGCATATATAGCATGTTGAGCATGGAAATATTCATTGAATCAAAATTACTGATCTTTCCTGAGAAAACTTTTGTAACTATATTACACAAGAAACTCCACTCCTTCCTAAGACCCATTCTCCTAATATCACTCAGTTTAGAAGTAGGAAGTGCATAGTGCATGGAATTAAGCATATTTATGATATCAGTGTCATTGTGTGGTGAAGTTATATTGTTATCAGGAATTTTGAAACATGCTTTTATCACATCACTATTGATACAAAATTCTTTACCTTTGATGGTTAGAGTGATGGTCCTGTCAGTAGAGTCGTAGGTAGCAGTGGTCCACATCTCTTCAACAACTTCACAGAAGATTGTGGGTGATTCCAGCATGGCATAATTGAGCTTGCAATTCTTCACAAAGTCCATCATCTTGTGATAGTCATCCGATTGTTGAATACCCTTGTTAACCAATGCAGTGAAATTGTTCTTCTCATAAATGAACCCAGTTTGAGACATAATCTTTACAACAGGTGCCATTGTTTAGAGAATAAAAGCTTGAAGCGAAGGAGAGTAAGTGCTTGAGAGAGAATGAAATTAGAGTAGTTGAATTTGAGAATGATAAAAGAAAACAGTTGCAATGAAATAAGCTTTTATACTATCTCAAAAATAACTGATAAAAATAATAAAGTAAAATAAATTAACCAATAGAAATTGCCTAAAATAGCCGTTTAAAAATGAACTGTAAAAATTCCACCCATTATTCGTCGTGTAATGCTTACAAACTGTAAGTATACTCGATGGATAATGTACAGGGAATTAACGGCTGAGATTAAGACAATTCGACGGATGAGAATAAACTGTTATCCGTCGAGACATAAAATATTCCAGAAAAGTAATTGATTTTTATTAGCAAATTGTGTGTCGATGGATGACCAAACTCGATGGATAAGGGTCATCCGTCGAGATGTAAATTTTGACTTAGCCAAAATTTCATTCAGGACTGAAAAATTAATTAAATTTCTGGCTGCATTTCAACTTGCAAAATAACTCAGATAGATTTAAGAGTAATTAAGCTGTTAGGTCACACACACACTGTAGAGGGGGTGAATACAGTGTAAAGTACAATCAAATTGAACTTTAATAATTCAAGTAACAGAAAACAAACTTTATTGAAACAATAAACTCTGTTACAGTATGGAACTGTTACCTCTCAGTGATGAACAAATATCACGAGAGCTGCTAGGGTTACAATGAATAATCTCCTCGAATATATTAACACTTATAGTGTAAACCCTATGTCTGTGTTTATATACTACACAGTTACAAGATAATCGCTAATTGATATGGAATATAATTCTGCTTCCTAAAATTTATCAATCATATATCTTTTCTTCCAAGTATTCTATTCTTCATAGAATTCCTTCTTCATGCATATCTCTTCTTATGTTTATCTCGATCTTCTTTCCTTTAATAAGCTGCCGTCCTTATCTGAACATCCTTCAGTACTTAAGTTCTGATATCCATCTTCTGATAATTATCTCCTGATAATATAAGTACTGATATCCTTAAGTCCTGACTTCCAGTAAGTACTGATTTATCCTGTTTTAAGTAAGATCTAAAAACTAAACATAAATCATATTAGCCACGACATTATCAAATATATCTAACATAAGCATACCTAACTCACTTACCAACCTTGAAAAAGTGGATTCATCCAGTGGCTTGGTAAAGATATCTGCAAGTTGCTTCTCACTTGGAACAAAATGAAGCTCCACAGTACCATTCATTACATGTTCCCTTATGAAATGGTACTTGATATCTATGTGCTTTGTCCTTGAATGTTGCATGGATTTTCAGTGATGGCAATTGCACTTATATTATCACAGAAAATTGGAATCCTCTCAACTTGCAAACCATAGTCCAGCAATTGATTTCTCATCCATAAAATCTATGCACAGCAACTGCCAGCAGCAATATATTCAGCTTCAGCTGTAGAAGTAGAAACTGAATTTTGCTTTTTACTGAACCAGGACACAAGCTTGTTTCCTAAAAATTGACAGGTTCATGTTGTACTCTTTCTATCAATTCTACAACCTGCATAATCTGCATCTAAATAACCAGTTAGATCAAAACCAGAATCTCTAGGGTACCAAATGCTAAGGTTTGGTGTTCCCTTGAGATATCTGAAAATTCTCTTAATAGCTATTAAGTGAGATTCTCTAGGATCAGCCTGAAATCTAGCACATAAACAAGTAGCAAACATTATATCTAGCCTACTAGCTGTTAAGTACAAAAGTGAGCCAACCATGCCTCTATAACTTGAAATATCCACAGACTTTTCAGTAGTGTTTAATTCAAGCTTAGTTGCTGTGGCCATGGGAGTTTTTGCAGATGTACAATCCATTAGATCAAACTTCTTTAACAGATCAAAAATATATTTAGTTTGACTAATGAATATTCCATCACTAACTTGCTTAACTTGTAAACCAAGAAAGTAAGTTAGTTCTCCCATCATACTCATTTCATACTTACTTTGCTTCAATTTGGCAAACTTTTTGCAAAGTTTCTCATATGTAAAGCCAAAAATAATATCATCTACATAAATTTGAACAAGTATACTAGAGCCATTAACATTCCTAAAAAATAAAGTTTTATATACAGTACCTCTTGTGAAGTGATTTTCCAAAAGGAACTTTGATAAAGTGTCATACCAGGCTCTAGGTGCTTGCTTCAGTCCATTAAGTGCTTTCAAAAGATAATAGACATGTTCTGGAAAATTTGGATCTTCAAAACCAGGAGGTTGACTGACATATACTTCTTCCTCCAAATCTCCATTCAGAAAGGCACTTTTGACATCTATTTGATAGACCTTGAAATTGGCATGGGCTGCATAGGCTAAGAAGATTCTGATGGCTTCAAGTCTTGCAACAGGGGCAAATATTTCATCAAAATTTATTCCTTCTTGTTGACAATAGCCTTTAGCAACCAATCTAGCTTTGTTCCTGACAACTATGCCATTTTCATCCATCTTATTTTTGAATACCCACTTGGTGTCTATTGGATTCTTTCCTTTAGGCTTGGGTACCAGGTTCCATATATTATTCCTTTCAAATTGGTTTAGCTCCTCCTGCATAGCTAATATCCAATCAGGATCCAACAAAGCTTCTTTTACCTTCTTTGGTTCTTCCTTGGAAAGAAAGCTGTTGTATAGACATTCTTCCTGAGTTGCTCTTCTTGTTTGAACTCTAGAAGAAACATCACCAATGATGAGCTCAAAGGGATGATCTTTTGTCCATTTCCTTTGTTGAGGTAGATTAGCTCTAGATGAAGAGACCTCATTGTTGTCTTGATGTGTGATTGAGTTTTGACTATTTTCCCCCTGAGTTTGTGGATCTTTGATTTGAGAAAGGAGAACTTTCTATAGGTGATCTGTCTTGACTTCCTGCTCCTTTTGATAACCCGACGGATGGTGAATTTTGAGTACCGACGGATGAAGTAGGTTGTCTCCCGACGGATAACGCAGATTGCCTTCCGACGGATGAAGCATTGTGCAACTCGATAGATGTTGAGTTTTGTGCTTCATTGGTGGTAGATTTATCTGCATTATCCTTAGATAAATTCTCTTGATCACTTTCATCATCACTGTCATCGCTAACCATCTCCACATTGTCAAATTTGAGGTTTTCATGGTAATCTCCATCTTTCAGTCCTTCAATCTTTTTATCATCAAACACAACATATATTGATTCCATAACAATGTTGGTTCTTAGATTGTAGACTCTATATGCTTTACCAACAACATATCCAACAAAAATTCCTTCATCTGCATTAGCATCAAACTTCCCATTTTGATCAGTTTGATTTCTCAGAATATAGCATTTGCATCCAAAGACATGAAGAAAGTTTAGAGTTGGCTTCTTGTTCTTGAACAATTGATAGGGAGTCATGCATCTTGCTTGATTAACCAGAGAAATATTCTGAGTGTAGCATGTAGTATTTACAGCTTCAGCCCAGAAATATGTAGATAGTTTAGATTCTTCAAGCACTGTCCTTGCAGCTTCAATAAGTGATATGTTCTTCCTTTCCACTACTCCATTATGTTGTGGAGTCCTTGCTGTTGAAAACTCATGCAGAATCCCATTCTCCTAACAAAATGCTCTCATGACTGAATTCTTGAACTCAGTTCCATTGTCACTCCTGATTCTTCTAACCTTGAAATCAGGATGATTATTGACTTGCCTTATGTGATTGATGATGATTTCACTAGCCTCATCTTTAGACTTTAGGAAATATATCCAAGAGAACTTTGAGAAATCATCTACAATTACTAGGCACAATCTTTTCCTTGAGATGGACAATACATTGACTGGTCCAAACAAATCCATGTGAAGCGGTTGCAAAGGCTCTTCAATTGTTGAATCAAGTTTCTTCCTGAATGATGCTTTAATCTGCTTCCCTTTTTGGAAGGCATCACACAGTTCATCCTTTGAAAACTCCACTAGAGGAATGCCTCTTACTAGTTCTTTCTTTACCAGCTCATTTATGGTCTTGAAGTTTAAATGGGATAGCTTCTTGTGCCAGCCAACTTTCATCTTGACTTGCTTTACTGAGAAGACAAGTTACAGATTCTGCATTAGATGAGTTGAAATCAGCTAGGTACACATTTCATTTTCTCACACCAGTGAGAACCACTTTGTTGCTTATTTTATTAGTCACAACATAGGCTTCTGAGTTGAAGGTTGATGAATTGCCTTTGTCACAAAGCTGGCTGATACTCAACAGATTGTGTTTGAGACCATCCACTGAGGCAACCTCCTCAATGATGACATTGTCCTTTGAAATCAAGCCATATCCCACAGTATAACCCTTGCTGTCATCTCCAAAAGTAATACTTGGGCCAGCTCTCTCCTTGAACTCTGTGAGCAGGGTAGAATCACCAGTCATGTGTCTTGAACAACCACTATCCAAGTACCAAAGATTCTTTCTGTTTCCCTGCACACATCAAAATCAAATCAAGTTAATTTTGGTACCCAAGTTTCATTGGGTCCTGCCTTGTTAGCTTTCTTTTTCTGTTTCTTAGGCTTTATTTCATTTGACTTAGGAATTTCAGATTCATTCTTAGTCATTTGAGTTGGGCCTTTGAAACCATTTATTGCAATAGAATTATCATGCATACTATGACTAATAGGAAATGACATGCTGTAAATGGCATTTGTGGCATACTGTATGCAGCATAATAAGGATTAGGTGCAAATGGCATATTAGCAAACTGTGCATTCATGTTCTGTGTAGACATAGCATTAACAGGCATGGGAGGCATGTCATTCATGTTAGGAAATTGAGGCTGCACAAATATGGAAGTAGGCATGGCAGATTTGCAATTAACAGACAGATGATTTACACTACCACACTTGACAAAGATTTTTTTGGGAGCATATTTATCAGTTGTGTAGTTATTGTGTTTGTTAATCCCTACTTTACCATTCCTATTATTTTTCCTTTTAGTATCTGTTTTTACCTCAATCTCTTCAAGTTTGTCACTTAACTGTTTGACAGTCATGTGACCAACATTAGCCTTTTTTCCCTTTCTTAACTTGACTTGACTCTCCTGAAACAAAATTCTTGGAAACAACCCATACTTCTCATTCAGCTTAACTAGTTTGGCTTTGCTAATGGGCTTGCTCACAGCCGACGGATGAAGATTTTCATGATTCGACGGACAACACTTTTTGTTATCCGACGGATAGTCCTCATCATCCGTCGAGTCTACATCTGTTAGCAGACCATCTACCAAATTAGGTTCTAGTTTCTCTTTGTTCTTTTTCCAGGCTTCATCACAGAAAGACTCGATTCCTTGAACTTTGGTGATTTGAGCATGGACATCCCTGGTTGTTTTCCATGCTTTAATCACTTCTTGTTCACGCTCGAGCTGCTTCTTTAAAATTTCTTCCTTTTTCAAGGACTCAGTTAATTCCTCCTTAGCAATCTTACACTCAATTCTTAATTTCTCAAAATCAATAAACTGAGACTCAAGCACATTATTCCTCTCACTTAAAAACAAATTATTTTCTTTCATTTTAGCATTTTCTTTAGTAAGAGACTTAAGTGTAACACGCAAATGATATAACTCTATAGACATGTCATTAATGGCATCATTACACTCAGCTTTAGATAAATGTGCAAGGTTTGTAGTAATTACCTGATTGCTTGAGGAACTTGTCTCTGTTTCATCAGACTTGGCCATTAGGGCTAGATTGACATAGCTGACATCTTCATCTTCATCCAGACCATCTGCTGCCCAGTCATTTTCTTGTGTAATAAAAGCCCTTTCCTTTTGCTTGAGTAGATCAAAATATTTTTGCTTATAATCCACAGACTCAAACCTTTTCTTACTGGAATCTGACTTCCTACACTCACTGGCAAAATGCCCTGCCAAGCCACATTTGAAACATTTGAATTTTGACTTATCCACCATGTTTTTATTTGGCTTGGCTGCTCCAAAGTTCTTCTTGAACTTGAGTTTGGCAAATCTCCTGGAAAGAAATGCTGGGTGCTCATCAATGTCTTCCATGTCATCTTGGCTCAATGAATCTTCACTTTCTACTACAAGCCCCTTGCCCTTGTTCTCACAGACCTTTGAAGTTAATTCAACAACTTCCATCTTCACTTCCTTCTCCTTTTCTAACTCAGCAACTAGTGCAATGGATCCTTCTTTCTTCTTTCCTCTCTCCATCCTTTCATCCTGCTCTATTTCAAGCTCATAGGTTTTTAGGATGCCATACAGTCTCTCCAAAGTAAACTCCTTATAATCTTGTGAGTTTCTTAATGAGACTGTCATTAGTTTCCATTCCTTTGGAAGAGATCTAAGGAATTTCAGATTAGAATTTTTAGTCTGATAGACCCTTTCATGCAATTTGAGAGCATTTAGTAGTTTTTGAAACCTACTAAAAATGTCAGTGAGTGACTCACTTTCCTCATTGTGAAAATGCTCATATTGCTGAATCAAAAGCTGCATCTTATTTTCTCTAACTTGCTCAGTGCCATCACAGATTATCTGTATAGTATCCCAAACTTTCTTGGCAGTTTTGCAGTTGATAATGTTGTCAAAAATGTCTGCATCAACTCCATTAAATAGAATATTCATGGCCTTTTTATCCTTCCTGACTTGTTCAATGTCAGGGTCAGACCATTCATGCCTTGGCTTGGGGACTGATGGCTCGTTTCCTGTTGCAGCTCTCATTGGAACATGAGGGCTTCTTTCTATGCAGTCCACATAGGCCTCATCTTGAGAAAGCATTTGAAGATGCATCTTTACCTTCCAATGATGGTAATTATCTTTATCTAGAAAAGGAATCTTGACTCCAACATCCTTCTTGTTCATCTTGCTGAATTGTTTTCATCTTTAAACTCCTTCTTATAAGTTAAGAGCTTGCTCTGATACCAATTGTTAGTCCCTTAACAATATAGCAAGAATTACAGAAGGGGGGGGGGGTTGATTGGAATTCTTAAACCTTTTTCTTAAAATAAAAATGTTCAAACTCGAATATAAATATAAGTGTATTGATTAGCACAATCCGGAATAAAACTTAAGTGAATCAAAATGCAAGTAATTAAAAACAGGAGTCTTTAAAAACTTTCTGGTGGATTTAAACAATTCCACCAGAGATATATATTATATCGAGAGAACTCTGTGTGCAAGAATGCTCACAGCTGCTTACAAATGTGAACTACTGAGAATACAGAGAAATGCTAATAATTCTGCTTACAAATGTTTCTCACTTTTTGTATCTCAGATCTTGGTTTCTATTTGCTACTTCTTGGTTTATATATTAGCAAGATTACAAAGTCAAAAGATAGGATCATTGTAAAAACTATCGGGTCTAATGCTTTGTTACTTTGTTCTCTATTACCCAGTTAATAGGCTTCCTCATTCCATTTGCATACACTTCGACGCATGTGACCAGTTGTCACCGTCAACTGATATTTGAATTCTTTATCCATTGAGTACATGATCATCCGTCGACTTTATGATCATCCGTTGATGGCTTCATTGATCATCCGTCGACTGCTATATTAAACATCCGTTGATAGCTATTTGATCATCCGTCGATGGCTTTGTTAATCATCCGTCAGTAGCTATTTTGGCACTTGACTTCAATTCATTTATGCAGAATTACAAGACATCATCTATGTACAATTAATCAACCTATTCTGCATATCTAGTTAAAGTCAACATGACTTATATGCTACTACAGAATCTATACAAAGGTATATGCAGAAATGTGCTACAGACTCATTATTACATAAGCTACTCACTCGATGGATAATAAGTCATCATCCGTCGGGACTATAATGATTTATCCGTCGGGACTATAATCCTTATCCGTCGAGTGCTACATTATTTCACTAAGTAAAATCTACTTAGGTGTTTTGTTTGTGTAATCATCAAGTACACAACATATGCACAACAGAACTTGATGATTCTGAATCAGACTTTATGATGAGAGCCTTTCCTTTTCCTTTCTTTGAGACAACCACTTTGGGGGATTCCTCCTCGGCGTTAAGAGCAATTGTTCTTGACTTTCTCCCATGTCTCTTGCTTCTTTGATCCATCTCAAGTTCATAAGTCTTGATGCATTCCATAAATTTCATCAATAGTAGTTTCATCAAGAGCATTGTTATCTCTTATAATAGTAGCTTTCAAATCCCAACTTTCAGGAAGAGTTAAAAGGAATTTTAGATTTGAATCTTCAATGTCATATTCCTTGTCCACCAGTGGCAGAACATTCAAGAGTTTGACAAACCTGTCATATAAGTCAGTTAATGACTCATCACTTTTTGAGTCAAAGTGCTCGTACTCTTGAGTGAGTATAGTCCTCCTTTTTTCTTGATTGCATCAGTTCTCTGACACCTTGTCTCCAAAGCATCCCATATCTCCTTTGCAGTCTTGCAGTGAATTAGCCTATTTGATATGACATTATCAATGGCACTATACAGCAAATGCCTTACCTTTGCATCCTTGGCAATAGATGAGATATCTTCAGCTGTGTATTCACTTTTCTCCTTTGGTATGGTCTTTGCTGGCTGATCTGCAACTACAACAGAGAGCTTGGTTGGCTTATACGGTCCTTCATTAATTCTGTCAAGGTATTCTGGATCTGTAGCTTCCAGAAACATAGCCATTTTCACTTTCCATATGGGATATTCGGACGGTCTCAGCATGGGAACCCTGATAGTCTCATATCGACTATGGGTTTGAGTCTTTGAAGTGTCTTCAGTTTTAGCGGGCTTGGTTGGATTTTCTGCTTCTTCAGACATGATTGTTTTGGATCTTTACTGTATGTGTGTTAACAGATAGGCTCTGATACCACTTGTTAGGTCACACAACACTGTAGAAGGGGGTTGAATACAGTGTAGAATACAATCAAATTGATTTAAAGTACAAGTAACAGAAAATCGATGTATTTGATATAACAAACTCTGTTATAATGGAACTGTTCTCTCTCTCATTGATGAACAAATATCACGAGAGCTGCTTGGTTACAATTATATGATCTTCTCGATGATCGTAACTCTTATAGAGTAAACCTATGTCTGTGTTTATATAGACACACAGTTACAAGATAACTTCTAGTTGATATAGAATATAATTCTGTCTCCTAAAATATATCAACTAGATATCTTATAATTCTTCTAGTCCTAGAACTCTTTCCTTGCATATCTTCTTCTTGTATTAGTCTCTACCTTCTTTCCTGTAAATCAGCTTCCTTCCTTAACTGTAAGTCCTCCAGTACTTAAGTTCTGATATTATCTTATGATAATCTAAGTTCTGATATCCTTAAGTTCTGACTTCCAGTAAGTCCTGATTCCAGTAAGAACATATATTTCCTGTTTATTAAGATCTGAGAACTAAACATGAAACATATTAGACATGACATCTCAAATATATTCAATAAAAATATATAGTTTAATCAATAATGCAAGTATCTAAATAGATAACTTACTGGAAATCTTTATCAAGTGTAAGATAATTACTTACTGGATAAAAGCTTAAAGGAAGATGAAGTTACCAAATACTTCAATATACTTATATCATTTTAGAAAACTACTTGAACTACCACTGTTCAAAGTGTAATAAGTTTTCAAAGGTTCCTCACATAGATGGGACTACAACATAAGACTTGAATAGATTCAATCTTTGAAATATTGTTTAAAAGAAATGCAGTTATGAGATACTTCATTTGATGGAAACATCATTATAACCATTTGACCCTGTCAACACTTCAGCAATCACATATCCATAGCCTTTCTATCGAAATGCTCTGGGTAGTGTTGCAGAAATATCCAAACTGGATGATGAACTCATTACGGGAGTTTGCCGTGCCAGGAAGACCACTCACGATGATCAGTCGCAGTAGTGCAACCCCACCATTTTCTACATGTAGAGGAGAACAGTCGGATTTACTTGTCAACCGAACACTGGACTCCTAAGGAATCGACCGTCTTAGCGGAACTTCCGGGCCATTTGGGCCAATATAATAAGGTTGGGCCGGCACCACTCGACCACTTATGCCACTCCTAGTTCAGATGAAATCCATGACTCTGAAACGTAAAGCTCGTCCCCCCTTTCCCCAAGTAGAAACTTGTTGATACGGCTCCACCAAGAAGTCGTATCTAGTTGGAAAGGAAAACTCACCGATATTTCTCAGGCGATGCCTATTAATGGATTAACTTATTCCAAGAATTTTACTTCCCGAGTGTTGGGTAAGTAATCAAAAATCTTTTATCAAAACAACAACCTTGTTACGAATATAAAAATACATCACGGAGTCGGATCCCTCAGATTTTTGATCAAGTATTTAAATCCCCTTCGAAAGGAAGATCTTAAATTTGAAAATGAGTTTTGGGATCCGCTCTAACCTTCTAAAAATAGTTTTGATAAAGTTTGAAAATAATCTCTAGAAATATTTAAAGTAAGAATGATTTGATAGTATCAATTATTTTCCGAATACTTGGCAAATATCGAAATATTATTCTTTAATAAAATAAAGAATATTATTTAATAAAATAAGCGGAGTCATAAGTTCTCGAATGAATATTCAAAATAATATTCATTAAATAAAATAAGCGGAGTCATAAGTCCTCGAATGAATATTCAAAATAATATTCATTTATAATATAAAACTATCGAATAAACATTATTCGTTTAATAGTTTTGAAAGCTATATATATATATATATATAATCGGGAACATCGCCTCCCGGTATAGAAAATGTTCAACTCTGGGTCCCCTATACTAAGGGTATACGCAAGTACTGCTTATCTCTAGCATAGTTATTATGCAGTTTATAATCAATTGAATCAACAATGAGATATCAAAATTACGGAATAGGCATGCATATATATATATATATTATATCAACATGCTTCAATATATCAGAAGACTTGCTAATAACAACCATGCACTTATCACAAGATAATGCACAAACAAATATGTACATCACAACAACAGTATAACGGGTAGAAAACTTGCCTGAGCGACTGGGGGTGGTAAAAGGCCCGGGGCGAGTCTGGTAATCTATAAACAACATATAAGTTGGAATTAAACCACAGTCGCTTAAGAAACTAGACTTTAACCAATTGGACCATAACGTTCGCTTTTGCGCTTAACGATTCACATAAGTCGCTCGAGTACCTTCGGCTCCACCATTTTTATAAAATTAACCGTTACGAATTTTAAGGCGACTCTTTCGCGAATACTCTACCATCTTACCAATTAGTCTTAAATAATTGTTTCGTACTCCAATTTGTCATTTAAGGGCTTTAATCAAGGTTTCAAAGTAAGGCGAGGGGTAATGGTTCGTTCGCGAAACGCCGTTACTTAAAATGGTCGTTTCTCCTAAACCGTACATCGGATTCAAGCGAACCACATATCAAAACGAAGCTTACGACACGATCTAGCTAAAAATGGCAAAGTTACAGATTAGAAAGTTAGCTCTCCGTCCAGAACACTAAGAACAAGCAGTTGTATGAAAACGGGAATTACGACGGCAATGTTTACGCGATTACCAAGTTTTAAACTACTCCAATCAACCACAAATCAACTCACAACCACCAATACAACCAAACTTTATCCAAACCTTACTACATCAGTCCATAACCTCATGATTTTCCCAACTCATTTAATCATAAACAAGAGCTACTAACTATACTTAAGGTTTATTAACCAATAACTAAGATTTATAACTCAAAATCATTACAAACCCATCCAAACTCTAAACATACAAGGATCATGCTTCTCATGAACTATATTATTCAAAAACACTCCTAAATACTCAAAGTAAAGCTTAGGGTATAAGGTTTTACCTTCCTTCGTGAGTAGAATTAACTAAGAATCTTGGAATAGCCCTTGCAAGTCCTTACCAAAGCTAAATCTAACCAAAAACACAAGATCAAACAATTTAAAATTCTTGAAAACACTATTCACTCCCTTCTTCAATGATTTATTGAAAGAGGTTGTGAAGGAATTGGGAGCTTAAACTCCTAGGATAGCCATAACTAATCATAAGGGACCTTGGATAATTACCTTGCAATTTAACAAAGCTTGGATCTTGAATTTTGGATTTTCTTCTTTCTTGAAAAAGAAAAAGCCGAGAGCTTTGTTCTTGAGAGACAAAGTCCACTTTTAATTTTTGTATAATGATATTTTACTTGGTTGATTCTGTTAGATATATTTGTGATGTCATGTCTAATAATGATTTGTGTTTAGTTTTCAGATCTTGACTAACTGGACAAATCAGGACTTAACTGGAAATCAGTACCTAAACATAAGTCAGAACTTAAGTTATCAGAACTTAAGATATCAGAAGATATTCATCAGGAGATAATATCAGGACTTAAGAAGACTTTCAGATAAGGAAGGCGGTTGATTGAAAGGAAAGAAGATCAAGACTAAAACAAGAAGAGATATGCATGGAGATGAATTCTATGAAGAATAGAAGACTTGGAGGAAAAGATAACTAATTGATATATTTTAGGATGCAGACTTATATTCGATATCAATTAGAAGATTATCTTATAAATGTGTGGTATATAAACACAGCATAGGGTTTACACTATAAGTGTTTTCATTATCGAGAATATTATTCATTGTAACCCTAGCAGCTCTCGTGATATTTGTTCATCACTGAGAGAGAACAATTCCATTGCAATACTATTTTATTAATAAGATTATTCTGTGTTTCATACTTGTGTTCTTAATTCGATTTGATTGTACTATACACTGTATTCAACCCCCTTCTACAGTGTGTGTGACCTAACAAGTGGTATCAGAACGTATCTGTTAACATATATACAGTAAAGATCCAAAATAATCATGTCTGAAGAAGAACAAACTCCAACCAAGCCCACTAAAACTGAAGAAACTCCAAAGACTCAAATCCACAGTCGATATGAGACTATTAGGGTTCCCATACTAAGACCTTCTGAGTATTCCATATGGAAAGTGAGGATGACTATATTTCTGGAAGCTACGAATCCAGAATACCTTGACAAAATTAATGAAGGACCACATAAGCCAACCAAACTCTCTGTTGTAGTTGCAGATCAGCCAACAAAGACTGTACCAAATGAGAAAAGTGAATATACAGCTGAAGATATCTCATCTATTGCCAAGGATGCAAAGGTAAGGCATTTGTTGCATAGTGCCATTGATAATGTCATGTCAAACAGGGTAAATTAACTGCAAGACTGCGAAGGAGATATGGGATTCCTTGGAAACAAGATGCCAGGGAACTGATGTAATTAAGAAGAATAGGAGGACTATACTAACTCAAGAGTATGAGCACTTTGACTCAAAACCTGATGAGTCATTAACTGGTTTATATGACAGATTTGTCAAACTCTTGAATGATCTGTCACTGGTGGACAAGGAATATGACATTGAAGATTCAAATCTAAAATTCCTTTTAGCTCTTCCTGAAAGTTGGGATTTGAAGGAAACTACTATAAGAGACAACAATGCTCTTGATGAAACTACTCTTGATGAAATTTATGGTATGCTCAAAACTCATGAACTTGAGATGGATCAAAGAAGCAAGAGACATGGGAGAAAGTCAAGGACAATTGCTCTTAAGGCTGAGGAGGAATCCCCCAAAGTGGTTGTCTCAAAGAAAGGCAAAGGAAAGGCTCTCATCATAAAGTCTGATTCAGATTCATCAAGTTCTGATGATGATGATGAGGATTCAGAAACTGAAAGTCTATCTGAGATGGATGCTGATGAAGAGATGATGAAATTGTGTGCTCTTATGGTGAAGGGTATGACAAATATAGCCTATAGGAAATTGAGAAGGGGAAAGAAGTTTTCCAGGAAAAGTGGAAGTTCTGATAAGAAGGGATTCAGAAAATCTGAAGGCAAAGCAGGAAAGTCTGACAGAGGAGATTACTCAAATGTTAAATGCTACAATTGTGGAGAGAAAGGCCACATATCTCCTGATTGCAAGAAAGGAAAAGGTGACAAAGGAAAGGCACTTGTCACAAAGAAGAAAAGCTGGACAGGCACTTCAGATTCTGAAAATGAGGTGAATTATGCCTTGATGGCAAATGTTGATAGCAGTTCTCAAGCTGATGAGTTAAAGGTACCTCAAACAACTTATGTTTTTCCTAATGATGATATTACTGAGTTGAGATCTTATCTTAAAACCATATTCATTAGCTATAGAGATCAGACCTTAACATGTGATAGGTTAACTTCTGAAAATCTGGCTTTCAAGAAAAGGAATGACTATTTAGAAAAGGAGTTAGTTATGTTCCATCAAACTCAGAAAGAAAGAGATGATGCTTTTTATGTTAGAAATGAAGTGTTAAAATTGAATTAATCTCTAAAAACTGAGTTAGAAAAGGAAAGAGATATTATCAGGACTTGGACTAACTCTGGCAGAACAACTCGGAATTTGTTAAGTAGTGGAAACTGGAAAGAAGGCTTAGGTTATGGAGATGATAAAAGTGAAATAGGAACTAAACAAATTAAGCCAATTATTGTTAAACAGACTAATAAGCCAAAGGTAAATCATGTTAAGTTTGTAGCTAAAACTGTAAAATCTGATTCTGAAAAGATGAAAGATATTGAGATAGAAGTTAAGGCAGAGTCAACTTCTGATAAATTAAAACATGATAAACCAGCTGAAGTTAACATAGGCTTAATGATAAAGAAGCAGCTTAAGTATAAGTTGTAAGAGATTAAGAATGTAAACAAGGTAAAGCCACCTAGGAAAAATAGGAATGTAAAGGAAGGTGTAAATAAAAGCAATAATTATAAGTCTGTTCCTAATGCTCCAAGAAAAAAATGCAATAACTGTGGAAACACTAACCATCTTGCTTCTCTTTGCAGGAAGAATAAGGATATAAATTCTTTACCTCCTAAATAAGGAGTTAAGCGTCAGAATGTTAGGTTTAAACCACAAAATCCTTGTTTTTATTGTGGTAGTTTATGGCATTCCATTTATACTTGTAAGGAATATCATAGTTTGTACTATGATTATTATCAAATAAAACCTTCTTTAAAGAAAGTTAGCATTATTCCTTCTAGTGTAAGTTCTGATGCAAAGTCTGATACTGTAAAATCTGATATGAAAAATGTTAGCATAAACTCTAAAGTTAAATCCGCTACAAATGCTAACAAACTTAATAAGGCCAAATGATCCAAGCAAGTCTGGGTCCTTAAAACTAATCATTAGTGGTCTTTGTGATTGCACGGTAACAGGAAAAACATCTTAGTTCTGGACAGTGGATGTTCAGGACATATGACTGGAAATAAAGCCCTGCTATCAGACTTTGTGGAGAAAGCTGGCCCAGGAGTTTCTTATAGAGATGGCAACATGGGAAAAACTCTGGGATATGGCAATATCAATCTTGGGAATATCATCATTTAAAAAGTAGCTCTAGTCTCAGGACTTAAACACAACCTGCTGAGTGTTACTCAAATCTGTGACAGAGGTTATTATGTGGATTTCTTTGAAGAACACTGTGAAATTATAAGCAAATCTACAGGCAAAGTTGTTCTAAAGGGATACAGGCATGGTAACATTTATGAAGCCAAGCTTTCAACAAGTTCTGATGATTCTACAATCTGTCTGTTAAGCAGAGCATCAATTGAAGAAAGCTGGGATTGGCACAAGAAACTCTCTCATTTAAATTTTAACAATATAAATGAACTAGTCAAGAAAGATCTTGTGAGAGGACTTCCAAAATCAGTATTTGCTCATGATGGCCTTTATGATTCATGTCAAAAGGTATAACAAATAAAATCTTCATTCAAGAGCAAGACTGAATCTTCAATTCTTGAGCCTTACCACCTATTACATGTTGATCTATTTGGTCCAGTAAATGGCATGTCTATTACAAAGAAGAAATATGCTATGGTTATAGTAGATGAGTTTACCAGATACACATGGGTGTATTTCTTGCACACAAAAAGTGAAACTGCATCTATCTTGATTGATCATGTCAAACAACTGGATAAATTGGTCAAAGACTCTTTGAAAATCATAAGAAGTGATAATGGCACTGAGTTCAAGAATATGATTATGGAAGAGTTCTGCAAAGACCATGGAATAAAGCAGGAATTCTCTGCTCCTAGAACTCCACAGCAAAATGGAGTTGTTTAAAGAAAGAATAGAACTCTTATTGAAGCTGCACGAACTATGCTTGATGAAGCAAAGTTACCAACCTACTTTTGGGCTAAAGGTGTGCAGACTGCTTGTTGTACTCAGAATGCAACACTTATCAATAAGCATGGAAAGACACCATATGAGATGGTGAAGAAAAAGAAGCCAAATCAGAAGTACTTTCATGTATTTGGATGCAAGTGTTTTGTTCTTAAGACTCATCCTGATTAGCTATCCAAATTTGATCTAAAAGCTGATGAAGGAATTTTTGTTGGATATCCACTTTCCAGAAAAGCCTTCAGAGTCTACAATTTAAGAACAAGGGTTGTCATGGAATCTATCAATGTCTCTTTTGATGATAAGAAGATTACTGGACTTGAAGATTTCAATGATCATGATCAGTTGAGATTTGAGAATGAAGCTTTAAATTCTGATTCTGTAAATTCTGATAATCTAAATCCTGATACTGCAAACTCTGATGGGTTAAACTCTGATGTTATTGAAACTGTGGTGACTACGCCAAAGAAAAATGCACCTGTGCAGGGGGAGCATATTGAAGATCCAACCACATCTCACGAAGCATCAGAACCTAGAACAGGCTCTTCAAGTTCTGATTTATCAAGTTCTGATAGGCCAAGTTCTGTTAATTCTGGAAACTCAAATTCTGATTCATCAAGTTCTGATGGGCCAAGTTCTGATAATTCTGGAAACTCAAAGTCTGAAGAATCCAACTTAGAGAGCATAATTTCAGGGGGAGCATCAGAAAATATTGATGGAGATAGCATGGATCATGGGGGAGCATCCAGTTCTAGAGATCACCTTTCATCTGCAAGGAAGTGGACTAAAGCACATACACCTGACTTGATTATTGGAGATCTTAAAGCATGTATTAGAACTAGAACAGTAACATCAAATGAATGTCTCTATCATTCTTTTCTTTCTCAGGCTGAACCAAAGAAAGTGGAAGAAGCTCTTCAAGATGCTGATTGGGTGCAAGTAATGCAGGAAGAGTTAAATGAATTTGAAAAAAATAAAGTCTGGACCCTAGTGCCAAGACCAAAGAACAGATCAGTTGTTGGTACAAAATGGGTGTTCAGAAACAAAACTGATAGTGATGGCATAATTACAAGAAATAACACAAGGATGGTTGCAAAAGGATATTCTCAATAGGAGGGAATTGATTATGATGAAACATTTGCACCAGTTGCTAGATTGGAAGCCATAAGGATATTTCTGGCATATGCTGCTCACAAAAAGTTTACAGTCTTTCAAATGGATGTAAAAAGTGCTTTTCTTAATGGAGAACTGGAAGAAGAAGTATATGTTGAACAACCTCCAGGTTTTGTAGATTCAAAATTTCCTAATCATGTCTACAGACTTGATAAAGCACTTTATGGCCTTAAGCAAGCTCCAAGAGCATGGTATAAAACATTAGCTCAGTTCCTTCTGGAAAGTGGATATAACAGAGGGACTATTGATAAAACTTTATTCTATCTCAACCATGGAAAGGACTTACTTTTGGTGTAGATATATGTTGATGATATCATTTTTGGTTCTACAAATGACAGACTTTGTAAAAGGTTTGCCAAACTAATGCAGTCAAGATATCAAATGAGTATGATGGGAGAACTTAGCTATTTTATGCGCCTTCAAGTCAAGCAGAATGAAGAAGGAACTTTTATTTGTCAATCTAAGTACACCAGAAATCTGTTGAAGAAATTTGGAATGCAAGACTGTTTAAGTGCATCCACTCCTATGGCCATTGCAATAAAATTGGATAAGGATACTGGTACATCAGTAGATATTACTGATTACAGAGGTATGATTGGCTCTTTACTCTATCTAACTGCAAGTAGACCTGATATTATGTATGCTACCTGTCTTTGTGCAAGTTTTCAAGCAGATCTAAGAGAACTCACTTAACAGCTGTGAAAAGAATTTTCAAGTACCTTGTGACGCCCTCCAAACCCGGGGTCTAGATTTGGGGGTCACTTGCCACTAAATTATAATAAAATAATCACAGCGGAATAATATAATAAATACGACCCCTTTTACCTGCACTGGATCGATCACAGGTTATAGTATGGAACAGGCACTACTACAAACCAACTGTTATTACAAACCATAAATCTAATTAGTTTTACAGATTATTCAAATTTTATTACAAACCTCTAGACTATCCAAGCGTCCCAAAATAGTCTACCTGAAATACACACCACTATTTACAAGCACTCGACTTCTGACCAAACCTGGATCTCAAGCTTGCTCTGGCTTAGCTGAAAGATTAAATTGATAAACAAGTATGAGCGAAAAAAATGCTCAGCAAGCAATATAAAATGTACTTGAAATGATAAACCACATTCCAATAATAACTGAACAAAAGAATAAAAACAGTAATATTTGATCATTAATAAAAGCTTCACAAACTATCAACAATAAACGATAACTTTTAGATTGGAATCTAACTCCGACGGACGTACTATCACATGCTGATCAGCCCGTGTGATAGCACAAGGTCATGATTCATAGAAACATGTCCCCAAAATACGAGTACTCAATTAAAAAGGCAATATACCTGCCTGTGGCAAAAATGGTGTCATAATATTTCATATAACACGTAGAAATAGCCCTCCGCTGGACCGTCCGTCCCGGTCACTTACGCATTCATCCAATCCATAAAACATTTTGATCAAAGGAGCCGAATCAAAGGACATCCTTAACCATATAACTCCCCATTTCTCATGGTCCAGAGTTATCTTAACAATCGATGGCGAAATAGCTAGAACAATTAGTTATTCGCTAATCTCAATTCAATGTTCCACTGTATAGAGTGATTTATAGCGAAATATATAAAACGTTTAACTATTCTGAACTTAGAATAGTATGGAAATCGAAAGAATAAAGTTCAGAGTCAATATCAATTGAATGATAAATGAAGATAGAGGTACTTGCATAATATAATTCAAAATAAACGTCACTTGAACGATAAGTGAAGTTAGGGGTACTTGCCTGGTATGCTCAATAACCTCTTACTTTAACTCTGCTTCTAACTGATAGTTACTATCTTCATCTAGCACTTGACTGCACTCCTTGCTACTCGATTCTATAAACAAAAGGACTATCTTAATTGACAGAACTAAACTCAATCGACGTAACTATACGTCTTGACATCTACCCGATCGTTTATAACTAGCATGGTATTTTAAAACTATAACAGATAGCATGTATATCACGTAACACGTAATCATGGCATTTATATAACACGTACTCACATATTTTATGTAACACATAAGTCAAATCATTTAAAAGATACGTCTCAGTGCGTTCAGAATGAAAATCAATTCAATTTTAACATTTATCGATCAAATACCGACTTAAACTAATATATAAATCAAATGACATTGCAATACAAAAGAAATTAGGTTTTAAAAGTATTTTTATTAGAAGCGCAATATTTTTCTGAGTCTGTACGCGTTCGTTTCGTATTAAACGGACAAACGGTTGATTTATTATGAATTTTTGAACATTTTTCGGAATAAAACGGGTCTCCGAATTATTTAATAATTAAATAATAGGCCTCGAACACTCGAAAATAATTTTATAAAAATTATCGAGTTTGGAAAATAATTTAAAATAATATTTTAAAGCTCGAAACTATTTTTCGGAATTTTTAAATCAATTTTAAATAATTAAATCTAATTAAATCATCAATTAAAATTAATTAATGATTAATAATTAATTAATCAATTAATATTTAAATTAATTGACTAATTAAATAATTAATTATCAACTAAAATTAATTAACAAAATAATTAAGATTTATTATAGAATTAAAATAATTTTTCAGAATTAAATATAGATTTTTAGTAATTAAAAATGTATTTTTATTAATAGAACATAATTTTAAAATAATTTTTGAAAATAAAAACATCAGAAACAGAATTCCAGTTTTGCAATTGAGGTTTACAGGATCGAAACCGGGTCACAAAAAAAATAGAAATGGGTCGTCTGTTCGGGTCACCGGGTCAGTCAAGAACTGCCGGATAATTCTGCAGAATCCGGTGACCTGCAGAATTTCCGGTCAGTTCCCGGCGAACATCCGGCAGCCCTAAACTCGTCTAAAACTCCTGATTCGAACTCCATTTTTCAGTCAACGTTATTCTACAGGATTTCAGCAATTTAGACCTTGCTAAAACAATCAACAACGAATCAGTTTCGTCGGTTTCCGGCTAGCACAACCATTAAAGCCGGCGACATTCAAGAAATTCCGACGAAACTCTATTTTACTATTTACTGAACCAAATTCATCAATTAACATCTTAAAACGAAGCTTAAGACATGTATAATCAGTTCATATCATCAAAATAATCCAAAAACCACCCAATAAGAAACCCCTGATTTTCGAATAAAAACCCTAAAATCGAATTTTGAAAATTACTAATCGTTTGAATGATTTGATGGCTTAAACAGAAAGAACATGAAAATATGAACGTTTTAGTTACTCATACTTCAAATTCTGAAGTCTACATCACCCTCAAATTTGGGTTTGATTTTCAGAAATCTTCAAGAACACCAAGAACACATATTCAAGAAATTTTCAGAAATTAAAACCTTAATTTCTATATGATATCGAACTCTATTTTTGAAGTATAATATACCAAATTGACCAGAAACATGCTCTACACCATGGAAGCATCAAATCACATCAACAACATCAAGAACAAAAATTCGTAATTTAATTATCAAATAATTCGAATATAAATAAATAAATAAGAAAATTACTGTGATTTCTGGGCAGAAACTGATGATTGATTCAGAAAGAAGATTTCGAGAGCTTCGTTTTGATATGCTGCACGCCCGAATCGGAGTTCGATAACGCCTTCGTTCGTGTGTTTGATTCTCGGAAACGTATCGGTTTCTCGGGTTTTTCTCTATTTTTACGGTATTTTAACTGGTTACAAATGAATAAACGAAATAAACGAAATAAGAAATAGGCTATTTATATTTATGGAATATTGGATCATTCTGGATCGTTTTGGATCGTTAAATTAGTTGCTTAGCCGCTAAGTAACTGTAAAAACGATACAATTCAATACCAGAATTGGATAATTATCAAAACCGGGCTTTTTATAAAACACCATATGCGAACATCATGTAAAAATATCCCGTCTTTCGAGATTACAGGTTTTTATTGATTACCGAAATAACTATCGTATCGAAAATATTGCGCCGGGTCGCGCACAAGTTAAACCGTAATCCGGATCGAAAAAGTCAAAACACGGAAAATGTCCGGAATTACCAGATTAGGTTAGGAAGGAGTTTTCGAAAGAGTTTCGGGTTGTAAAAACGCAAAACGGTTGAAGTTGGAAGATTCCCGGCTTTATAAAATAATTTTATAATTATTCTGAAAATAATTAATAATTCATAAAATCATATAACATTCCAAAAATTACCAGAAAAATACCACAATTATCTATATTTTATTCTGGACATATAAAAATTCAAATATTCAAATAATGTCACATATAACATTCAGATATCTATTCTACTTTTCAGATAATTCACTAAAAATTCACATAAAATCACATAAACAATTCCGAATAATAATAATAATATTTGAAAATATATGGGATATTATAATCTACCCCCCTTAACAGGATTCTGTCCTCAGAATCAGCCTAGGAAAATAAATAAGGATACTTGGATCGCATTTCGCTTTCCAATTCCCAAGTCGACTCTTCAACCTTGGGATTCCTCCACAAGACTCGCACTAAAGATACAGATTTATTCCTAAGCACTCTTTCTTTCTTATCTAAAATCTGCACTGGTTGCTCTACAAAAGATAAATCTGGTTGGATCTCGATTGGCTCGTATTCTATCACATGGTTCGAATCAGGCAAATAATGTTTCAACATTGACACATGGAACACATTGTGAATATGTTGCATGTGAGGTGGTAACGCTAACTCGTACGCAACTTTTCCCACATGCCTCAAAATCTCAAAAGGGCCAACATAACGCGGACTCAGCTTTCCTTTCTTTCCAAATCTTGATAAACCTTTCCAAGGAGAAACTTTTAATAACACTGCCTCTCCAACTTCAAATTCCATATCTTTTCTGGTAGGATCAGCATATTTGCGTTGACGATCTTGAGCTGCTGTTAATCTTTTCCGAATGAGTTCTATTTTCTCCTTCGTCTGTTGGATCAATTCTGGACCTAAAATCTTTCTTTCACCAACTTCTTCCCAACATATTGGAGATCTGCATCTTCTCCCGTATAATGCTTCGTAAGGCGGCATTCCAATGCTGGCATGATAGCTGTTGTTGTAGGAGAATTCAACTAATGGCAAATGCTCGTCCCAACTCCCTTCAAGATCTAGTGCACATACCCTCAGCATATCTTCAATAGTCTGAATCGTCCTTTCACTTTGACCGTCTGTCTGCGGATGATACGCGGTACTCATGTTCAGCTTCGTTCCGAGACAATCTTGAAAACTTCTCCAAAATCTTGAGTTAAATCGAGGATCTCTGTCTGAAACTATGGATACTGGAACTCCGTGTCTTGTCACAATTTCTTTAAGATATAACCGTACCAATTTATCCATTGAGAATCTCTCGTTGATAGGAAGAAAATACGCTGACTTCGTCAATCTGTCAATAATAATCCAAATAGCATCATGATTCGCCCTGGTCCTCGGTAATCCGACTACAAAATCCATCGTTATATGCTCCCACTTCCATTCTGGAATGTCCAATGGTTGTATTAATCCACTGGGCCTTTGATGTTCTGCTTTAACTCGCTGGCAAGTGTAACACTTACTTACCCATTCTGCAATTTCCTTCTTCATGCTTGGCCACCAAAAGTTTTCTCTTAAGTCTCTATACATCTTCGTACTCCCGGGATGAATTGAATATCTAGAGTTGTGAGCGTCTCGAAGAATTTCCTCTTTCAACTCGGCTACATTGGGTATCCATATTCTGGAAGAAAATCTTAATATCCCTTTATCATCCTTTTGACTCCCTATTTCTTCTCCTGTCAAACTGTCTCGTTCATGGCTCATAACTTCCTCCTGACATCTTCTTATTTTCTCTAATAGTTCTGGTTGAAAAAACATTGCACATAACACCTCTATAGACATACTTGGAATACTGACCTCTATTTCTAGCTTCTCAAATTCCTTGATCAATTCTTCTGATGAAATTATCATGTTTAACCTTTCTTTTCTGCTCAGCGCGTCGGCCACTACATTTGCTTTGCCTGGATGATAGTTAATAGTACAGTCGTAATCCTTGATTAGTTCTAACCATCTTCTCTGCCTCATGTTCAATTCCTTCTGGGTGAAGATATACTTCAAACTCTTGTGGTCCGTGTAGATCTCGCACTTTTCCCCATAAAGATAATGCCTCCAAATCTTCAATGCAAATACTATAGCTGCCAATTCCAGATCATGCGTTGGATACTTTTCTTCATGTGGTTTCAACTGTCTTGAAGCGTAGGCTATCACCTTGTCATGCTGCATCAAAACACATCCCAGTCCTTTGTACGATGCGTCACTATAGATCACAAAATTTCCTTGTTCATCTGGCAAGACTAGTACTGGAGAAGATACTAATCTATTCTTTAATTCCTGGAAACTTTCTTCGCACTTCTCATCCCATTCAAATTTCTGATTCTTCCTGGTGAGCTTTGTCAATGGCGTAGCTATCTTCGCAAAATCTTGCACGAATCTTCTATAGTAACCTGCCAATCCCATGAAACTTCTTACTTCCGTTGGTGTTTTTGGCCTCTCCCAGTTGATTATGGCTTCAATCTTTGCTGGATCCACTTCCACTCCTTTATTGCTAATCACGTGCCCAAGAAATCGTACTTCTTTTAACCAAAATTCACACTTGGAAAACTTTGCGTATAACTTCTCATGTCGCAGTATCTCCAGAACTATCCTCAAATGCTCTACATGCTCCTCTTCTATTTTGGAATAGATCAAGATATCGTCTATGAACACGATCACGAATTTATCCAAATACTTCTTAAATACTCGATTCATTAGATCCATGAAAGCTACTGGTGCGTTGGTTAATCCAAATGCCATCACTAGAAACTCATAATGCCCATATCTGGTTCTAAATGTGGTCTTCGGAATGTCTTCAGGCTTGATCTTTAGTTGATGATATCCGGATCTTAAATCAATCTTAGAAAACCATACAGCGCCTCGCAATTGGTCAAACAAATCATCGATCCTTGGTAACGGATACTTGTTTTTAATGGTTAGCTTATTCAGTTCTCGATAGTCGATACACAGTCGCATACTCCCATCTTTCTTTTTGACAAACAATACTGGTGCGCCCCATGGGGATACACTGGGTCTTATAACTCCTTTCTCCAAAAGATCTTGTAGCTGAGATGCCAATTCTTTCATTTCCACTGGTGCCATCCGGTACGGGGCTTTAGAAACTGGTTCTGTTCCGGGTGCTAGATCAATTGCAAACTCAATTTCTCTGTCTGGAGGTAATCCTGGTAGATCGTCTGGAAAGACATCTGAAAATTCGTTGACAATTGGAATCGCTTCTAATGTTGGAACTTCCTTGCTGGTGTCTATCACATGGGCCAAATATGCTTCGCAATTCTGATGCAATAACTTCTTCACTTGAGCGATCGTTAAGAACTTCTTCTCTTGCTTATTTCCTCGGAATATCACCTTCTTCTTATTATCCAAGGTCTGAAGTCTCACTTTCCTATTCTTACAATCAATCTGGGCGTTATTTTCTGACAACCAATCCATTCCTAAAATAACATCAAATTCTCCCAACTTAAAAGGTATCAAGTTGGCATAGAAATGATGTCCTCCTACCTCAACATCACACCTCGGGCACACTCGGTCGACGGAAACTTGATCCTTATTAGCTAACTCTATCATTAATGCTTGTTCTAACAATTTAACTTCACAATGCAGTTTATCGACAAAACTTTGAGAAATAAATGACCTTGTAGCTCCGGAGTCAAATAAAACTTTAGCATCTATGGAGTTGACTGGAAGCGTACCTGCAACCACGTCTGAACTCTGAACAGCATCCTTCATAGTCATGTTAAATGTCCTGGTTTTTGGTTGGTCCTTTGCTGATGGTCCTTCAATTCTTGGCACATTCTGAGATGGAGCACCTGTAAGCCTTGGGGTGTTGCTCGTCGTACCCTGAGTTGGGCAATTCCTGGAAATATGCCCTGGCTTTCCACACTTATAACATCCAGTTCCCACATTCTGACCTTGAGTCGGATTCTGACACACATTAGCAAAGTGTCCCTTCCTGCCGCACTTGAAACACGTCACATTAGCATTACAATTCCCAAAGTGCTTCCTACCACAAAACTGACAATCTGGTATTGGTGGACGATTGGGCCTCTGCTGATTTGAATTCTGAAAACGGTTGCCTTGTCCTCCATTTCCTGATTGTGGTCTTCTGAATCCCATATTCCTATTACCCTGAAACTCTGGCCTTCTGTTGAAACGGCCCTGAAAATTACTTGACTGCTGACCTCCCTCTGAGGTTTCCATTTTCCTTTTCTTCCCATCCTTTCCTTTCTGTGACATATCACTCC
Organism: Apium graveolens; assembly: GCF_009905375.1. NCBI lineage: Eukaryota > Viridiplantae > Streptophyta > Magnoliopsida > Apiales > Apiaceae > Apium > Apium graveolens. The sequence continues at coordinate 233,072,338 of NC_133648.1, read as the reverse complement.
TACTCTCAATCACCATTGCCTTCTGAACCACTGCCACATATGAAGTCAACTCAAACATGGCTACTCTGTTCTGAATCCAAAACTTCAATCCCTGTTCAAACCTTCTGGCTTTCTTTTCATCCGTATCAACCTGGTCTGGTACGAACCTTGCTAACTCAGTAAACTTAGCCTCGTATTCCGCCACGGTAAGATCACCCTGGGTCAGATTCAAGAACTTAATCTCCATTTGATTCTTCATATACCTCGGGAAATACTTCTCCAGGAACAACTCTGTGAATCTCTCCCAAGTTATAAACTCACCTCCTTCCAATGCTCGCGCGGATTCCCACCAATAGTTCGCCTCGCCCTTCAAAAAGTAGCTTGCAAACTTGGTCTTCTGCTCAGTTCCTGCTCCGACTAATTCAAAAGCCTTTTCCATTTCCTTGAGCCATGCATTGGCTTCCACAGGATCAGCACTTCCCTTGAACTCAGGTGGCTTCACTGCTTGAAACTGCTTAAAAGTCACTGCTGGTGGTGCTGTTGCTTGCTGCTGTTGTTGCTGTTGTTGCTGTTGTTGCTGTTGTTGCTGTTGTTGCTGCTGCGTAAGATGTAACATCTGCTGCTGCATCAGTCCCAACATCTGGATAATCGCTGGATCTGTACGACTCTCGGTATGATCCTCTCCTGAATTATTCCTTTTCTTTGGAGCCATTATTCTGGTAAGAAACAAGCAATATATATAATAATCTGTCAAGCATTGTGTCAAATATGTAGCAATTCCTTAGCATATTAAAGTTCGCAAACAATATCTCTTCCTTGAATATCATAAACTTGCTACCATATTAACACAAGCGACATGATTATCACATAATCCTGCTTATTATCTCGAGAATAATAACATAAAGAAAATTTACTCCGAATTATCCAAACCTTTTAAATCCTTGCTCGAAATCTTAACTAACCCAACAAAATAGCAGGGCAATGACACAAGGCCTAAAGCTAAACGCAAAACAGGAAACCTAAACAACTTAACTATAACCCAGCCCAATATCCTAAATTTAATCCTATAAAAGCTAAATATACGCGCCTATCTTATGTGATCTTCCTATGACTCATCTATGACAATCCTACGCCTGTTTCAGTGACCATAACCTGTAGCTCTGATACCAACCTGTGACGCCCTCCAAACCCGGGGTCTAGATTTGGGGGTCACTTGCCACTAAATTATAATAAAATAATCACAGCGGAATAATATAATAAATACGACCCCTTTTACCTGCACTGGATCGATCACAGGTTATAGTATGGAACAGGCACTACTACAAACCAACTGTTATTACAAACCATAAATCTAATTAGTTTTACAGATTATTCAAATTTTATTACAAACCTCTAGACTATCCAAGCTTCCCAAAACAGTCTACCTGAAATACACACCACTATTTACAAGCACTCGACTTCTGACCAAACCTGGATCTCAAGCTTGCTCTGGCTTAGCTGAAAGATTAAATTGATAAACAAGTATGAGCGAAAAAAATGCTCAGCAAGCAATATAAAATGTACTTGAAATGATAAACCACATTCCAATAATAACTGAACAAAAGAATAAAAACAGTAATATTTGATCATTAATAAAAGCTTCACAAACTATCAACAATAAACGATAACTTTTAGATTGGAATCTAACTCCGACGGACGTACTATCACATGCTGATCAGCCCGTGTGATAGCACAAGGTCATGATTCATAGAAACATGTCCCCAAAATACGAGTACTCAATTAAAAAGGCAATATACCTGCCTGTGGCAAAAATGGTGTCATAATATTTCATATAACACGTAGAAATAGCCCTCCGCTGGACCGTCCGTCCCGGTCACTTACGCATTCATCCAATCCATAAAACATTTTGATCAAAGGAGCCGAATCAAAGGACATCCTTAACCATATAACTCCCCATTTCTCATGGTCCAGAGTTATCTTAACAATCGATGGCGAAATAGCTAGAACAATTAGTTATTCGCTAATCTCAATTCAATGTTCCACTGTATAGAGTGATTTATAGCGAAATATATAAAACGTTTAACTATTCTGAACTTAGAATAGTATGGAAATCGAAAGAATAAAGTTCAGAGTCAATATCAATTGAATGATAAATGAAGATAGAGGTACTTGCATAATATAATTCAAAATAAACGTCACTTGAACGATAAGTGAAGTTAGGGGTACTTGCCTGGTATGCTCAATAACCTCTTACTTTAACTCTGCTTCTAACTGATAGCTACTATCTTCGTCTAGCACTTGACTGCACTCCTTGCTACTCGATTCTATAAACAAAAGGACTATCTTAATTGACAGAACTAAACTCAATCGACGTAACTATACGTCTTGACATCTACCCGATCGTTTATAACTAGCATGGCATTTTAAAACTATAACAGATAGCATGTATATCACGTAACATGTAATCATGGCATTTATATAACACGTACTCACATATTTTATGTAACACATAAGTCAAATCATTTAAAAGATACGTCTCAGTGCGTTCAGAATGAAAATCAATTCAATTTTAACATTTATCGATCAAATACCGACTTAAACTAATATATAAATCAAATGACATTGCAATACAAAAGAAATTAGGTTTTAAAAGTATTTTTATTAGAAGGGCAATATTTTTCTGAGTCTGTACGCGTTCGTTTCGTATTAAACGGACAAACGGTTGATTTATTATGAATTTTTGAATATTTTTCGGAATAAAACGGGTCTCCGAATTATTTAATAATTAAATAATAGGCCTCGAACACTCGAAAATAATTTTATAAAAATTATCGAGTTTGGAAAATAATTTAAAATAATATTTTAAAGCTCGAAACTATTTTTCGGAATTTTTAAATCAATTTTAAATAATTAAATCTAATTAAATCATCAATTAAAATTAATTAATGATTAATAATTAATTAATCAATTAATATTTAAATTAATTGACTAATTAAATAATTAATTATCAACTAAAATTAATTAACAAAATAATTAAGATTTATTATAGAATTAAAATAATTTTTCAGAATTAAATATAGATTTTTAGTAATTAAAAATGTATTTTAATTAATAGAACATAATTTTAAAATAATTTTTGAAAATAAAAACATCAGAAACAGAATTCCAGTTTTGCAATTGAGGTTTACAGGATCGAAACCGGGTCACAAAAAAAATAGAAATGGGTCGTCTGTTCGGGTCACCGGGTCAGTCAAGAACTGCCGGATAATTCTGCAGAATCCGGTGACCTGCAGAATTTCCGGTCAGTTCCCACCGAACATCCGGCAGCCCTAAACTCGTCTAAAACTCCTGATTCGAACTCCATTTTTCAGTCAACGTTATTCTACAGGATTCCAGCAATTTAGACCTTGCTAAAACAATCAACAACGAATCAGTTTCGTCGGTTTCCGGCTAGCACAACCATTAAAGCCGGCGGCATTCAAGAAATTCCGACGAAACTCTATTTTACTATTTACTGAACCAAATTCATCAATTAACATCTTAAAACGAAGCTTAAGACATGTATAATCAGTTCATATCATCAAAATAATCCAAAAACCACCCAATAAGAAACCCCTGATTTTCGAATAAAAACCCTAAAATCGAATTTTAAAAATTACTAATCGTTTGAATGATTTGATGGCTTAAACAGAAAGAACATGAAAATATGAACGTTTTGGTTACTCATACTTCAAATTCTGAAGTCTACATCACCCTCAAATTTGGGTTTGATTTTCAGAAATCTTCAAGAACACCAAGAACACATATTCAAGAAATTTTCAGAAATTAAAACCTTAATTTCTATATGATATCGAACTCTATTTTTGAAGTATAATATACCAAATTGACCAGAAAAACATGCTCTACACCATGGAAGCATCAAATCACATCAACAACATCAAGAACAAAAATTCGTAATTTAATTATCAAATAATTCGAATATAAATAAATAAATAAGAAAATTACTGTGATTTCTGGGCAGAAACTGATGATTGATTCAGAAAGAAGATTTCGAGAGCTTCGTTTTGATATGCTGCACGCCCGAATCGGAGTTCGATAACGCCTTCGTTCGTGTGTTTGATTCTCGGAAACGTATCGGTTTCTCGGGTTTTTCTCTATTTTTACGGTATTTTAACTGGTTACAAATGAATAAACGAAATAAACGAAATAAGAAATAGGCTATTTATATTTATGGAATATTGGATCATTCTGGATCGTTTTGGATCGTTAAATTAGTTGCTTAGCCGCTAAGTAACTGTAAAAACGATACAATTCAATACCAGAATTGGATAATTATCAAAACCGGGCTTTTTATAAAACACCATATGCGAACATCATGTAAAAATATCCCGTCTTTCGAGATTACGGGTTTTTATTGATTACCGAAATAACTATCGTATCGAAAATATTGCGCCGGGTCGCGCACAAGTTAAACCGTAATCCGGATCGAAAAAGTCAAAACACGGAAAATGTCCGGAATTACCAGATTAGGTTAGGAAGGAGTTTTCGGAAGAGTTTCGGGTTGTAAAAACGCAAAACGGTTGAAGTTGGAAGATTCCCGGCTTTATAAAATAATTTTATAATTATTCTGAAAATAATTAATAATTCATAAAATCATATAACATTCCAAAAATTACCAGAAAAATACCACAATTATCTATATTTTATTCTGGACATATAAAAATTCAAATATTCAAATAATGTCACATATAACATTCAGATATCTATTCTACTTTTCAGATAATTCACTAAAAATTCACATAAAATCACATAAACAATTCCGAATAATAATAATAATATTTGAAAATATATGGGATATTACATACCTTAAGGGTACAACTGATCTAGGATTGTGGTATCCTAGGGAATTAGACTTTAAGCTAATAGGTTACTCAGATGCAGATTTTGCAGGGTGCAAAATTGGCAGGAAAAGCACAAGTGGAAGCTGCCAATTTCTTGGAGGCAGATTAGTTTCTTGGTTTAGCAAAAAACAAAAGTCAATTTCCACATCAACTGCAGAGGCAGAGTACATTGCTGCAGGAAGCTGTTGTGCACAAATTCTTTGGATGAAGAATCAGTTACTGGATTATGGGTTAGAATTTTCTAAAATCCCTATTTACTGTGATAATCAAAGTGCTATTGCTATGACAGGTAATCCAGTTCAGCACTCAATGACAAAGCACATCAGTATTAGGTACTACTTCATAAGGGAACATGTGATGGAAGGTACAGTGGAATTGCATTTTGTTCCAACAGATCAACAACTAGTAGATATCTTCACAAAACCACTGTGTGAAGCTACTTTTACAAGATTGGTAAATGAACTTGGAATGGTTTCAGGTTCTTCCTCTAAATCTGTTTAGTTTATGTTCTAATACATCAGACTTTATGATCAGTATTTACAGATATTACTCTCTTTATGTAATATGTGCTTAAATTGTAATTTACCTAAGTGCTAATTGTTGTCTGATATGAATTTCTAAACTCTGATAGTGATATGAATGTTTATGTGACTATTCAATCCAATGAGGATAACTGTGCTAGATGCTGACCTAGTAGTCTCTAATATACTAAAGATCCCATGTTTGAAGTAATTGTTTATGTGGAAATCTTTTAACACAAGCAAATTCTGATATTGAGCTTGGTTAGGTTTACTTTGTGTATCTTATTACTAAGTCAAAAACTAGAATAATGCTTCTTATCTGTTAAGTTCTGATGTTGGTAAATCTCATGGATGTACTAAGTGCTGATAAGCCTCACTTATCAAAATAAAAAGTAAAGAAAAAAATAAATATCAGGTACTCCTTTGAGATCTAGAGAAAAATGTATTTGGAAGGAAAGACCCAAGTGCATTGCTGGTATTAAGTAATATGCATTAGAAAAGAAAAATAAAATTTTCTTGGTGACTTTTCACATTCTCTGATTACTGGAGAAATACTCTGATAATAGCATAAATTCTGATAAGCAGTCGTGACTCACTTACACAGAGAAGCCACTACAAAAAGGAATTTCAAAAGATGCATAAAATGAGCACAAAACAGTTGAGGTGGATTCATGCTGAACTCATTCTATAGTAGACTTCAGACTAATGACAGATTTTGAGCACAGTTTTTAGTTATGCCTTATTTCTAAGATGTACTGAAGTGAATCAGACTTTACTCTTTGTTTGATATTTAGCTTAATGCACACACTTACACTCCATATGAATGATGAAAATTACTGTGGTGATCAATGTTGTTTTAGATGAACAGGTTAAGTGTCAGTTGCATAAATTCTGAGGACAAGTTCTGATGGAAGTTCTGATGATTAAGTTCTGTTGAAACCATATCAGTATTTGTGTGAAGAATTACAGAAATAAACATTCACTTTTTGAGTAAAGGAGCCATATTCTGATGACTATTAAATTATGATAATAATCAAGTTCTGATGCTGACGTGGCAGTATTTATTTCCTTGATTTATTTTTACGTCAATACTTGAATGATTATATTTTATCATAATATTGGTTTATGTGAGATAAAGACAGTAATAATCATTTGTTTAGTGGGAACCGTTTTTTTAAAAAAAACTGCATGTGCATGGTAATCATTACTTCTTTCCCGTGCCCATTAACTTTTGTCTTAATTACTGCATGGCTAACATGTATATAGTCTGTTCCACTTCTCAATAATTGCTGTCAAGTGGAGCGTATAAGTAAAAGAGATAAAAGATTTTAAAAATATTTTACTTACATTTCTTTCTATACTCTCTCTCTTTTTCTTATTTTCTCACATTCTCTGACGGTTTTCTATACAGACATTTTATCAAACACCTTTCAGGCACTCTAAATTCTCACTCATTTTCAATGGCACCCAAGGATATAATCTTTAATGGAGCAAAGTTCGTCCCCAATAACTATGCTGCCATTCTCACTAAGAGTGAAGCTCCTTCGGAACTTCATTTTATTCGGGATTTCTTATCTTATAGTGAAATTGGGTTCACTTTGATGCATCCATCCTATTTATCTGGAACTCAAGTTCTGATGTTTTGGCGTACAGGACTTTATGATGGTGGTGGTAAGCATTGGACTCCAAGCATCGTGTTTACAGCAAAGGAGGTTGAGTATGTTGTTACTCCGGCAACAGTTCGAAAAGCTCTACCCCTACCTTAAAACTGTAAATTCAGTTTTGCTGTGGAGGAGCCCTTGCTACAACAAATGATGGCTAATCGTGGGTATGAATAGAGTTTGGCTAAGTTGGGTCAACTCAAACGCCGCCCATATATTCAAAAGGCATGGAGCTTCTTCTTCGATTATATCACAAAGACGTTTGCCAACCAGTGCTCAAATTTTGATGTCATTCCTATTCTGACACAACAAATTGGGTATGCACTCTAAAACCGGTCTCATTTTGATTATGCAAAGATTGTGTTATATTTTATAGGAGATAGAATGAAAGAGGACAGTAATGTAGTTTACTTTTCTAGGTTCTGTCAGTTAATTTACAATTACTGTACATCAGATGAACCACAACTAGCAAGTGAACTCATAGAACTTTTTAGGTTAGCAAAAAGGGCTTTTACTGATCTCTTAACTGCTGACAACAAGAAGGGAGTTTTGAGACCCCTTAGAATTCCTTTATCAGTAAAGCAAGCTCTGGCAAATGCTGATTATGATACCTATTCATTGCTATATCCTGATGTCCAACCCACCAACACACAACAGCCATCAGAACCAACCATTAATCAAACATAGCAACCACAAGCATCAACACATAATCAAGTAAAACCTTCTCCTTCTAGAGCAAAGAGGACTAAGATAGTACCTCAGTCACAGCAGAAAAGAAGGAAGATGATTTTAAGAGATGAGTCTGATGATGAGGTACAGGTTCAACCATCAGAACCTGTTGCTGAAGTAGCTGAGAAGGTCTCTTCTCAGAAAGCTCAAGAAACTGGGATTTCTAGGCCCTTAAAAAGGCTTAGAAAGCTAAACTCTGATGATGAATCTCCCAGATTCTCTCCATCAGCTAAGAGACTTAAAAAGCAAAGAGCAAGGAGGGCTGTAGAATCATCAATCTCTGAAGAAGGAATGGAAGCAGCAGCTGAGGAAGGAGGTCAGGAATCTCTGATCTCAAAAGACCCAATTGTGATTGAATCTCTTCCCACTACTGTGTTGGATTTTAAACGCAGCGGGGGCATGGCAAAACACTTTTACACATATAAAATCCAAATAAAAGCATATAAATCGTGAATAAAAATTCGAGGGATCGAATCTAACCTTTAAAAATAATTCGGAGACAACGATCAGAGATCCTTAGCAGTTGCTCCTCAAGTATGAAGCACTCCACCGGTATCCACCAAGAAAATGATGTTAAGGAGGAGGAAGGAGGTGGAGAGAATTGGGTTTTCCAAACTTTTTGGGTTTTCGGGTTTCGATGGGGTTAGAATAAAATTAGGGTCTATAATAGTGTATTTATAGGCAAAATTTTCAGCTGAAATTTTCCCATAAATATTATTATTATTATCCCATTTATTATTCTCATTAATAATTAAAACACCTTTTAATCATTAATTCTTTTTCTAAACACTTTAGAAATAATTCTCTCTCTTGATTTAATTTCCCAAAAATTAAATCCTTAATTAATAATATTAAGAACTTTTCTTAATTAATTTATAATCAATTAAATCTCATTTAATCAATTATCAAATTTGCCAATTAATTATTTATTTCACAAATAAATAATTATTTAGCCATTATTAATTAATTCCTCCACCATTAAATCATTCTCTTTTTATGGTGTGACCCTATAGGTTCAATATTAAGCCGGTAGTAGAAATAAATAATAATAAAACTATTTTATCATTATTTATATAAATTCTCTAATTTCTTAAATATGATTAACTAATTAATCATATTTATTCTACATCGTGAGGGATACTTCTCAGCATATCGCGACTATCCGGATAATATGAATTCACTGCTTAGAATACCAAGAACCTATTCAGTGAATAGTTACCGTACAATAAACTCCTTCTACCCTACAATGTTCCGATTAAAAACAAGGCATGGATCTCGTGTCAAGCCTATCTAATTCAATCACTTGCTTACCATTTACTATGCGTAGTTCTATGCAATTTAGAAACTCCTTTCTAATTTCATTCACTCTGGCCAGAGATTCCTGAACTAGCATAAGTGGATCAGCCTTGAACATTCGCTTCCTTCACTGGAAGGGGTAGATCCTTTATTGATCATACACTATCTTCGTGTACAAATTCCTATAGCCAGAAGAGCCCTAATAATTGTCCCTGGAGACTAAGAACTAAACCAAAGCATAGTTCAGTGTACACAAGATTACTATGATGACCTCAAGTCTAAGGATACTTGTACAACTATCACTCTGCGAACAATCGCTGACACGTGAGTGAACTCCATCAGTTGTTCAGCTGTGCGAGTCATGTTCAGTGAACTTATTCTATAATAAGCACCTACATACTAGCTATAGTGTCATCACACAAATGTCTATGAGAACAGACATCCTTCATAATGAAGCAAGCATAGTATGTACCGATCTTTGCGGATTATTAATTACCAGTTAGTAATCCTATGACCAGGAACTATTTAAGTTTAGAGTTATCATCTTTTTAGGTCTCACTATTATGATCTCATCATAATCCATTAAAAGCTTTACTCTAAACTATGGTATATCTTATTTAAACACTTAAATAGATAGAGCCCGTAATAAAAACAAAACAAGTCTTTTATTAATATCAATGAAATCAAAACAGATTACATAAAAGTTATTCCTAAATCCTAATACACGATTGGACTTAGGACATATTCCTTTCAATCTCCCACTTGTACTAAAGCCAATCACTCTGGTATCTAATACCCATTTTGACGATCAAAGTGACTTTCATAAAGTAGCTTTGTGAGTGGGTCTGCTATGTTGTTATGTGTGTCAACTCTATTTCAATACAACACAAGAAATGTTATCGCGCTCCCACTAACCCTTTTGTAGACGAATGGTTCATCTACGTTTTTGATAAAATCAAACTCTTTGATTGTCTCATCAAAACGAATGTTCCATCTTTCGAGAAGCTTGCTTTAAACCACATATTGTTCGCAGCAGCTTACACACTAGGTTTTATTTCCCTTGGAAAGAAAACCATCTGGCCATTTGCCAGATTTCATAGTCATAGTAAGCAGCATTCGCAAGCAAAATCCGAACTGATTTTAACAGGGCTACAGGTAAAAAGTTTCATCAAAGTCAATCCATTGCCTTTGTTTGAATCCTTTTGCCACAAGCCTGGCCTTAAAGGTCTCCACCTGGCCATCTGCTCTAATCATTCTTTCGTATACCGTATACATAGATTCCATTCCGGATTTCATGGCACTATGCCATTTCTCAGAGTCAACACTACTCATAGCCTCATTATAGGTCACAGGGTCGTCATCTTCAATGACTGATAACTCATTGTTATTCTCAATGACAAGGCCATAATACCCCTCAGGTTGGTGAGACACTTTCCCTGACCTATGAATGGGTTGTTCCACAAATGGTTGTTCAGTCAGAACAGGTGTTTCCACTTGATCCGTAGTAGTTTGTGCTTCTTGAACTTCATCAAGTTCAATTTTGCTCCTACTGTTTCCTTCAAGGATAAACTCCTTTTCCAAGAAGGTAGCATGTCTGGATACAAACACCCGATGATCGGTGTAAAATTAATACCCTAAAGTCTCTTTAGGATATCCCACAAAACTACATTTTACGGATCGATATTCCAGCTTATCTGGGTCAACTTACTTGACATAAGCTGGACATCCCCAAATCTTAACGTGTTTAAGACTCGGTTTCCTTTCTTTCCATATCTCATACGGAGTTTGAGGAACATATTTGGAAAGCACCTTATTCATTAAATATGCTGAGTTTTCCAATGCATAACCCCATAGGAATACTGGAAGATTTGCATAGCTCATCATGGACCGAACTATGTCTAACAAAGTTCGATATCTTCTTTCAGATACCAATCTGGAGGAGTCCACTGGGAGACTATACCATTTACTTTGAGATAATCTAGAAACACTCCATTAAATTATTCACCACCTCGATCTAATCGAAGAATTATAATACTATGTTTGGTTTGTTTCTCCACTTCATACTTATACTCTTTGAACTTTTCAAAGGCTTTAGACTTGTGTTTCATCAAACACATATCCGAATCTAGATCTATTATCCATGAAAGTAATGAAGTATGAAAATCCACCCATGGCTTGCGTAGACATTGGTCCACATACATCTGTGTGTACCATTCCTAGAAAATTTGCAGCCCTCTCTCCATGTCTACTAAATGGAGACTGCAGTGCCACAACGAAGTGAGATTTTCATCATCCCTTTTCTTTTATTAGTTTGTTCAATCTGAAGTAAATTATGTCACATATATACAGACCATTATTTAAAGCACCACGTCCATAAAGAATATTATCTCTAAGAATAGAACATTCATTATTCTCAATAATAAATGAAAAACCAGCCAAGTCTAACATGGGAATAATATTCCTCACAATCGAGGGAACAAAATAACAATTATTTAAAACAATAGTCTTGCCCGTAGGCATATGTAAATGAAATGATTCTACATCTTCAGCAGCAACTCTTGCTCCATTTCCCATCAGTGGAATCACCTCCTCTTCCTCAAGAGTCCTACTTCTCCTTGGTCCCAGCAACAAATTGCAGATATGAGAACCACAGGCGGTATCTAATACCCAAGTAGAAATTTGATTTAATGACATATTCACTTCTATCATGAACATACCTGAATCAGAAGCGGTAGTCTCACTACCCTTCTTCTTCTTCAATTCTGTAAGGTAAACCTTGCAGTTCCTCTTCCAGTGCCCCATCTTGTTACAGTGAAAGCAAACAACTTTGCTCTTGGGGTCTTCAGCTTTTGGTGGAACCGGCTTTTCTTCACCTACTTTCTTCTTCTTGGAAGAGTTCCTCTTCCTTTTCTTACGATTGGAACCTTTACCAATTAGAAGAACAAAACTCTTCTTAGGGGGAAACTTCGATTCCGCAGTCTTCAACATGTTGTGGAGTTCAGGCAGGCTGACATCCAACTTATTCATGTGAAAGTTCACAACAAACTGCGAGAACGAACTCGGAAGCGATTGCAAGACCAAGTCTTGGCTCAGCTCCCCATCCATGGCAAAACCAAGTTGTCCAAGACGTTCAATCAAATTGATCATCTTAAGTACATGGTCATTCACAGATGATCCCTCAGACATCCTACAACCGAACAGCTCCTTCGATATCTCATATCGAGCTGTCCTCCCCGCCATATCATACAACTCTTGTAGATGCATGAGGATAGTGTGAGCATCCATATGCTTATGTTGCTTCTGTAGCTCAATGTTCATGGAAGCTAGCATGATGCATTGAGCAACATTTGCATCATCTATCCACTTACGATACATAACATGTTCATCATTATGTGCATCACTAGCAGGTTCAGTAGACTTAGGTGAGTCAATCACGTATTCCAGCTTCTCAATCCTGAGAACAATTCTCAAGTTTCGAAGCCAGTCAGCATAATTAGGACCAGTCAATTTATGAGCATCTAGTATGCTCCTGAGTGATAGTGCAGAAGACATAATGTATATTGTAAATCTGTAAATGATAAACACATAACAACACTTAGCAAATATTCGATTTCATTTTAAAAACACTATATGAATCGGGTCTTTATTCATAAGTGGCTCCCACTAGTTTTCCTAATTTATTCAACCCTCTACGTGAAAAATTAAGCATTCATAATGCTAGTGGGAATAGGGATCCTACATTCCATTACACAACCCCGGCTGTGGCACGAAACGCCATGTAATGTTCAATAGGCAGACAACTCTTGTCAATTACATCTTATGTTATTCCCTAATCAAACTTTAGCCTCTTGAATAATTGAGTCACGGCTGTGGCACGACAAACTCAATATTCTAAGTCAAGTCTAACCCAACATTCCGTACAATTGAATCAGTCCCCAAAGGCCCACGGCTGTGGCACGTAACGACCTTTAGATTCTTATTCAATGTACACATCTCTATGTAATAGACAAGTATTTCTTATTTCGAATCAAAGCCCTCGGCTGTGGCACGAAATGACAATGATTCAAAAATAAGAACTACTTTCTACCATGTTGGAAGGCTATGACCGACACAAGCCCGTTGTATCATTGGCCAATTACTACTTGATATTATTTAATTTTAGAGGGATTATATTACGTTACAATCATAATCATATTATAAAGAAATTCTTCCTTTTAAATTAAATATTTCAAATCAATAATCAATAATCAGATGATTCCCAGATCGGGTGGAGCATTGTCAAGAGGCGTCACTTAATAACCCTTTTTTACAGATAGAAATCTGTTGTTGACAGAATCATCCTTTCTCTCATATCGAAAATTCATATTCAATTATGTGTTTCATAAACACAAGAATCTCATGATTGTATTCATAATATTATTATTAAGGTTATGAAACAATTTCATTATACTAGGTTGTCTAACAAACGCCCTATGTTTATTTAAGTTCACCTAAATCTATCATCGCATGATAAACTAAGCATATATCACTTATATCAACATGAATAAACATCAAGGTAGGCATGTTACATCATCTAGCATATTAGAACAAGCAATATACATCTCTATGTATCACAAGAAGCATTTAAAATCAATTCAAACGATCAAAAACAGCTTTAAAACACTTCATGGAATATAAACAGTTTAAAACTTTTATATAAACTAAAATTGATCACTCCATTAGATCCGTCTCGAAAAAACGAATCCAACGGTATATTGCACGCCTAAAACAGAGTTACGAAACTCCCAGAAAATCAATTTTAAAATCAACAGACGGGCTGTAACGCATTACAGGAACGCGTTACAAGCCCTGTAACGCATTCCGGTGATGCGTTACACCCCTTTTAAGCCATTAAAGGGTGTAACGCATTCCGTGAATGCGTCACAGGTGTGTAACGCATTCGCAGAATGCGTGACACCCCTATTATTTTTTTTTTATTTTTTTTTTCAGCAGTCGTCACCATCTTCTTCTCGAACTGCGCGCCTGACAACTCTGATCTACTTTTCTCCATGCATTACATCACAGACAGCAGTACATATTATGCAGAAAAGCAATACAAACATATATATATACTATATATACATATATTTACTTATTTAATTTACAAATTTTAATTACAAGAACTTCAAAAATTCATAATAAAAAATCTATACATCATAAAATTATGAAAAAAATACCCAGACGATCTACAACACTTGTAGAACCCAGATCAACATTCAAAATTATTCTGAGAAACGATTTCTCATCAGACAAAATTAATCCATGATATAACTTATAAAAATCATAATTAATTCATACAAGCACATAAAATTCTGAAATTTTTACCACAGATCTATATGCATACAACATATGCTCTGATACCAATGTTGGATTTTAAACACAGTGGGGGCATGGTAAAACACTTTTACACATATAAAATCCAAATAAAAGCATATAAATTGTGAATAAAAATTCGAGGGATCGAATCTAACCTTTTAAAATAATTCGGAGACAACGATCAGAGATCCTTAGCAGTTGTTCCTCAAGTGTGAAGCACTCCACCGGTATCCACCAAGAAAATGATGTTAAGGAGGAGGAGGAAGGTGGAGAGAATTGGGTTTTCCAAACTTTTTGGGTTTTCGGGTTTCGATGGGGTTAGAATAAAATTAGGGTCTATAATAGTGTATTTATAGGCAAAATTTTCAGCTGAAATTTTCCCATAAATATTATTATTATTATCCCATTTATTATTCTCATTAATAATTAAAACACCTTTTAATCATTAATTCTTTTTCTAAACACTTTAGAAATAATTCTCTCTCTTGATTTAATTTCCCAAAAATTAAATCCTTAATTAATAATATTAAGAACTTTTCTTAATTAATTTATAATCAATTAAATCTCATTTAATCAATTATCAAATTTGCCAATTAATTATTTATTTCATAAATAAATAATTATTTAGCCATTATTAATTAATTCCTCCACCATTAAATCATTCTCTTTTTATGGTGTGACCCCGTAGGTTCAATATTAAGCCGGTAGTAGAAATAAATAATAATAAAACTATTTTATCATTATTTATATAAATTCTCTAATTTATTAAATATGATTAATTAATTAATCACATTTATTCTACATCGTGAGGGATACTTCTCAGCATATCGCGACTATCCGGATAATATGAATTCACTGCTTAGAATACCAAGAACCTATTCAGTGAATAGTTACCGTACAATAAACTCCGTCTACCCTACAATGTTCCGATTAAATACAAGGCATGGATCTCGTGTCAAGCCTATCTAATTCAATCACTTGCTTACCATTTACTATGCGTAGTTCTATGCAAATTAGAAACTCCTTTCTAATTTCATTCAATCTGGCCAGAGATTCCTGAACTAGCATAAGTGGATCAGCCTTGAACATTCGCTTCCTTCACTGGAAGGGGTAGATCCTTTATTGATCATACACTATCTTCGTGTACAAATTCCTATACCCAGAAGAGCCCTAATAATTGTCCCTGGAGACTAAGAACTAAACCAAAGCATAGTTCAGTGTACACAAGATTACTATGATGACCTCAAGTCTAAGGATACTTGTACAACTATCACTCTGTGAACAACCGCTGACACGTGAGTGAACTCCATCAGTTGTTCAGCTGTGCGAGTCATGTTCAGTGAACTTATTCTATAATAAGCACCTACATACTAGCTATAGTGTCACCACACAAATGTCTATGAGAACAGACATCCTTCATAATGAAGCAAGCATAGTATGTACCGATCTTTGCGGATTATTAATTACCAGTTAGTAATCCTATGACCAGGAACTATTTAAGTTTAGAGTTATCATCTTTTTAGGTCTCACTATTATGATCTCATCATAATCCATAAAAAGCTTTACTCTAAACTATGGTATATCTTATTTAAACACTTAAATAGATAGGGCCCGTAATAAAAACAAAACAAGTCTTTTATTAATATCAATGAAATCAAAATAGATTACATGAAAGTTATTCCTAAATCCTAATACACGATTGGACTTAGGACATATTCCTTTCATACTGAACCTGACTTTACTGAAGCTCACAAATCTCCTATTCAAGAGCCAGAGAATACTCAAGAATACATGCCTACACCTCATGTGTCTCCTATCACTGATCAAGTACATGCTGATAATCCAGGTACAAGTGCTTAAATAGATATTCACAACTTGAATGTGCCTGAGGTTCTGTACTTGGAAGCTCCAACCATTCCTCAACAAACTCCACCAATAACTCCACTGCTAGATGCTGATGTCAATGCAGATGAATCTTCTATTGCTTCACATACAGTTGTTTTATCACAAGATGCTGATACTGAAGATTCTGCAAGTTCTGTTGAAATAAATGTTGAAAATACCAGTGAAGCTGCTACAACACCTCTACAAACAGCTAATAAAGCTAATTTGATTAAAAAGTTTGTGAGAGAGGATGCACCAGTACCTTGGAGTGAAACCTCCAGAGGAAGGGAATGGATCAAGGAGTGGAACAAAGTTGATTTTGTTCCTACTGCAAATATTCTTGCTGAGCACCTGGCTAAAGCTGATGAGATGCTAATGAATGATGACTTCAAAGCACAGCTCAGAGTTACTGCATTGAGTACCAGGAACCTTCAAGGTCAACACTCAATAACTCAAGCCAAGGTGGACAAAATTCAAGAAACACTGATTCAGCAAGACATGAATGTCAAATTGGACAAGAAAAGGTTTTTAAGCCAGCCTTTGACCGCATTGGGTATATAGAAAAGACTCAAGAAAAGCAGCAAGCTCAACTATCTAATATTTTAAAGAATCAAGCTGCTCAACAAGATCAACTTAATGAAATCCAAAACTCTGTGGAATTGCTTGTCTCCCTGCTTCTACCAGATGATGCCAAAAAGGGGGAGAAAGTGATTAAGTCCAAATGCAAAACTGATCAACCACTGAAGGGTAAGGATGATGATAATGAAGACCAGGGAAACTCTGAAAGGAATCTTTTAGCATCCTCCTTTCAGACAGGGAAAGATACAGTTGAACTTAAAGATGCTAAAAGGAGGATGATAAATTAACTTGAATATGCTGAGAGAACTCTTTTGAAGAACTATCTCAGAACAACTCCTGATATTCAAGAGATCATAAACCGAAGCCAAGTCAAGGACTACAACTGTTGAATTTTGAAGGATATACAGGCTAAAGCTGATATCATACTTTAAGGATGGTAAAAGCTACAAGGACTGTGAGTTCTAGTTATCTAGTCAAATTCTCATATGCATTTGTACTTAATGTTTTTGACATCATCAAATATCTATTGAACTTGTATATTATACTAATTTAGAAGTTGGGGGAGATTGTTAGATATATTTGTGATGTAATGTCTAATATTGATGTGTATTTAGTTTTCAGATCTTGACTAACAGGACAAATCAGGACTTAACTGGAAATCAGTACTTATACTGAAGTCAGAACTTAAGTTATCAGAACTTAAGATATCAGAAGATATTCATCAGGAGATAATATCAGGACTTAAGAAGACTTTTAGATAAGGAAGGTGGCTGATTGAAAGGAAAGAAGATCAAGACTAAAATAAGAAAAGATATGCATGGAGAAGAATTCTATGAAGAATAGAGGACTTGGAGGAAAAGATAATTAATTGATATATTTTAGGATGCAGACTTATATTCGATATCAATTAGAAGATTATCTTGTAACTGTGTGGTACATAAACACAGCATAGGGTTTACACTATAAGTGTTATCATTATCGAGAATATTATTCATTGTAACCCTAGCAGCTCTCGTGATATTTGTTCATCACTGAGAGAGAACAGTTCCATTGCAATATTGTTTTATTAATAAGATTATTCTGTGTTTCATACTTGTGTTCTTAATTCGATTTGATTGTACTATACACTGTATTCAACCCCCTTCTACAGTGTGTGTGACCTAACATATTCCCTTTTGGCATGGCAAATAATTAGAATTTTTACCATGGTAACTTTTACTTGGCCAAGAATCATCCAACAAAACACTTCTTCTTGTCATGCTTATGTCACCATGCTTGTGTCATCTTGTTAACACATGTTTTCTCCTTGTTGGTGTGATGACATCATCTTCCACTAACTCTTTGATTAACCCATAATTACTTGGCTAATGATCGCTTATCTGTTATACGGTTCGCTTAACTTTCCTTCTCGTTTGTCGTTTGAGGGATCATATTCGGGATTTTATTACTTGGGTTCCCCTAACCTTTCTCAATATTTTATATTCCTTTTATGATCTTCTCTTATAATCCTTGAATTTAAATTATTTTAATCATGTTACCTTATACTCAATTCTTTCGGTATCTGGTGGATTTTCGGGAAAATCAAAGTGTTCGAATTTCGATTCTGACGATCTTTACATACACTTATATACCGTATGGGGTACTAATACGATCTCAGAATATTAATAAAAGAACTCCTACATAGTGTGGCATGAAAATTTCCTTAATCAGCATAATCAGCAAAATCACTATTCATAAGGGTTACAAAAATCCAAAATATTTGGGGTTATTACACTCCTGCAAGGTAAGATTCAGACAAAAGTTTCACAAACCCCTTGAAACTATCAGGAGCTTGGTTAGCATCAGTAAAAGCTAGGTAATTTGTTCCTTTCTTTGGAATAGTAGCTCTAACAATATTGAGTGCCATTGTTGATTAGTGAGAGTGAATGGGTAAGAAAAATTAGTGAGAAATGAGTAAAAATGAGAGAGAAATCGGTTTTGGATTGAAAAGCTAGGTCACTTGAGATCTCGAAAGTTGTAAGTATGTATATGTATCGAGATGTCTGGGTATTTATAGTAAAAGTAAATGTCTTGTCGAGAACTCAAAAATAGACGTTTGGAATTAGTCTATCGAGAAGTCATTTTAAGAAATGAAAAATATATCGATAAGTCATTTTATTTATTCTTGTAGAGACCTAAAAAATAAGCTTATCGAGATGTCAAATAAATACCCAATTTATCCAAAATGGATTGAATCTGATTCTACTTTTATTTGAATAAATTAAAACTAAAATTAGAATAATTTTGCAAAAAGTATTTTACCAAAATAATTTACAGATTAAATTATTTCAGTTTTGAGTTATTGATAAGTCTAAAATAATTCTTGTAGAGAACTCTGTAAGTTAACACTTGTAGAGAACTCTACAATGACTTATCGATAAGTCATAATAAAGCTTATCGAGAAGTCACTCGAGAAGTCAGTAAATTGACTTATCGAGAACTCATTCGAGAAGTCTTAAAATGACTTCTCGATAAGTCAATTAGAGTTATCGAGAACTCAGTTTTCTATATACTTTTGAACAGTTTAAGTATGCCTTGTGTTAATTTTACATATTAAAGATATAAATTAGCAACTTAGCAGTTTACTTAGAATTTGAAAAATTCCAAGTTAAATTTTTATTTTTGAAAAATAAATATGCAGAGATTTTTGAAATATTTATAATTCATATTTCAGTTAATTTCTAATTAAATCAAATTAATTTTGATTTACAAGAAATAAATATGCTGCAACACATTAGCTGAGTTCTTGCCTTAGGATGAATAATTAAGCATTCCAATTTCACCTACAAGACTAGTGAAAGTTGCTTCATCCAAAGGTTTAGTAAAAATGTCAGCTAATTGTTTTTCTGTTGGAATAAAAATGAGTTCAATGGTACCATTTGCAGCATGT
The DNA here is from genome assembly GCF_009905375.1 of Apium graveolens. Taxonomy (NCBI): domain Eukaryota; kingdom Viridiplantae; phylum Streptophyta; class Magnoliopsida; order Apiales; family Apiaceae; genus Apium; species Apium graveolens. The sequence continues at coordinate 233,052,504 of NC_133648.1, read as the reverse complement.
TCTCTAATAAAATGGTACCTTACATCATTGTGCTTTGTCCTAGAATGATTGACTGGATTAGCCACAATAGATATAACACTAGTATTGTAACACATAATTAGAATTTTGTGTAACACTAGGCCATAGTCCATTAGTTAATTTCTAATCCAAAACACTTGAGCACAACAACTTCCTGCAGCTATGTATTCAACTTCTGTTGTAGAAGTTGATACAGATTGTTGTTTCTTGCTATACCAGGATACAAGTCTTTGACCAAGAAATTGACAACTTCCACTAGTACTCTTTCTGTCAACCCTGCATCCAGCAAAATCTGCATCTGTGTAGCCAACAGCTTCAAAACTAGTTCCCTTAGGATACCATAATCCCAAGTTTGGAGTCCCCTTCAAGTAACTAAAAATCATCTTTACAGCCATCAAATATGATTCTTTTGGATTGGCTTGAAATCTTGCACATAGACATGTTGCAAATATGATGTCTGGTCTACTTGCAGTTAAGTAAAGCAATGATCTAATTCATCCCTCTATATCTTAAAATATCTACACTTTTTCCCTTTCTATCTTCATCCAACTTTGTTGTAGTAAACATAGGTGTAGATGCAGGTAAGCAATCAACCATGCCAAACTTTTCTAATAAATCTTTAACATACTTAGTTTGGTTGATGAAGATTCCATCACTTCTTTGACTGACTTGTAGTCAAAGAAAGTAACTTAATTCCCCCATTATACTCATTTTATATTCACTCTGCATAAGCTTCGAGAATCTTTGGCAAAGCTTTTCATTTGTAGAACCAAAGATGGTATCATCCATATAGATCTGAACTAGGATCATATCTTCACCATCTTTCTTGTAGAAGAGAGTCTTGTGTATAGTACCTCTGGTAAAACTATGTTTCTTGTAGAAGAGAGTCTTGTCAATAGTACCTCTAGTAAAACCATGTTTCAGTACGAATTCAGACAATGTATCATACCAAGCTCTAGGTGCATGCTTTAGTCCATATAGAGCCTTGAGTAACTTGTACACAAAATTTGGAAATTCTGGATCTTCAAAGGCAGGTGGCTGTTGCACATAAACCTCTTCTTCTAACTCACCATTTAGGAAGACACTTTTGACATCCATTTGATATACTTTAAAATTTGAATGTGCAGCAAATGCTAGAAAAATCCTTATTGCTTCAAGTCTTGCAACTGGAGCAAAAGTTTCATCATAATCAATTCCTTCTTCTTGTGAGTAGGCTTTTGCAACCAACCCTGCCTTGTTTCTGGTAACTATACCATTTTCATCCATCTTGTTCCTGAACACCTATTTTGTTCCAATAATGCTTCTATTCTTTGGTGCAAGAACTAACTCCCGAACTTTGTTTCTTTCAAACTGATTAAGCTCCTCTTGCATTGCAGATATCCAATCAGGATCCATCAAATCTCTAAAAGCTAATTTGATTTTAAAGCCTAAAAGGGACTATTCAAAGCTCTCAGACAAAAATCTTGTGGATCTTATGTTTGAGACACCAAGGTCAGATGAAAAGAAGTTGTTCGCAAGGTCAATTGCATTTTACAAGGATCCATCTGATTCAGTTCAAAAGAAGAGGATTGCCAAAATTTACAGGAATGGAAAAGAGATCTGTGTGGTGGCTGGACACCCTCTGTTTGTCGAAGCTAAGAAAGAAGAAAAAGGAAGGATCAAGCAAGAAAAGAAGCAGGCTGCTTTAGATGCTAAGAAGCTTAAACAAAAGAAGGAGCAAGCTGCTATCTTGGCTAAACTTCAAGCTGTCAAATCTACAACTGAGATCTCTGAAAAACCACCTGTGATTACTGAAGCTCAAGATCAACAAATGCAAAATGAACCTCCACAGAAAAGAAAGTTCATATACAAGTTTCACTCCAAAAGAAAATTGGACTTTAGTGATGAGGAAATGGAGGACTATATTCCTAAAAAGTCTACAATATCAACTCAAACATCCATGCCCTTAGTGGTGCATGAGGAATTCAAGGTGGATCCAACAAAGAACTTTTATGGTGAGCCTATTATTCCCAAGGATGAGCCATTATATTGGGAAAGTTTGCCAATTCCCGAATTTAACTTACCTATCTTCAACAAGCCAAAGAAGACAAAGATTAGAGCAACCAAGAAAGTGAAGCCTGTGAATCTTAGATCCAAGACCCTAACCAAATCTCAACCCACAGTCAACAAGAAGTATCTCTTATACATCTGTGACATCAATGAGTTTTCTGAAATAAACCTCTACTTGGACGAATTGGGAGAAGTAAGAGGGATTGATGCTCACAGACATCTTCCTGAAAGGTTGGTGTTCAAGTACAAGGGAGGGAAAGAAATCACATGGCCACTTCACAGGGTTCTTCAAGAAAGCCAGTCTGTTCTGATAAAAGTCTTCTCATCCTTCAAGAAAAACTTTGGGTTTAATGTAACTGCAAGGAAACTGGTTCTAAAGAAGATAGAAGATCTAAGGAGTAATAAAGCCATGAATGCACTTCCAAGAACTCTAACAATTCCCTTCACAGGAAAGAGAGTGCATTTGAGGCCTTATTGGCTGATGGAATTCATGGATGATAAGGGAGTTAGAAGATTCTTCAGATTGCATGACCAATTGAGTATATCTAACAATGAGACTCTATTAGAAATGCAAGAAATGCTAGATCTATCTGAAGCTGCTGAACTTGAATTCCAAAGACAACTCCAGAATCAAATAGAAGAAAACAACATGAAGCTTGGGAAGAAATCCAGACAATCAAGGAAATAGGAGCATATGCTCAGACTAGAGGAGCACCTTGAAAATTATTGTGAGAACTCTTTGTACACTTTGCTGTGTTCAATTTTCAATAAATTTTGTAGCACTTATCAGTTTTATCTAATACTTTTTAATATATATTGTTAGGGTGTTTTGTTATCATCAAGTTCCTTTTAATTTATGGCTACAATTCCAGTAGACATAAATTGGGGGAGATTGTAAGGAATATGTTGTGAACTTCATGATAAGTTAAGCAAAACACCTTAGTAGATTTAACTTAGTGAATTTTGTAGCTCTCGACGGATGATCTAATATAGTCCCAATGGATGAACCTTATAGTCCCGACGGATGACAATTTGACATCCATCGAGAGTGTAGCTTATGTAACAAATAATTACTGTAGAACATTTCTTCAAAAAACATGTTTTAGTCTAGTAGATTGTATAGGCTTATCTAAGTCATGTTGACTACTAGATTGATATATAGAATAGGTTGATCAATTGTAAATATGAGATGTCTTGTAATTATGTATAAGTGAAATAGAGTCAAGTGGCAGATAGACTCCCGACGGATGATCTACAAGACTTCCGACGGATGATCAACAAAGCTCCCTTCGGATGATCATCAAGCCTCCTAACGGATGACAAACATAGTCCTGATGGATGATCAAATTCAAAATAGATGTTGATAGTGACAACACAGTCACATGCATTGGGTGTTTGCAAAAGGAATGTGGCAGCCTGTTAAGCAGGATTTTGAGAACAAAGAAGCATTACCATTTCCATGCAAATGTGAAGATATTCAAAGATGCTGGAATAGAGTAGTGAAGTAGCATGGAGTTAGACTAGATATGTTTTGTTTTATTATCTTGTCTTACTGTCATGTAAACTTGGTGATATATAAACTGAGTGTAGCAAGTAGAACATTTTAACTAAGCAAATACATTTTCCAGAGAAACATATCAAGCTGTATTCTGTAAGAATTTCTCTGTAGTTTGTTTGTTCTACTTGTAAAGCAGCTGTGAGCTATTCAAAGCTTCACAGAGTTCTCATTCTAATATATATATATATGGTGGATACATTCAAATCCACCAGAAAGTTTTAAAGCCTTGTGTTTTATTACTTAGTGTGTTGATTTCAATTATCTTTTTATTCCGCACTTTAGCAAATCAAACACTGTTATATGTATTAAGTTAGAACATTTTAAAATCAATAAAAGGAGCCAGAATTACATTCAACCCCCCCTGTAATTCTTGTTGTATTGTTAGGGAATAACAATTGGTATCAGAGCAAGCTCTTGAAGTACAAAGAGTGTAAAGATCACAACAAACAACAAGATGAACAAAAAGGATGTTGGCGTTAAAATTCCATTTCTGGACAAAGATAATTATCACCACTGGAAGGTCTTTCCCAAGATGAGGCCTATGTGGACTGCATAGAGAGAGGTCCTCATATACCAATGAGAGCTGCAACTGGCAATGAGCCATCTGTTCCAAAACCTAGGCATGAATGGTCAGACCCTGATATTGACCAAGTCAGGAAGGATAAGAAGGCCATGAATATATTGTTCAATGGAGTTGATGGTGATATGTTTGATAACATCATTAACTTTAAAACAACCAAATAGGTTTGGGACACAATAAAGAATATATGTGATGGTACTGAGAAAGTAAGAGAGAACAAGATGCATCTCCTAATTCAGCAATATGAGCATTTCCACTATGAAGATAGTGAGTCACTCACTGATATATTTGGTAGATTTCAAAAACTACTAAATGCACTGAAGCTGCATGGAAGAGTCTATCAAACAAAAGACTCTAACCTCAAGTTCCTTAGACTTCTCCCAAAAGAGTGGAAGCCAATGACAGTCTTATTGAGAAATTCACAGGATTACAGGGAATTCACCTTGGAGAGACTGTATGGCATCCTGAAAACCTATAAGCTTGAAATAGAGCAAGATGAAAGGAAGGAAGAAAGGAAGGAAGAAAGGAGGGTTCATAGCTCTGGTTGCTGAGTTAGAGAAGGAGAAAGAGATGAAGGTAGAAGTTGTTGAATCTACTTCAAAGGTCTATGAAAGCAAGGGTAAAAGGCTGGTAGCTGAAAATAAAGATCAGTTGAGCCAAGATGACATGGATGATATTGATGAACATCTATCATTTTTATCCAGGAGGTTTACCAAGCTCAAATTCAAGAGGAATTTTGGAGCAGCTAAGCCCAACAAAAACATGGTTGATAAGTCAAAATTCAAGTGTTTCAAATGTGGCTTGGCAGGTCATTTTTCCAGTGAATGTAGAAAGTCTGATTCCAGCAAAAAGAAGTTTGAGTCTGTTAATTATAAACAGAAATACTTTGAGTTGCTCAAACAAAAGGAAAGGGATTTCATCACATAGGAGAATGACTGGGCTGCGGATAGATTGGATGAAGATGAAGAAACAAGCTATATCAATCTAGCCCTAATGGCCAAATCTGATGAAACAGAAACAAGTTCTTCAAGAAATCAGGTAATCACCACTAACCTAGCACATTTATCTAAAGCTGAGTGCAATGATGAAATAAATGACATGTTCACAGATGTATATCACCTGCGTGTTACACTTAAGTCCCTCACTAAGGAAAATGCTAAAATTAAAGAAAACAATTTATTTTTAAGTGAGAGGAATAATGTGCTAGAGTCTCAATTTATTGAATTTGAGAAATTGAAAATTGAGTGTAAGATTGCTAAGGATGAATTAACTGAGTCCTTGAAGAAAGAAGAGATTTTAAAGAAGCAGCTTGAACTAGAACATGAAGTGATTAAGGCATGGAAATCATCTAGAGATGTTCATGCTCAAATCACTAAAGTTTAAGATATTGAGTCCTTTTGCGATGCAGCCTAGAAGAAGAGTAAATAGAAGCTTGAGTCCAATTTGGTTGGAGGATTGTTGACAGATGTGGACTCGACGAATGATGAATATCATTCGTCGGATAATCAAAAGGATTATCCGTCGAGAGACAAGGAGCCACATTTGTCTACTGTGAGTAAACCAGTTAGCAAAGCTAAGCTTGCGAAGTTGAATGAGAAATATGGATCAGTTTCTAAAAACTTTATTCTAGGAGAATCCAGTCAAGTCAGAAAAGAAAAGAAAACTAATGTTGGTAATTTGTCTATCAAGCAATTGAATGACAGATTAGAAAAGATTGAGGTTAAAACATAAGCTAAAAAGAAAAATAATAGAAATAGGAAAGTAGGAATTAAAAAACATAACAACTATATACCTGATAAATATGTGCCAAGGAAAATTTATGTTAAGTGTGGTAGTGTTAATCATTTGTCTGTTAATTGCAAACTTGCTATACCTACTCCCATGTATGCACCCTCTTCTTTTCGCAACATGACTGACATGCCTACCATGCCTATGAATGTTATAACTACTCAGAATATGAATGCACAATTTGCTAATATGCCATTTGCACCTAATCCTTATTATGCTGCATTTAGTATGCCTCAAATGTCATTTAGCATGCCTTACTGGAATAACATGTTTGCAAATAGCATGCCTTTTCATGTAAACCAAAATGTGCATGATAATTCTATTTTAATGACTGGTTTCAAAGGTTCAACTCAAATGACTAAGGATGAATCTGAAATTCCCAAGTCAAATGAGATCAAACCCAATAAACCAAAGAAGAAAGCTAATAAGGCAGGACCCAAGGAAACTTGGGTACCAAAATCAACTTGATTTGATTTTGATGTGTACAGGGAAACAGAAAGAATCTTTGGTATCTGGATAGTGGTTTCTCAAGGCACATGACTAGAGATTCTACCCTGCTCACTGAGTTCAAGGAAAGAGCTGGCCCAAGTATTACTTTTGGAGATGACAGCAAGGGTTATACTATGGGATATGGCTTGATTTCAAAAGAAAATGTCATCATTGAAGAGGTTGCCCTAGTGGATGGTCTCAAGCATAATTTGTTGAGTATCAGCCAGCTTTGTGATAAGGGAAACTCAGTTACCTTCAATTCAGAAGCCTGTGTTGTGACAAACATAAAGAGCAACAAAATGGTTCTCACTGGAGTGAGAAAAGGAAATGTGTACCTAGCTGACTTCAACTCATCAAATGCAGAATCTGTAACTTGTCTTCTCAGTAAAGCAAGTCAAGATAAAAGTTGGCTATGGCACAAGAAGCTTTCCCATCTAAACTTCAAGACCATGAATGAGCTTGTCAAGAAAGAATTGGTTAGAGGTATTACTCAAGTGGAGTTTACTAAGGATGGATTGTGTGATGCCTGCCAGAAATAAAAGCAGATTAAAGCATTATTCAGAAAGAAGCTTGATTCAACAATTGAAGAACCTTTGCAACTGTTGCATATGGATTTGTTTGGACCAGTTAATGTATTATCTATTTCAAGAAAAAGATTTTGCCTAGTAATTGTGGATGATTTCTCAAAGTTCTCTTGGACATATTTTCTAAAGTCCAAAGATGAAGCTAGTGAAATCATCATCAATCACATAAGGGAAGTCAATGATCATCCTGAATTCAAGGTTAGAAGAATCAGGAGTGACAATGGAACTGAGTTCAAGAATTCTGTGATGAGATCATTTTGTGAAGAAAGTGGGATTATGCATAAGTTTCCCTCAATAAGGTAAGAACTCCACAATAAAATGGAGTAGTGGAAAGGAAGAACATATCTCTTATTGAAGCTGCAAGGACTATGCTTGAAGAATCAAAGTTACCATCATATTTTTGGGCTGAAGCTGTGAATACTGCCTGCTACACTCAGAATATCTCTTTGGTTAATCAAGCAAAGTGCATGACACCCTACCAATTGTTCAAGAATAGGAAGCCAACTCTAAATTTTCTTCATCTTTGGCTGCAAATGTTATATGTTAAGGAATCAAACTGATCATCATGGAAAGTTTGATGCTAAAGCAGATGAAGGAATTTTTGTTGGATATGTTGTTGAAAAAGCATATAGAGTCTACAATCTAAGAACCAACATTGTAATGGAATCCATACATGTTGTTTTTGATGATAAAAAGATTGAAGGACTGCAAGATGGAGATTTCCATGAAAGCCTCAAGTTTGATAATGTGGAGATGATTAGTGATGACAGTGATGATGAAAGTGATCAAAAAACATTGGCTAAGGATATTGCAGAAAAATCTACAACTAATGAAGCACATAATTCAACATCTGTCGAGTTACAAAATGTTTCATCCATCAGTAGATAGTCTGCCTTATCCGTCGAGAGACAATCAGCTTCATCCATCGAGATACAAAGTGCATCATCCGTCGGAACAATGAGAGAAGCTGAAAGTCAGAACAGATCATCTACAGAAAATACCCCTTTCTCAAATCAAAGATTCACAAACTCAGGGGTAGTTTCTCATAATCAAAACTCAGTCACACATGAAGACAACAATGAGGCCTCTTCATCTAGATCTAATCTACCTCAACAAAGAAAATGGACTAGAGATCACCCTTTTGAGCTCATCATTGGTGATGCATCTTCTAGAGTTCAAACAAGGAAAGCAACTCAAGAAGAATATCTATATAGCAGCTTTCTCTCTAAGGAAGAACCAAAGAAGGTAGAAGAAGCTTTGTTGTATCCTGATTGGGTTTTAGCTATGCAGGAGGAGCTAAACCAATTTGAAAGGAACAAGGTATGGAAGCTGGTACCCAAACCTAAAGGAAAAAATTCAAATGACACCAAGTGGGTATTCAGAAACAAGATGGATGAAAATGGCATAGTACTTATGAACAAAGCTAGATTGGTTGCTAAGGGCTATTGTCAACAAGAAGGAATATATTTTGATGAAACTTTTGCTCTGTTGCAAGACTTGAAGCCATCAGAATTTTCTTAGCCTATGCATCTTATGCCAATTTCAAGGTCTATCAAATGCATGTCAAAAGTGCCTTTCTGAATGGAGATTTGGAGGAAGTCTATGTCAGTCAGCCTCCTGGTTTTGAAGATCCAAATTTTCCAGAATATGTCTACTATCTTTTGAAAGCACTTTATGGATTGAAGCAAGCACCTAGAGCCTGGTATGACACTTTATCAAAGTTTCTTTTGGAAAATAATTTCACAAAAGGTACTGTTGATAAAACTTTATTCTTTAAAAATATTAATGGCTCTAGTATACTTGTTCAAATTTATGTAGATGACATTATATTTGGTTCTACAGATGAAAAACTTTGCAAAAAGTTTGCCAAATTAATGCAAAGTAAGTATGAAATGAGCATGATGGGAGAACTAATTTACTTTCTTGGTTTACAAGTTAAGCAAGTTAGTGATGGAATATTCATTAGTCAAACCAAATAAATTTATGATCTCTTAAAGAAGTTTGATCTAATGGATTGCACATCTGCAAAAACTCTCATGGCCACTACAACTAAACTTGAATTAAACACTACTGAAAAGTCTGAGGATATTTCAAGCTATAGGGGCATGGTTGGTTCACTTCTGTACTTAACAGCTAGTAGGCCAGGTATAATATTTACTACCTATCTTTGTGCTAAATTTCAGGCTGATCCTAGAGAATCTCATTTAGTAGCTATTAAGAGAATTTTCAGATATCTCAAGGGAACACCAAAACTTGGCATTTGGTACCCTAGAGATTCTGGTTTTGATCTAACTGGTTATTCAGTGCAGATTATGCAGGTTGTAAAATTTATAGAAAAAGTACAACAAGAACCTGTCAAAATCTAGGGAACAAGCTTGTGTCTTGGTTCAGTAAAAGAAAATTTTAGTTTCTACTTCTACAGCTGAAGCTGAAAATATTGCTATTGGTAGTTGCTGTGCACAAATTTTATGTATGAAAAACCAATTGTTGGACTATGGTCTACAAGTGGACAAAATTCCTATTTTTCTGTGATAACATAAATGCAATTGCCATCACTGAAAATCCAGTACAGCATTAAAGAACAAAGCACATAGACATCAAGTACCACTTCATTAGGGAACATGTGATGAATGGTACGGTGGAACTTCATTTTGTTCCAAGTGAAAAGTAGCTTGCAGATATCTTTACCAAGCCACTTGATTAATCCACATTTTCTAGGTTTGTAAGTGAGTTAGGTATGCTAAATTATTCTTAAATCATTTCAGATATTTTTGCAAGTTATAATGCAGCCAGAAACTTAATTGATTTTTCTGTTTTAGATGAAATTTTGGCTAAGTCAAAATTTACATCCCGAAGGATGCTTATATCCATCGAGTTTGATCATCTATAACACCCCCAAATCTGGGGTCGAGGATCTAGGTTGTCACGAGTTCCATTTCCCTTAACAATACTTAATCGAAATAAACAACCAATTACTGCGTACCGTGACCCCACAATATACACACACACCACAAGTTATAGTCTCAGAGATGAATACCAAAATAACACAAGTCATTTTATTCCACAATTATAAGTCATTACACCTCAAAAGGGGTTTCTGTATGAATTTACATATTCCTTGCCATTATTACAATTCATAATATACATAAGTCTGGTACATCAACAGTTGAAAACCTAGCCTATTGGTAGTTCCTACCTCAGCTACAACGGCATCAACGCCTACAGGAAACTACGGAACGTTTCCTATCCGCCCGCGAATTGGGAGCTTGGTCATGTTCATCTTGTCTATCTGTTGTTGTGTGATGAAAGAAGAAAGCAAGGGTGAGCAACAAGCCCACCGAAATAATATGTATAATAATTAACAGTATATGAGCATTCTCATAGTACTCATGAAAGTCTTGGTCAAGAAGAAATGAACCAAGTTTGATATCTTAATGCGACTAAGTCGCAAAATATTCAGTATATATATACATATATACTTCTCAAAATCTTTGAAATACTCTGACATGTATAATATACACGGAGTTCTATTTTATAACTGTATAAAATATTGTTGCAAGGTGATCTCATATATCTAACCTTGTCTCAACGTTTTTCTGAAAATCTTTGTCATGCATAAGATAATCATATACTAGATATATGTTAGGTCACACTTTCACTGTAGAGGGGGTGAATACAGTGTTTATTACAATCAAATCAAACTTCAAGAACTTATGTAACAGAAAACAAACTTTATTAAAACAATAAACTCTGTTACAATCTGGAACTGTTATCTCTCAGTGATGAACAAAATATCACGAGAGCTACTAGAGTTATAATAAATAATATTCTCGATAATGATAACACTTATAGTGTAAACTCTATTCCTGTGTTTATATACTACACAGTTACAAGATATTCGCTAATTGATATGGAATATAATTCTGCTTCCTAAAATATATCAATCAGATATCTTCTATTTCAAGTATTCCATTCTTCACGGAATTCCTTCTTCATGCATATCCCTTCTTATGTTTATCTTGATCTTCTTAACTTTAATCAGCTACTGTCCTTATCTGATCGTCCTTCAGCACTTAAGTTCTGATATCTATCTCCTGATAACATAAGTACTGATATCCCTTAAGTTCTGACTTCCAGTATAAGTACTGATCAGTTAAGTACTGATTTGTTCTGTTCAAATAAGATCTGAAATCTAAACATAAAACATATTAGCCATGACATTATCAAATATATCTAACAATCTCCCCCAACTTGTAAATTAACAAAATATACAAGTTTAACAGATATTTGATGATGTCAAAAACATTAAGTACAAATGCATGAGAAATAGACAAGATAACTACAACTTACAGTCCTTAAAGTTTTTACCAATTCAACTTCTGATAACAACTTCAATCTGTATAAATATCAGAATTTAAGCAGTTGTAGATCTTCGACTTGGCTTCATCATTTTCTGATCTCTCTGATGTCAGGAGTTGTTCTGAGATAATTCTTCAACAAACATTTCTCAGCATATCTGAGTTCATCAATCATTCTCCGTTTAACATCTTTAAGCTCTGCAGTATCTTCACCAGTTTGAAATATCGCAGCTCTGAGATCATTAATCTTTGCTTTTCCCAACTCCCGATCTAGTCTTATAACATAAGCTTTATTAGACTCTAGATTGAATTCAAGCCCCTTAATACCAAGATATGTTCTGATCTGTGCAGTATTAGGCTTCATATCAACAATATCACCATTGTGATTTCTGTACTTTGGAACATATCTGCTGTCAGACTTAACAGAATAAAGTCTTTTCTGTCTCTGAATCTGTTCCTTTAAGTAGTTTGCAGCAGTCTCTGTTATTCTGTCATCCACTTGAAGTAAGAACAATACATGCTCCAATTCTTCAAAATACTTCAACGGAATGGCATTTTGTCTTATATGATAAACCCTACCATCTGTCATGAAATACAACATGATGTATTCTTTCAAGTAGGTATGGTAAACCATCTGTACAGATTCTAGTTGATTCAATCTCTCAGGAGTTGCTCCAATACCTGGTTCACTCAAGGAAGTTGGATCATCGGTAGTGTTGTGTACTCTTCTTTCATCAGCACTTCCCAATCCAGTTTTATCTCTAGCTTCCTTTCCAGTAACTACTCTTGCTTCAAAACCACTTGAAATAGTCTTCAAAGATTGAGTCTGTTTTGCTTTAGTGAATCCTGGTAGGAGTGTTTTAGATTTATTTTCTGATATCAAGTTAACTTGAGCACTGTCAGAGGTTACTTGCTTCTTCTGAATATCAGAACTTACAATTTCTTGACTCTGAACAACTTGAGCCATGTCAGAGGTTGTTTTAAGAACTTTTCTTGAAGTCAGAGCAAGATTATCTTTTCCATCAGTAATTTCTTCTTCCTCAGGAGGTACATAAGGCTTGATAGGTTCACCAACCTTTTCTTTACCCTTGGATCTTGGATCTATCTGTGGTTGTGATCTAGCCAAAGTTTCTTCAGTATGTATCCTTTCTTTGATCACAATGCCTTTAGGTTTTGGAAGTAACTTTTTACCAGAAGCTTCAGATTTAGATGTGACTTTCTCTGATTTAAGTCTGGCTTCTTCTTCCTTTAAACTTTCCAAGTCCATCCCTGGATTTTCTTGAAGAAATAACTGTCTTGACATTTCCTCATCAAGATCTAGAAGTTCATCAGAACTTATCCTTTTACCAGCAGCAGAACTTATTCTTTTCCCAGTATCAGAACTTGTACTGTGACTAGCTTGTCTTGATGTAAACCTTCTACCTTGACTATGACCACTACCCATTCCAGAGTTTCCTTGGTCATCTTTTCCATCATCCTTTCCTTGCAGTGACTTGTTGGTTTTGCATTTGGACTTAATTACCTTCTCCCCCTTTTTGGCATCAGCAGGTAATAAAAGAGAGATAAGTAGTTCCACTGAGGTCTGGATTTCAGTAAGTTGCGATTGCTGAGAAGCTTGATTTGTCAGAATTTGATCAATCTGAGCTTGTTGCTTCTCTTGAGTTTTCTCAATATAAGCAACCCTGTCAATGGTAGGTTGGAAGAACTTTTTCTTATCAAGTTTCCAAACTTGTTCCTGTTTAATAAAGTTCTCCTGAATCTTGTGTAGCTCTGCATGAGTGTTGGAATGAAGACCTTGTAGATGTTTAGTACTCAATGCAGTGACTCTAAGCTGAATTTTAAAATCATCAGAATGTAACATTTCATTAGCTTTAGTCAAGTGCTCAGCAAGATGTAAAGCATTTGGAACACATGAAACTGAGTTCCATTCCTTAGTCCACTCCTGACCTGCAGGAGTTTCACTCCAAGGTACTGGTGTATCCCTGATAACAAACTCCTTTAGCAGTTCAGACTTCGGAAGAGTCAGTGGAGGAGTATGTCCTGAAGGACCTGCTGCATCAGCATCTACAGTTGTAGCAGCTTCACCAGTATCTCCAACATTTGCAGCATCAGAACTTAAAGAATCAGTATCTTCTGATAAGACAACTGTATGAGTAGCAATGGAGGCTTCAACATCCTCTAATTGCTGATCTGATACTAAGTTCTGATCAACAGCCATATCCTGATGCTCACCTAAAATCTGATCATCATCTTGATGCAGAGAAGGTGTTAGTGATAACTCAGGAGTTTGAACAGCATCAGTAACAGGTGTTGTGGAAAGATTATTTGCTGTTGGAGCTTCTAAGAAAAGTATTTCAGGCACAACCAAGTTCTGAATATCAATTTCAGCACTTGTGCCTGGATCAAAAAGAGATATAGAAGGTGAATTAGCCTTGTCAGATACAGGTTCCTGAGATGGAGTTGATGGAGAAGAAGTGACTGGAGCAAATTCCTTGTCTTGTGAGATCAGAGATTCCTGATCCCCTTCCTTAGCTGCTTCCTCCTCATCATCTGAAACTGGCCTCTGTGCCCTCTGTTTCTTGTACTTTCTTGTTGATTTGGATTCCTTGGGAGTTGCAGAAACCGTCATACGTCTAAGCCTCTTGAGAAGCCTAGAACCCCCAATAGCAGAATCCTTCTGAAAAGTTGCCTTCTCAGCTTCATAAATCATAGGTTCTGAAGATGGAATCTGATCCTCAGAATCTGATTCATCTCTCAAAGTAATCCTCCTTTTCTTCTGAGATGTTTGAGGAACAGTCTTTGTTCTCTTTGGCTTAGAGGATGTAGGCTTCACAGTAGGTGCTGAAGAAGAAGGTTGAGCATTCTGTGAAGTGGAGAGATAGGATTTGAGATAAGTTCTGAGGGTAGGTTGAGTAGAATGAGAGGTAGGAACTGAGGTTGATGGATTTTGGTTATGGTGAGTTGGTTGAACATTTGAGTAAACAGATTTGTAAGTAGCTGGATCAGCATTTACCAGAATCTGTTTCACAGACTGAGGAATCTGTAATTGTCTCACCATTGATTTCTTTGTGTCAGCATTTATCAGGTCATTAAAGTACCTTTTTGCAACCTTAAACGATGGGGTTTGAGTGCTGACTAACTGGGGTTCAGCAGTACAATACGTATAAATAAGTTGACAGAATCTAGCAAAATAAACAACATCTCGATCCTCTGTCATCCTATCCCCAATAAAACCAATTATTCCAGTTGCAAAATCAAAATGAGTTTGATGGATAATAGCATACCCGATGTGCTGACTCAGAATTGGGATGGCATCAAAATTTGAACACTTGTTGCCAAAAGCCTTGGTGATGCAATCGAAGAAGAAACTCCATTCTCTTCTGATATTAGCCCGTTTCAACTGTCCAAGTTTCGTCAGACTCTTTTCATATCCCAAATCAGTCATTAACCTCCGAAGTTCTGATTCCTCTGGTATAGAGAAAGTACAATCTTCTGGAAGATGTAATGCTCTTCGTACTGTACCAGGAGTGACTACATAGGAAGAATCACCCACTTGGAAGATAATACTGGGAGTTCCTCGTTTACCACCATCATCATGAACTCCAGTCCTCCAGAACCGCAGAACTTGTTGACTTGAAAATAATTCAGGCTGAGTTAAGGCGTACCCAACCTCACTATGTGCAAGAAGATCTTGCACAAAATGCAATTCAGATGGAGCTTCAACATGATCAAGAATTGCAGCATAGTTGTTTGGAACAAACTTTGCTCCATCAATGATTAAATCCTTTGGTGCCATGTGAAAAAATATTGAAATTCAAGTATGCCTGTTAGGTGTTTGAGATAATGTCTGTATGAAAAAAAACAACGTGAGAAAGAATGAGAAAGAGAGTAAAAGTAAGAAGAGAGATAAAGTATAAAGAAAATAAAAGATTAAGGAAATCTTCTCTCTGTTGTTCTTATACTCTGAAAAAAATGTTACCGTTGGACACCTGTCAGACATGCAGTAATAACGGATAGTTACTGGGCTCGAGAAAACAGGAATGATTACTTACCCAGTTGCCTTGTTTCAAGGAAAAACCATTTCAGTTATCAAGAGACACAGTTTTAATTCAAAATTGAAACCGTTAGCACTGATTGAATTGTTTTTCACTGCAACATTAATATTCTGAAAATGAATCATGTTAAAAATGACCTAGATAATTTCGATGAATAAGTGCTGACAAAGAATCAGAACTTAAATAAAGACAAAATTTAAATGGTCATCAGAATATCAAGCAGGATTTAACAACACAGATAAAATAACTCAGAGACAAAATCTTGAAGTAAAAACAGTTTTCATTAATATATCAAGTCAATACATATATGAAATAGAAATTACATCAATACAAGATTTTCCCTAAGCTTCTAATCCTAAC
This sequence comes from Apium graveolens, assembly GCF_009905375.1. Lineage (NCBI taxonomy): Eukaryota > Viridiplantae > Streptophyta > Magnoliopsida > Apiales > Apiaceae > Apium > Apium graveolens. The sequence continues at coordinate 233,036,665 of NC_133648.1, read as the reverse complement.
GTCAACAGCTTTAGTCCTAGCTAAGAAGCCTGACAAAGCTGAGGATGAAGAAGAACAGGAAGAAGACGAGATTAAGTCATCCTCCTCTTCCTATCTTCGACAAACAAGATAGCGAGTCGAATGATTCGCTCTTGCTGACGGATAGCTTCCCGCCTTTCCTCCTCCAGGCGCTCCAGATGGTGATGATAATCCATCTCGAAGAATAGAAGGTGAGCCAGCACCTCCTGTGGGACAGAGTCCCAGATCTCCTCAGGAATGGCTGTTATATGCCATTCCTGCTGCCACTCGGCACAACTGAGCTCCATTGTGAAGGTTTGTGTGTTCAAAAACATGTTGAATCGAACCATTGTGTTTTTGACAGAAGAAGGAGGATAAGTGTGTGAGAAGAATGTGATGGAAAGACTGATGTGAAGTGGTTGCATATATAGGCAAGAGAATGCCAAGAGACACAAAGATATTGAATGCAGACAGGTAGAATTAATTCTACCTCGTCTCCCTAGACTTTGAAAAAGAATAACAGTCATTGGAAAAGGAATGTGCACATGTAACAAGAGTGAACTGTTCAAGGACGAGTGCCATTATGTTTTAACCATAGACTATAATCTTCCACTTCAACATTTCGAAATGAGACTGTTACCAAATTTTACTCATAAATAAGTCAAGTAAAGGGTTAGACTGAAAAATCAGAACTTAGACCTATACCAGAACTTAACAGTCATCAGAACATAATGTCTTAACTCGAACAAGGAATATCTATCTTAGTAAATACTCATACAAGTTCTTAGTTATGAACGTCAGAACTTAATCATCAGAACGTGTAACTAGAACTTGTCCTCAGAAATTGTGCAGAAGTGACACAATGACTGTTTATCTAAAATAACATAGACCACCACAGAAATTTCATCATTCATATGGAGTGATGTGTGTGTGCATTAAGCGAAATAACAGACAAAGAGTAAAGTCTGATCTACTTCAGTACATCTTAGAAATAAGTCATAATTAAAATTTTGCTAAAGAACTGTCATTATCCTGAAACCTACTGATAAATGAGTTCATGCATGAGTCCACCTCAACTGTTTTTGTGCTAATTTTATGCATCTTTTGAAATTCTATTTTACAGAGGCTTCTCAGTGTAAGTGAGTCACGACTGTTTATCAGAATTTATGCTATTATCAGAGTATTTCTCCAGTAATCATAGAGTGTGAACAGTCACCAAGAAAAATATTTTGCTTTTCTAATGCATATTTACTTAATACCAGCAATGCACTTGGGTCGTCCCATTCACATTTTTACTCTAGATCTCAAAGGAGTACCTGATATTATTCTTTGATTCTTTTCTTTTTCTTTTGATAAGTGAGGTTTATCAGCACTTAGTACATTCAGCAGTTTTACTAGAATCAGAACTTAAACAGATGAGTAGCATTATTCTAATTTGGGACTTAGTAATAAGATATACAAAGTAAACTTAACTAAGCTCAGTTATCAGAATTTGCTTGTGTCATAAGATTTCCACATAAATAATTACTTCTTTCATGGGATCATTTGTTTATTAAAGACTAGTAGGTCAGTATCTAGCAAAGTTATCCTCATAGGATTGAATAGTTACTGAAACAGACATATCACTTATCAGAGTTTAGAAACATATATCAGACAACAGTCAGTACTTGAAGACATTTATCAATTAATGCACAGAATATACAAAGAGATTAATTCTGTAAATACTGATCATAAAGTCTGATAATATAGAACAAGTTTAAGCAGATTTAGAGAAAGAACCTGAAATCATTCCAAGTTCATTTACCAATTTTGAAAAGGTAGCTTCACACAGTGGTTTTGTGAAGATATCTGCTACTTGTTGATCTGTGGGAACAAAATGCAATTCCACTGTACCTTCATCCACATGTTCCCTGATGAAATGGTACCTGATGCTGATGTGCTTTGTCATAGAGTGTTGAACTGGATTACCTGTCATAGCAATAGCACTTTGATTATCACAGTAAATAGGGATTTTGAAATATGTTAACCCATAATCCAGTAACTGATTCTTCATCCAGAGAATCTGTGCACAGCAGCTTCCTGCAGCAATATACTCTGCTTCTGCAGTTGATGTGGAAATTGACTTTTGTTTCTTGCTATACCAAGAAACCAACCTGCCTCCAAGAAATTGGCAGCTACCACTTGTGCTTTTCCTGTCAATTTTGCAACCTGCAAAATCTGCATCTGAGTAACCTATTAATTTAAAATCTGATTCTCTAGGATACCATAATCCGAGATCAGCTGTTCCTTTAAGATACTTAAAGATTCTTTTTACAGCTGTTAAGTGAGGTTCTCTTGGATCTGCTTGAAATCTTGCACAAAGACAGGTAGCAAACATGATATCTGGTCTACTAGCAGTTAGATAGAGAAGTGAGCCAATCATACCTCTGTAATCAGTAATATTTACTGAATTACCAGTATCCTTATTCAGTTTTGTTGCAGTGGCCATGGGAGTGGATGCACTTGAACAGTCTTGCATTCCAAATTTCTTCAGCAAGTTTCTGGTGTACTTAGATTGACAAATAAAAGTTCCTTCTTCACTCTGCTTGACTTGAAGGCCCAGAAAATAACTAAGTTCTCCCATCATACTCATCTGATATCTTGACTGCATTAGGTTGGCAAACTTTTTGCAAAGTTTGTCATTTGGAGACCCAAAAATAATATCATCAACATAAATCTGGATCAGAAGTAAGTCCTTGCCATGGTTGAGATAGAACAATGTTTTGTCAATAGTTCCTCTGTTGAATCCACTTTCCAGAAGAAACTGAGCTAAAGTCTCATACCATGCTCTAGGAGCTTGCTTAAGTCCATAAAGTGCTTTATCAAGCCTGTAGACATAATTTGGATGTTTGGAATCTACAAAGCCTGGAGGTTGTTCAACATATACTTCCTCTTCCAATTCTCCATTGAGAAAAGCACTTTTCACATCCATTTGAAAGACAGTAAACTTTTTGTGAGCAGCATAAGCCATGAATATCCTTATGGCTTCTAACCTAGCAACTGGAGCAAATGTTTCATCATAGTCAATTCCCTCCTGTTGAGAATATCCTTTTGCAACCAGCCTTGCCTTGTTCCTTACAATTATGCCATCACTGTCAGTTTTGTTTCTGAATACCCACTTTGTACCAACAACCGATCTATTCTTGGGTCTTGGCACTAAGGTCCAGACTTTGTTTCTTTCAAATTCATTCAACTCTTCCTGCATTGCTTGCACCCAATCAGCATCTTGAAGAGCTTCTTCCACTTTCTTTGGCTCAGACTGAGAGAGAAAAGAGTTGTAAAGACATTCATTCGAAGTACCTGTTCTAGTTCTGACACCTGCCTCAGGATTTCCAATTATTAAATCAGGTGTATGTGATTTTGTCCACTTCCTTGCAGATGGAAGATTTTCTCTAGAACTGGATGCTCCCCCATGATTCATGATGTCTTCGGTTTCATTTTCTGATGCTCCCCCTGAAACTATGCTCTCTGAGTTGGATCCTTCAGTATTTAGATTTTCAGCACTGTCAGTACTTGGCTTATCAGAACTTGATGAATCAGAATTTGAAGAGCCAGATGTATGTTCTGATGCTTCTTGAGATGTGATAATATCTTGAGTATGCTCCCCCTGCATTGGTGCATCTTCCTTTGACGTAGTCACCACAGTTTCAATAACATCAGAGTTTAATCCATCAGAATTCACAGTATCAGGACTTAGACTGTCAGGACTTGAGGTATCAGAATATGAATCTTCATTTTCAAATCTCAGCTGATCATGATCAATGCAATCTTCAAGTCCAGTGATCTTCTTGTCATCAAAAGAGACATTGATAGATTCCATGACCACTTTTGTTCTCAAATTATAGACTCTGAAGGCTTTTGTAGAAAGTGGATATCCTACAAAGATTCCCTCACAGCTTTTAGATCAAACTTGGATAGCTGTTCAGGATGAGTCTTGAGAACAAAACACTTACATCCAAATACATGAAAGTATTTGAGATTTGGCTTCTTGTTCTTCACCATCTCATATGGTGTTTTTCCATGCTTGTTAATGAGTGTTGCATTTTGAGTAAAACAAGCAGTCTGCACAGCTTCAGCCCAGAAATAGGTTGGAAGCTTTGCTTCTTCAAGCATTGTTCGTGCAGCTTCAATTAGAGTTCTATTCTTCCTTTCAACAACTCCATTTTGCTGTGGAGTTCCAGGAGCAGAAAATTCCTGCTTTATTCCATGATTTTTGCAGAACTCTTCCATTATCAAATTCTTGAATTCAGTGCCATTATCACTCCTCAAAATTTTCACAGAATCTTTGATCAATTTATCCAGATGTTTGACATGATCAATCAGGATAGATGCAGTTTCACTTTTTGTGTGCAAGAAATACACCCATGTGTATCTGGTGAACTCATCTACTATGACCAACGCATATTTCTTCTTTGCAATAGACATGACATTCACTGGACCAAATAGATCAACATGAAGTAGATAATAAGGCTCAAGAATTGATGATTCAGTCTTGCTCTTGAACGAAGATTTTCTTTGTTTAGCCTTCTGACATGAGTCACAAAGACCATCAGGAACAAACACTGATTTTGGCAGTCCTCTTACAAGATCTTTCTTGATCAGTTCATTTATCTTGTTGAAGTTTAAATGAGAGAGTTTCTTGTGCCAATTCCAGCTTTCTTCAGTTGAGGCTCTACTCACTAAACAGATTGCAGAACCATCAGAACTTGTTGAAAGCTTAGCTTCATAAATGTTACCACGCCTGAATCCCTTCAGAACAATTTTTCCTTTAGATTTACTAACTATTTCACAATGTTCTGCAAAGAAATCAACATGATAACCTCTGTCACAGATTTGACTTATACTCAGTAAGTTGTGTTTAAGTCCTGAGACCAGAGCTACATCTTTAATAATGACATTCCCAAGATTGATATTGCCATATCCCAAAGTTTTTCCAATGTTGCCATCTCCATAAGAAACACTTGGGCCAGCTTTCTCCACAAAGTCTGATAGCAGGGCCTTATTACCAGTCATATGTCCTGAACATCCACTGTCCAGAACTAAAATATTTTTCCTGTTGCCCTGCAATCAAAAAGACCACTAATTATTAGTTTTAAGGACCCAGACTTGCTTGGATCCTTTGGCCTTTTTAGGTTTGTTAACATTTGCAGCGGATTTAACATCAGATTTTATGTTAACAGTTTTCTTATCAGAACTTATACTAGAAGGAACAACATAAACTTTCTTTAAAGAAGGTTTTATTTGATAATAATCATAGTACAAACTATGATATTCCTTACAAGTATAAATGGAATGCCATAAACTACCACAATGAAAACAAGGATTTTGTGGTTTGTATCTAACAGACTGACTCTTAACTCCTGACTTTGTAGATAAGGAGTTAATATTCTTATTCTTCCTGCAAAAAGAAGCCAGATGGTTAGAACTTCCACAGTTATAACATGCTTTCCTAGGAGCATCAGGAACAGATTTATAGTTATTGCTTTTATTCACACCTTCCTTTCCATTCCTGTTTTTCCTAGGTGATTTTACCTTGTTTGCATTCTTAACATCTTTCAGCTTATGCTTAAGCTGCTTCTTTGTCATTAAGCCTATGTTAACTTCAGCTGTCTTTTCCTGTTTTAGTTTGTCAGAAGCTAATTCCTTTTTAACTTCTGATTTCTCATTTTCAGATTTTTCAGTTACAAACTTAACAGGTTTTAACTTCGGCTTTTGCTTATCAACAGGCTTAATTTCTTCAGTTCCTTTTTCATTATTTTCTCCATAACCTAAGCCCTCTTTCCAGTTTCCACTGCTTAGTAAATTTTGAGTTGTTTTGCCAGAGTTAGTCCAAGTTCTGATAATCTCTCTCTCCTTTTCTAACTCAGTTTTTAGAGATTCATTCATTTTTAGCACTTCATCCCTAACATAAAAAGCATCATCTCTATCCTTCTGAGTTTGATGAAACATGACTAACTCTTTTTCTAAGAAATTATTTCTTTTCTTAAAAGCAAGATTTTCAGAAGTTAATCTTTCACATGTTAAAGTTTGATCTCTATAACTAACAAACATGGTTTTAAGATATCTTCTCAACTCATTAATATCATCAGTATGAAAAGCATAAGTAGTCTGAGGTACCTTTATTTCAGCAGCTTCAGAACTGCTCTCAGAACTTGATTTATCAGCATTTGCCATCAATGCATAGTTCTCCTCACTTTCAGAGTCTGAGGTGTCTGTCCAGCTTTTCTGCTTTGTGACAAGAGCTTTGCCTTTGTCATTCTTGGTCTTCTTGCAATCAGGAGATATGTGGCCTTTCTCACCACAATTATAACATTTAACATTAGCGTAATCTCCTCTGTCAGACTTTCCTCCTTTTCCTTCAGATCTTCTGAAATTCTTCTTATCAGAACTTATGCCTTTCCTGGAAAACTTCTTTCCCTTCCTGAACTTCCTGTATGCAATCTTTGTGATTCCTTTCACCATAAGAGCACACAGCTTCATCATCTCCTCATCAGCATCAGTTTCAGGCAAGCTTTCAGAATCTGAGTCATCATCACTCTCAGAACTTGATGACTCAGTATCAGATTTTATGATAAGAGCTTTACCCTTATCTTTCTTTGAGGAAGATGGTTTGGGGGATTCCTCTTCAGCCTTGAGAGCAACCGTTCTTGACTTTCCTCCTTTCCTCTTGCTTCTTTGTTCCATCTCAAGTTCATGAGTCTTGAGCATTCCATAGATTTCATCAAGAGTTGTTTCATCAAGATTGTAGTTGTCTCTTATTGTTGTTGCCTTCAAATCCCAACATTCAGGAAGAGCTAACAGGAATTTGAGGTTTGTATCTTCAAGATCATACTCCTTATTTACTAATGACAAGTCATTCAAGAGTTTGACAAATCTATCATATACATCAGTCAATGACTCATTAGTCCTAGAGTCAAAGTGTTCATACTCTTGAGTGAGTATTGTCTTCCTGTTCTTCTTAACTGTTTCAGTTCCTTGACACCTTGTCTCCAGTGCATCCCATATCTCCTTAGCAGTCTTGCAGTTGATTACCCTGTTTGACATTACATTATCAATGGCACTATGCAATAAGTGACGTACCTTGGCATCCTTAGCAATAGATGCTATATCTTCAGCAGTGTAATCATTCTTTTCCTTTGGTACTGTCATTGCTGCTTCACCTGGAACTACAACAGCGAGCTTGGTAGGTTTGTGAGGCCCTTCCCTGATTCTATCAAGGTATTCTGGATCTGTTGCTTCCAGAAACATGGTCATCCTTACCTTCCATATGGGATATTCAGATGGTCTCAATATGGGAACTCTGATAGTCTCATATCGACTCTGAGTTGATGTCTTTGATGATTCCTCAGTTTTGGTAGGCTTAGTTGGAGTTTCTGTGTCAGACATGATTGTGTTTGGATCTTTAACTGTATGTGTGTTAACAGATAGCTCTGATACCACTTGTTAGGTCACACTTTCACTGTAGAGGGGGTGAATACAGTGTTTATTACAATCAAATCAAACTTCAAGAACTTATGTAACAGAAAACAAACTTTATTAAAACAATAAACTCTGTTACAATCTGGAACTGTTATCTCTCAGTGATGAACAAAATATCACGAGAGCTACTAGAGTTATAATAAATAATATTCTCGATAATGATAACACTTATAGTGTAAACTCTATTCCTGTGTTTATATACTACACAGTTACAAGATATTCGCTAATTGATATGGAATATAATTCTGCTTCCTAAAATATATCAATCAGATATCTTCTATTTCAAGTATTCCATTCTTCACGGAATTCCTTCTTCATGCATATCCCTTCTTATGTTTATCTTGATCTTCTTAACTTTAATCAGCTACTGTCCTTATCTGATCGTCCTTCAGCACTTAAGTTCTGATATCTATCTCCTGATAACATAAGTACTGATATCCCTTAAGTTCTGACTTCCAGTATAAGTACTGATCAGTTAAGTACTGATTTGTTCTGTTCAAATAAGATCTGAAATCTAAACATAAAACATATTAGCCATGACATTATCAAATATATCTAACAATATAAGTTGAAAAGATGAAGTTACAAGATACTCCAATATACTTATATCTTTTCCGATAACTACTTGAACTACCACCGTTCAAGCTATAATCTGTTTCAAAAGTTCATCACACTGATGAGACTACAAGATAAGACTTGAATAGATTCAATCTTTGAAATATCATTTAAAAGAAATGAAGTTATGAGATACTTCATTAAGTCCCGATATATATATACATCTATATTTATATCTCTCATACACTCCTTGAAAACCTCTGTTATGAAAATTATAAACAGAGTTTTAATATCCAATGAATTTTTGAAAGAAGAAAGCTTTGGCATAAACCTGATATCTTGCTGATCAGGCAAAGATACCAATTAAGTAACCTTTTCTACTAGTAGATGGATGAATCCCCCACCGGTCATCACCCTGGCCGCATTAAAGCCTTGTGCTGGACCGCCACCCAGCCTCTTATGCGTTGATGGACCGCCACCCAGCCACTTACACTTTGATAGACCGTACCCTGGCTTGTCGTTTATGCCGACTCAATTAGATGGACTTAATTTCCGAATGTTGGGAAAGTAATCAAATTATTTTATCAAAACCGCAACCTCGTTGCGAATATAAAATACACCACAGAGCCGGATCCCTCAGATTTTTAAGTGAGTATTTAAATCCCCTTCGAAAGGAAGATCTTAAATTTGAAAACGAGTTTTGGGGTCCGCTCTAACTTTTAAAATCATTTTGAAGACTCGAAAACATTTTAAAGAATGTTTAGAGTAATGATGATTTAATAAAATAAATTAGTCCTGATATATTTGAAAATATCTGAATATTATTATTTAAATAATATTTCCATAAAGGATAATCTTTATAAAATTATTGAAGTAGAAGTTTCAAAACTCATACTTGAAACAAAAGATATACTTATACGAAAGTACGATCCTTATTTGAATAATAGAAAATAAGTTTGATTATTATTCAAAACAATCGAATATACCTTATTCGATTAATAGTTATAGAATATATATATATATAAATATACATATATTATACTCGGGAACATCGACTCCCGGTTTAGAAAAATGTTCACCTTTGGGTCCCCTATACTAAGGGTAAACGCAACTATTGCTTATCTCTAGCATAGGTATTATGCAGTTTATAAGCATTTGAATTAATAATAGAATATCAAGATTTCACAACATGCATATATACACCATATCAACATGCTCCAATATATCGCAAGGTTTTCTAATAACAGTCATGCACTTATCTCAAGATAATGCATCAATATATTTACATCACAACAACAGTATAACGGGTAGAAAACTTGCCTGAGCGTTCCGAGATGGACTTAAGCTTAGAGTGGGTCCGACCTATGAACAATAACATAAGCCGGAATTAGACCACGGTCGCTTAAGAAACTAGACTCTAACCAATTGGACCCTAACGTTCGTTTTTGCGCTTAACGATTCACATTAGTCGCTCGAGTACCCTCGGCTCCACCATTTTTATAAAATTAACCGTTTAACTTTTTAGAGCAAATCTTTCACGAATACTCTACCAACTGACCAATTAATATTACATAATTGTTTCATACTCTAATTAGTCATTTAAAGACCTTAACCAAGGTTTCGAAGTAATGTGAGGGGTAATGGTTCGCTCGCGAAACGCCGTTATTTAAAATGGTCGTTTTTCCTAAACCGTACATTGGATCCAAGCGAACCACATATCAAAATGAAGCTTACGACATGGTCTAGCTAAACATGGCAAATTTACAGATTAGTCAGTGAGCTTTCTGTCCCGAATAATAAGAACAAGCAGTTGAATGAAAACGGGCATTACGACGGCTATGTTTACGCGATTACCAATGTTTATACAACTCCAATTAACCACAAACCAACTCATAACCATCAATAAAACCAAACTTCATCTAAACCTAACCACATCAGTCCATAACCTCAAGATTTTCTAACTCATTCAATCACAAACATGAGCTACTAACTATACTTAAGATTCATTAACATATCTCAACCCAAACTCACTACAAATCCAACCAAACTTTAAACAAACAAGAATCATGCTTCTCATAAACTATATCAATCAAAACCACTCCTAAATACTCAAAAGTAAATCTAGGGTATGAGGTTTTACCTTCCTTGGTGAGTGATAAGTAGCTAGGAGGCCTTAAGGAGCCTTGATCTAACCTCCTACAAGCTTGATCTTTCAAAGAAATCAAGAACACAAAAATTAGTTTCAAGAAATTACTATTCACCATCTCCTTCCTTGATTTATTGGAAGAGAATTATAAGGAATTGGAAGCTTAAACTCCTAGGATATACTTATCTAATCATAGGGAAGCTTACATAATTACCTTGGATTTGATTATGGAGTGAAGCTTGGAGTTTGCAAATTTTTTTCTTCCTTGAAGCAAAGGGGCCGAGAGCTTGTTCTTGGAAAACAAAGTCAACTTCTAATTTTTGTGTTATGATATTTTTATTGGTTGCTTCCCTTTTTGGCTTGGCTAATTTTTTAGAATTTACCATGGTAACTTTTACTTGGCCAATAATCAACCAACAAAACCTATCCACTTGTCATGCTTATGTCATCATGACTGTGTCATCTTTTAACACATGTCTTCTCCTTGTGGTGTGATGACATCATCATCCACTAACCTCTTTGATTAAACCTTAATTACTTGGCTAATGACCGCTTATCTGTTATACGGTTCGCTTAACTTTCGTTCTCATTTGTCTTTTGAGGGATCATATCCGGGATCTTATTACTTGGGTCCCCCTAAACCTTTCTCAATATTTTATATTCCTTTTATGATCCTCTCTTATAATCCTTGAATTTAATTCCTTTTAATCATGTTACCTTATACTCAATTCTTTCGGTATCTGGTGGATTTTCGGGAAAAATCAAAGTGTTTGAATTTGGATTTTGACGATCTTTACATACACTCATATACTGTATGGAGTACTAATAAGATCTCAGAATATCAATAAAAGAACCCCTATATAGTGTGGCATGAAAAATTTCCTTAATCAGTATAATCAGCAAATTCACTATTCATAAGGATTACAAAAAGTGCAAAATTTTTTGGGGTTATTACGGTATCCCCTCCTTAAAAGGATTCCGTCCCGGAATCAGATGGAAAACAGTTGGGGATACTTTTCTAGCATTGCACTTTCTAGCTCAAGATAATTTTCCCACATTGTGATTCTATTACAAAACTCTGACTAGGTTGATAAACATGTTCCTAGGAACTTGTTCCTTTTTGATTCATAACCCTCACTGGTTTCTCCATATAGGTTAAGTCTGGTCGGAGGTTTATGGGTTCATATTCCCTATATGTCTCGCCTCTGGATCATACTTCCTTAACATTGATACTTGGAACTTATTGCGAACTTGTTTCAGGTTCGGGAGTAGGGCTAGTTCATTTGATAACTTCCCAATACATCTTAATATATCCAAGGGTCCAACAAATCGTGGACTTAGCTTTCCTTTCTTTCCGAACCTCATCAATCCTTTCCAAGGCTTTCCAAAGGGATACCTTTAACAACGATAGGTCCCCTACTTCATACTCTTTGTCATTTCGTTGTCAAATTAGCATACTTCTTATGTCCATCTTGGGCTACTCCCAGCCGTCCTCTGATTAGATCTATTATATCCTTGGTCCTTTGGACCACTGCTGGTCCGAGCATCTTGCGCTCTCCAACTCCATCCTAACATAAGGGAGATCGACATTGTCTTCCCTCAAGGATCTCCTAAGGCGATATCTCGATACTGACATACGATCCATTGTCGTAAGAAAACTCAATCCACGTTAAAAGATCATTCTAAATTCTTTCAAGTCTATTGCACAGACTCTCACCATAGCTTCTAGCATTATAGCTTTTGCTTTTCAATACCTACTCTTTTCTAGTTCGTAATCGATACTACCTTCTGTACCTAATATTATACTGGTTACACTTTTGCTCGTTAGCGTTCTATAACCTTTTAATAACCGTGTCAACCTTAGTATCACGAACGCGTTAGATTCGGAATGCCGCCGTACTGATAGCACTTCATCTCTAGCTGCTTCCATCTTCGAAAGCTTGGTCCTTCATATAGAAGTAAAAGAATTTATTGAGAGATCACTATGATCATGAACACTTTTTATATCGCATAGTTAGTACAGAAGGTGGCCAGCCTTTAGTACTTGACAAGCAATTAAACAACATGTGGTATCCTACTAGGCTTCTATAACTCAGATAGATAGTCATTCGGCAATACCTCCCCTTCTGGAAGGGTTGTTCTTCTCAGCTTATACAAAATGAAAAGGAGAGAAAAGAATGAATTTAAGAGCATTATATAAAAAATACTGCCACAAAATATCTGGCTTGGAATCTACCTCCAAACTATAGAGGTTTATCAAAGGAGAATGAAATATAAGTATCTATAACAATATCCAGTATTATCGCATCGCAATTCACGTGCCTGAATATTTACTATTCCGTCCATCGTTCAATGGACCCATGCTCTTGCTCGAGCTTATAAACAATCATCATTGAAACTCCCTCGACATCAAAAATCGAATATGGGATTTTATTTTAGACATCATCGTTACTAGAATTCTATGCTTGCGCTGCAACCTTCCTCGTATAGTAATACAACTCTCTATTGATAAGAAGGAATAAATATTCAATAGGTAAATATTCAACTTAATTAGTCTATCATTGATAACTTATACATCACCACGACCCGATTAGTGGTGCTCAATCTTAACATCGATTACAATACAACTCTCACGGTTGTAATCGGCTCATTACTCGCAGAATCATTGATGCATTACTATGGTCCACCGTTGACCTACTGTAGTCATTCATTTTCCATGAAATCTTAATATCTAACCATACAGAGTCTATAGCTATCGTATCGAATTCTTCTAAGGAAATAACATAATCACCATTCATGATTCATGAAGAACACTCCTAAACTTGGCGTACATATGACATGAAGCAGATAAAATTACAGAAAAGTTTCAATAAAAGCAACGATAGCAGGTTAATACCATTATTAACCATATGTCTTTATTAGGAGATTTGAAGCTCAAAGGTTCATTTAGTCCTTTCGTAACATGGTCCTGGTTTATCTCAAGATAGGACCTTCTAAGATAGGTAGCCCGCTCACAGCGATAACATAATTTAAATCTTTACCAGACTACTATTACGGTTGAGTATCGCACAATCATCAGAATGAATGTCAATCTTTCACACCATAATACCACCTTCACGGCTTTAACCATCCTTACTGTATTCCTCTAGCACGAGCGCCTATAATTGCTCTCTTACACTTAGAGTGTCGGCCACCTCGTTGGCCTTTCCTAATAATAATAGTTCCTTATAATCAATGTCTTTTGAACGATCTTCAACTAAATTTTCTACCTCATTTCCAATCAATGCTTGTGTGAAAATGCTCTTCCTTAAGCTTTGGTGAGAAAAAAAATATCACCATTTTTCCATAAGTTATTGTCTCGGTCTTTAGAGGTTAACATTATCACGACTGACTCTCGATCATACTTAGGACATCTATTATCTTGGGTCCTTCTTATTTTCACCAATCTCAACCTTCATTGGGTCGATCTATACTTTCTTATGGTTCAACACGTGCCCATCTGGCATTATCATAATTACGTCATATTTCCTTTGTCAAAATTTATATTCTTCAAAACTTTGAATATTACCTTTCTCCTTGTAAGACCTCTAAGGTTATCCTTGAATCGTTCATCCTGTATTCCGTAGATACAGGGCATATCAAAATACCATTTACTAATACTAGAACCATTGTATATATACTTTTAAAAATTTCTCCACTGATCCTTAAAGGTTGTTGTTACCTTAATCCTTTCCAATTCATACTGCCAAAACTCATACTGTCCCTATTAAGGGTGAAATGCCAACCTTTATGCATTCCCCTAGGATTCATCTCAAGTTATCGATATTCTATCCTTAATTCCACCTTTAAAAAAATACTTGCATCCTTCCATGGATAAATCAAGTCATCTATCCCTTATAGGGTATCTTATTCAACCATTCTTACCTCGATAGTCTATACCTAGTTTCATAATACCATCCTTATTCAAACGAAGGTCAATCCATATGGCCTCCAAAAGATAACAACGGTTATCCGCTTTTTTTTTGCCTGATTTAGTAATGATAACAAGGATGTTCTAGAAGATATTGGTCGTGTTCAATGTGAACTTTTTAGTTCTAACTATTCATTTATCTCCATTATTTATCTCAACTGTCATCTCAATATTGGGATATCTTTTATACCTGGCGTCTCCCTTTCTGGGTATCAAGCTGTCGGTCTTACATACACTTCAAATTCTTGAAGGTCACTTCCTTCATCCCATTTTCCTAATTTCTTGTTATCCTATCTCCTCAGTCCATCCATTTTTCCTTATTAATCCATCAGTCTATCTCAAAGTTTCATCGAATACTCTCAACTTAAAGGGGATTAATTATACGTATCGCTTACACCTTCAAACCTTGACTTTATCTCATGATCTGTCACCATCGCGCTGATGATGACACACTTCTCTTTATTTATTGCTAGGGTTTCTTAGGGTTTCATATACCTAACTCCCTTATTGCTTCTCAACTCTATTTCCTTTATATCCCTTTATACTCATTGCCCCTTGAGTCTTTTAATTTCGTTTCTAATACAACCATTTCATGAACCAACACAACATAAGCATTGATTTCAAACATCCCGTCATTCTGGATTCGTGTCCTTTAGACGAATCTTGACGACTTTCACAACCTAGATTCATGATTCATCATACTCATCCACCTTTGGTCTGGCTCTTCAACTTCTACACTATCTCTCTATCTTCATTAGCCTTCCACCAGCGGGTGGCCTCTCTCTTAGGAAGGTAAGTGGCAAAAACAGTCTTTTGCGCTTCGTCAATCATTTAGAATCTCAATAATTCCTCTATTTCCTTTATCCAGGCTCTTGCCTCGACTGGGTCAACTTGTTCCTTGGAACTCTGAGAGTTTTAGCGACTTAAAGGTTGTTGTGGATATGTTGTGAACTTGATGATTTCATTAATAAAACACCTTAGTAGATTTTACTTAGTGAAAAATGTAGCACTCGACGGATAAGGAATATAGTCCCGACAGATGACTCAATATAGTCCCGACGGATGGTGATTTATTATCCATCGAGTGAGTAGCTTGTATAATAATGAGTCTATAACACATTTCTGCATACACCTTGTTTAGATTCTGTAGTAGCACTCAAGTCATGTTGACTTTAATTAGATATGCATAATAGGTTGATTAATTATACATAGATGATGTCTTTTAATTCTGCATAAATGAAATGAAGTCAAGTGCCAGATAGCTACCCGACGGATAAACAATAATGCCACTCGACGGATGATCAACAAGGCAACCCGGCGGATGATCATGTACCCGACGGATAATCAATTCAAACATCTGTTAACAGTGACAACACAGTTACATGCGTCGAGTGTATGCAAAAGGAATGTGGAAGCCTATTCAACTGGGTTTTAGAGAACAAAGAAGCATTGCCATTTCCATGCTATTATGAAAATATTCAAATATGCTGGAATAGAGTAATGAAGCAGCATAGTATTAGACTTGATAGGTTTTTTTTATTATCTTGTCTTATTACTTTATAATCTTGGTGATATATAAACCAAGAAGTACCAAATAGAACAACAAGAACAAGACTAAGCAAGTAAATTCTCAGAGAAACAATTGTAAGCTGCATCCTTAGCATTTCTATATAAACTTAGTTGTTCATATTTGTAAGCAGTTGTGAGCTATCAAGATTTGCAGAGTTCTCACGATATATATATATATATATATATATATATATATATATATATATATATATATCTCTAGTGGATACATTCAAATCCACCAGAAAGTTTTAAAGACTTGTGTTTTTATTACTTAGTGTTTTGATTCATTCCAAGTTATTATTCCGCACTTTGCAAATCAATTCACACATATATATATATTTTAAGTTACAACATTTTTAAACCAAGAAAAAGTTTCAAGAATTCCATTCAACCCCCCTTCTGTAATTCTTGTTGCATTGTTATGGACTAACAATTGGTATCAGAGCAAGCTCTTGAAGAACAAAGAGTTTAAAGATCATAACAAACAACAAGATGAACAAGAAGGATGTAGGAGTCAAGATTCCTTTTTTGGACAAAGATAATTACCATCACTGGAAGGTAAAAATGCATCTTCACTTACTTTCTCAAGATGAGGCTTATGTAGATTGCATAGAGAAAGGCCCTCATGTACCAATGAGAGCTGCAACTGGAAATGAGCCATCAGTTCCCAAGCCAAGGCATGAATGGTCAGATCCTAATATTGAACAAGTCAGGAAGGATAAGAAGGCTATGAATATTTTGTTCAATGGAGTTGATGGAGGCATGGAAAACATCTAGAGATGTTCATGCTCAAATCACCAAAGTTCAAGGTGTTGAGTCCTTTTGTGACGCAGCCTGGAAGAAGAATAAGGAGAACCTGGAATCCAATTTGGTTGAAGGATTGCTAACAGATGTAGACTCGACGGATGATGAGGGTCATCCGTCGGATAACAAAAAGGGTTATCCGTCGAGTGATATAAATCCTCATCCGTCGAGTGATATAAATCCTCATCCATCGACTGTGAGCAAACCTGTGAGTAAAGCCAAACTTGCCAAGCTAAATGAGAAATATGGATGAGTTTCCAAAAATTTTGTTCCAGGAGAATCCAGTCAAGTGAAGAAGGAGAAAAAGGCTAATGTTGGTCATATGACTGTCAAGCAATTGAGTGACAGACTGGAAAAGATTGAGGTTAAAATAGAGGCTAAAAAGAAAAATAATAGAAATGGTAAAGTAGAAATTAACAAGCATAACAACTACACACCTGATAAATATGCTCCTAAAAAACTCTGTGTCAAGTGTGGTAGTGTAAATCATTTGTCTGTTAATTGCAAAACCGCCATGCCTACGTCCATATCTGTGCCACCTCATTTTTCCAACATAAATGCCTTGCCTTCTATGCCTATGAATGTTATGTCTACACAGAATATGAATGCACAGTTTGCTAATATGCCATTTGCACCTAATCCTTATTATGCTGCATTTAGTATGCCACAAATGCCATTTAGCATGCCTTACTGGAATAACATGTTTACTAGTGGCATGTCATTTCCTGTTAATCAAAATATGCATGATAATTCTGCTGTAATGAATGGTTTTAATGGTCCAACTCAAATGAATAAGGATGAATCTGATATCCCCAAGTCAAATGGGATCAAACCTAAGAAATAGAAAAAGAAAGCTAACAAGGCAGGACCCAAGGAAACTTGGGTACCAAAATCAACTTGATTTGATTTTGATGTGTGCAGGGAAACAGAAAGAATCTATAGTACTTGGATAGTGCATGTTCAAGACACATGACTGGTGATTCTACCCTGCTCACAGAGTTCAAGGAGAGAGCTGGCCCAAGTATTACTTTTGGAGATGACAGCAAGGGTTATACTATGGGATATGGCTTGATTTTAAAAGACAATGTCATCATTGAGGAGGTTGCAGTGGAAGCTCTCAAGCACAATTTATTGAGTATTAGTCAGCTATGTGATAAAGGCAATTCAGTAAACTTCAACTCTGAAGCCTGTATTGTGATAAATAAAAGGAGCAACAAAGTGGTTCTCACTGGAGTGAGAAAAGAAAATGTGTACCTAGCTGACTTCAACTCATCAAATGCAGAATCTATTACTTGTCTTCTCAGCAAAGCAAGTCAGGATGAAAGTTGGTTATGGCACAAGAAGCTATCCCATTTAAACTTCAAGACCATGAATGAACTTGTAAAGAAAGAACTGGTTAGAGGTATTCCTCAAGTGGAGTTTTCTAAGGATGGATTGTGTGATGCCGGCCAAAAAGGAAAGCAGATTAAAGCATCATTCAGAAAGAAGCTTGATTCAATAATTGAAGAACCTTTGCAACTGCTACACATGGATTTGTTTGGACCAGTCAATATGGTGTCCATCTCAAGGAAAAGATTTTTCCTAGTAATTGTAAATGATTTCTCAAAGTTCTCTTGGACATATTTCCTAAAGTATAAAGATGAGGCTAGTGAAATCATCATCAATCACATAAGGCAAGTCAATAATCATCCTGATTTCAAAGTTAGAAGAATCAGGAGTGACAATGGAACTGAGTTCAAGAATTCTGTCATGAGAGCATTTTGTGAAGAAAATGGGATTTTGCATGAGTTTTCAGCAGCATGAACTTCACAACAAAATGGAGTAGTAGAAAGGAAGAACAGATCATTTATTGAAGCTGCAAGGACAATGCTTGAAGAGTCTAAGTTACCAACATATTTCTGGGCTGGAGCTGTAAATACTACATGCTACACTTAGAATATTTCTCTGGTTAATCAAGCAAAATGCATGACTCCCTATCAATTGTTCAAGAA
This sequence comes from Apium graveolens, assembly GCF_009905375.1. Lineage (NCBI taxonomy): Eukaryota > Viridiplantae > Streptophyta > Magnoliopsida > Apiales > Apiaceae > Apium > Apium graveolens. The sequence goes on along the minus strand of NC_133648.1, from coordinate 233,018,115 downwards.
CAAGAAGCCGACGGTAAATTTTCTTCATGTCTTTGGCTGCAAATGTTATATCTTGAGAAATCAAACTGATCAGAATGGGAAGTTTGTTGCTAAAGCAGATGAAGGAATTTTTGTTGGATATGCTGTTGATAAAGCATATAGAGTATACAATCTAAGAACCAACATTGTTGTGGAATCAATACATGTTGTGTTTGATGATAAAAAGATTGAAGGACTGCAAGATGGAGATTACCACGAGAGCCTCAAATTTGATAATGTGGAGATGGTTAGTGATGACAGTGATGATGAAAGTGATCGAGAAACAGTATCAAAGGATAATGCAGAAAAATCCACTACCAATGAAGCACAAAATTCAACATTTGTCGAGTTGCATAATGCTTCATCCATCGGGAGACAATCTGCTTTATCCGTCGGGAGACAACCAGCTTCATCCATCGGTACTCAAAATTCACCATCTGTCGGGTCATCAAAAGAAGCCGGAGGTCAGAATAGATCACTTACAGAAAGTTCCCCTTTCTCAAATTAAAGATCCATTAACTCAGGGGGAGTTTCTAATAATCTAAACTCAATCACACATCAAGACAACAATGAGGACTCTTCATCTAGAGCTAATCTACCTCAATAAAGGAAATGGATAAAGGATCATCCCTTTGATCTCATCATTGGTGATGTATTTTCTAGAGTTCAAACAAGGAGAGCAACTCAAGAAGAATGTCTATACAGCAGCTTTCTTTCTAAGGAAGAACCAAAGAAGGTAGAAGAAGCTTTGTTGAATCCTGATTGGATTTCAACTATGCGGGAGGAGCTAAACCAATTTGAGAGGAATAAGGTATGGAAGATGGTGCCCAATCCTAAACTAAAGAATCCAATAGACACCAAATGGGTATTCAGAAACAAGATGGATGAAAATGGCATAGTAGTTAGGAACAAAGCTAGATTGGTTGCTAAGGGCTATTGTCAACAAGAAGGAATAGATTTTGATGAAACATTTGCTCCTGTTGCAAGACTTGAAGCCATCAGAATCTTCTTAGCCTATGCAGCCCATGCCAATTTCAAAGTCTATCAAATGGATGTCAAAAGTACCTTTCTGAATGAAGATTTGGAGGAGGAAGTCTATGTTAGTCAGCCTCCTGGTTTTGAAGATCCAAATTTTCCAGAATAAGTTTACTATCTTTTGAAAGCACTTTATGGACTGAAGCAAGCACCTAGAGCCTGGTATGACACTTTGTCAAAGTTTCTTTTAGAGAATCACTTCACTAGAGGTACTGTAGACAAAACTCTTTTCTTTAGAAATGTTAATGGCTCTAGTATACTTGTTCAAATTTATGTAGTAGACATTATTTTTGGCTTTACAGATGAAAAACTTTGCAAAAAGTTTGCCAAATTGATGCAAAGTAAGTATGAAATGAGTATGATGGGAGAACTAACTTACCTTCTTGGTTTGCAAGTTAAGCAAGTTAGTGATGGAATATTCATTAGTCAAACTAAATATATTTATGATCTTTTAAAGAAGTTTGATCTAATGGATTGCACATCTGCAAAAACTCCCATGGCCACTACAACTAAGCTTGAATTAAACACTACTGAAAAGTCTGTGGATATTTCAAGTTATAGGGGCATGGTTGGCTCACTTCTGTACTTAACATCTAGTAGGCCAGATATAATGTTTGCTACATATTTGCGTGCTAGATTTCAGGCTGATCCTAGAGAATCTCACTTAGTAGCTATTAAGAGAATTTTCAGATATCTCAAGGGAACACCAAAACTTGGCATTTGGTACCCTAGAGATTCTGGTCTTGATCTAACTGGTTATTCAGATGCAGATTATGCAGGTTGTAAATTGATAGAAAAAGTACAACAGGAACCTGTCAATTTCTAGGAAACAAGCTTGTGCCCTGGTTCAGTAAAAAGCAAAATTCAGTTTCTACTTCTACAGCTGAAGCTGAATATATTGCTGCTGGCAGTTGCTGTGCACAGATTTTGTGGATGAAAAACCAATTGCTAGACTATGGTTTGCAAGTTGAAAGGATTCCCATTTTCTGTGATAACACAAGTACAATTGCCATCACTGAAAATCCAGTACAGCATTCAAGGACAAAGTACATAGGCATCAAGTACCACTTCATAAGGGAACATGTAATGAATGGTATTGTGGAACTACATTTTGTTCCAAGTGAAAAGCAGCTTGCAGATATATTTACCAAGCCACTGGATGAATCCACATTTTCAAGGTTGGTAAGTGAGTTAGGTATGCTAAATTACTCTTGAATCTTTATAGATTGTTTACAAGTTGTAATGCAGCCAGAAATTTAATTGATTTTTCAGTCATGGATGAAATTTTGTCTAAGTCAGAATTTACATCTCAACGGATGATCACTATCCATCGAGTTTGATCATCTGTCGGTATACCATTTGTTAATAAAATCAATTACTTTTCTGGAATATTTTATGACTCGACGGATAACTGATTTATCCTCATCCGTCAAATTGTCTAATTCTTAGTCGTTGATTCTCTGAACATTATCCATCGAGTATACTTACAGTTTGTAAGCATAACACGACGGATAATTGATGGAATTTTTACAGTTTATTTTTTTTAAATGGCTACTTTGGGCAATTCTTATTGGTTACTTTATTTTACTTTATTATTTTTTGACAGTTATTTTTGAGATAGTATAAAAGCTTAATTCATTTTCATTACTTTTCTTTTATCATTCTCAAATCATCTGCTCTAATTTCTTTCTTTCTCAAATGCATTTACTCTCTCTCTCTGCAAGTTTTTACTCTCTAACAATGGCACCTATCATCAAGATAATGTCTCAAACTAGATTTATTTATGAGAAGAACAACTTCACTGCTCTTGTGTATAAGGGGATTCAATAGTCTGATGACTACCACAAGATGATGGATTTTGTGAAGAACTACAAACTTAACTATGTCATGCTGAAATCACCCACCATCTACTGTGAGGTTGTTGAAGAGATGTGGACAACTGCTACATAAAACTCAGCTGATAAGACTATCACTTTCACTATTAAAGGTAAGGAATTCCGTGTTAATAGTGACATTGTTAAAGCATGTTTCAAGATTCCTGATAATACTGTAACTTCACCACACACAGACACTGACATTATTAACATGCTTAACTCCATGAACTATGCAATCTCTACTTCTAAATTAAGTGAAATTAGAAGGTTGGGTCTTAGAAAGGAATGGAGTTATCTGTGTGATGTAGTTATCAAGGTCTTTTCTGGTAAAATTAGTAATTTTGATTCTGTCAATATTTCTATGCTTAACATGCTTTACATGCTTGTTACTGATAAATTTTTCAACTTTAGTGATCTTATCATAATTGAGTTGGGGTTTAAGTTAGGGGAGTTAAATAAGAGGGGTAAAAATGTTTATTATGCTAGATTTTTAATGATGATTGCTAACCACCTCTCTGAGGATATTGTGCTTGAGAACCCAACCAACAAATTAGATTGTTGGGTTCAAGAAAGAAGGATTATTGCAGATTTGAACAGGGCAAACCATCACAAAGAGGTGCCACTCTTCTATTTTCCTGTTATGGAGGCACCTCAGGTAAGTGAGGTAAGTTCAGCTGTCCTACTCTTCCAGCCTCACAAATTTCTTTCCCTTATAGTATAGCTCTGGCAACTGTGTCAATGACCCAACAGTTGCCTACCAAGCTATCAAACCATCAAAAATTTCTAAATCCAAGTCAAAGAAAGCCCCCTCTGGCATCTCTCAAAAGATGCCAGTTGCAAAGTCCACCAAACCAAAAGAGGGGAGTGTGAAGGTGGGTAAGAAAGGTGAGGGACAGGGTGAACATCAAAGAAACCATAAGGATAAGGTTGGAGAGGTGAGTGTTTCCCAGCCTAGCAACACTGCAGTTTCCCAACAAACTGCAGTGCTTAATAAGGACATAAGCTCATTGCTAGTTGCATCCTCCCAAAAGGATGTGGCTATTGAACAAAGCTCTCAGCCAAGAGCACGGGCCAAAAAGGTAAGGGACACAAGCTCACCCCAAACCTATACTAGAAAGAAGAAACCAAAAACCCTTAGGGATGCACAGGGTTCATACACTGTGCAAACTGGTGCTGAAGACACAGTCACTGCACCTTTTCAAAGTCAGTTTGATGTGGCTCCAATAAATGTGGAGTCACAGCCGAAATCTTTAGTTATAGAAGCACCTCAAACACCAAATTCTCCCACAAACTCTCTGGATGTGGATATGATCAACACATCAATTCATGATTCCCCTTCTTTAACTCTGTTGGGGAAGCCAAAATCTAGTGCAAGTGAGCATCATATTTTGGATGATTTGTTGGCGCACTTGCCGATTCTTTCAGGAACTGTTGAGACATCCGTGCCAAAATTTTCATCAATCTGCACAGAGTCCATAATAGTTTCCACTTCAAACACATTCATTTATACTCACTCGATTGATACTACTCATCCATCGAGTAGTGATTATATCCCGACTGTAATAACCCCAAAATTTTTCAACTTTTTGTAACCCTTGTGAATAGTGTTTTTGCTGAATGAGAAAACTGTTCATGCCACACTATGTAGGGGTTCTGATATGGATATTCTGGGATATTATTAGTACTCTATGAAGTATATAAGTGTATGTAAAGATCGTCAGAATCCAATTCCGAACACTTTGGTTTTTCCCGGAAATCCACAAGATACGGAGAGAATTGAGTATAAGGTAACAGGATAAAAAGGATTTAAATTAAAGGATTATAATAGAGGATCATAAAAAGGAATATAATGTATTGAGAAAGGTTAAGGGAACCTAAGTAATAAGATCCCGGGTATGATCCCTCAAACGATAAACGAAAACGAAAGTTAAGCGAACCGTATAACAGATCAGCGGTCATTAGGCAAACGATTAGGAAGTTAATCAAAGGGATTAGTGGGAATGATGTCATCCAACCAATAGAAAGAGGACAAAGGAGGGGGATGACATCACAAAGTGATGCAAGCATGACATAAGAGGGAAGGAAATGTGGTGGAATATTAGCCACACAAAATCAAGGGTAAATGGGTAATTGACCTAAAACAAAACAAAAACAACCAACCAAAAATCAAATCAAAGCAAAACCACAAAAATCTCTCTTTCTTCTTCATCTTGCTCTCGGCCTTTTCAAGAAAAACAAGGAGGAGTTTTCAAAAACTCAAGCTACACACCTTCAAAAATTATAAGGTTTGTTTCTTTAGCTTCCATAATTCATAACTTAGTTATGCTATAAGTTTGGATCCAAGAATCCAAGGTTTACCTAGTTAATCAACTCCTAAAAGTTTAGGGTGAATAGTAACTTTCAAGAACAAATTTTTGATTCTTGATTTTATTTGTAAGGACAAGGTAGCTTAAGCATAGATCAAGGCTTCCATGGGCTTTCCAAGGATCTTTCATTGATTAAAAGCTTCAAGAAGGTATAAAACTTCAAACCCTAGCTTTACTTTTGAGTATTAGGAATGGTTTTGATTGTTATAATTCATGAGGAGCATGATCCTTGTATACTTAGAGTGTGGTTGGATTTGTAATGAGTTTGAAGTTGTAAATCTTGATTATTGGTTAATGAACATAAGTATAGCTTTTAGTTCATGTTTGAGGGTAGTATAAAGTTCATAATATTGAGTTTTGGGGCTGTTAGGATGTGATATGGATGGACTTTGATTGTATGAAGGGATTGGGGTTGTTGGGTGATGGAAATTGAATGGTATAAAATTGGGAAATCGCGTAAACATAGCCGTCGTAATGCCCGATTTACCGTAGACTGTTTTTGTTCTTAAGATCAGAACCCTTGAACTCACTGCTAGGTTTTGACCATTGCCATGATTAGATAGTTCATGTTACGAGCTTCGTTTTGATATGTAGTTCGTTCGATTCCGATGCACGGTTTAGGAGAAACGACCGTTTCAAGTAACGGCGTTTCGCGAACGAAACTTTTTCCCCTCGCCTTACTTTGAAATGTAGGTTAAAGACCGAAAAGGGTTAATTAATGCATGAAACATTTATGGTAAGTGTTTTAGGCAGTTGGTAAGTCACTCGCGAAGGAATCGCTTTAAAACTCGTAAAGGTTAAATTATTAAAAATGGTGGAGCCGAGGGTACCCGAGTGACTTAAGCGAATCAGTGAGCGCAAAACAAGCGTTAGAGTCTAAGTTAGTTAAAGTATAGATTTACAAGTGACTTTGGTTTAATTCCAACTTACTTGTTGCTTATAGGTTACCAGACTCGTCCCGAGCCATTCGTAACCCCCAGTCGCTCAGGCAAGTTTTCTACCCGTTATAACTGTTGTTGTGATGTATATGTGTATATGCATGACCTTGCGATAAATGCATATTTGTTATTAGCAAATTCTTGCGATATATTGTAGCATGTGATATTGTATATATGCATGCCTGTTTCGTATTCTTTTCATATATATCTGTTGATTCAGTTGTTAATACCTATGCTAGAGAATAACGGTAATTTGCATATACCCTTGGTATAGGGACCCAAAGGTGAAAACATTTTCTAAAATCGGGAGTTGAGGATCCCGAGTAGATTTTATATATATATATATATATATATGGTTATAGTTTTCAAAACTATTAATCGAATAAGGTTTATTCGATAACTTTATTTTATTAATGAATATCATCTTGAATATTCATTCGAGGACTTATGACTCCTTTATATTATTTATTGAATATTATCTTGAATATTCATTCGAGGACTTATGACTCCTTTATATTATTTATTGAATATTATCTTGAATATTCATTCGAGGACTTATGACTCCTTTATATTATTTATTGAATATTATCTTGGATATTCATTTGAGGATGTATGACTCCTTTATTTTATTTAATGAATATTATTTATAATATTCATTCGAGGTATTATGACTCCGCTTATTACTGAAATATATTCTTTATTTCATTAGAGAATAAAGTGTTAATAATCAAACTTATTTTCGATTATTCAAATAAAGATAATACTTTCATATAAGTATATCTTTGGTTATTTAATGTTTATTTCAAGTATAAATTTTAATACTTCTACTTCAATTATTTTTATAAAGATTATTCTTTATGGGAATATTATTTAAATAATAATATTCAGATATTTTCTAATATATGGGGACTGATTTACTTCATTAAATCAGCTTTACTCCAAACACTCTTTAAAGTGTTTTCGAGTCTTCAAAATGATTTTTAAAAGTTAGAGCGGATCCCGAAACTCATTTTTATATTTAAGATCTTCCTTTTTAAGGGGATTTAAATACTCGCTCAAAACCTGGGGAATCCGGCTCTGTGGTGTATTTTATATTCACAACGAGGTTGCAGATTTGGTAAATGAATTGATTACTTGCCCAACGTTCGGGAAGTAAGCCCATCTCATTGAGTCGGCATAAGCGACAGGCCGGGGTACGGTCTATTATTGTGTAAGTGGCTGGGTGGCAGTCCATCAACGCGTGAGGGGCCGGGGTACGGTCTAGCGCGAGGTCCTAATGCGGCCAGGGTGATGACCGGTGAGGAATTCATCCATCTACAGTAGAAAAGGTTACTTATTGGTATCTTTGCCTGATCAGCGAGATATCGGGTTTATGCCAAAATTCTTTTCCTTTCCAAAATTCATTGGATGTTTCAAACTCTGTTCATACTTTGCATAACAGAGGTTCCAGGAAATGTTTAAAGGGATATATATATGTGGATATATATATATATATATCGGGGCTAAATAAAGTATCTCATAACTTTTTCATTCAATAATATTTCAAAGATTGAATCTATTCAAGTCTTATCTTGTGGTCTCATCAGTGGGATGAACTTTTGAAATTGATTATAACTTGAACGGTGGTAGTTCAAGTAGTATTTGGGAATGATATAAGTGTAGTGAAGTATTTGGTAACTTCATCTTTTAAACTTATATCTAATTAATAATTGTCTTATGAATGACAAAGATTTTCAGAAAAACGTTGAGACAAGGTTAGATATATGAGATCACCTTGCAACGATATTTTTATACAATTATACAATGGGACTTTGTGTATATTATGCATGGAAGAGGACTTCCATTACTTTGAAAAGTATATATGTATATATACTGAATATTTTGCGACTTCATCGCATTAAGATATCAAACTTGGTTCATTTCTTTTGACCAAGATTTTCATGAGTATTATGAGTAGACTCATATACTATTAATCATTATACATATTATTTTGGTGGGCTTGCTGCTCACCCTTGCTTTCTTCTTTCATCACACAACATCAGATAGATAAGATGAACAGGACCAAGCTCCCAATTCGCGATCGGATAGGAAGCGTTTCGCAGCTTCCTATAGGCATTGAAGTCACTGTAGCTGAGGTAGGGAACTACCAATAGACTAGGCTTCAACTTTTGATGTACCAGATTTATGTATATTTATGAATTGTAATAATGGCAATGAAATGTAAATTTATTCAGAACCTTTTTAAGGTGTATTGACATATAATTGTGGAATAAAACGACTTGTGATTATTTTTGGATGTTCATCTCTGAGACTATAACGTGTGGTGTGTGTGTTTATTGTGGGGTCACAGTACAGAGTAGTTGAGAAATTATTAAGATTGGGTGTTAATAAGGGAAATGGAACTCGTGACAACCCGGATCCCCGACCCCGGATCTGGGGGTGTTACAGAAATGGTATCAGAGCCAAGCGTTATAAACCTCAGAGATGATGGGACGTTAAGATAATAAGTTCACTAAGATAATAAGAACTCTTGCCAAGTTCATAGTCGGACTACCTAACGTAGTACTGACAGTTAAAACCCTTATGGGAACCCTTATAAATGTAGCGATAGAAGCGTAGTTCGTTATCGTATAGAGTAGCGGGACTCCGAACCCTGAGGTTGAGGAGCAACAGCGCGATGATATTTTATTACTAATTGGAGATCGGATTGTGGATCCGATAGAGTGTCCTAATGCAGGACCGGATGATGTTGATATTAAGGATGTTGTCCTAGAAGGGATAGTTGCTGAGGAGGATCCCATGGAGGATCCTGACAAGAATGGATAAAGGACCACTGATAAATTGATGACCATGGTTAGGTCAACTACCAGAGGTAGGATTGGTCGATCACTACCGGAGGTTCGTTCAAATTTGTAAAGATAGTAGCCCCCTTTAACGCGACTTACTCATAAGACTGAGAAGTTCGAATAGACAGAGAAATGCGAGAACAGCTTTTAAGAACTGAAGCAAAGGTTGGTGACGGCCCCTATGTTGGCGTTGCCGGATGGAAAAAGGAGATTTTGTGATTTGTAAGTGATGCTTCGCATAAGGAATTAGGGTGCTTCTTAGCGCAGCAAGATAATCGCGTCTGCGTCAAGACAATTAAGGTAATATGAAATTCGATATCCCCGCCCATGAGCTTAGGCTCGTTGCAATAGTTTTACCCTAAAGATTGGAGGCACTACTTGTATGGAGAGAAGTGCGAGAATTACCTAAGCCATAAGTGCTCTAGTACATTTTCACGTAGAAAGAGCTCAACATATGCCAGAAGAGGCAGTTAGAGCTAACCAAGAATAATGATTGGGAGATTCTTTATCATTCGGGAAAGCCAATATGGTGGCTGATGCCCTTAGTAAAAAGGAGAGACTCAAGATGATAATGCCTTTTGGAGAGTTTATAAGAGATTTTGAGAAAATGGAAATAGAAGTGAAGGTAACCGGAGCCGGTACCGAAAAGCTGTTTGAGATTGCAATACAGCCCGAATTATTGGAAAAGATCATATTGTGCCAGAAAAAGTTATGAATGAAGGCAGAGAGCCAACAATTAGATAAAAGATTAATATCGAGAAAGATGATAAGGGAATAATGAGGTATTCCTATAGAATTTGGGTTCCGAAAGTTCAAGAGTGTAAGGATGAGAACTTAGATGAGAGCCATAGTTGAGGAATAAGATTTAGAGCAAACCCTGAACGCGATAGTCAGGGAGGTCGCCATCAAGATAGAAGGAACCCATGACATAATGGAGTGGAAAATGAGGATTTTAAATTAAAAGATGACCCCAATTATGGGGAGTAGGATGAAACATTTCATAATAAGGAAACAGAAAGTCGAGTAAGGAAAGGAGACCCGAGACGGTACTCCTATACGGCAATTCATGGACCTGTCTAGACAGAACTTAGACTATTATCCCCAACCACCACTCTGAGGAGACAGTGCGGTGGGAAATTCTTTCATGACCTTTAAGTCGCTAAGCTCTCAGAGTTCCAAGGAACAAGCTGACCCAGTCGAGGCAAGAGCCTGGCTAAAGGAAATAGATGAATCATTTGAGATTCTAAATGATTGACGAACCACAAAAGACTGTTTTGTCACTTACCCTCCCAAGAGAGAGACCACCCGCTGGTGAAAGGCCAAGGAAGGCACGGAGCAAGAGATTATAATAAACTGATTAAAGTTCAGCCAATTGTTTTCGGGATCGTAATTCCCAAGGTTATGGAATAGTGTAAAAGCTTTAGAGCCAGAACAAAGGCAGACGAGTATGATGAATTATGAATCTAAGCTGTAAAAGTTGTTAAGATTCGTTCTGAAGACGCGAATCCAGAATGACGGGATATTTGAAATCAATGCTTATGTTGTGTTGGTTCATGAAATAATGATAAGAGAAAGGAAAATAAAAAGGAATTGAAGTGGAAAGGAATAAAAAGGCAACAGAGTTTGAGGAATGATAAGGGAGTTGGGTATGAGGAAACCCTAAAGACTCCTATTAATAGAAATAGAAAAGTATATGATCGTCAGGATGAGGGTGATTCACCATGAGTTAAAGTTGACGGTTGAAGGCATAAGAGATGCATATAGTTTATCCCCTGTAAGTTGGGAGGATTCGAGGAAACCTTGAGATAATTCGAAGGATAAATAATGAGACGCGGATAGACTAAGGGGATAAGGAAGTAAGAAATTAGGAAAAATTGGATGAAGGAAGTGACCTTCAAGAAGGAAATGTAAGACCGGTGGCTTGATACCCAGAAAGGGAGACGCCAGGTATGAAAGATATCCCAACATTGAGGTGACTGTTGAGATAAACAACAGAAGTAAATAAGGAATTATTAAGAAGAAGTTCACGTTGAACACGACCAATATCTTCCAGAACATCCTTGTTATCGTTACCAAATTAGGCAAGACAAGCGGATAACCGTTGTTATCTTTTGGAGGCCATATGGATTGACCTCAATTTGAATAAGGATGCTATTATGAAGTTAGGTATAGACTATCGAGGTGGGAATGATGAATATGATAATCTATCAAGGAAATATGACTTGATTTATTCGTGGAAGGATGCAGGTACCTTTTAAAGGTGGAATTAAGGATAGAACATTGGTAACTTAAAATGAATCCTAGGGGACTGCATAAAGGTTGGCATGTCACCCTTAATAGGGACAGTATGAGTTTTGACAGTATGATTGGGAAAGGGTTAAGGTAACAACAACCTTTAAGAATCAGTGGAGAAATTTTGCAGAAGTATATAGGCAATGGTTCTACTATTAGTAAATGGTATTGTGATATGCCCTGTATCTAGGGAATACAGGAGGAACGATTGAAGGATAACCTTAGAGGTTTTATAAGGAAAAAGGTAATATTCAAAATTCTCAAGAATAGAAATGTGGATAAAGGAAATATGACGTAATTATAATGATGCCAAGTGGGGCACGTGTTAAACCACGAGAAAGTATGGATCGAACCAGTAATGGTCGAAATTGTTCAGGGCAATTAGGACTTAAGATAAAAAAATAATGTTCTAAGTATGATTGAGAGTCAGTCTTGACAGTGATTAGCCTCTAAAGACTGAGGCAATAACTTATGGAAAAATGGTGATATTTTTTTTTTTACTCATCAGATTTTAAGGGAAACATCTTCACTCAAGCAGTGATCGGAAATAAGGTAGAAAATTTATTTGGAGGTGGTTAAAATGACATTGACTGTAAGGAAATTTTACTATCAGGAAAGGCCAAAGAGGTGGCCGACACTCTAAAGGTAAGTGGATAATTATAGGCGCGTGTGCCAAAAGAAAACAGTGATGATGGTTAAAAATGTGAAGGTTGAATTATGGTTTGGATGATTGACATTCCTTCTGATGACTGTGCAATACCCAACCGTAATAGTAGTTGGTAAAGGTATAATTCGTGTAATCGCCATGAACGGGCTATCTATCTTAGAAGATACTATCTTGAGAATAAGCCAGGACCATGTTTCAAAAAGGACTAGACGAACCTTTGAGTAAGTCTTCTATTTAAGGCATATGATTTAGAATGGTATTAACCTGCTATCGTTGCTTTGAGCGAAACTCTTCTGCAATTTTATCTGCTTCATGTCATGTATGTATGTCAGAATCAGGAGTGTACTCCATGAATCAAGAATGGTGATTATGTTAACTCCTTAGAAGAATTAGATACGACATATATGGACTCCGTATGGTTAAATATTAAGATTTCATGGAAAGTGAATGATGACAGTAGTTCAGTTGTGGACCATCGTAAGGCAGCAATGATTCTACGAGTAATGAGCTGATTACAACCATGAGAGTTGTATTGGAATGGGTGTTGAGATTGAGCACCACTAATCGGGTCGTGGTAGTGTATAGGTTATCATTGATAGACTAATTAAGTAGAGTATCTACCTAGTGAATTATTATTCTTTCTTATCAATAGAGAGTCGTATTATTATACGAGGAAGGTTGCGGTGCAAGCATAGAATTCAAGTAACGATGATGTCTAGAATGAGATCCCGGATTCGATTTTCGATGTCGAGGGAGTTTCAAAGGTGATTGTGTATAAGCTCGAGGAAGAGCATGGGTCCATAGAATGATGGACGGGATAGCGAAAATATTTAGGCATGTGAAATGCGATGCTATAATACTTGATGTTGATATAAATACATATATGTTTTGTTCTTCTATGACAAACCTCTATAGTTCAGAGGTAGATTCCAAGCCAGGTATTTTATGGCAATAAAATTTTTTATGAATATACAATTCTCTTCAGTTCGTTCTTTTCTCTTCTTTTCATTTCATGTAAGCTGAGAAGAACAACCCTTCCAGAAAGGGGAGGTATTGCCGAATGACTATCTATCTGTGTGATAGAAGCCTAGTAGGATATCATCTATTGTTTAATTGCTTGTCAAGTACTAAAGGCTGGCCACCTTCTGTACTAACTATGCGATATAACAAGTGTTCATGATCATAGTGATCTCTCAATAAATTCCTTTACTTCTATTTGATTGATCAAATTTTGGAAAATAGAAACAACTGAAAAAGGAGTACTGAAGTGGTGGTAGTATGCGGAATGGGAACACATTCGTGATACTAAGGTTGACGTGGTTATTAAAAGGTTATAGAACGCTAACGAGCAAAAGTATAACCAGTATAATATTAGGAACGGAAGGTGATAGCGATTACGAACTGGAAAAGAATGGGTATTGAGAAGCAAGAGCTCTAATGATTGGAAGCTATGATGAGAGTCTGTGTAATAGACTTGAAAGAATTTGGAATGATCACTTAATTCAGATTGAGTTATCTTACGACAATAGATCATATGTCATTATCGAGATGTCGCCTTATGAGATCCTTGAAGGAAGACAATGTCGATCTCCCTTATGTTAGGATGAAGTTGTAGAGCGCAAGATGCTCGGACCCGCAGTAGTCCAAAGGACCAAGGGTATGATAGATCTAATCAGAGGACGGCTGGTAGTAGCCCAAGATGGACATGATAAGTATGTTGATTTGACACGAAAGGACAAAGAGTATGAAATAGGGGACCTATAATGTTATAGGTATCCCTTGGAAAGGATTGATGAGGTTCGGAAAGGAAGGAAAGCTAAGTCTACAATTTGTTGGACCCTTGGATATATTAAGACGTTTGGGAAGTTAGCATATGAGCTAGCCCTAACCCCGAACATGTAGCAGGTCGTAACGTGTTTCACGTATCAATGTTAAGGAAGTGAAATTCAGATGCCAGATAAATAGAGGCATATGAGCGCATAGATATGTAACCCGACGTAACCTATATGGAGCAACCAGGAAGGGTTATAGAGTGAAAAGGAACAAGTGCTTAGGAGAAGGATTATCAAACTAGGCAGAGTTTGGTGGTAGAACCACAATGTGGGAAAATTGACTCGAGAGTTAGAAAGTGTAATGCTAAGAAAGTACCCCCATTTGTTTTCTGTTTGATTCCGGGACGGAATCCTTTTAAGGAGGGGAGACTGTAATAACCCCAAAATTTTTCAACTTTTTGTAACCCTTGTGAATAGTGTTTTTGCTGAATGAGAAAACTGTTCATGCCACACTATGTAGGGGTTCTGATATGGATATTCTGGGATATTATTAGTACTCTATGAAGTATATAAGTGTATGTAAAGATCGTCAGAATCCAATTCCGAACACTTTGGTTTTTCCCGGAAATCCACAAGATACGGAGATAATTGAGTATAAGGTAACAGGATAAAAAGGATTTAAATTAAAGGATTATAATAGAGGATCATAAAAAGGAATATAATGTATTGAGAAAGGTTAAGGGAACCTAAGTAATAAGATCCCGGGTATGATCCCTCAAACGATAAATGAAAACGAAAGTTAAGCGAACCGTATAACAGATCAGCGGTCATTAGGCAAACGATTAGGAAGTTAATCAAAGGGATTAGTGGGAATGATGTCATCCAACCAATAGAAAGAGGACAAAGGAGGGGGATGACATCACAAAGTGATGCAAGCATGACATAAGAGGGAAGGAAATGTGGTGGAATATTAGCCACACAAAATCAAGGGTAAATGGGTAATTGACCTAAAACAAAACAAAAACAACCAACCAAAAATCAAATCAAAGCAAAACCACAAAAATCTCTCTTTCTTCTTCATCTTGCTCTCGGCCTTTTCAAGAAAAACAAGGAGGAGTTTTCAAAAACTCAAGCTACACACCTTCAAAAATTATAAGGTTTGTTTCTTTAGCTTCCATAATTCATAACTTAGTTATGCTATAAGTTTGGATCCAAGAATCCAAGGTTTACCTAGTTAATCAACTCCTAAAAGTTTAGGGTGAATAGTAACTTTCAAGAACAAATTTTTGATTCTTGATTTTATTTGTAAGGACAAGGTAGCTTAAGCATAGATCAAGGCTTCCATGGGCTTTCCAAGGATCTTTCATTGATTAAAAGCTTCAAGAAGGTATAAAACTTCAAACCCTAGCTTTACTTTTGAGTATTAGGAATGGTTTTGATTGTTATAATTCATGAGGAGCATGATCCTTGTATACTTAGAGTGTGGTTGGATTTGTAATGAGTTTGAAGTTGTAAATCTTGATTATTGGTTAATGAACTTAAGTATAGCTTTTAGTTCATGTTTGAGGGTAGTATAAAGTTCATAATATTGAGTTTTGGGGCTGTTAGGATGTGATATGGATGGACTTTGATTGTATGAAGGGATTGGGGTTGTTAGGTGATGGAAATTGAATGGTATAAAATTGGGAAATCGCGTAAACATAGCCGTCGTAATGCCCGATTTACCGTAGACTGTTTTTGTTCTTAAGATCAGAACCCTTGAACTCACTGCTAGGTTTTGACCATTGCCATGATTAGATAGTTCATGTTACGAGCTTCGTTTTGATATGTAGTTCGTTCGATTCCGATGCACGGTTTAGGAGAAACGACCGTTTCAAGTAACGGCGTTTCGCGAACGAAACTTTTTCCCCTCGCCTTACTTTGAAATGTAGGTTAAAGACCGAAAAGGGTTAATTAATGCATGAAACATTTATGGTAAGTGTTTTAGGCAGTTGGTAAGTCACTCGCGAAGGAATCGCTTTAAAACTCGTAAAGGTTAAATTATTAAAAATGGTGGAGCCGAGGGTACCCGAGTGACTTAAGCGAATCAGTGAGCGCAAAACAAGCGTTAGAGTCTAAGTTAGTTAAAGTATAGATTTACAAGTGACTTTGGTTTAATTCCAACTTACTTGTTGCTTATAGGTTACCAGACTCGTCCCGAGCCATTCGTAACCCCCAGTCGCTCAGGCAAGTTTTCTACCCGTTATAACTGTTGTTGTGATGTATATGTGTATATGCATGACCTTGCGATAAATGCATATTTGTTATTAGCAAATTCTTGCGATATATTGTAGCATGTGATATTGTATATATGCATGCCTGTTTCGTATTCTTTTCATATATATCTGTTGATTCAGTTGTTAATACCTATGCTAGAGAATAACGGTAATTTGCATATACCCTTGGTATAGGGACCCAAAGGTGAAAACATTTTCTAAAATCGGGAGTTGAGGATCCCGAGTAGATTTTATATATATATATATATATATATATATATTTATATATATATATATGGTTATAGTTTTCAAAACTATTAATCGAATAAGGTTTATTCGATAACTTTATTTTATTAATGAATATCATCTTGAATATTCATTCGAGGACTTATGACTCCTTTATATTATTTATTGAATATTATCTTGAATATTCATTCGAGGACTTATGACTCCTTTATATTATTTATTGAATATTATCTTGAATATTCATTCGAGGACTTATGACTCCTTTATATTATTTATTGAATATTATCTTGGATATTCATTTGAGGATGTATGACTCCTTTATTTTATTTAATGAATATTATTTATAATATTCATTCGAGGTATTATGACTCCGCTTATTACTGAAATATATTCTTTATTTCATTAGAGAATAAAGTGTTAATAATCAAACTTATTTTCGATTATTCAAATAAAGATAATACTTTCATATAAGTATATCTTTGGTTATTTAATGTTTATTTCAAGTATAAGTTTTAATACTTCTACTTCAATTATTTTTATAAAGATTATTCTTTATGGGAATATTATTTAAATAATAATATTCAGATATTTTCTAATATATGGGGACTGATTTACTTCATTAAATCAGCTTTACTCCAAACACTCTTTAAAGTATTTTCGAGTCTTCAAAATGATTTTTAAAAGTTAGAGCGGATCCCGAAACTCATTTTTATATTTAAGATCTTCCTTTTTAAGGGGATTTAAATACTCGCTCAAAACCTGGGGAATCCGGCTCTGTGGTGTATTTTATATTCGCAACGAGGTTGCAGATTTGGTAAATGAATTGATTACTTGCCCAACGTTCGGGAAGTAAGCCCATCTCATTGAGTCGGCATAAGCGACAGGCCGGGGTACGGTCTATTATTGTGTAAGTGGCTGGGTGGCAGTCCATCAACGCGTGAGGGGCCGGGGTACGGTCTAGCGCGAGGTCCTAATGCGGCCAGGGTGATGACCGGTGAGGAATTCATCCATCTACAGTAGAAAAGGTTACTTATTGGTATCTTTGCCTGATCAGCGAGATATCGGGTTTATGCCAAAATTCTTTTCCTTTCCAAAATTCATTGGATGTTTCAAACTCTGTTCATACTTTACATAACAGAGGTTCCAGGAAATGTTTAAAGGGATATATATATGTGGATATATATATATATCGGGGCTAAATAAAGTATCTCATAACTTTTTCATTCAATAATATTTCAAAGATTGAATCTATTCAAGTCTTATCTTGTGGTCTCATCAGTGGGATGAACTTTTGAAATTGATTATAACTTGAACGGTGGTAGTTCAAGTAGTATTTGGGAATGATATAAGTGTAGTGAAGTATTTGGTAACTTCATCTTTTAAACTTATATCTAATTAATAATTGTCTTATGAATGACAAAGATTTTCAGAAAAACGTTGAGACAAGGTTAGATATATGAGATCACCTTGCAACGATATTTTTATACAGTTATACAATGGGACTTTGTGTATATTATGCATGGAAGAGGACTTCCATTACTTTGAAAAGTATATATGTATATATACTGAATATTTTGCGACTTCATCGCATTAAGATATCAAACTTGGTTCATTTCTTTTGACCAAGATTTTCATGAGTATTATGAGTAGACTCATATACTATTAATCATTATACATATTATTTTGGTGGGCTTGCTGCTCACCCTTGCTTTCTTCTTTCATCACATAACATCAGATAGATAAGATGAACAGGACCAAGCTCCCAATTCGCGATCGGATAGGAAGCGTTTCGCAGCTTCCTATAGGCATTGAAGTCACTGTAGCTGAGGTAGGGAACTACCAATAGACTAGGCTTCAACTTTTGATGTACCAGATTTATGTATATTTATGAATTGTAATAATGGCAATGAAATGTAAATTTATTCAGAACCTTTTTAAGGTGTATTGACATATAATTGTGGAATAAAACGACTTGTGATTATTTTTGGATGTTCATCTCTGAGACTATAACGTGTGGTGTGTGTGTTTATTGTGGGGTCACAGTACAGAGTAGTTGAGAAATTATTAAGATTGGGTGTTAATAAGGGAAATGGAACTCGTGACAACCCGGATCCCCGACCCCGGATCTGGGGGTGTTACACCGACGGATAAGCTTAACAACAGTTATCCGTCGGATAGTCAAGCTGCTAACCCGACGGATATCCCTTATATGTCGAGTGTCTCTGTATTGCTTCAAATTTCATCAATTATCTCAAGTGCAGAAGACTTAGTGGTAGTACAATCACTCCTAGGATTGAGGGAAGGGAGTGAACTGAGTGAGAGTCTGGGTTGCTCCCAGGAAAAATGAGAGGAAAAGAGTGAAAATATGCAATCTAGTTCTTCAGGATTGGCAAAAGAGAGTGTGAGGAGTTCCACCTTAGATGGTGAAGGTGATGGTGTGAGGGTGGTGAGCCAAGGTGAGATCTTGATGCAAGAAAAGAGAGAAAATGAGAGAAAAGTAAGTACTGAAGATATAAGGGTGGATGTTATTGTAAGTGAGTTAATGAATGTCCAGGATGCAGACAGGGAGGGACTATCTCAGCAAACTCAAGTTGTTATAGATTTCACCTGCTTAGATGCTGAGACATTTACTCACCTTGTTCCAGCCTACCAACTTCTAGCTGGACAGGGCAATGACAATGCAGAAAGGATGCTAAAATTGGTGCACACCACACAGTCCATGCAAAGAGCTAAGGATGCCATCACAGCTTTGCCTTCTACAGCTGTTGATGTTGATTATGAGACTGGTAGTTCAGAAGAATTCTTTGGAGGTGAAGGTGGAGATAGTGAAGAAGAGCCATTGGACATAGGGGAGAAGTAGGCTCTAGTTCAAGATCAGGCATGCCATCTTGGGAATTTTCAAAGCAATGTGATGAACACTACTTCAAGACAACCCTGATTCAACTCATAAATCAGACAAATTATGCTCTTCAAACCACCACAAATGCCCACACCAAAAAGCTCCGTCAAGCATATCTTGCTTCTCTACAACTATAACAAATCCAAGTTTTTCAACATGCTCAAGATGTCAACACTATCAAAGATGATATGGATGAGATGAAAAAGGCCATTTCTGACAAGATGGACTCTAAACTTCCAGAAGCTACAATGCTTGACATTAAGATACAACTCAGGAAAAATTCTGATCTTGCCACAAAGATAGATGCCTTGGATACAAGAATGACAGCAATGAAAGCATCTCTTATAGCAATTCATCTACACCAAGCTCAATAAACAGACTTGCTTCAGAAACTGGTGGCTGCACAAACCTCCTCCTCTACTCAGCTTGATGATAACAAAAAGGGGGAGAAAGAGAGTTCTAGGAGTGAGGGGGAGTAAAAAGTTCTCAACATTCAAGTTAGCAAAGTAATTGTGCCTACAATTACTATCTCAAAGCCACCAGCTAAGGACAGTATTGATCTGATCAAGGAAGCAGCAGCTACTTTGAAAGCAGCTGAAAAGGAGAAGTTGAATCCAATCAACTGGGAGAAAATTGATGAGGATATTCAAAAGAAGTTTGGGCTAGCAAAGATGAAAGAGATGTGTCCTAATTCCAATCATGTATGATGATTTAGGAATAACTTTTATGTAATCTGTTTTAATTTCATTGATATTAATAAAAGACTTGTTTTAGTTTTATTGCGGGCTTTATCTATTTAATTGTTTAAATAAGATATACCATAGTTTAGAGTAAAGCATTTTATGGATTGTGATGAGATCATAATAATGAGACCTAAAGATGATAACTCTAAACTTAAATAGTTATTGGTCGTAGGATTACTAACTGGTAATTAATAATCCGCAAAGATCGGTACATACTATGCTTGCTTCATTATTAAGGTTGTCTGTTCTCATAGACATTTGTGTGGTGACACTATAGCTAGTATGTAGGTGCTTATTATAGAATAAGTTCACTGAACATGACTCACACAGCTGAACAACTGATGGAGTTCACTCACGTGTTAGCAGTTGTTCATATAGTGATAGTTGTACAAGTATCCTAAGACTTGTGGTCATCATAGTCATCTTGTGTACACTGAACTATGCTTTGGTTTAGTTCTAAGTCTCCAGGGACAATTATAAGGGCTCTACTGGGTACAGGAATTTGTACACGAAGATAGTGTATGATCAATAAAGGATCTACCCCTTCCAGTGAAGGAAGAGAATGTTCAATGCTGATCCACTTATGCTAGTTCAGGAATCTCTAGCCAGAGTGAATGAAATAAGAAAGGAGTTTCTAATTTGCATTAAATAGAACTAAGCATAGTGAATGGGAAAGCATATGATTAAATAAGATAGGCTTGACATAAGTTCCATGCCTTGTATTTAATCATGACATTGCAGGGTAGAAGGAATTAATTGTACGGTAACTATTCACTGAATGGGTTCTTGGTATTCTAAGCAGTGAATTCATATTATCAGGATAGTCGCGATATATTGAGAAGTATCCCTCACGATGTAGAATAAATATGATTAATTAATTAATCATATTTAATGAATTAGAGAATTTATATAAATAATGATAAAATAGTTTTATTATTATTTATTTCTACTACCGGCTTAATATTGAACCTACAGGGTCACACCATAAAAGACAATGATTTAATGGTGGAGGAATTAATTAATAATGGCTGGTAATTATTTATTTGTGAAATAAATAATTAATTATCAAATTTAATAATTGATTAAATGAGATTTAATTAATTATAAATTAATTAAGAAAAGTTCTTAATATTATTAATTAAGAATTTAATTTTGGAAATTAAATCAAGTGAGAGAATTATTTTTCTAAAGTGTTTAGAAAAGGGATTAATGATTAAAAGGTGTTATAATTATTAGTTAATTGGTTAATAAGAATAATCAATTAAAGGGTTAATAATAATAATAATATTTTATGAAAAAAAATTCAGCTGAAAATTTTGCCTATAAATATACTATTATAAACCCTATTTTTGCCTCAACCTAAAAAGTTAAGCAAACCCTAATTCTCCCACCCCTTCCTCCTCCATTATATTGATCTCTTGGTTGATATCGGTGGAGTGCTTCACACTTGAGGAACAGCTGCTAGGGATCTCCGCTCATCATTCTTGGATCGCTTTTAAAGGTTAGAAATCGATCCCATATGATTTAATCACGATTTGTATGCCTTTATTTGGATTTTATATCAAGAAAATTGTTTTACCATGCTTCTTTGATGTATAAATTCCTTCAATGGTATTAGAGCTTAGGTTGTATGCATATAGATCTGTGATAAATATTTCAGAATTTTATGATCTTGTATGAATTTATTATGATTTTTGCAAGTTATATCATGGATTAATTATGATTGATTAGAAATTGTTTCTCAAAATTGTTTTGACTGTAGATCTGGGTTCTACAATTGTTGTAGATCGTCTGGTTATTTTTTCATAATTTTCTGATGTGTGGATCAATTATTATGATTTTTTGAAGTTGTTTTAATTAAAATTCGTAATTAAATATGTATATATATTTGCAATATGTTGTATATATATATATATATATATATATATATATATATATATATATTTGTTTGCTGCTGGAAATCATAAAAGGGGAGTACTGTTGATTGCTGGAGGCACGGCCTCCAATGGTGTACTGCGGCAGCTGTCGGTTAATAAAAAAAAGGGCGGCTGAAGTCTGAAACGGGCAAAGGGCCGCGCGTCTGGCTAGCGCACGTGGGGCTCACGCGCTCGTGTGTCATGTGCGGCGCATGTCAGACATGCGCGGTCAACGGTCAGCGTTGATGCTGACATCAGCATGACGTCGCTGACTGTCAGACACGCGTCGGATAGCGCGTGTGCGCGTAGGGGCGCGTGGCTGAGCTTCTCAGGGCGCGTGAGGGCACGTGGTGGTCATATTAGGGCGTGCTTGGTGCCGTTGGATTCGTCTTTTCGAGACGAATCTAATGGTATATTATATTGTATTTTCTGAAATTGTTTCGGCCTGTTTATAGCTAACAGTAGTGTATTAAAGCTGTGTTTAACTGTTTTAATTACTTTTAATGCCTCATGTGATACATAGAGATGTATAATGCTTAGACTAATATGCTACATGATTTAACATGCCTACCTTTACTTTTATTCATGCTTATATATGTGATATATGCTTAACTTATCACGCGATGATAGATTTAGGTGAACTTAAGTAACATATGGCGTATGTTAGACAATCTAGTATAGTGAAATTGTTTCATGACCTTAATATAAATATTATGAATACAATCATGAGATTCTTGTGTTTATGAAACACGTAATTGAATATGAATTTTCAATATTGAGAGAAAGGATGATTCTGTCAACAACAGATTTCCATCTGTAAGAAAGGGGTATTAAGTGACGTCTCTTGACAATGCTCCCCCCGATTTAGGAATCATCTGATTATCGATTATTGATTTGAAATATTTAATTTAAAAGGAAGAATCTCTTTATAATATGATTATGATTGTAACGTAATATAATCCCTCTAAAATTAAATAATATCAAGTAGTAATTGGCCAATGACACAACGGGCTTGTGTCGGTCAAAGCCTTCCAACATGGTAGAAAGTAGTTCTTATTTTTGAATTATTGTCGTTTCGTGCTACAGCCGAGGGCTTTGATTTCAAAATAAGAAATACTTGTCTATTACATAGAGATGTGTGCATTGAATTAGAATCTAAAGGTCGTTACGTGCTGCAGCCGTGGGCCGTTGGAGACAGATTCAATTGTACGAAATGTTGGGTTAGACTTGACTTAGAATATTGATTCTGTCGTGCTACAGCCGTGACTCAATTATTCAAGAGGCTAAAGTTTGATTAAGGAATAACATAAGATGTAATTGACAAGAGTTGTCTGCCTATTGAACATCACATGACGTTTCGTGCTACAGCCGAGGTTATGTGATGGAATGTAGGATTCCTATTCCCACTAGCATTAATGAATGCTTAATTTTCACTTAGGGGTTGTATAAATTAGATAAACTAGTGGGAGCCACTTATGAATAAAGACCCGATTCATATAGTGTTTTTGAAATGAAATTGAATATTTGCTAAGTGTTGTTATGTGTTCATCATTTACAGATTTACTATATACGATATGTCTTCTGCACTATCACTCCGGAGTATACTAGATGCTCACAAGTTGACTGGTCCTAATTTTGCTGACTGGCTTCGAAACTTGAGAATTGTTCTTAGGGTTGAGAAGCTGGAATATAAGCTTGACTCACCTAAGCCTACTGAACCTGCTAGCAATGCACATAATGATGAACATGTTGTGTATCGTAAGTGGATAGATGATGCAAATGTTGCTCAATGTATCATGCTAGCTTCCATGAACATTGAGCTACAGAAGCAGCATGAGCATATGGATGCTCACACTATCCTTATGCATCTACAAGAGTTGTATGATGTGGCAGGGAGGACAGCTCGATATGAGATATCGAAGGAGCTGTTCGGTTGTAGGATGTCTGAGGGATCATCTGTGAATGACCATGTACTTAAGATGATCAATTTGATTGAACGCCTTGGACAACTTGGTTTTTCCATGGATGGGGAGCTGAGCCAAGACTTGGTCTTGCAATCACTTCCGGGTTCGTTGTCACAGTTTGTTGTGAACTTTCACATGAATAAGCTGGATGTCAGCCTGCCTGAACTCCACAACATGTTGAAGATTGTGAAATCGAATTTTCCCCCTAAGAAGAGTTCTGTTCTTCTAATTGGTGAAGGTTCCAATCCTAAGAAAAGGAAGAAGAACCCTTCCAAGAAGAAGAAAGTAGGTGAGAAAAAGCCGGTTCCACCAAAAGCTGGAGACCCCAAGAGCAAAGCTATTTGCTTTCACTGTAACAAGGTGGGGCACTGGAAGAGGAACTGCAAGGTTTACCTTGCAGAATTGAAAAAGAAGAAGGGTAGTGAGACTACCGCTTCTGATTCAGGTATGTTCATGATCGAAGTTAATATGTCACTAAGTCAAATTTCTACTTGGGTATTAGATACCGCCTGTGGTTCTCATATTTGCAATTCGTTGCAAGGACTAAAGGGAAGGAGGACTCTTGAAGAAGATGAGGTGATTCTACGTATGGGCAATGGAGCAAGGGTTGCCGCCATATATGTAGGATCATTTAGTTTACATATGCCTACGGGCAAGACTATTATTTTGAATAATTGTTATTACGTTCCCTCTATTGTGAGGAATATTGTTTATATTCCTATGCTGGATTTGGATGGTTTTTCATTTATTATTAAGAATAATGAATGTTCTATTCTTAGAGATAATGTTCTTTATGGACGTGGTACTTTAAATAATGGTCTGTATGTATGTGACGTAGAGCATAATTTACTTCAGATTGAACAGACTAATAAAAGAAAAAGGGGTGATGAAAATCTCACTTTCTTGTGGCACTGCAAACTTGGTCATATTAGTGAAAATAGACTGCGGACATTACAGAAGGAAGGGTTACTTGACCCCTTTGGTTTTGAATTATATCCTACATGCGAGTCTTGTCTATTGGGTAAAATGACCAAATCTCCATTTAGTGCACATGGAGAGAGAGCTGCAGATTTGCTAGGGTTGGTACACACAGATGTATGTGGACCAATGTCTATGCAAGCCATGGGTAGATTTTCATACTTCATTACTTTCATAGATGATCGATCTAGATTCGGATATGTGTATTTGATGAAACATAAGTCTGAAGCCTTTGAAAAGTTCAAAGAATATAAGCATGAAGTGGAGAAACAAACCAAATATAGTATTATAACTCTTCGATCAGATCGAGGTGGTGAATACTTAAATGGAGAGTTTCTAGATTATCTCAAAGAAAATGGTATAGTCTCCCAGTGGACTCCTCAATATACTTCACAGTTCAATGGGGTATCTGAAAGGAGAAATCGAACTTTGTTAGACATGGTTTGGTCCATGATGAGCTATGCGAATCTTCCAGTATTCCTATGGGGTTATGCATTGGAAACGTCAGCATATTTACTGAATAAGGTGCCTTCCAAATCTGTTCCTCAAACTCCATAAGAGATATGGAAAGAAAGGAAACCGAGTCTTAAACACGTTAAGATTTGGGGATGTCCAGCTTATGTCAAGAAAGTTGACCCAGATAAGCTGGAATCTCGATCCGTAAAATATAATTTTGTGGGATATCCTAAAGAGACTTTAGGGTATTACTTTTACACCGATCATCGGGTGTTTATCTCCAGACATGCTACCTTCTTGGAAAAGCAGTTTATCCTTGAAGGAAACAGTGGGAGCAAGATTGAACTTGATGAAGTTCAAGAAGCACAAACTACTACTGTTCAAGTGGAAACACCTATTCAGACTGAACAACCTTCTGTGGAATAGCCCATTCGTAGGACAGGGAGAGTGTCTCGCCAACCTGAGAGGTATTATGGCCTTGTCATTGAGAATGACAATGAGTTGTCAATCATTGATGATGACGACCCTATGACCTATAATGGGGTTATGAGTAGTGTTTACTCAGAGAAATGGCAAAGTGCCATGAAATCCAAAATAGAATCTATGTATACCAACCAAGTATGGACTTTGGTTGAAGCACCTGAGGGTATGAAGCCTATTGAGTGCAAATGGGTATACAAAAGAAAGATTGGAGCAGATGGCCAGGTGGAGACCTATAAGGCCAGGCTCGTGGCAAAAGGATTCAAACAAAGGCAAGGGATTGACTTTGATGAAACTTTTTCACCTGTAGCCCTGTTAAAATCAATTCGGATTTTGCTTGCGATTGCTGCTTACTACGATTAAGAGATCTGGCAAATGGACGTGAAAACGCCCTTTCTCAATGGAAAACTTGAAGAGGAAGTGTATATGACACAGCCAGAGGGTTTTCTTTCCAAGGGAAATGAACACCTAGTGTGTAAGATCCTACGAACCATATATGGTTTAAAGCAAGCTTCTCGTAGATGGAACATCCGTTTTGATAAGACAATCAAAGAGTTTGGTTTTATCAAAAAACATACATGAACCATGTGTCTACAAGAAGGTTAGTTGGAGCGTGGTAACATTTCTTGTATTGTATGTGGATGACATACTTCTTATAGGAAATGTTTTGCGACGCTTTCATCTGATTAGGGAGATTGTTGAAAGAGGAGAAGTCAACGTCAAGAGAGTTGACACACATAACAACATAGCAGACCCTTTAACAAAGCCACTTTATCAAAGTCACTTTGATCGTCATAAAGACAAGATGGGTATTAGATACCAGAGTGATTGGCTTTAGTACAAGTGGGAGATTGAAAGAGATGTGTCCTAAGTCCAATCCTGTATGATGATTTAGGAATAACTTTTATGTAATCTATTTTGATTTCATTGATATTAATAAAAGACTTGTTTTGGTTTTATTGTGGGCTTTATCTATTTAAGTGTTTAAATAAGATATACCATAGTTTAGAGTAAAGCTTTTTATGGATTGTGATGAGATCATATTAATGAGACCTAAAAGATGATAACTCTAAACTTAAATAGTTCCTGGTCGTAGGATTACTAACTAGTAATTAATAATCCGCAAGGATCGGTACATACTATGCTTGCTTCATTATGAAGGTTGTCTGTTCTCATAGACATTTGTGTGGTGACACTATAGCTAGTATGTAGGTGCTTATTATAGAATAAGTTCACTGAACATGACTCACACAGCTGAACAACTGATGAAGTTCACTCACGTGTCAGCAGTTGTTCACATAGTGATAGTTGTACAAGTATCCTTAGACTTGAGGTCATCATAGTCATCTTGTGTACACTGAACTATGCTTTGGTTTAGTTCTTAGTCTCCAGGGACAATTATAAGGGCTCTACTAGGTACAGGAATTTGTACACGAAGATAGTGTATGATTAATAAAAGATCTACCCCTTCCAGTGAAGGAAGAGAATGTTCAATGTTGATCCACTTATGCTAGTTCAGGAATCTCTGGCCAGAGTGAATGAAATTAGAAAGGAGTTTCTAATTTGCATTAATTAGAACTAAGCATAGTGAATGGGAAAGCATATTATTAAATGAGATAGACTTGTCACAAGTTTCATGCCTTGTATTTAATCATGACATTGCAAGGTAGAAGGAATTAATTGTATGTTAACTATTCACTGAATAGGTTATTGGTATTCTAAGCAGTGAATTCGTATTATCCGGATAGTCGCGATATGCTGAGAAGTATCCCTCACGATGTAGAATAAATATGATTAATTAATTAATCATATTTAATGAATTAGAGAATTTATATAAATAATGATAAAATAGTTTTATTATTATTTATTTCTACTATCGGCTTAATATTGAACCTACAGTGTCACACCATAAAAGAGAATGATTTAATGGTGGAGGAATTAATTAATAATGGCTGGTAATTATTTATTTGTGAAATAAATAATTAATTAGAAAATTTAATAATTGATTAAATGAGATTTAATTAATTATAAATTAATTAAGAAAAGTTCTTAATATTATTAATTAAGAATTTAATTTTGGAAATTAAATCAAGTGAGAGAATTATGTTTCTAAAGTGTTTAGAAAAGGGATTAATGATTAAAAGGTATTATAATTATTAGTTAATTGGTTAATAAGAATAATCAATTAAAGGGTTAATAATAATAGTATTTTATGGGAAAATTTTCAGCTGAAAATTTTGCCTATAAATATATTATTATAAACCCTATTTTTGCCTCAACCTAAAAAGTTAAGCAAACCCTAATTCTCCCACCCCTTCCTCCTCCACTACATTGATCTCTTGGTGGATACCGGTGGAGTGCTTCACACTTGAGGAGCAGCTGCTAGGGATCTCCGCTCATCGTTCTTGGATCGCTTTTAAAGGTTAGAAATTGATCCCATATGATTTAATCACGATTTGTATGCCTTTATTTTGATTTTATATCAAGAAAATTGTTTTACCATGCTTCTGTGATGTATAAATTCCTTCAAAAGAATCCAGAAAAGTCAACCATTCATCACTTTCAAGTCAGGCAAATCTCTGTGAATGAAATGAGCATGAACTATCTGGAAAGAGGATAGCCATCCTGCATCAAATCTCTAAAGGCTGAAGTACTTTTGAAGCCAAGGGTGAACTATCGAAAATCATCACTAAAGAACCCTTTGGATATAGTGCATGAGACACCAAAGCCTGATAAGAAGAAACTGTTGTCAAGATCCATTGCCTTCTACAAGGATCCAGCTGATTCAGTTTTGAAAAGGAGAATTGCTAAAGTTTTCAGGAATGGTAAAGAAATTTGTGTGGTGGCTGAACATCCTCAATTTGCTGAAGCAAAGAGAGAAGAAAAGGCAAGATTGAAGCAAGAAAAGAAGCAAGTTGCTGTAGATGCTAAAAAGGTTAAACAAAAGAAACAACAAGCTGCTATCTTGGCCAAGGTACAAGTTGTGAAACCAACACAACAAATTCCTGCTCAGCCATCTGAAATCACTGAATCTCAAGATCCAAAGAAGCAAGTTGAACCACGACAGAAGAAATCTCACAAATACAAGGAATTGGCCAAAAGAACCAAAAGGAAATTGAACTTTGTTGGTAAGGAATTGGAGGATCAGTTTCCCAAGGAATCCATTCCAACTACAACTCTAGCATCAAAACCCTCAGTGGTATTTGAAGACATTAAGGTGGTGGATCCTTACACGAACATTCATGGTGAACCTATTGTGCCTAAGGATCAACCAATAGACTGGGAAAGTCTACCAATTTATGACTTCAATTTTCCAATCCTTAATAAGCCAAAGAGAACAAAGTCAAGAGCAGTCAAGAAAGTGAAGTTGTCACCTCTCAAATCCAAATCTCTAACCAAAGCTCAATCCAAAGTCAACAAGGGAGATTACATGTACTTATGTGACATCAAGGAATTCTCTGATCTAAACCTCTCTCTAGATGAACTGGAAGAAGTTAGAGGGATTGATGCCTACAGGAATCTACCTGAAAGGTTAGTTTTCAAGTACAAGGGAGGAAAGGAGTTTCAATGGCCACTTCACAGGATCCTTCAAGAAAGCAAATCTATGCTGATAAAGATTTATTCATCATTCAAGAAGAACTTTGGATTCAATGTAACTGCAAGAAGACTTGTTCTAAAGAAGGTTAAAGAACTGAGGAGTATTAGAGCTAAAGATGCACTCCCAAAGACTCTAACTATTCCTTACACAAGGAGTAGAGTGTATCTAAGGCCCTATTGGCTGATGGAGTTCATGGATGACAAAGGAGTTAGAAGATTTTTCAGATTAGAAGACCAATTGAGCATCTCTAGCAATGAGACTCTTTTGGAAATGCAAGAAAAGCTAAATCTCTCAGAATCTGATGAACTGGAATTCCACAGACAGCTCCAAAATCAGATAGAAGAAAACAACATAAAGCTTTGAAATGCCAACCTTTATGCATTCCCCTAGGATTCATCTCAAGTTATCGATGTTCTATCCTTAATTCCACCTTTAAAAAAATACTTGCATCCTTCCATGGATAAATCAAGTCATCTATCCCTTATAGGGTATCTTATTCAACCATTTTCACCTCGATAGTCTATACCTAGTTTCATAATAGCATCCTTATTCAAACGGAGGTCAATCCATATGGCCTCCAAAAGATAACAACAGTTTTCCGCTTTTTTTTGCCTGATTTAGTAATGATAACAAGGATGTTCTAGAAGATATTGGTCGTGTTCAATGTGAACTTTTTAGTTCTAACTATTCATTTATCTCCATTATTTATTTCAACCGTCATCTCAATATTGGGATATCTTTTATACTTGGCATCTCCCTTTCTGGGTATCAAGCTGTCGGTCTTACATACACTTCAAATTATTGAAGGTCACTTCCTTCATCCCATTTTCCTAATTTCTTGTTATCCTATCTCCTCAGTCCATCCATTTTTCCTTATTAATCCATCAGTCTATCTCAAAGTTTCATCGAATACTCTCAACTTAAAGGGGATTAATTATACGTATCGCTTACACCTTCAAACCTTGACTTTATCTCAAGATATGTCACCATCGCGCTGATGATGACACACTTCTCTTTATTTATTGCTAGGGTTTCTTAGGGTTTCATATACCTAACTCCCTTATTGCTTCTCAACTCTATTTCCTTTATATCCCTTTATACTCCTTGCCCCTTGAGTCTTTTAATTTCGTTTCTTTTACAACCATTTCATGAACTAACACAACATAAGCATTGATTTCAAACATCCCGTCATTCTGGATTCGTGTCCTTTAGACGAATCTTGACGACTTTCACAACCTAGATTCATGATTTATCATACTCATCTGCCTTTGGTCTGGCTCTTCAACTTCTACACTATCTCTCTATCTTCATTAGCCTTCCACCAGCGGGTGGCCTCTCTCTTAGGAAGGTAAGTGGCAAAAACAGTCTTTTGCGCTTCGTCAATCATTTAGAATCTCAATAATTCCTCTATTTCCTTTATCCAGGCTCTTACCTCGACTGGGTCAACTTGTTCCTTGGAACTCTGAGAGTTTTAGCGACTTAAAGGTTGTTGTGGATATGTTGTGAACTTGATGATTTCATTAATAAAACACCTTAGTAGATTTTACTTAGTGAAAAATGTAGCACTCGACGGATAAGGAATATAGTCCCGACAGATGACTCAATATAGTCCCGACGGATGGTGATTTATTATCCATCGAGTGAGTAGCTTGTGTAATAATGAGTCTATAACACATTTCTGCATATACCTTGTTTAAATTCTGTAGTAGCACTCAAGTCATGTTGACTTTAATTAGATATGCTGAATAGGTTGATTAATTGTACATAGATGATGTCTTGTAATTCTGCATAAATGAAATGAAGTCAAGTGCCAGATAGCTACCCGACGGATAAACAACAATACCACTCGACGGATGATCAACAAGGCAACCCGACGGATGATCATGTACCCGACGGATAATCAATTCAAACATCTGTTAACAGTGACAACACAGTCACATGCGTCGAGTGTATGCAAAAGGAATGTGGAAGCCTATTCAACTGGGTTTTAGAGAACAAAGAAGCATTGCCATTTCCATGCTATTATGAAAATATTCAAAGATGCTGGAATAGAGTAATGAAGCAGCATAGTATTAGACTTGATAGATTTTGTTTTATTATCTTATCTTATTACTTTGTAATCTTGGTGATATATAAACCAAGAAGTAGCAAATAGAACAACAAGAACAAGACTATGCAAGTAAATTCTCAGAGAAACAATTGTAAGCTGCATCTTTAGCATTTCTCTGTAAACTTAGTTGTTCATATTTGTAAGCAACTGTGAGCTATCAATATTTGCAGAGTTCTCACGATATATATATATATATATATATATATATATATATATATATATATATATCTGGTGGATACATTCAAATCCACCAGAAAGTTTTAAAAACTTGTGTTTTTATTACTTAGTGTTTTGATTCATTCCAAGTTATTATTCCGCACTTTGCAAATCAATTCACACACATATATATTTTAAGTTAGAACATTTTTAAACCAAGAAAAAGTTTCAAGAATTCCATTCAACCCCCCTTCTGTAATTCTTGTTGCATTGTTAGGGACTAACAATTGGTATCAGAGCAAGCTCTTGAAGAACAAAGAGTTTAAAGATCACAACAAACAGCAAGATGAACAAGAAGGATGTAGGAGTCAAGATTCCTTTTCTGGACAAAGATAATTGTCATCACTGGAAGGTAAAAATTCATCTTCACTTACTTTCTCAAGATGAGGCTTATATAGATTGCATAGAGAGAGGCCCTCATGTACCAATGAGAGCTGCAACTGGAATTGAGCCATCAGTTCCCAAGCCAAGGCATGAATGGTCAGATCCTGATATTGAACAAGTCATGAAGGATAAGAAGGCCATGAATATTCTGTTCAAAGGAGTTGATGGTGACATGTTTGATAACATCATCAATTGCAAAACTGCCAAGAAAGTTTTGGATACAATACAGATTATCTGTGATGGCATTGAACAAGTCAGGGAAAATAAGATGCAGCTGCTAATTCAATAATATGAGCACTTTCATAGCGAAGATAGTGAATGTCTCACTGACATTTTTAGTAGATTTCAAAAAATACTAAATGCTCTGAAGTTGCGTGGAAGGGTCTATCAGACAAAAGACTCCAATCTTAAGTTCCTTAGATCTCTTCTAAAGGAATGGAAACATATGATAGTCTCATTGAGAAACTCTCAAGATTACAAGGAGTTTACTTTGGAGAGACTGTATGGCATCCTGAAAACTTATGAGCATGAAATAGAGCAAGATGAGAGGATGGAGAGAGGAAAGAAGAAAGGAGGATCTATAGCACTAGTTGCTGAGTTAGAGAAAGAGAAGGAGATGAAGATGGAAGCTGTTGAATCAACTTTAAAGGTCTGTGAAAACAAGGGCAGGGGCTGGTAGCAGAAAATGAAGATTCTTTAAGCCAAGATGATATGGAGGATATTGATGAACATCTTGCATTTCTTTCCAGAAGATTTTCCAAGCTCAAGTTCAAGAAGAACTTTGGAGCAACTAAGCCAAATAGAAACATAGTGGATAAATCAAAATTCAAATGTTTCAAATGTGGCTTAACAGGGCACTTTGCCAGTGAGTGTAGAAAGTCAGATTCCAGTAAAAAGAAGCTTGAGCCTGTGGATTATAAACAGAAATACTTTGAGTTGCTCAAACAAAAGGAAAGGGCTTTCATCACACAAGAAAATGACTGGGCAGCAGATGGTCTGGATGAAGATGTCAGTTATGTCAATCTAGCCCTAATGGCCAAGTCTGATGAAACAGAGACAAGTTCTTCAAGTAATCAGGTAATCACCACTAACCTTGCACATTTATCTAAAGTTGAGTGTAATGATGCAATAAATGACATGTCTACAGAATTATATCATTTACGTGTTACACTTAAGTCTCTTACTAAGGAAAATGCTAAAATCAAATAAAACAATTTGCTTTTAAGTGAGAGGAATAATGTGCTAGAGTCTCAGTTCATTGAATTTGAAAAATTGAGAATTGAGTGTAAAATTGGTAAGGATGAATTAACTGAGTCCTTGAAGAAAGAAGAGATCTTGAATAAGCAGCTTGAACGAGAACAGGAGGTGATTAAGGCATGGAAAACATCTAGAGATGTTCATGCTCAAATCACCAAAGTTCAAGGTGTTGAGTCCTTTTGTGATGCAGCCTGGAAGAAGAATAAGGAGAAGCTGGAATCTAATTTGGTTGAAGGATTGCTAAAAGATGTAGACTCGATGGATGATGAGGGTCATCCGTCGGATAACAAAAAGGGTTATCCGTCGAGTGATATAAATCCTCATCCGTCGACTGTGAGCAAACCTGTGAGTAAAGCCAAACTTGCCAAGTTAAATGAGAAATATGGATCAGTTTTAAGAATTTTGTTCCAGGAGAATCCAGTCAAGTGAAGAAGGAGAAAAAGGCTAATGTTGGTCATATGACTGTCAAGCAATTGAGTGACAGACTGGAAAAGATTGAGGTTAAAACATAGGCTAAAAAGAAAAATAATAGAAATGGTAAAGTAGGAATTAACAAGCATAACAACTACACACATGATAAATATGCTCCTAGAAAAATCTGTGTCAAGTGTGGTAATGTAGAACATTGGTCTGTTAATTGCAAAACTGCCATGCCTACTTCTATATCTGTGCCACCTCATTTTCCCAACATAAATGCCATGCCTTCTATGCCTATAAATGTTATGTCTACATAGAATATGAATGCACAGTTTGCTAATATGCCATTTGCACCTAATCCTTATTATGCTACATTTAGTATGCCGTAAATGCCATTTAGCATGCCTTACTGGAATAACATGTTTACTAGTAGCATGCCATTTCCTTTTAATCAAAATATGCATGATAATTCTGCTGTAATGAATGGTTTCAAAGGTCCAACTCAAATGACTAAGGATGAATCTGATATCCCCAAGTCAAATGAGACCAAACCTAAGAAACAGAAAAAGAAAGCTAACAAGGCAGGACCCAAGGAAACTTGGGTACCAAAATCAACTTGATTTGATTTTGATGTGTGTAGGGAAATAGAAAGAATCTATGGTACTTGGATAGTGGTTGTTCAAGACACATGACTGGTGATTTTACCCTGCTCACAGAATTCAAGGAGAGAGCTAGCCCAAGTATTACTTTTTGAGATGACAGCAAGGGTTATACTATGGGATATGGCTTGATTTCAAAAGACAATGTCATCATTGAGGAGGTTGCCTTAGTGGATGGTCTCAAGCATAATTTGTTGAGTATCAGCCTGCTATGTGATAAAGGCAATTCAGTAAACTTCAACTCTAAAGCCTGTGTTGTGACAAAAAAAAAGGAGCAACAAAGTGGTTCTCACTGGAGTGAGAAAAGGAAATGTGTACCTAGATGACTTCAACTCATCAAATGCAGAATCTGTTACTTGTCTTCTCAGCAAAGCAAGTCAGGATGAAAGTTGGTTATGGCACAAGAAGTTATCCCATTTAAACTTCAAGACCATGAATGAACTTGTAAAGAAAGAACTGGTTAGAGGTATTCCTCAATTGCATTTTTCTAAGGATGGATTGTGTGAAGCCTGCCAAAAAGGAAAGCAGATCAAAGCATCATTCAGAAAGAAGCTTAATTCAACAATTGAAGGACCTTTGCAACTGCTACACATGAATTTGTTTGGACCAGTCAATGTGTTGTCCATCTCAAGGAAAAGATTTTTCCTAGTAATTGTAAATGATTTCTCAAAGTTCTCTTGGACATATTTCCTAAAGTATAAAGAGGAGGCTAGTGAAATCATCATCAATCAAATAAGGCAGGCCAATAATCATCCTGATTTCAAAGTTAGAAGAATCAGGAGTGACAATGGAACTGATTTTAAGAATTTTGTCATGAGAGCATTTTGTGAAGAAAATGGGATTTTGCATGAGTTTTCAGCAGCAAGAACTCCACAACAAAATGGAGTAGTAGAAAGGAAGAACAGATCACTTATTGAAGCTGTAAGGACAATTCTTGAAGTGTCTAAGTTACCAAAATATTTCTGGGCTGAAGCTGTAAATAATGCATATTACACTCAAAATATTTCTCTGGTTAATCAAGCAAAATGCATGACTCCCTATCAATTGTTCAAGAACAAGAAGCCGACTCTGAATTTTCTTCTTGTCTTTGGCTGTAAATGTTATATCTTGAGAAATCAAACTGATCATAATGGGAAGTTTGATGCTAAAGCAGATGAAAGAATTTTTGTTGGATATGTTGTTTGTAAAGAATATAGAGTCTACAATCTAAGAACCAACATTGTTGTGGAATCAATACATGTTGTGTTTGATGATAAAAAGATTGAAGGACTACAAGATGGAGATTACCATGAGAGCCTCAAATTTGGAGATGGTTAGTGATGACAGTGATGATGAAAGTGATCAAGAAACAGTATCAAAGGATAATGCAAAAAAATCCACTACCAATGAAGCACAAAATTCAACATCTTTCGAGTTACATAATGCTTCATCCGTCGGGAGACAATCTGCTTTATCCGTCGGGAGACAACCAGCTTCATCCGTCGGTACTCAAAATTCACCATCCGTCGGGTCATCAAAAGAAGCTGGAGGTCATAATAGATCACTTACAGAAAGTTCCCATTTCTCAAATCAAAGATCCATTAACTCAGGGGGAGTTTCTAATAATCTAAACTCAATCACACATCAAGACAACAATGAGGCCTCTTCATCTAGAGCTAATCTACCTCAACAAAGGAAATGGAAAAAGGATCATCCCTTTAAGCTCATCATTGGTGATGTATCTTCTAGAGTTCAAACAAGGAGAGCAACTCAAGAAGAATGTCTATACAGCAGCTTTCTTTCTAAGGAAGAACCAAAGAAGGTAGAAGAAGCTTTGTTAAATCCTGATTGGATTTTAGCTATGCAGGAGGAGCTAAACCAATTTGAGAGGAATAAAGTACGGAAGCTGGTGCCCAAGCCTAAAGGAAAGAATCCAATAGACACCAAATGGGTATTCAGAAACAAGATGGATGAAAATGGCATAGTATTTAGGAACAAAGCTAGATTGGTTGCTAAGGGCTATTATCAAGAAGAAGGAATAGATTTTGATGAAACATTTGCTCCTATTGCAAGACTTGAAGCCATCAGAATCTTCTTAGCCTCTGCAGCCCATGCCAATTTCAAAGTCTATCAGATGGATGTAAAAAGTGCCTTTCTGGATGGAGATTTGGAGGAGGAAGTCTATGTCAGTCAGCCTCCTGGTTTTGAAGATCCAAATTTTCCTGAATAAGTTTACTATCTTTTGAAATCACTTTATGGACTGAAGCAAGCACCTAGAGCCTGGTATGACACTTTGTCAAAGTTTCTTTTAGAGAATCACTTCACTAGAGGTACTGCAGACAAAACTCTTTTCTTTAGAAATGTTAATGGCTCTAGTATACTTGTTCAAATTTATGTAGATGACATTATTTTTGGCTCTACAGATGAAAAACTTTGCAAAAAGTTTGCCAAATTGATGCAAAGTAAGTATGAAATGAGTATGATGGGAGAACTAACTTACTTTCTTGGTTTGCAAGTTAAGCAAGTTAGTGATGGAATATTCATTAGTCAAACTAAATACATTTATGATCTTTTAAAGAAGTTTGATCTAATGGATTGCACATCTGCAAAAACTCCCATGACCACTGCAACTAAGCTTGAATTAAACACTACTGAAAAGTTTGTGGATACTTCAAGTTATAGGGGCATGGTTGGCTCACTTCTGTACTTAACAGCTAGTTGTCCAGATATAATGTTTGCTACATGTTCGTGTGCTAGATTTCAGGTTGATCCTAGAGAATCTCACTTAGTAGCTATTAAGAGAATTTTCAGATATCTCAACGGAACACTAAAACTTGGCATTTGGTACCCTAGAAATTCTGGTCTTGATCTAACAAGTTATTCAGATGCATGTTATGCAGGTTGTAGAATTGATAGAAAAAGTACAAGAGGAACCTGTCAATTTCTAGGAAACAAGCTTGTGTCCTGGTTCAGTAAAAAGCAAAATTCAGTTTCTACTTTTACAGCTGAAGCTGAATATATTGTTGTTGGCAGTTGCTGTGCATAGATTTTGTGGATGAAAAACCAATTGCTAGACTATGGTTTGCAAGTTGAAAGGATTCCCATTTTCTGTGATAACACAAGTGCAATTGCCATCACTGAAAATCCAGTACAGCATTCAAGGACAAAGCACATAGACATCAAGTACCACTTCATAAGGGAACATGTAATGAATGGTACTGTGGAACTACATTTTGTTCCAAGTAAAAAGCAGCTTGCAGATATATTTACCAAGCCACTGGATGAATCCACTTTTTCAAGGTTGGTAAGTGAGTTAGGTATGCTAAATTACTCTTGAATCTTTATAGATTGTTTGCAAGTTGTAATGCAGCCAGAAATTTAATTGATTTTTCAGTCATGGATGAAATTTTAACTAAGTCAGAATTTACATCTCGATGGATGATCACTATCCATCGAGTTTGATCATCTATCGGTATACCATTTGTTAATATAATCAATTACTTTTCTGGAATATTTTATGACTCGACGGATAACTGATTTATTCTCATCCGTCGAATTGTCTTATTATTAGCCATTGATTCTCTGAACATTATCCATCGAGTATACTTACAGTTTGTAAGCATAACACGACGGATAATTGATGGAATTTTTACAGTTTATTTTTTTTAAACGGCTACTTTGGGAAATTCTTATTGGTTACTTTATTTTACTTTATTATTTTTGACAGTTATTTTTGAGATAGTATAAAAGCTTAATTCATTTTCATTACTTTTCTTTTATCATTCTCAAATCATCTGCTCTAATTTCTTTCTTTCTCAAAAGCATTTACTCTCTCTCTGCAAGTTTTTACTCTCTAATAATGGCACATGTCGTCAAGATAATGTCTTAAACTGGATTTATTTATGAGAAGAACAACTTCACTACTCTTGTGAACAAGGGGATTCAACAGTCTGGTGACTACCACAAGATGATGGATTTTGTGAAGAACTGTAAACTTAACTATGCCATGCTGGAATCACCCACCATCTACCGTGAGGTTGTTGAAGAGATGTGGACAACTGCTACATAAAACTCAACTGATAAGACTATCACTTTCACTATTAAAGGTAAGGAATTATGTGTTAATAGTGACATTGTTAAAGCATGTTTCAAAATTCCTGATAATACTGTAACTTCACCACATACAGACACTGACATTATTAACATGCTTAACTCCATGAACTATGCACTCTCTATTTCTAAATTAAGTGAAATTAGGAGGTTGGGTCTTAGAAAGGAATGGAGTTATCTGTGTGATGTAGTTACCAAGGTCTTTTCTGGTAAAATCAGTAATTTTGATTCTATCAATATCTCTATGCTTAACATGCTTTACATGCTTGTTACTGATAAATTTTTCAACTTTATTGATCTTATCATAATTGAGTTGGGGTTTAAGTTAGCGGAGTTAAATAAGAGGGGTAAAAATGTTTATTATGCTAGATTTTTAATGATGATTGCTAACCACCTCTCTGAGGATATTGTGCTTGAGAACCCAACCAACAAATTAAATTATTGGGTTCAAGAAAGAAGGATTATTGCAGATTTGAACAGGGCAAACCATCACAAAGAGGTGCAACTCTTCTATTTTCCTGTTATGGAGGCACCTCAGGTAAGTGAGGTAAGTTCTATTGTCCCTACTCTTCCAGCCTTACAAATTTCTTTGCCTTATAGTGTAGCTCTGGCAACTGTGTCAATGACCCAACAATTGCCTACCCAAGCTACCAAACCATCAAAAATTTCTAAATCCAAGTCAAAGAAAGCCCCTTTTGGCATCTCTCAAAAGATGCCAGTTGCAAAATCCACCAAACCAAAAGAGGGGAGTGTGAAGGTGGGTAAGAAAGGTGAGTGACAGAGTGAACATCAAAGAAACCCTAAGGATAAGGTTGGAGAGGTGAGTGTTTCCCAGCCTAGCCACACTGCAGTTTCCCAACAAACTGCAGTGCTTAATAAGGATATAAGCTCATTGCTAGTTTCATCCTCCCAAAAGGATGTGGCTATTGAACAAAGCTCTCAGCCAAGAGCACAGGCCAAAAGGGTAAGGGACACAAGCTCACCCCAAACCTATACTAGAAAGAAGAAACCAAAAACCCTTGGGGATGCACAGGGTTCACACACTGTGCAAACTGGTGTTGAAGACACAGTCACTGCACCTTTTCAAAGTCAGTTTGATGTGGCTCCAATAAATGTGGAGTCACAGCCAAAATCTTTAGTTATAGGAACTGGTGGCTGCTTAAACCTCCTCCTCTACTCAGTTTGATGATAACAAAAAGGGGGAGAAAGAGAGTTCTAGGAGTGAGGGGGAGCAAAAAGTGCTCAACATTCAAGTTAGCAAAGTAATTTTGCCTACAATTACTATCTCAAAGCCACCAGCTATGGACAGTATTGATCTGATAAAGAAAGCAGCAGCTACTTTGAAAGCAGCAGTTGAATCCAATCAATTGGGAGAAAATTGATGAGGATATTTAAAAGAAGTTTGGGCTAGCAAAGAATCCAGAAAAGTCAGCCATTCATCACTCTCAAGTCAGGCAAATCTCTGTGAATGAAATGAACATGAACTATCTGGAAAGAGGACATCCATCATGCATCAAATCTCCAAAGGGTGAAGTACTTTTAAAGCCAAGGGTGAACTATCCAAAATCATCACTAAAGAACCCTTTGGATACAGTGTGTGAGACACTAAAGCCTGATAAGAAGAAACTGTTGTCAAGATCCATTGCCTTCTAGAAGGATCCAGCTGATTCAGCTTTGAAAAGAAGAATTGCTAAAGTTTTCAGGAATGGTAAAAAAATTTGTGTGGTGGCTGGACATCCTCAATTTGCTGAAGCAAAGAGAGAAGAAAAGGCAAGATTGAAGCAATAAAAAAAGCAAGTTGCTCTAGATGCTAAAAAGGTTAAACAAAAGAAAGAGCAAGCTGCTATCTTGGCCAAGCTACAAGCTATGAAACCAACACAACAAACACCTGCTCAGCCATCTGAAATCAGTGAATCTCAAGATCCAAAGAAGCAAGTTGAACCACAACAGAAGAAATCTCACAGATACAAGGAACTGGCCAAAAGAACCAAAAGGAAATTGAACTTTGTTGGTAAGGAATTGGAGGAATTGGAGCACTTTACAAATCAATTCACACAGATATATATTTTAAGTTTGAACATTTTTAAACCAAGAAAAAGTTTCAAGAATTCCATTCAACCCCCTTCTGTAATTCTTGTTGCATTGTTAGGGACTAACAAAGGTTCTGAAAGAATTTCACACCACATTGTTTCCTCAGGGTGGTGTTTGGGGGTAAAAGTATTAGTTTTGTTTAGGCAGGTTCATGAATTGCCTTATAGGAGTACCGTCTTGGTGCTCCCTTCCTTGCCCGAGTTCTATTTTCTCAGTCTAAATATTTCTTCCTACTCCCCATAATCGAGGTCATCTTATATTTTAAAATCCTTATTTTGCACTTCATTATGTTCTGGGTTCCTTATATCTTGATTGCGACATCCCTGATTATCACATTCAGGGTTTGCCCTAAATATTATTCCTCGTGGGAGCATAATGCTTGGAAAAAATTTGAGAATCTCTTTATATTTGTCTTACTTACTTTGCTTAAGTCTTTCCCTCGTTCAGTCCTTACATGATCATAAATTATGAATTCTCAAGTTCTATAAACTTCATGACACTCTTAAGTGTTAATAGTACAATTAATAATCTGAACTTATTCACAAACAAACTGATCTGAACTGAAAGGAACGAATATATACATAACCATTTGTTCGAGGGTACAACAACTAAACACATGAAAGAGAATTACATCATTTGATCTGATTGCTTCTATCCCAAAAGTACTACCACAAATAATCATCTAGTCATTAAAAACTAATCACTCATAACTTAGGCTAATCCTCCAAAAGCGGTGTTGCATGAAAATCCTTGTCTGATTGCTCTGACTCTGCACACTATTATGGATCAAGAAATGTGGGCACGCACGACATCCCTAACCTGATCCATCAAGGAGGTGATGAGGTCTAAGATAGCCACAAGTAGAGCTGGATCAATCTGACCCTCAAGATGGCCTCTAGTTATAATTCAGGTTGTAGCCTCAATCCTGTCCATGCTATAAGCTAATCATGTCGGAAGTACCCCGCCCTCACTCCTTGGTGCAGTAAGTCGATCCAACAGATCACTCCTAACATTACGGGCCTCAGAAAGGCCACCCAAAGTCATATGATAATCAGCGATAAGAGAAGCCTGAATGGTAGCACCTAGCAGTCCATGGGGTGCAGGTGGTGCAGACCCAGGAGATCTGAATGGATAACCAAGCACGGTATCGGGTGACAATGGTACAGGATATAAAGGTGGCATTTCCTCAGTAGGTGTTGGGCTCTGTACAGGGGAGGGAACAGGAATTGGTGGAACCTCATGGATGTCTACAGAAACCTTTGGGAGAGGGTCTGATACTGGTATAATTGGTGCTATGGAAGGCTCCACTCCATCTGCCCTCATTATCCTCTGTGCCCTTGGTAACTCGTCATCCTCTAGTGCCACCCTCGCCGCCATCCTAGCTCTAGTAGTCGCCCTGACTACGGTCATCAATTCCTCAGCAGTCCTCTCTTTATTCTCGTCAAGATCCTCCACGAGATCCTTCTCAGCAACAATCCCTTCTGGGATAACATCCTCAACCGCAACATTCTCAATATTAATCTCATCCGGTCCCTCGTTAGGGTACTCTATTGGATTCACAATCTGATCTCCAACATGTAATAAAACATCATCATGCTGATGCTCCTGAACCTCAGGGTTCGGTGCCCCGCTGCCCTGTACGATAACGAACTATGTTACTATTATTGATATTTATAAGGGTTCCCATAAGGGTTTTAACTGTCAGTACTACGTTAGGTAGTCCGACTATGAACTTGGAAAGAGTTCTTATAATCTTAGTGAAATTATTATTTTAACGACACAACATCTCTGAGGTTTATAACTCTTAGCTCTGATACCATTTCTGTAACACCCCCATATCCGGGGTCGGGGATCTGGGTTGTCACGAGTTCCATTTCCCTTAACAACAATTAAGCTAAATAAACAACCAATTACTGCGTACTATGACCCCACAATACACACACACACCACAAGTTATAGTCTCAGAGATGAATACCAAAATAACACAAGTCGTTTTATTCCACAATGATAAGTCATTACACCTTAAAAGGGGTTTCTGAATAAATTTATATATTCCTTGCCATTATTACAAATCATAATATACATAAGTCTGGTACATCAATAGTTGAAAACCTAGCCTATTGGTAGTTCATACCTCAGCTACAGCGGCATCAACGCCTACAGGAAACTGCGGAACGTTTCCTATCCGCTCGCGAATTGGGAGCTTGGTCATGTTCATCTTGTCTATCTGTTGTTGTGTGATGAAAGAAGAAATTAAGGGTGAGCAACAAGCCCACCGAAATAATGTGTATAATAAATAACAATATATGAGCATTCTCATAGTACTCATGAAAGTCTTGGTCAAGAAGAAATGAACCAAGTTTGATATCTTAATGCGAAGAACTCGCAAAATATTCAGTATATATATACATATATACTTCTCAAAATATTTGAAATCCTATGACATGTATAATATACACAGAGTTCCAGTTTATAACTGTATAAAATATCGTTGTAAGGTGATCTCATATATCTAACCTTGTCTCAACGTTTTTTTGAAAATCTTTGTCATGCATGAGATAATCATTTACTAGATATAAGTTGAAAAGATGAAGTTACAAGATACTCCATTATACTTATATCTTTTCCGAATACTACTTGAACTACCACCGTTTAAGCTATAATCAGTTTCAAAAGTTCATCACACAGATGTGACTACAAGATAAGACTTGAATAGATTCAATCTTTAAAATATCATTTGAAAGAAATGAAGTTACGAGATACTTCATTAAGTCCGGATATATATATATACACACACATATATATATCTCATACACTCCATGAAAACCTCTGTTATGAAAATTATAAACAGAGTTTTAATATCCAATGAATTTTGGAAAGAAGAAAGCTTTGGCATAAACCCGATCTTGCTGATCAGGCAAAGATACCTATTAAGTAACCTTTTCTACTAGTAGATGGATGAATCCCCCACCGGTCATCACCCTGGACACATTAGGGCCTTGTGCTAGACTTCCACCTGGCCTCTTATGCGTTGATATACTGCCACCCAGCCACTTAAACTTTGATATACCGTACCCCAGCCTGTCGTTTATGCCGACTCAATTAGATGGACTTACTTCCCGAACGTTGGGCAAGTAATCAAATTCTTTTATCAAAACCGCAACCTCGTTGCGAATATAAAATACACCACATAGTCGGATCCCTCAGATTTTTAAGTGAGTATTTAAATCCCCTTCGAAAGGAAGATCTTAAATTTGAAAACGAGTTTTGGGATCCGCTCTAACTTTTAAAATCATTTTGAAGACTTGAAAACATTTTAAAAAATGTTTAGAGTAATGAAGATTTAATAAAATAAATCAGTCCCGATATATTAGAAAATATCTGAATATTATTATTTAAATAATATTCCCTTAAAGGATAATCTTTATAAAATAATTGAAGTAGAAGTTTCAAAACTCATACTTGAAACGAATAATAAATAACAAAAGATATACTTACACGAAAGTACGATCCTTATTTGAATAATCGAAAATAAGTTTGATTATTATTCAAAACCATCAAATATACCTTATTCGATTAATAGATATAGAAAACTATATATATATATACATATATTTTACTCGGGAACATCGACTCCCGGTTTAGAAAAATGTTCACCTTTGGGTCCCCTATACTAAGGGTATACGCAACTACTGTTTATCTCTAGCATAGGTATTATGCGGTTTATAAGCATTTGAATTGATAATAGAATATCAAGATTTCACAAAATGCATATATATACCATATCAACTTTCTCCAATATATCGCAAGATTTGCTAATAACAGTCATGCACTTATCTCAAGATAATGCATCAATATATTTACATCACAACAACAGTATAACGGGTAGAAAACTTGCCTGAGCGTTCCGGGGTGGACTTAAGCTTAGAGTCGGT
Source organism: Apium graveolens (assembly GCF_009905375.1). Classification (NCBI taxonomy): domain Eukaryota; kingdom Viridiplantae; phylum Streptophyta; class Magnoliopsida; order Apiales; family Apiaceae; genus Apium; species Apium graveolens. Next base: position 232,973,614 of record NC_133648.1, on the reverse strand, counting down.
CCAGTAACCTATGAACAATAACATAAGCCGGAATTAGATCACGGTCGCTTAAGAAACTAGACTCTAACCAATTGAACCCTAGCGTTCGCTTTTGCACTTAATGATTCACATAAGTCGCTCGAGTACCCTCGGCTCCACCATTTTTATAAAATTAACCATTTAACTTTTTAAGGCGACTCTTTCGCGAATACTCTACCAACTGACCAATTAATCTCACATAATTGTTTCATACACCAATTAGTAATTTAAGGACCTTAACCAAAGTTTCAAAGTAAGGCGAGGGGTAATGGTTCGCTCACGAAATACCGTTACTTAAAACAGTCGTTTCTCCTAAACCGTACATCGGATCCAAGCGATCCACATATCAAAACGAAGCTTACAACATGATCTAGCTAAAAAGGGCAAAGTTACAGATTGGTCAGTGAGCTTTCTGTCCCGAATACTAAGAACAAGCAGTTGAATGAAAACGGGAATTATGACGGTTATGTTTATGCGATTACCAATGTTTATACCACTCCAATTAACCACAAACCAACTCATAACCATCAATACAACCAAACTTTATATAAACCTCACCACATCAGTCCATAACCTCGAGATTTTCTAAATCATTCAATCATAAACATGAGCTACTAACTATACTTAAGATTCATTAATCAATAACAAAGATTCATAACCCATACTCACTACAAATCCAACCAAACTTTAAACAAACAAGAATCATGCTTCTCATAAACTATATCAATCAAAACCACTCCTAAATACTCAAAAGTAAATCTAGGGTATGAGGTTTTACCTTCCTTGGTGAGTGATAAGTAGCTAGGAGCCTTGATCTAACCTCCTACAAGCTTGATCTTTCAAAGAAATCAAGAACACAAAAATTAGTTTCAAGAAATTACTATTCACCATCTGCTTCCTTCATTTATTGGAAGAGATTTATAAGGAATTGGAAGCTTAAACTCCTAGGATATACTTATCTAATCATAGGGAAGCTTACATAATTACCTTGGATTTGATTATGGAGTGAAGGTTGGAGTTTGCAAATTTTTTTCTTCCTTGAAGCAAAGGGGCCGAGAGCTTGTTCTTGGAAAACAAAGTCAACTTCTAATTTTTGTGTTATGATATTTTGATTGGTTGCTTCCCTTTTTGGCTTGGCTAATTTTTTAGAATTTACCATGATAACTTTTACTTGGCCAATAATCAACCAACAAAACCTATCCACTTGTCATGCTTATGTCATCATGATTGTGTCATCTTTTTAACACATGTCTTCTCCTTGTGGTGTGATGACATCATCATCCACTAACCTCTTTGATTAAATCTTAATTACTTGGCTAATGACCGCTTATTTGTTATACGGTTCGCTTAACTTTCGTTCTCATTCGTCATTTGAGGGATCATATCCGGGATCTTATTATTTGGGTTCCCCTAAATCTTTTTCAATATTTTATATTCCTTTTATGATCCTCTCTTATAATCCTTGAATTTAAATCCTTTTAATCATGTTACCTTATACTCAATTCTTTCGGTATCTGGTGGATTTTCAAGAAAAATCAAAGTGTTTGAATTTGGATTCTGAAAATCTTTACATACACTCATATACTTTATGGAGTACTTATAAGATCTCAGAATATCAATAAAAGAACCCCTACATAGTGTGGCATGAAAAATTTTCTTAATCAGCAAATTCACTATTCATAAGGATTACAAAAAGTCCAAAAAATTTTGGGTTTATTACATCATCCGTCTGAATAGAAAATCTTAATAAAAATCAATTATCTTTCTGGATTATTTTAAACCCGACGGATAATTATTTTATTCTCATCCATCGAATTATCTCAATCTTAGCCGTTGGAACTCTGAACATTATCCATCGGATATACTTATAGTCTGTATGTATAACACGACGGATAATTGACAGAATTTCGACAATTTATTTATTTTAAATGGCTATTTTGGGCTATTTTGTTTGGTTACTTCATTTTACTTTATTACTTTTGACAGTTTATTTTTGAGATAGTATAAAAGCAAAATTCATTTTCATTCTTTTTTTTATCATTCTTAAATCAATTGCTCAAACTCTCTTCTTTTCCAAAGCAAATACTCTCTTTCTCTCTGCAAATTCTCGTACTTTAACAATGGCACCAGTAGTCAAAATCATGTCTCAGTCTGGATTCATCTATGAAAGGAACAACTTCGTAGCTTTTGTGAACAAGGAAATTCCAAAATCTGAAGATTTTCACAAAATGATGGATTTTGTGAAAGGTTGCAAACTCAGTTATGCTATGCTGGAATCACCCACAATCTACTGTGAAGTTGTGGAGGAGATATGGACAACTATTGTGTGGCGCCCTCCAAACCCGGGTTAGAAGTTTGGGGTCCACACATACACCTTATTTATAACCTGCTTATAACAATAATAAAGATAATAATAATATATGCAGTGACCCTACTTACCAACCACCACGGACCGTAACAGGTTAAAGTATACACACAAGCCAAACACACTAATATATTACAAACCGTTCAAATCCCAACTATTTCAAACTCAAACTGAGTATTAAACATTATTACAAACTTTTACAAACTTAAATTATTCCAAAAGAAGCCTACTAGCTCAGCTTTCTCAACCTGAACCCCTAGCTCTCGCGCTGGACTGGGGATCCTCTTTACCAACTGGTTCTTTTTTAACTGGAAAGAATATAAACAACATTACACGAATGAGCTAACTAGCTCAGCAAGTCACAATGACAAAACTGAGAATAATGATCATCAGGTGAATATGTTTATGATATCAAGTGAACAATGGATTATGATTTAGAATTGGATATTATACTTTTAATTTAAAAACCAAGGTTAGGCTGCTGATCAGTCACGCACTAACCCCGAGCAAGGCACATAACATTGCTCTAACTACTGGATCCAAGGCACACATTGGCCTAACTTGACCATTATATGGTCTGACCACGAATCTGGTCCACAATTTTATAAAAACAATCCAATTCTAACATAATAACAGAATATACAATAGTAAACAATAACCGAAATCATTAACAACAATAAATGTTTAACAATGAAAGGGTTTCAATCCTTGTAAGGATCAACCAGGTACTTTCAAAGCTTGAATGCTGGGTAATGAAAGAATTGGATAACAAAGGAAACAACATTTCAGGGTTCCAAGGATTTGGTCTTTCAAAGCATAAGATATCATGGATTGAGTATAGAGTAATGCAGTTCAGTGTCTGGTATTTAGTTTGTATGTATTTGTGGAGTAATATCGTAGATTTGTGGTTCGTGTTTGGGTATACAATAATCAATGGCTTAGAAAGAATATGGTTCATGGCTCAAGAACAATAACTGAAATCAGGATTTAGGTTTCCGTGCTTCAAAGCACTTGCAATGTCAACAAGACTATCAAGAATTATAATATCTCGAGAAAGTTCAGAACACTTGCCTGGTATTAGCTTACTACTCTGCACTCGCTTCCAATCACAACCGTCTTACTCTTCAACTATCTGTTTTTCTTTCCTATGTCTTGCCTCTTCTGCTCACATATCATAAGCATCTATCAATCATCAACTCACAAGATTCTATTCAACACATACTTCTATCTACCCTTCGTTTTACCCAAATCCGATTAACGGATTGAAATCTATGCAATAACGAAGTAAACACCGAATATATAGACCGATAGTCAAACAACAGGTCACGTATAACACATAATACATCACGTAATCAATGACATATCATTTATAAAGAAGTCTCGGGTCATAAATGTGCTTTCGGGTATTTAAAATAATTTTTAAAACATTTTTCGGAATTAAAACGGGTCGTTGGATCAATTTCGGAATAATAAACAGGGTTCGGTTGGCCAATTCTGGCTCCGAAACAATTTTGGAATAATTATCGAGCCTTGAAAATAATTTAGAATAATATTTTAAAGCTTGAAACTATTTTTCGAAATTTTTAAATCATTTTTAAATAATTAAATCTAATTAAATAATTAATTAAAAATCAATTAATAATTAATTAAATCAATTAATCAATTAATTTTCGAATTAATTGACTAATTAATTAATTAAAAATTAACTGAAATTAATTAACTAATTAATTCAGATTTATTTGTGAATTAAAAATAATTTTCGGAATTAAAATAATAATTTTTAGAATTTTCAGAAATTAAAAACGAATTTTTATAATAAAAATAATTAGGAAATATGATTTTTAAACATTTTCAAAACAGGAATCCAATTTTTGCAAAGTCTGGAAACTTCAGGGACCTAACTGTATCGTCCCCAAAAGTCCAGGGACCAAACTGTAAATTTTACATCCCGTCGCCGGAAAACACAGGGGTGGCCGGAGAACACGATTCCGGCCTCCTCACCTTGCCACAAGCTCCAGATCACATCTACAGGTTACCAGGAACACAACCATGCAATCAAAACAACCTAACAATCCCTGAGTTGGCCGGAATTTGGCCGTGAAATTTTCCAGTTTCCGGCGAACATCGGAAAACTTCAAAACACAACTCCCTTCTCTACAGACCTCGTTGGTTCATGAAACTTATACGACTAGATTGCAAATTTCACAGAGAACACAACCCACTATAACACAACATCAATCTATCACAGAATAAGAAACCCCCAAATTTCAATTAAGAACATTCATACGGGTTATAAACCCTAATTTTGAAATTCGAAAATTAAACTCAAATTTGAACATGTTATTGAACTCCAAATCAGACGTATGACATATGAAAATCATCAGGAAAACAAGCTCTACAACATGCAATCATCAAATCATACAAACAATCATCCGAACAAAAATTCATATTTTTAATAAAATAAATTCGAAAATAAATAAATTTTTAGAAAAATAACCTTGATTTCTGCAGTGAAACAAAGCTCAGAATCTGATAGAACACCTCAAATCCTTCGTTTTGGTTACTCAAGCTTTGAAAACAGAGATCGGTAACGCCTTCGTTTTGCTGTTTGATTCTTAGAACAGTTTTAAGAAATTAGGGCTTTTCTCTGAAAATTATATAATTAACTATCTGCAAATGATTTTGATACGAAATAAAATACGGTAAAAAGGCTATTTATAATTACGGAAAATTAGTATCCCGTTGGATCATTCCGGATATAAAATGGTATGTTTATTTATAAAAACTGATCCAAACGGTATCGGTTTTCGGGATAATTATCCAGATCAGTACAATTTGTACTGCGGTCTTGGTCTCAGCGCCTGGTTACACGTATTACGAAGTGATAATTGGGATAGTTTAATAAAAAGCTCCCATTTATCGAAAATACGGGTTTTATTAATTTACCGAAACGAATATTGTATCGAAAATGTTGCGCCGGGACCCGCGCAGGACAAACCGTACGCCGGATCGAAAAAGTCGAAACATGGAAAATGCTCGGAATATTACAATTAGGTTAGGAAGGAGTTCTCGGAAGAGTTTCGGGTTCCAAAAACGTAACAACGGTTGACGTCGGTTGGTTCCCGTTTTTATAAAATAGATTTTAATTACCCGAAAAAAGATTTTAGAAATTTCATATGATTCTTATAAATCCATAAATCAACATAAAAATAATTAGGAAGATATGACAGTTATCTATATTTTATTTTGGACATATAAAAATTAAAATACTCAATTAATATTATTTTTGAATATTCAAGTACAGATAACACTTAACAATTAACTCACAGAATAGATACTGAGCACACATAATAATTATTTGATATCAAAAATAATTACACGATATATCCCGGATATTACATCCTTCCCCCCTTAAAAGGATTCTGTCCTCAGAATCTCCTAAGAAAACAAATGAGGGTATTTTTTTCTCATATCACTTTCTAACTCCCAGGTTGACTCTTCAACCTTTGGGTTTCTCCACAATACTCTTACTAACTTTACCACTTTATTTCTCAATACTTTCTCTCTTGCCTCTAGAATCTCTATCGGACTCTCTACATATGATAAATCTTCCTGAAGCTATTGGCTCATATTCTATTACATGCCTGGAGTCTGGATTATATTTCTTGAGCATCGATACATAAAAAACATTGTGAATGTGCTCCATGTGCGGAGGTAACGCCAATTCGTAAGCTACTTTGCCAACGCGCTTTAGGATCTCAAAAGGTCCGACATATCTTGGGCTTAGCTTCCCTTTCTTTCCAAACCTCGTTAGTCCTTTCCATGGTGATACTTTCAGTAATACCAAGCTTCCTTCTTCAAATTCCATCTTTTTCCTTGACTGGTCTGCATATTTCCTCTGACGATCTTGAGCGGCTGTTAATTTTTTCTGGATAAGTTCAACAACTTCGTTTGTCTGCTGTACCAGTTTAGGTCCAAGTATCTTGCGTTCTCCTACTTCGTCCCAATATATTGGAGATCTACATTTGCGTCCATAAAGGGCTTCATAGGGTGGCATTCCAATGTTGGCATGATAACTGTTGTTGTAAGCAAACTCTACCAGAGGTAAATGTTCGTCCCAACTTCCTTTGAAATCAATCGCACAAACACGTAACATATCCTCGATTGTCTGGATCGTTCTTTCACTTTGGCCATCCGTTTGGGGGTGATAAGCTGTACTCATATTCAGTCTTGTTCCCAAACATTCTTGAAAACTCTTCCAGAATCTTGAATTAAACCTTGGATCTCGATCAGATACGATAGATACTGGAACTCCATGACGAACTACAATTTCTTTCAAGTACATATGGACTAACTTGTCGAGCGAAAATCTTTCATTTATAGGCAGAAAATGAGCTGACTTGGTAAGTCTATCCACTATAACCCAAATGGCATCATGATTAGCCCTTGTCCTTGGTAATCCGACTATGAAATCCATGGTAATATGTTTCCATTTCCACTTTCCAATGGCTGTAGCAATCCGCTTGGTCTCTGATGCTCTGCTTTAACTTTCTGACAGGTATAGCATTTGCTAACCCATTCCGCAATTTCCCTCTTCATATTTGGCCACCAATAATTCTTCTTTAAATCTCTGTACATTTTGGTACTCCCTGGATGGATGGAATATCTTGAACTATGTGCTTCTTGTAAATTTCATTCTTTAACTCCGTCACCGGTGGAATCCAAATTCTAAATGAAAATCTCAAAATGCCTTGATCATCCTTCTGCGTGCATAATTCTTCACCTACCAAACGATTTATATCTTGATCCATTACATTTTCCTGACATTTCTTTATTTTCTCCAACAACTCCGGATGGAAAGTCATACTGTACATTTTCGCTTCCTCAGGTTTGCAAACTTTAATTTCCAATTCCAATTTTTGAAATTCCTTATATATATCTTCAGGTACTGATAACTCATTTAACTTTTCTTTCCGACTTAACGCGTCTGCTACAACGTTCGCCTTACCGGGATGATAATTAATCGAGCAATCATAGTCTTTGTCAACTCTAACCATCTCCTTTGCCTCATATTAAGTTCCTTTTGTGTGAATATGTACTTTAAGCTTTTGTGATCCGTGAAAATCTCGCACTTTTCTCCATACAAATAATGTCTTCAAATCTTCAAAGCAAAAACTATAGCTGCTAGCTCGAAGTCATGAGTAGGATACTTTTGTTCGTGTGGTTTCAATTGCCTTGACGCATAAGCAATCACCTTGTCGTGCTGCATAAGAACACATCCTAATCCTTTATGAGAAGCATCGCTATAAATTACGAAATTCCCTTGATCGTCTGGAAGTGACAAAACAGGTGCCGTAATTAATCTTCGCTTCAACTCCTGAAAACTTTCTTCGCACTTGTCGTTCCATATAAACTTTTCATTCTTTCGTGTAAGCTTTGTTAATGGTGTGGCAATCCTTGAGAAATTCTGAACGAATCGTCGATAATATCCTGCCAATCCCAAGAAACTTCTTACCTCAGTGGGTGTTCTCGGTCTCTCCCAACTCGTAATTGCCTCGATCTTTGTCGGGTCCACTTTGATCCCTTCGTTACTGACTATGTGTCCTAAGAACTGAACTTCTTGTAGCCAAAACTCACACTTCGAGAATTTAGCATATAACTTCTTTTTCCTTAAAATCTCCAAAGCCGTTCTCACATGTTTCGCATGATCCTTTTCCGTCTTGGAATATATTAAAATATCGTCTATAAACACAATAACAAACTTATCCAAATACTCTTTGAAAATTCTGTTCATCAGGTCCATAAACGCTGCTGGGGCATTGGTCAATCCAAAAGACATCACTAGAAATTCATAATGCCCATACCTTGTTCTGAAAGCTGTCTTTGGTATATCTTCTGGCTTGATCTTTAGTTGATGATATCCCGATCTTAAATCAATTTTGGAGAAGTACTTGGCTCCCTTCAATTGGTCAAACAGATCATCGATTCTGGGTAACGGATACTTGTTCTTGATTGTCAGCTTGTTGAGCTCCCTATAGTCGATGCACAGTCTCATGCTTCCATCTTTCTTCTTGACAAATAATACCGGGGCTCCCCACGGGGATACGCTGGGTCTAATTACTCCTTTCTCTAACAATTCCTGCAATTGCTTTGCTAGCTCTTTCATCTCAACAGGCGCCATTCTGTACGGGGCCTTGGACACTGGTTCTGTTCCAGGTGCTAAGTCGATCGCAAATTCAATTTCTCTATCTGGAGGAAGTCCTGGTAACTCGTCGGGAAATACGTCTGGAAATTCATTCACTACTGGAATATCTTCAAGTTTTGCTGGCTCCTGACTTCTGTCGATCACATATGCTACGAAATGCTCACATCCTTGTCGTAGTAACTTCTTGGCTTGAATCATCGTTAAGAACTTCTTTACTTGTTTCTGACCTTTGAACGTTACTATTCTTTCATCTGGCGTTTTCACCATTACTTTCTTATTTCGACAATCTATCTGAGCATCATGCTTAGATAACCAATCCATCCCTAATATCACATCAAATTCTCCTAACTTAAATGGTATCAAATCTACACAAAACTTACTACCAGAAATCTCAATCTCACAATTTCCACAAACTTGGTTCACAGTTACACGTTCTTGATTTGCTAATTCCACAGTCATTATTTCATTTAAGCACTCAACTGGACAGTTTAATTTACTAACAAAATCTTGTGAAACAAACGATCGAGTTGCTCCCGAGTCTATTAACACTTTGGCACATAAAGAATTCACATTAAGCGTACTTGCCACGACATCCGTATCCTGGATCGCATCCTTCATCGACATGTCAAAAACTCTAGCCCTTGGAGTCTCATTCACTGTTGGGGTAGATCCCATAATTCTTAATGCATTACTAACTGGGGCTGGTGTCTTGCAATCCCTGGCCATATGTCCTGGCTTCCCATATTTAAAGCATGTAAATCCAATGGCTGGAACCTTCACTGCTGGATTCCGGATAGGCTGATCCTTATTTGCTGGCTGATTTTGGCACTCCCTTGAATAGTGCCCTTTCTGGTTGCATTTAAAACATACCACATTCAACTTGTTACAAACTTCTCCATGCTTCTTTCCACAAACTTGACAATCTGGAAAAGTTAATCTCAACTGATTCGGCTGATTCACATTAGCTGGACGGTTGCCCTGGCCTCCGTCTCCTGCATTTTGTTTCCTGAAATTAAAATTTCTCCCTGGCTGAAACTTGCCCTTCTTAAAATTTGGAAACTTCCCTGTTTGTGACTGACCCTCACTTCCTTCAATTTTCCTTTTCTTGCTTTCCTTTTCCTTCTGGAACATCTCACTCTCCGTCTCTGCGATCATAGCCTTCTGTACTACTCCTACATAAGTCTCCAATTCAAAAATAGCTACCTTCCCCCTGATCCATGGTTTCAAACCCTGCTGGAATCTCTTAGCTTTCTTTCTATCAGTATCAACATACGACGGCACATACCTTGACAATTCCTCAAACTTCCCCTCATAATCTGTTACCGACATATTCCCTTGCTTTAACTCTAAAAACTTCAGCTCCATTTGATCCTGAACAAACTGAGGAAAATACTTTTCTAAAAACAATTCCATGAACCTTTTCCAACTAATAACATCTGTGCCTTCCAATGTCTTCACCATTTCCCACAAATAGGTGGCCTCATTCTTCAAATAGTAACTTGCAAACTCAACCTTCTGTTCTTCCTTTACTTTCACTAAGGCAAATGCCTTCTCTATTTCCTTTAACCAAACATTTGCTTCAATTGGCTCTAAGGAACCCTTGAATTCTGGTGGGTTTATTGCCTGAAAAGTTTTGAAGGTTACCTGGGGATTGGTCTGTCTTTATTGTTGTTGTGCCAGGTGAACTGTTTGTTGGGCCAAGATTTGAAGAATCTGGGCTATTACTGGGTCCATAGGTCCTGGGTTCACATTCAGGTTTGTATCATCTTGATTGGTGTTGTTGTTGGTTTCTTCATTCTGGGTATTGGTGCGGGTATTTCTTTTGAGAGGCATTTTCTGTAAAGAATCAATCAATTTATTTAGCTTTTGAATCAAATATTTGCATAAAAGAAAAGTTTTGTAAAACAGGAATATCTCTTTTTGAAAACAGTTGTAACTAAGTAAATTGCATGCTTCTTTACAGAATATAAACAGTTATGGAAAACAGGGTACATGGTATCACAGGGTATAACTGGTACAATAAATAAGGTAAGGTAAAATAGGTGTAATAAAATAAATGACAGTGCTGGAAAGGAAAAAGGTACTGATATATATAGATCAAAAGTTTTAGGGTAGTACAAGCGTAAAGACGCTTCAAAAGTAAAAGCAAAAAGGGTACAACAACCTACTCACTAGTCAGCATCGCTAGTCTATAAATACAACTCAAGAGTCTACTGATACACACTACACACTACTGTCCATACTACATAACCATACAACACTGCTCAGTATCTCCATCTCTGAATCTCTGAATCATGGCAAGTCTGGACCTCCAATCTCCTCAAGCTCCTCTAGAACCCACTTAGCCCACTCCACTAGGAAGTCAGGGGTGATGTCCTCATGTGTAGCCTCAGCAATCCTCACTGCAGCTGTCCTACGAAATGCCTGTAGCCTCTCTCTGAGTCGCCTCTCACCACTCCCAACCTCTCTGGTACGCATGATATGTAGTAACTCCTGAATCTGACCCTGAAGGAATCGCTGCTCCATAAGGCAAGCCTCAAACTGATGATATGGGATAGGATAAGAAGAGAACTGAAAAGGTACTCCTGTAACTGAATGACTAGTAAAACCGGAATCAGCAGGTGGGGGTCCTCTAACAGGTGGCCTCATGCCTGGAGGTGGAATAGCCTGCAGTGGTACGGGCTGCAACACAGGTGGAGGTAGAATAGCCAATGCTGGTGGAACAACAGGACGTGGATGCGAAAACGGCACTCCAATTGAAGGCTCTGAGTGATCAGCTGATACGGGAATAAAAGAGTCGGCCATCACTGATATCTGAAATCATATCACAATATAAGAATCTCGTACCATAACACGAACTATACTAATATCTGATATACTGAAACACTCAACCTCTCAACGTTCTATCATCCTATGCCTTACTTCTAATCCTAACCCTCTACCCATTCCCGTTAACCTAGGCTTGTGTCATTGACTTATAACCTGTAGCTCTGATACCAAACCTGTGGCGCCCTCCAAACCCGGGTCAGAAGTTTGGGGTCCACACATACACCTTATTTATAACCTACTTATAACAATAATAAAGATAATAATAATATATGCAGTGACCCTACTTACCAACCACCACGGACCACAACAGGTTAAAGTATACACACAAGCCAAACACACTAATATATTACAAACCGTTCAAATCCCAACTATTTCAAACTCAAACTGAGTATTAAACATTATTACAAACTTTTACAAACTTAAATTATTCCAAAAGAAGCCTACTAGCTCAGCTTTCTCAACCTGAACCCCTAGCTCTCGCGCTGGACTGGGGATCCTCTTTACCAACTGGTTCCTTTTTAACTGGAAAGAATATAAACAACATCGCACGAATGAGCTAACTAGCTCAGCAAGTCACAATGACAAAACTGAGAATAATGATCATCAGGTGAATATGTTTATGATATCAAGTGAACAATGGATTATGATTTAGAATTGGATATTATACTTTTAATTTAAAAACCAAGGTTAGGCTGCTGATCAGTCACGCACTAACCCCGAGCAAGGCACACAGCATTGCTCTAACTACTGGATCCAAGGCAACATTGGCCTAACTTGACCATTATATGGTCTGACCACGAATCTGGTCCACAATTTTATAAAAACAATCCAATTCTAACATAATAACAGAATATGCAATAGTAAACAATAACCGAAATCATTAACAACAATAAATGTTTAACAATGAAAGGGTTTCAATCCTTGTAAGGATCAACCAGGTACTTTCAAAGCTTGAATGCTGGGTAATGAAAGAATTGGATAACAAAGGAAACAACGTTTCAGGGTTCCAAGGATTTGGTCTTTAAAAGCATAAGATATCATGGATTGAGTATATAGTAATCCAGTTCAGTGTCTGGTATTTAGTTTGTATGTATTTGTGGAGTAGTATCGTAGATTTGTGGTTCGTGTTTGGGTATACAATAATCAATGGCTTAGAAAGAATATGGTTCATGGCTCAAGAACAATAACTGAAATCAGGATTTAGGTTTCCGTGCTTCAAAGCACTTGCAATGTCAACAAGACTATCAAGAATTACAATATCTCGAGAAAGTTCAGAACACTTGCCTGGTATTAGCTTACTACTCTGCACTCGCTTCCAATCACAACCGTCTTACTCTTCAACTATCTGTTTTACTTTCCTACGCCTTGCCTCTTCTGCTCACATATCACAAGCATCTATCAATCATCAACTCACAAGATTCTATTCAACACATACTTCTATCTACCCTTCGTTTTACCCAAATCCGATTAACGGATTAAAATCTATGCAATAACGAAGTAAACACCGAATATATAGACCGATAGTCAAACAACAGGTCACGTATAACACATAATACATCACGTAATCAATGACATATCATTTATAATGAAGTCTCGGGTCATAAATGTGCTTTCGGGTATTTAAAATAATTTTTAAAACATTTTTCGGAATTAAAACGGGTCGTTGGATCAATTTCGGAATAATAAACAGGGTTCGGTTGGCCAATTCTGGCTCCGAAACAATTTTGGAATACTTATCGAGCCTTGAAAATAATTTAGAATAATATTTTAAAGCTCGAAACTATTTTTTGAAATTTTAAAATCATTTTTAAATAATTAAATCTAATTAAATAATTAATTAAAAATCAATTAATAATTAATTAAATCAATTAATCAATTAATTTTTGAATTAATTGACTAATTAATCAATTAAAAATTAACTGAAATTAATTAACTAATTAATTCAGATTTATTTGTGAATTAAAAATAATTTTCAGAATTAAAATAATAATTTTTAGAATTTTCAGAAATTAAAAATGAATTTTTATAATAAAATAATTTGGAAATATGATTTTTAAACATTTTCAAAACAGGAATCCAATTTTTGCAAAGTCTGGAAACTTCAGGGACCTAACTGTATCGTCCCCAAAAGTCCAGGGACCAAACTGTAAATTTTACATCCCGTCGCCGGAAAACACAGGGGTGGCCGGAGAACACGATTCCAGCCTCCTCACCTTGCCACAAGCTCCAGATCACATCTACAGGTTACCAGGAACACAACCATGCAATCAAAACAACCTAACAATCCCTAAGTTGGCCGGAATTTGGCCGTGAAATTTTCCAGTTTCCGGCGAACATCGGAAAACTTCAAAACACAACTCCCTTCTCTACAGACCTTGTTGGTTCATGAAACTTATACGACTAGATTGCAAATTTCACAGAGAACACAACCCACTATAACACAACATCAATCTATCACAGAATAAGAAACCCCCAAATTTCAATTAAGAACATTCATACGGGTTATAAACCCTAATTTTGAAATTCGAAAATTAAACTCAAATTTGAACATGTTATTGAACTCCAAATCAGACGTATGACATATGAAAATCGTCAGGAAAATAAGCTCTACAACATGCAATCATCAAATCATACAAACAATCATCCGAACAAAAATTCATATTTTTAATAAAATAAATTCGAAAATAAATAAATTTTTAGAAAAATAACCTTGATTTCTGCAGTGAAACAAAGCTCAGAATCTGATAGAACACCTCAAATCCTTCGTTTTGGTTACTCAAGCTTTGAAAACAGAGATCGGTAACGCCTTCGTTTTGCTGTTTGATTCTTAGAACAGTTTTAAGAAATTAGGGCTTTTCTCTGAAAATTATATAATTAACTATCTGCAAATGATTTTGATACGAAATAAAATACGGTAAAAAGGCTATTTATAATTACGGAAAATTAGTATCCCGTTGGATCATTCCGGATATAAAATGGTATGTTTATTTATAAAAACTGATCCAAACGGTATCGGTTTTCGGGATAATTATCCAGATCAGTACAATTTGTACTGCGGTCTTGGTCTCAGCGCCTGGTTACACGTATTACGAAGTGATAATTGGGATAGTTTAATAAAAAGCTCCTGTTTATCGAAAATACGGGTTTTATTAATTTACCAAAACGAATATTGTATCGAAAATGTTGCGCCGGGACCCGCGCAGGACAAACCGTACGCCGGATCGAAAAAGTCGAAACATGGAAAATGCTCGGAATATTACAATTAGGTTAGGAAGGAGTTCTCGGAAGAGTTTCGGTTCCAAAAACGTAACAACGGTTGACGTCGGTTGGTTCCCGTTTTTATAAAATAGATTTTAATTACCCGGAAAAAGATTTTAGAAATTTCATATGATTCTTATAAATCCATAAATCAATATAAAAATAATTAGGAAGATATGACAATTATCTATATTTTATTTTGGACATATAAAAATTAAAATACTCAATTAATATTATTTTTGAATATTCATGTACAGATAACACTTAACAATTAACTCACAGAATAGATACTGAGCACACAGAATAATTATTTGATATCAAAAATAATTACACGATATATCCCGGATATTAAATGCTGTGTACCAGTCTACAGACAAAACCATATATTTCACTCTCAAAGGTTATCAATTCTGCATTAACAGTGACATAATTCAAGCATGCTTTAAGATTCCTGAAAACACTTATATTGTTCCATACACAAATGCTAATTTAGTTACCATGCTTAATTATGTTAGCTATGCACTCCCTAGCTCTAAGTTAAGTGAGATTAGGAGGCTAGGTCTTTGAAAAGAATGGAGTTATCTGTGTGATGTAGTTACCAAGGTATTTTCTGGTAAGGTAAGTAATTTTGGTTCTGTCAATACTACCATACTTAACATGCTTTATATGTTCGTTACTGATAATTATCATAATTTCAGTGACATGGTTATGTTTCAATTAGGCTATAATTTAGGGGAAGTTAATAAGAGAGGTAAAAGTGTCTATTATGCTAGATTCTTTATGAAGCTTACTAACCATCTTATGAAGAATATTGCTATTAAGAACCCAACTAATAAACTGAATTGTTGGGTTCAAGAAAGAAGAATCATTGCAGATCTCAACATGGCAAATCACCACAAAGAGGTGCCCCTCTTCTACTTCCCAATCATGAAGGGCCCCCAGGTAAGTGAGGTAAGCACCACTGTCACTACTCTTCCAACCTCACAAATTTCTTTGCCTCTAAGTGTAGCCATGTCATCTGTTTCAATGACCCAACAGATGCCTACCCAAGCTACCAAAACAAAATCTTCAAAATCCAAAACAAATAAAGCCCCCTCCGGTTTCTCTCAAAAGAAACCGGTTGCAAAATCTACCAAACCTAAAGAGGGGAGTGTGCAGGGTAGTGAGTTGGGTGAGGGACATGGTGAAAATAAAAGAAACCCTAAGGATAAGGTTGGTGAGAAAAGTATACCCAAGCCTAGCCACACCACAGTTTCCCAACAAACTGTGGTAGTTAATAAAGAAATTGGCACAATTCTAGCTTCATCCTCCCAAAAGAATGTTGCTATTGAAACAAGCTCCCCACCAGGAGCACATGCCAAGAGGGTAAGGGACAAAAGTTCACCTCAAACCTATGCTAGAAAGAAGAGATCTAAAACCCTTGGGGAGGCACAGGGAACACACAGTGTAAACTGGAGCAAAAGACTCATTCACTGCACCATCTCAAATTCATCATGATATGGCTCCAATAAATATGGAGTCACAACCAAAATATTTAGTGATAGAAGCACCTCAAACACCAAACTCTCCCATAAATTCTCTGGATGTGGATATGATTAATACATAAATCCCTGATTCCCCTTCTTTAACTCTGTTGGGGAAGCCAAAATCTAGTGTAAATGAGTATCATCTTTTAGATGATTTGTTGGCTCACTTGCCAATTCTTTCAGGATCTATTGAGACATATGTGCCTAAACTTTCATCAATCTACACAGAGTCTACAATAGTCTCCACTCCAATCTCATTCACTTCTTCTATTCTGGTGGATATTGTCCATCCGTCGGCTAGTGATTGTATCCCGACGAATGTACCTAACAGCAGTCATCCGTCGGCTAGCCTAACTACTATCCTGATGGATGTAACACCCCCAAATCCGGGGTCAGGGATTCGGGTTGTCACGAGTTCCATTTCCCTTATCAATACTTAATCTTAACAGTCAACCAACTACTGCGTACTGTGACCCCACAATATACACACACACCACAAGTTATAGTCTCAGAGATGAATACCAAAAATAACACAAGTCATTTTATTCCACAATTATAAACCATTTCACCTTAAAAAGGGTTTCTGAATAATTTATATATTCTTTTCCATTATTATAATTCATAAATATACATAAGTCTGGTACATCGAAAGTTGAAAGCCTAGCCTATTGGTAGATCCTACCTCAGCTACACGGCATCAACGCCTACAGGAAATTGTGGAACGTTTCCTATCTGCTCACGAATTGGGAGCTTGATCATGTTCATCTTGTCTATCTGTTGTTGTGTGATGAAAGAAGAAAGCAAGGGTGAGCAACAAGCCCACCGAAATAATATGTATAATAATTAACAATATATGACCATTCTCATAGTACTCATGAAAGTCTTGGTCAAGAAGAAATGAACCAAGTTTGATATCTTAACGTGACCAAGTTGCAAAATATTTAGTATATATGTATATATATACTTTTCAAAATCTTGGAAGTCCTCTTCCATGCATAATATACACAGAGTTCCAGTTTATAACTGTATAAAAATATCGTTGCAAGGTGATCTCATATATCTAACCTTGTCTCAACGTTTTTGTGAAAATCTTTGTCATGCATAAGATAATCATTAACCAGATATAAGTTGAAAATATGAAGTTACAAGATACTCCAATATACTTATATCTTTTCTGAATACTACTTGAACTACCACCGTTCAAGTTATAATTAGTTTCAAAAGTTCATCACACAGATGAGACTACAAGATAAGACTTGAATAGATTCAATCTTTGAAATATTATTGAATGAAATGAAGTTACGAGATACTTCATTAAGTCCCGATATATATATATCCATATATATATCTCTTATACATTTCCTGAAAACCTCTGTCATGTAAAGTATGAACTGAGTTGCAATATCCAATGAATTTGGAAAGAAAAGAATTTTGGCATAAACCCGATATCTTGCTGATCAGGCAAAGATACCAATAAGTAACCTTTTCTATTGTAGATGGATGAATTCCTCGCAGGTCATCACCCTGGCCGCATTAGGACCTCGCGCTAGACCGTTACCCGGCCACTCACGCGTGGATGGACTGTCACCCAGCCTCTTACACCTTGATAGGCCGTACCTCGGCCTGTCGCTTATGCCAACTCAATTAGATGGGCTTACTTCCCGAACATTGGGCAAGTAATCAAATTGTTTTCTCAAAACAGCAACCTCGTTGCGAATGTAAAATACACCACAGAGCCGGATCCCTCAGATTTTGAGCGAGTATTTAAATCCCCTTCGAAAGGAGGATCTTAAATATAAAAATGAGTTTTGGGATCCGCCCTAACTTTTAAAAATCATTTTGAAGACTCGAAAACATTTTTTTAAGAATGTTTGGAGTAATGTTGATTTAATGAAATAAATCAGTCCCGATATATTAGAAAATATCTGAATATTATTATTTAAATAATATTCCCATAAGGATAACCTTTATAAAAAAATAATTGAAGTAGAAGTTTTAAAACTCATACTTGAAATGAATAATAAATAACCAAAGATATACTTATGCGGAAGTACGATCTTTATTTGAATAATCGAAAATAAGTTTGATTATCGAAACATTATTCTTTAATAAAATAAAGAATATTATTTAATAAATAAGCGGAGTCATAAGTCCACGAATGAATATTCAAAATAATATTCATTAAATAAAATAAACGGAGTCATAAGTCCTCGAATGAATATTCAACTAATAATATTTATTAAATAAAATAAACGGAGTCCTAAGTCCTCGAATGAATATTCAACTAATATTCATTATTTAAAATAAAGTTATCGAATAAACCTTATTCGATTAATAGTTTTGAAAACTATATCTATATATATATAAATATATATATAATATACTCGGGAACATCGACTCCCGGTTTAGAAAATGTTCACCTTTGGGTCCCCTATACTAAGGGTATACGCAACTACTGCTTATCTCTAGCATAGATATTATGCAACTTATAAGCTTTTGAATCAACAGATATATATCAAGATTACGAAACAGACATGCATATATACCATATCACATGCTCCAATATATCGCAAGATTTTCTAATTAACCAACATGCATCTATCACAAGATAATGCATACACATATGTATACATCACAACAACAGTATAACGGGTAGAAAACTTGTCTGAGTGTTCCGGGGTAGACTTAAGCTTAGAGTGGGTCCGATAACCTATGAACAACAATATAAGTCGGAATTAAACCCCGGTCGCTTAAGAAACTAGACTTTAACCAATTGAACCCCTAACGTTCACTTATGGTAACTTATACGCTTAAAGAATCATATAAGTCATTCGAGTACCCTCGGCTCCACCATTTTTAATAAATGAATCATTAAGAATTTTAAGGCGATTCTTTCGCGAGTACCTTACCAACTTCCTAATACACTTAACATAATTGCTTCATACCCCAATTAGTCATTTAAAGTCCTTAACTAAGGTTTCAAAGTAAGGCGAGGGGTAATGGTTCGGTCGCGAAATGTCGTTACTTAAAATGGTCGTTTCTCCTAAACCGTACATCGGATTTAAGCGAAGCACATATCAAAACGAAGCTCGTAACATGAACTATCTAATCATGGCAATGGTAAAAACCTAACAGTGAGTTCACGGGTCCTGAAGTTAAGAACAAAACAGTCTAAGGTAAATCGGGCATTACGACGGCTATGTTTACGCGATTTCCCAAATTTTACCATTCCAAATCATATCAATCCAACTACCAATCAACAACAACTCAAGATATACATCAATGCTACTGATTTCAGTCATAATAAGCCCAAGAATCTCAATTTAATCCAATATCATACTATCTTCAAATTCAACCAAACTACTAAATCAAACAAAGTTCAATTCATGCTTAAACATTTAAACTACTACTCCTCCATTAACAATCATCAACACCTCAATTAAAATCCAATCACACAAGCTTAAAACATCATTACCTACTGATTTCTAAGGGCTTAAGAGTTTTATACCTTCTTTGGAGTTTTGACTCCATGCAAAGTCCTTTGAATGCCTATGGGAGCCTATATCCATCCTTAAACCATCTTGATCTTACAATTAAAATCTAGAAATCAAAATTTGTTCTTCAAGTTACTATTCATCATCTTCTTTGATGATTTTATTAGACAAGCTAGGGATGGAGTTTGGCTCTCAAACTTAAACCAAGTATTCACCAACATGTAAGGAAGCTTTAGTAATTATCTTGAGAATTTAGAGCTTGAAGAAGTATGGTTTTGTTTTCTTTAGAAAGGGGTCGAGAGCTTTCATGGATGGGGAGAGAAAAAGCTTGCTTGTGTTGACTTATTTTGTGGTGTAATTGGAATGGTAGGTGGATATTTGCTTGGCCAACTTTTGATTACTTAGTGGAAAGTGATGTAAGCAAGCCTATGTCACCATGCTTTCATCACTCTTGCCACTTGTCCTCTTCTTATGGAGGAAGCTTTTCATTAAGCTTAATCCTTGTTAAGTAGGTGCTTTAATAATTGTATTGTCCTTGCTAATCCCCTAGCTACTTGCCCAAGCTTGATCCTTAGTCGTTTAATTGCTTTACGACTCGTTTATCGTTTGAGGGATCATATCCGGGATCTTATTACTTGGGTTCCCCTAAACCTTTCTCAATATTTTATATTCCTTTTATGATCCTCTCTTATAATCCTTGAATTTAAATCCTTTTAATCATGTTACCTTATACTCAATTCTTTCGGCATCTGGTGGATTTTCGGGAAAAATCAAAGTGTTCGAATTTGGATTCTGACGATCTTTACATACACTTATTTACTTTATGGAATACTAATACGATCTTAGAATTAAGCTCTACCAACAACAATTCAGCTTCTTGTTTCTTATTTTCAAGCTTCTCATTTATCTTTGTCAGCCTACTAACTTCTTCATTAGCAGCAACCATACTTGTATGAATGTGAAACATTTATGTGCTCAGCTTCTCTACAGTTTCCTTATATTGACTCATATTTAAATCAATGGTGGTAAGAGTTGGTACATGTGATTTTGATGAGAATGATTCTCCTTACTCCAAGGCCATTAGTGCATAATTACCAACTTCCGCATCTTCATCATTATTAGAATCATCCCAACTTTTTCCCTCTACAATATAAGCTTTGTTTTGCTATTTCTTCAGAAGAGCTTCATACTTTACTTCCAGTTCAAGATAAGATTTGTCTTTCTTTGCTTTCTTGGGTTTTCTGCATTCTGTAGTAAAATGACCTAGTTCATCACAATTAAAGCACCTTATCTTTGATCTATCAACAGATCCAGTTTTGTAGCCATTTTTGCTATCAGATGTGTTGTAATAACTCAAATTTTTGAGACTTTGTAAAAACGTTTAATGAATAGTAATTCTAACAGACAGGGAAAACTTTTTATCCCACGCTATGTTGTGCATGAGAAAATGAGTTTCGAAGTTGATATTATGATTATACGTACCAAATGAGTGTATGTAAACACTATTAGTTTTCGAAGAAAACGAACTTTAAAAAATGACCATATTTACAAATCATCGAGGATTACGGGAATCATAATATAATTACGAATTTAAAAGCCTACGGATTTACATCCAAGGACGATACTTCAAAATATAAAAATAAATACGAAAGGATTTACACCGCGAACCGTTTACGAGAAATTATTACGAAAATGTCTAAGCGACCGAATAAACGCGTAAGCGATTAAACAAACGTATCGCACTAACTAATCATGGTAGAAAAGTAACCATAGTTACGTTATCAAATAGTAAGCTAAGGTTATAGGAATGATCATCTAAGGCTAAGAATAGTGAGCTAAAGACTAAAGCCAACTAGGTTAGCTTGTAACCTATGAATGCTACCAAGATTTGTCCAAGGATTTGACAACATAAATCTATTATAGGTTATATACTAGAGAATATACAAGCATATCACAAGCATTATTCAAAGACGTACCCAAGAAGCAACACAAAAACTCTATCTCTCTCTCCCAGGAACCTCTCCATTCGGCCCTAGCAAGAAACAAAGGGAAATCAAATTCAAAACTTCAAGCTCTAGCCATAGAAAAATTCCCCCATTAATTCTCAAGCTTCATACATCCTAAAATAAGTTAAGATAAAATTTTAAGCTCATTTTATCAAGGTTTGATGGGTAAAATAAATTCAAAAAAGATGATAGTAAATAGTGTGAATAGTAACTCTTCTTTGGTTTTTTGATATTAATGGTTTTTAGGTTCCAAAAACCCTACCAAGCACTCCCAAGACTTACCATCATCAAGAACACATCTCAAGCTCTCAAGAAAGGTATAAATCTTTGACCCATCCTTACTTAAGATTTAAGTTCAAGAATCTTTTAGAACATAGTTGTAAACCTAGTTTTGGTAAATGTATTTGATAATCTTGATGTTTAGTTAAGTAGATTTAAGGTTGATGATTGTTGCCTCAAGAACATGATGTTCTTGAGAGGAGTTAGTGTGGTGATTGTGATATGATGATTTTTGGTGGTAGTATAAATATTTAAGGCGTAAACGAAACTCGGATCGTAACCGTAATCTTGCTAAAACAAACAAAACATAACATTAAGTTTCTGCAGAAAGTACCGAAGATATAAACTATAGTTTCTCGAAAATTAACACTCGATTATGATATAAAATGTTATAAGGATCGTTTAGGCGCTTGAATCTCTTGATTCCGATTTATGGATCAAAAGTTATGACCATATTACTAAAAGTGATTTACGCGACAAAAACTGTTACGAATTACAAACTTTGGAAATAAAAAGGACCGACTTAAAAATGTTCATAAATCATAAAATTTTTAAAGAGAGTATTAAATATAGTTCCTTAATTTCTATAAAAATTTCAAGTGAAAATAATGATTTTTCAATTTTACAAAAATATCGGAACCGAGACCGCGCGATTAGAAAACCGTAGAATCCATAAGCGGAGCCGACGATGAAAATGAAAACGGACATAAGATACTTCGAAAAAGGAAGCGACTGTAATGTGAATAAGGACTTAAAGAAATAATAAGGGTAATATAATTTGAGAGGGTGCATAATAAGTAGCATATGAGTGCAAGTCGCCATAAATTAAAACGGGGCCTAACAAAACGATTTGTGTTTATGGTTATAGATTTTCGAGCGGAACTTAGAGCATCCTCCACCTCGAGATACCCAGGCAAGTTTACGAACCCAACTCCATTTACTGTTGTGTTGTGAAAGGGTTGTTTTATTATCATTGCCTAAATACCATGCTTGCCATGATACTTAGAAATTGAGTTTTCGCATGATGTAGCAATGTTGTACAATACGTATATGTCGTAAAATGTTTATCTCCGCCACAAGCATGACGTATAATTATAAGACCGAGATTTGGTTGGGATTTTAAAATAAAAACTCAGGAATCATTCCGGTGATATTTATAGGATGATTAAAGTCCATAGTAGTTACGTTTTAAAGGACTCAACGTCCACTTACGAAATATTAAATACCTCAAACTTTTATTAAAACGGTTTCCAAAGATCGTATTCCCTCAACTATATTTTATTATTTGAATAATAAATATTAATTAACTATTCATTTATTATGGGAGAAGTATTCTCCAACGATTATTTATTTCAAACCAAATTAAATATTAAGGATTATTAGGCTACTTAAACATAAATAAGTTGAGGAATATTATTTCAATATTCTTGTAAAGTATAACTATTCGAGGTTTAATTATTTAACGATTAATATTTAATTATTAATTATTTATTAAAAGATTTATTTATGACTTAAAATTGATAAAACCTGATTTAAAATACTTTCTGATTTTTGGAAAATTATTCGAATAATTTCAGATCGTCGGAGAATATTATCTCGACTTATTTTAAATATTTTGAATATAGTTTCGAAAGAAACTCCCCCTTATTTACTTATCTGTTGACAACGGTCAACCCACATCCTTAGTACTTCCTCCGAAAACTTTCGAAAGTACATATATATATGAGGTAAAAGTTGTGCCTATGAATAAACAAAACGCTTGGGGAACTTCGATATAGTTCGATGATTCCAAGTATATGATAGGATTCTTAAAAGGACAAGGAGGGGTAGAGATCCAGTACTTCGTGGACTGGGGAGACTGCCATATTTATTTTTCGTATGAGAAGGTACCATGTGTACTGAAGGACATACGAAGTATGAAAAATATACCTGGGTGGAATGGTGAAGCATATAAAGCCCGAATGCGGCTTGGGTGACAACCAGGATGTTAGGAAGTAATCCCTATACATGTAGAAAAGGTTACTGTTACCGTTATACGACTGATCTTCGTATCTCGGGGGCTCCAGTGAATGTCCTAAATTCTTCCAATTAGAATTGTGATGCAATACCGTAACCCAAGCCTAGGTGTTGGGTTTACCACTAAAGTATTCGCAGGATAATAAATCCATTAAAAGTTGTTTTCAAAAGAAGGTGTGTATCACCAAGGAAAACTATTTTTGAATAAAATGTAATTATCATATATGACATTTTTACTTGAGTTTATCATACAGTCATTTCATACTGTACATTATTATGTTGGGCATTATAGCTCACACTTGTTTTCTTAAATTGACACAACACAACAGTGAATCAAGATGCCTATCATGAGACTTACAGCCAGGAAACGAGTAGGAAATGGCCAGTTGTTTCGTAGGATGTTTGGTGTTGTACCACAGGTAGACCGAATAAGTTGGATTGGTTTTCAGTTGTTTTCAGTCCGGCTTATTTACAAGTATGACTTATGTAAGACAATTAATAAGAAAAAAATAGTTGGCCGATGGACTAGCCTTAATTAAAGGTTATTTCCCCGGTAAGATTTAATTACTTTTGGGTTGTAATAATTATCACTTTGTGGATTGATTTACTCTAGTAATGAATGGTTCGTTTCCAAGATAATAACCTATAAGTGTGTGTGTGTGGTAAGTGTGGGGTCGTAAAAGTGTGAGTATTTATATATTATGATACGAGGTATGTGTTATATAGTATTCAAGATGGCATGGCCTCCTAGATCCTTGACCTCGGATTTTGGGGCGCCACAGAAATGGTATCAGAGCCTTAGGTTATCAAATCTTGGAAACGATAGGATATAAAATATGTAGACATAAGAATAATAAATAATCAATTAGAGCTCAAGTCGAGTTCGTCGTCAGGCTACATGGGTAGTCTTGACAGTTTTACCCTCAAGGGAATTCCGACTCTAAGCTAGTAACACCTTGCCTATTGTGTCAGGTACCAGTGGAGCCTATGGGGGAGGTTGACCCTGTTGATGATATTATGACCCATGAGCATGACCCTACTCCCGATCCGGAGGACCCACCTATTGATGACTCAGATGATGACCCTACTGAGGATACCCCGGAGGAGGAGACTGACCTTCCTGTCCCCATGACTGATGACTTTGAGGTGCCCCAGGGAGATGGCATAAGCTGGAAAGATATAGAGATGTACCATCTCCTGACTGTTCGCTCTCCTACACCACACCCAGGGATGCAGAGCCCTTTGCCCTATACTGATGATGACGAGGAGGATGAGATGGATGCACAGACCTACGAGGCTTATGACATATCCTCTAGCGACCCAGACTCACCTCTACCAGCCCCGACAACCATACATGTAGTTGTACATGACTGGATAGTGGCTCAGCTTAACGCTGAGCTCACTGCGGCATCTGCCCACATTGTAGAGCTACGACAGGTGCTGACAGCTGAGAGAGCCATCAGGCTAGGATATCCAGGGGACTTCAGAGTTGCTTCCCTGGCCATAGCCCGCAAGGAGATCGAAGGGATCGAGCTCCGTAACCGGGTTTAGATGAGGATGATGGCGGTGGGAGGATACATCCCGGTAGTTGACGCAGAGCTGATATTGGCAGGAGCGATGAGGAGGGTATGAGACCTCACGCGCAGCGACAATGACTGAGGGACGAGTGACTATTTATGGACCTTGTAAAGGGCTAGGTGACTTGTCACCAATTTTGTTAGGATAGCTAGTAGTAGATAGCATTCCTAGCCCTTCAGGGTACCCGGTTATGTATTTGCATTTCAGTATTCAAGACAAGTGATGATGTATTATAATCATGTCGTGTATGAACTCGGATAGTTATTTTATCCCCAAGATATAATTGGGAGACCCTATGGTATATATCTAGTAGTTATTAAGAAATTGATTTCCTTATTATTGCACTTGATAAAAACATGCTATATAATAAATGACATGCTTACCTATGAATAAATTAATCCAATGATAAAAAATTTTGCAACTATATTGACAAACTTTCATTATCAGAACGATGCCACCCCGTAGAAGAGGAACCAGGGCACAGCCCGCAGAGTCTGTTAACCAACCGAATGGACCTGACCCCGTAGTGAATGAAGAAAGTGAAGAAGACCTAGACTATAATGAGTATGATGAGGAAGAATATGTAGAAGAAGAGGCTGAGGATACCCATTAGGGAGGGAACCCCATGAATGAGTTTATGGAACTTTTAAAGGCAAATCTGAACCAACAGCCCATTCCACCACAGTCGCATATTGCCCAACAGACTGCGGCCACTGCCTTCAGGGCATTCAAATCCCTAAAACCCCCAGAGTTTATAGGATTTGCCGACCCCATTGAAGCACGGGCCTGGCTCAAGGAAATAGAAAAGTCCTTCGAGATACTAGGTATGGAAGAATGACACAAGACCATTTTCACTTCTTACATGCTGAAAGGAGAAGTTAATTACTGGTGAGAGTCCAAACGAAACCTCGAGGCAGATGCTATGATTCCATGGGATAGATTTACCCGATTGTTCTTAGACAAGTATTTCCCTAGGTTTATGGAAACTCAGATGGAGATTAAGTTTCTAGAGTTGAAACAAGATAAGATGACTGTGGCAGAGTATGAGGCCAAGTTTACTGAGTTGTCACGATTTGTGCCTGAGTTTGTGAATACCGAAGAGAAGAAGGCGCGAAGGTTTCGGCTTGGTCTGAAATAGTGGATCCAGAACCGAGTGGTAGTACTAGAGCTGACAGATTACGCCACCTTAGTTTAGAAAGCCCAATTGTTGAAGCTGGCAGTGAGCAAAGTTTGAAGGAAAAGGAAAATAGGAAGAGGAAGATAGGAAGCCAAGGCGGAGGAGGAGTAAGAACCGGGAACAGGAGCCTTCCAAGCAGGTTCGTCAGGGGAGTGGTGTCCCAACCTGCCAGAGGCCCCGGATTTAGAAAGGCCCCTAGTGAGAGTGTTGGTCAGGGCGATGGACAATCTAGGGCAATATTTCATAGCCAACCCCGCGCCCCAATACCGGAGTGTCAAACATGTAGAAGAAGACACCTTGGAGTGTGCAGCCAGGCGAGAGCCCCTCTGAAATGCTACAGGTGTGACCAACCCAGAAACCTTGCCAACAACTGCAACCAACCGAACATGACGTGTTTTCAATGTGGGAAGGTAGGGCACATGAAGAAGGATTGCCCGATATTGAAGCCCCCAGCCTCAGGGATGAGCAGAGCTGCATCCAACCGGCCCCCATCTGCTAGGACCTTCAACATGACCGTTTAGGACACTGTCCGAAACACTAACGTGATAGCAGGTGCCCTTCTGTTAAATTCCGAACATGCAAATGTCATATTTGATTCTGGAGAGACCAAGTCATTTATATCTCAAGATTTTGCTAAAAAGTTAAAACTTAACGCCGTACCCTTACGTGAGGTATTACAAGTGGAAATAGAAAACAAAGAAATAATTTCTGTGAATCAAGTACACCCCAAATGTAAGTTGAAATTAGAAGGAAAAGTCTTCGAGGTTGACCTAATCCCATTTTCGTTAGGAGAATTTGATATAATCTTAGGAATGGATTGGTTATCCAGTAATAGAGCACAAATAGATTGTGAGCAGAAGAGGGTGAAGATAAGAGTGCAAAATGGAAAAGAAGTAGTGTTTAGAGGTCAACGACAGACCCAGAAATTTCTGACCATGCTACAGGCAAAAAGATTGTTAAAGAAAGGTAACGAGGCCTATTTGGCTTATGTGATGGACACTAAGAAGGAAGTTTCTAACATATAGGACATACCCATAGTAAATGAATTCGAGGATGTGTTTTCAGAGAACTTACTAGGATTGCCACCTGACAGAGAAATAGAATTCGCTATAGAATTAGCACCAAGAACGGCATCAGTGTCCAAGGCCCCTTATAGGCTAGCCCCAGCTGAGATTAAAGAACTAGCTTCTCAACTGCAAGAATTATTAGATAATGGGATGATAAGACCCAGTGTGTCGCCATGGGGAGCTCCAGTACTGTTCATAAAGAAAAAGGATGGCAGTATGAGATTATGCATAGACTGCCGAGAATTGAATAAGCTGACTATTAAGAATAGGTACATTCTCCCTAGGATTGATGACCTATTCGACCAACTCAAGGGTGTTGTGCACTTTTCCAAAATAGATTTGAGAACAGGATATCACCAGTTAAAAATCAAACCTGAGAATGTACCAAAGACTGCTTTTCGCACTAGGTATGGAGACTATGAGTTCTTAGTCATGTCGTTTGGACTAACCAATGCACCCGCAGCCTTTATAGATTTGATGAACAGAGTGTTCAAAATGTACCTAGATATATGTGTGATAGTTTTTATAGATGATATTCTAATCTACTCAAAGACAGAGCAAGAACATGCAGAACATTTGAGGATAGTCTTAGAAATCTTGAGAAACGAGAAATTATATGCCAAGTTCTCGAAATACGAGTTTTGATTAAGGGAAGTTCAGTTCTTAGGGCATGTGGTGAGTAGCAAAGTAGTTTTAGTTGACCCCGCCAAGATAGAGGCGGTATCCAACTGGGAAAGATCGACTACCCCAACAGAGGTTAGGAGTTTTGTGGGTTTAGCAGGATATTATCGGAGATTCATGCAAGACTTTGCTAAGATAGCCAGCCCACTGACTAGACTTACCCGAAAAACGGAAAAGTTTGTATGGACAGAGAAATGTGAGGAAAGCTTTCAGGAACTGAAAAGGAGACTGGTGTCAGCACCAGTGCTCGCTCTTCACGATAGAAAGGGAGAGTTTGTGATATACAGCGACGCATCGCATAAGGGACTAGGATGCGTGCTTATGCAGCACGGGAAGGTTATCGTGTATGCCTCTCGGCAATTGAAGGAGTATGAGGTCAGATACCCAACACACGATCTAGAATTAGCTGCCATAGGGTTTGCCCTTAAAATTTGGAGGCACTACCTGTACGGTGAGAAATGCGAGATTTACACAGACCATAAGAGCCTCAAATATATTTTTACTCAGAAAGAACTAAACATGAGACAGAGGAGGTGGTTAGAATTGATTAAGGACTACGACTGTGAAATTTTGTATCACCCGGGTAAAGCGAATGTGGTGGCTGACGCCCTTAGTAGGAAGGAAAGACTCAAAATAATAATGACATCTGAGGAGTTAATTAAAGAATTTGAGAAGATGGAAATTGACGTGAGAATGACCGGTAAAGGAACAGAAGGATTATTTGAGATTAAGCTAGTGTCGGAACTGACTGAAAAGATACGAGTGTGTCAGGAAAAGAAGATGAGTGAAGAAAGAGGAACATTGACCGGTGAGGAAGTGAGATGCGAGAAGGACGAGAAAGGGATCATGAGGAATGCATCCCGAATTTGGATTTCAAATGTGCAAGAGTTAAAAGATGAGATGTTGCACGAAGGGAACAGCTCCAGATATTCAATCCGCCCAGGAAGTACGAAAATGTACCGTGACCTTAAAGAATATTATTGTTGGCCGAACATGAAAAGAGAAGTAGTGGAGTGGGTCAGCAAGTGCTTGACATGCCAGAGAGTGAAGGCTGAACATCAGCGACCGAGTGGACTATTACGGCCCCTGGAAATTCCGGAATGGAAATGGGAGCATATAGCCATGGATTTTGTGACAGGCCTACCAAGAAAGAAAACCAATCACGACGCCATATGGGTTATCATAGATAGACTGACCAAGTCCGCGTACTTCATACCAATCAACGAGAGGTACACCGTAGACAAGCTGGTTGATATCTACTTGAAGGAAATTGTAGTGAGACACGGCGTTCCTGTTGCTATTGTGTCAGATCGAGACCCAAGGTTTAATTCCCGATTTTGGAGAAGCTTCCAGTTGTGTGTAGGTACCAGACTGAATATGAGTACCCCTTACCACCCCCAAACTGATGGGCAAAGCGAAAGGACTATTCAGACCCTAAAAGATATGCTGCGAGTGTGTGCCATCGACTTCAAAGGGAATTGGAATGACCACTTACCCCTGATCGAATTTTCCTACAACAATAGCTATCACGCTAGCATAGGAATGCCTCCGTATGAAGCTCTTTGCGGAAGAAGATGCTGATCCCCTATGTTGGGATGAAGTTGGAGAACACAAGATAATAGGACCCGAGTTAGTCCAGCAAACCCGAGAGATGGTGGGACTCATTAGGAAGAGATTGGTAGCAGCTCAAGATAGAAAAAAGAAGTACGCTGACCAGATCAGGAAAGATAGAGAATATGAAGTAGGGGATTCAGTGCTATTGAAGGTATCTCCATGGAAAGGAGTGATGAGATTTGGGAAGAAAGGGAAGCTGAGTCCCAGATTCATCGGACCCTTTGAGATTTTGAGGAGAATAGGATCTCTAGCTTACGAGCTCGCTTTACCTCCTATTCTGTAACAGGTGCACAACGTGTTCCACGTGTCAATGTTAAGAAAGTACCATACGGATGCGCGACATGTGATAAAATATGAGCTTGTAGATTTACAACCAGACCTGACCTAAATTGAGCAGCCAGTAAGGATAATGGACCAAAAAGAACAAGTGCTGAGGAACAAGACTGTGAAGCTGATTATAATCTTGTGGAGAAATCAAAATGTTGAAGAGTCAACATGGGAACTAGAAGACACAATGAGGAATAGATATCCCCGCCTATTTTCTAATTGATTCCGGGACATAATCTTTGTTAAATGGGAAGACTGTAATAACTCGAATTTTTGAGACTTTGTAAAAAAGTTTAATGAATAGTGACCCTGACAGACGGGGAAAACTTTTTATCCCACACTATGTTGTACATGAGAAAATGAGTTTCGAAGTTGATATTATGATTATATGTACCAAATGAGTGTATGTAAACGCTATTAGTTTTCGAAGAAAACGAGCTTTGAAAAATGACCATATTAATCATCGAGGATTACCGGAATCACAATATAATTAAAAATTTAAAACCCTACGGATTTACATCCAAGGACGATACTTCAAAACATTAAGAATAAATATGAAAGGATTTATGCAGCGAACCATTTACGAGAAATTATTACGAAAACGTCTAAGCGACCGAACAAACACGTAAGCGATTAAATAAACGTATTGCACTAACTAACCATGGTATAAAAGTAACCATGGTTACTTTATCAAATAGTAAGCTAAGGTTACAGGAATGATCATCTAAGGCTAAGAATAGTGAGCTAAAGACTAAAGCCAACTAGGTTAGTTTTTAACCTAGGAATGCTAGCAAGATTTGTCCAAGGATTTTCCAACATAAATCTATTATAGGTTATATACTAGAGAATATACAAGCATATAACAAGCATTATTCAAAGAAGTACCCAAGAAGCAACACAAAAACTCTCTATCTCTCTCTCCCAAGAACCTCTCCATTCGGCCCTAGCAAGAAACAAAGGGAAATCAAATTCAAAACTTCAAGCTCTAGCCATGGAAAAATTCCCCCATTAATTCTCAAGCTTCATACATCCTAAACTAAGGTAATATAATTTTTTTAAGCTAATTTTATCAAGGTTTGATGGGTGAAATAAATTCAAGAAAGATGATAGTGAATAGTGTGAATAGTAACTCTTCTTTGGTTTTTTGATTTTAATGGTTGTTTTATGTTCCAAAAACCTACCAAGCACTCCCAAGATTTCACCATCATCAATAACACATCTCAAGCTCTCAAGAAAGGTATAAATCTTTGACCCATCCTTACTTAAGATTTAAGTTCAAGAATCTTTTAGAACATAGTTGTAAACCTAGTTTTGGTGAATGTATTGTGGTAATCTTGATGTTTAGTTAAGTAGATTTAAGGTTGATAATTGTTGCCTCAAGAACATGATGTTCTTGATAGGAGTTAGTGTGGTGATGATGATATGATGATTTTTGGTGGTAGTATAAAGATTTAAGGCGTAAACGAAACTCGGATCGTAACCGTAATCTCGCTAAAACAAATAAAACGTAATATTAAGTTTCTGCAGAAAGTCCTGAAGATATAAACTGTAGTTTCTTGAAAAATAACACTCGATTATGATATAAAATATTATAAGTATCGTTTAGGCACTTGAATCTCTTAATTCCTATTTACGGATCAAAAGTTATGGCTGTTTTACTAAAAGTGATTTAAGCGACAAAAACTGCTACGAGTTACGAACTTTGGAAATAAAAAGGATCGACTTAAAAATGTTCATAGATCATGAAATTTTTACAGATAGTATTAAATAGAGTTCCTTAACTGCTATAAAAATTTCAAGTGGAAATAATGGTTTTTCAATTTTATAAAAAATATCGGAGCCGAGACCGCGCGATTAGAAAACCGTAGAATCCATAAGCGGAGCCGACGATGAAAATGAAAACGGACATAAGATACTTCGAAAAAGGAAGCGACCGTGTTAGGTCACACAACACTATAGAAGGAGGTTGAATACAATATTTATAAAATCAAATCGATTTGAACACAAGCATGTAACAAAGATCAAGTATATTCAATAAACTCTGTTACAATATGAAATGTTGTTCTCTCTTAGCGATGAACAAATATCACTAAGAGCTGCTAGGTTACAAAAAATAATCTTCTCGATAATGATAACACATGTAGTGTAAACCCTAAGTCTGTGTTTATATAGTACATAGTTACAAGATATATTCTAATTAATATGGAATACAATTATGTCTCCTAAAATATATCAATCAGATATCTTCTACAAGTCTTCTAGTCTTCTAACTCTTTCCATGCATATCTTCTATTGTTTTAGTCCAGATCTTCTCCTGTAAATCAGCTTCATTCCTTAATTGAAAGTCTTCCCGTATTTAAGTTCTGATATGACCTTAAGTCCTGATATTAAGTTCTGATTTCCAGTAAGTCCTGATTTCAGTAAGTCCTGATTTAACTTATTGTTAAAATCTGAAAACTAAACACAAATCATATTAGACATGACATCTCAAATATATCTAACAATCTCCCACAACTTGTAAATTATGCAAAATATACAAGTTAATAGATTTGATGATGTCAAAAATATTTTAAGTACAAATGCAATAAGAGTTTAACTAGATAACTAACTACAACTTACAGTCCTTGTAGCTTTTACCAACCTCACTGAGTCAATCTGAATCCAAAGTGATTCTTGATAAAGTTTGATATTAGATTTTCTTCTTATTCCTCAGGACTTGAGATAGTGTAGTCTTGACTTACTTCATCTCTTCATTCTGACTTCCAATCTGGTAGATTACAGTCCTTAAAGCAGATATATGGTTTCTTTCTAAACCACCACCCAGTCTAATTACTTTTAGATGAGAAGAATCTTCATTGTAGCATAGATATTTCTCTTTCAGAATCACTTTAAGCTTAGCATAATCCTTCTTCATTGGAATCTCACTTCCATCATCTTCAACTATGTTTAGAAATAATTCTGTAGCCCTTGAACCGGAAATTCTTGCTTTATCTCTTATGGTCTTCATTATGAAAGTTGACC
The DNA here is from genome assembly GCF_009905375.1 of Apium graveolens. NCBI lineage: Eukaryota > Viridiplantae > Streptophyta > Magnoliopsida > Apiales > Apiaceae > Apium > Apium graveolens. The sequence continues at coordinate 232,940,153 of NC_133648.1, read as the reverse complement.
ATCTCCTGGTAATATCAGACTTTATCTCTTAAAGATAATGAAAGAATTGAAGTTCTTTCAGGGATTTGTTCAGCACATCTGATTCTGACATTTGATATGTCCTTCCATCTTCAAGAAATAGAATCAGATTTTCTTTGACATTATGCCTGTCATGAGCATCTAATACCACTTGAACAGAGATAACCTTATCAAGGTATTTCTGTGTAACATCTTCAAGAGGTTTGTCAGTCAACAAAAATGGATCTCTTGTAAGCACTTCAAATCCTATTTTGATCTTAGCTTCATCAAAACCTAATCCAGCTCTGTCTCTTGCTTCTCTGGCTTTCAATCCAACAGTCATGAAATCAGATAACAATTGGCTTTTCTTTGGATCTGATGGTTTGACATTCTTCCATAGAAGTTTCTTTTTATCAGCTACTTTCATCTTGTTTAAATCAATTTGAGCTATGTTAGAGGTTGATATCTTGATGACTTTATCTGAACTTGTTATTTCTTCTGTAGCTTGTTGTTCTTCACTCTGAACAACTTGAGCCTTGTCAGAGGTTGTCTTGGATTCTTCAGTTATCTTCTTTCTTTTCAGAGTTTGAACATCTTCATCTTCAAGAAGAGTATCATCATGAACTTGAACTATTTTGCACACAGGTTTCATCAGGATTTGAGGAATTTTCATCTCCTGTGGCTTTATTGATTCATCAACTTTTCCTTTCCCTTTATCTTCAATCTCAGTTTGTGATCTAGTCTTGGGCTTAGATGCCTCAATATTTGATTTCTCCTTGATCACAATGCCTTTTCCCTTAGGCCTTGGAGGTTTCTTTGCAACAGAAGCTTTTGGCTTTAGATTTATCTTTTCAGCTTTAAATCTAGCTTCTTCCTCCTTGAGATTTTCTAAATCCATTCCAGGATTATGTTTCAGAAATAATCTTCTAGCAATTTCTTCATCAAGTGTCTGAATCTTGGGATCCTTGTAGTAGACTGTAGTCTGCTTCCCCTTTAGCTTCAAAAGTTTGTAAAAACTTCTGAGAGTCTTGACTTTCACCTTGAATCAGAACATCAGACTTTGTTATCATACTTTGCTCATCAGAACTTGATATCAGATTTTGATTATCAGCACTTGCTATCAGATTTTGAGTTTGAGCAGCTTCAGAACTTGTCTTCTTTTGAGTAGAAGATTTGCTTGCATCAGTATTTAGTTTCCTTGAAGAAATCTTGTTGTTTTTCCCTTGACCTTGACCTCTACTCTTAACAGAGTTTCCCTGGTCATCATATTTGTCATCCTTCTTCTTCAGTATCTGAGTGATTGAGCATTTGGACTTACTTACCTTCTCCCCCTTTTTGGCATCATCAGGTAGTAGGAGAGAGAGAAGAAGTTCAACTGAATATTGAATTTCATCCAATTGAGCTTTTTGAGAGGCTTGATTTTGCAGGACCTCAGTAATTTGGGCTTGTTGCTTCTCCAGAACTTTCTCAATTGCTTCAACTTTATCAGAAATAGGTCTGATAAACCTCTTTTTATCAAGCTTAGTCTCCATATCTAGCTTTTCAGCCTTTTCAAGAAGTTTGTCAACATTTTCATGAGTTGTATAGTGCTGACCTTGAAGAGTCTTGACACTTAGAGCTGTGACTTTGAGTTGAGTCTTGAAATCCGAATTTGTCATCAGCTCATCAGCTTTAGCAAAATACTCTGTCAAAACTTTAGGACTTGTAATGAAATCAGTTTCATTCCACTTCTTGGTCCACTCAACACCTCTGTGAGTTTCTTCCCAAGTAATAGGTGCATCCTGTTCAACAAATTTTTGGATCAATGCCTCCTTTCCAAGAATAGGAGCTGGAGTATTAACTGGAGCATTGTCTTCAGAACTGGAAGAAGACTCATTATCCTCTGACAGTACAAGAGTATGTGAGGCAACTGGAGATTCTGGAACAACTTCATCTAAATTCTGATCATCAGAATTTATCTCCAGAATAGGAGTTGTTGGTATCTCAGCCTGTAGAATAAGAGAATTGACTGTAGATGGCTAAGCTGCTGTAGGAGCTTCAAGATAGAGCACAGTTGGAATGATCAACTTGTGGATGTTAATTTCAGGACTTAATCCTGAATCTTCAACTGTTACATTTTCATGAATTGGAGAGGCAGGAGGTGTGATCATTGTATCCTGAACAGTGTCTTCAGCCTGAGTAGAAGGTGGCAAAGATTCAATCACAATTGGCTTTGAGATCAGAGATTCAAGATCCCCTTCCTCAGCTTCAGTAGTATCCTCAAATGGAGGCTTAGCCATGTGCCTTCCTGCCCTCATTTTCTTTAATCTCCATGATAGTGAAGGAGTTGCTTGATCTGCATCAGAACTTACAGTTTTCCTCTTCAAATTACCTGAACCCGCAGCTTTATCTAAATTCTGATGGGTTGACCCTTCAGCTTCTTCAGTCACAAGTTCTGATGCATGAACCTGTGCTTCTTCATCATCTGACTCATCCCTTAGAATCATCTTCCTTCTCTTTGGTGGAGGTTGAGGAACAGACTTTGCCCTCTTAGGCCTGGAAGATGAAGGTCTGATGGTAGGTGCTGATGGTTGTTGTTGTTGGGATTGAGCTGGTTGGAAGTATGTTCTAATGGTAGGTTGAGTTGGTTGAGGTTGAGAGGTGATTGGTTGTGTAGTGGTTGGAGGTGCTGATGGAGGTTGGGTTGGTTGGACATCAGGATATTTAGCAGTGTATGTGGCTGGGTCAGAGTTTACTAAAAACTGTTTGACTGATTGTGGAATTTGAAGGGGTCTTATAACAATTTTCTTATTATCAATAGATAATAAGTCAGTAAATTTTCTTTTAGCAAGTTTAAATGGTTCAATTAACTCACTTGCTAGTTGGGGTGCATCAGAGCAACAGAAACTGTAAATAAGCTGACGGAATCTAGCAAAATAGACTGTATTTCTATCTTCTGTCATCCTATCACCTATGAATCCTAAAACAATATTTGCATAATCAAAATGTGTTTGATTCAAGAGAGCATACCCGATTTGTTGACTCATTATGGGTACAGCATCAAAATTGGAGCACTTGTTGGCAAAGGCCTTTGTGATGCAGTCAAAGAAGAAACTCTATTCCCTCCTGATGTGAGGTCTCTTCAATTGACCCAGTTTTGCCAAAGACTTCTCATAGCCCAGATTGGCCATTATCTGTTGAAGAGCAGGCTCCTCAACTGGTGAACTGTAAACACAGTTTTCTGGCAGATGGAGTGCTTGTCGAACTGTGGCCAAAGTCACCACATGGGAATCCTCCCCTGTTGTAAATATGATGCTTGGGGACCCATTAGCACCACCATCATCATAAACTCCTGACCTCCAGAACTCTAGCACCTGAGTTCCTGAGATTGCTTCAGGTTGGGTCAAAGCATACCCAATCTCACTTCCAGATAGAAAATCTTGGATGAAGTGAAGTTCTGATGGTGCTTCATCCTTGTTGAGAATAGCTAAGTAGTTGTTAGGAAAAAACTTAGCTCCATTGAAAACAATGTCTTTTGGTACCATTTCTGTAAGAAATAAGTGAGAAAATAGAGTGTACACAAGGTGTTTGATAAAAGGTCAGTAAGAAAATAGTTTCAGAGAATATTAGAGAGAGAGAGAGAGAGAATAGGAGAGATTAAGAATAAGAAAAGTAGGTAAAAGATTGTAATATCTTTTAACTCCCATATTTATACTCTCTATTTGAAAACTGTTATGATTGAAGCAGAACAGACTTTAGACACCTGGCAGCATGTCATTAGTCAAAACATTATTAGTGGGCACGGGTAATAAGCAGTAATAAATGTGCACATGCAGTGTTTCAAGGAAAACACGCTTCCCACTTACTAAATGATCATGACTATTTTTATCTCACCTAATTATATTCTGATAAATTATGACCGTTATAGTATTTACCACAAATAAGTCAAGTAAATAAATAGTGCCATGTAAGCATCAGAGTTTTCATCATAATTTAATATCAGAACTTGACTATTATCAGATTTTAACAATCATCAGAACATGGCTTCTGTACTCAAAAAGTGAATGTTTGTATATGTGACTCTTCATACAAATACTGACTTGTTTCTTCAGAGTTTAATCATCAGAACTTCCATCAGAACTTGTCCTCAGAATTTATGCATATGACACTTAACTGTTTGTCTAAAACAACTTAATCACCACAGTAATTTTCATCATTCATATGAAGTGATAGTTTGTGCATTAGAAAAATATCAGATAAAGATTAAAGTTTGATAAACTTCAGTACATCTTAGAAATAAGGCATAACTAAGAAAAGTGCTTAAAATATGTCATTATTTATGAAGTCTACTATAGAACAAATTTATGCAAGAGTTCACCTCAACTGTTTGTGCTCATTTTATGCATCTTTTGTAATTCCTTTTTACAGTGGCTTCTCAGTGTAAGTGAGTCACAACTGCTATCAGAATTTATGCTATTATCAGAGTATTTCTCCAGTAATCAGAGAATGTGAAAAGACACCAAGAAAAAATTATTTACTTTTCTAATGCATATTACTTAATACCAGCAATGCACTTGGGTCTTCCCTTCCACATATTTACTCTAGATCTCAACGGAGTACCTGACTTCAATTTTCTTTTCTTTTCTTTTCTTCAGATAAGTGAGGCATATCAAGCATGTGGTTCATCCATAAGATTTACTGACATCAGAATTAGATAGATAAGAAGCAAGAATCTAGTTTGTGACTTATTAATAAGATACAAAAAGTAAATTTGACTAAGCTCAAAATCAGAATTTGCTTGTGTTAATGAATTTCGACATAAACAACTAATTTAAACATGGGATTTCTAGTATGTTAAAGACTACTAGGTCAACATCTAGCACAGTAATCCTCATTGGATTGAAAAGTCACAGAACATTCAAAACACTATCAGAGTATATAGATCCACATAAGATAACAATCAATATTTAATATATTACAATTTAAGCACAGATTACATAGAGATAAGACAATCTGTAAATACTGATCATAAATTATGATGCATGAGAACAAAAACTAAGAAGATTTTGAGAAAGAACCTGAAACCATTCCAAGTTCATTTACCAATCTTGTAAAAGTAGCTTCACATAGTGGTTTTGTGAAGATATCTGCTAGTTGTTGATCTGTTAGAACAAAATACAATTCCACTGTACTTTCCATCACATGTTCCCTTATGAAATGGTACCTAATGCTCATGTGCTTTGTCATTTAGTGTTGAACCGGATTACTTGTCATAGCAATGGCACTTTGATTATCACAGTAAATAGGTATTTTAGAAAATTCTAACCTATAGTCCAGTAACTGATTCTTCATCCAAAGAATCTGTGCACAACAGCTTCCTGTAGCAATATATTCTGCTTCTACAGTTGATGTGAAAATTGATTTATGTTCCTTGCTAAACCAAGAAATCAATCTTCCTCCAAGAAATTGGCAGCTTCCACTAGTGTTTTTCCTGTCTATTTTGCATCCTGCAAAATCTGCATCTGAGTAACCTATTAGCTTAAAATCTGATTCTATAGGATACCACAATCCTAGATCAGATGTACCCTTGAGGTACTTGAAAATACTTTTCACAGCTATTTGATGAGGTTCTCTTGGATCAGCCTGAATCTTGCACAAAGACAGGTAACATACATGATATCAGGTCTACTTGCAGTTAAATAGAGTAAAGAGCCAATCATACCTCTGTAGTTAATAATATCTACTGATGATCCAGTATCTTTATCTAACTTGGTTGTAGTGGCCATGGGAGTGGATACAGTTGAACAGTCTTGCATTCCTTTTTTTCAGTAAATTTCTGGTGTACTTGGATTGATTTATGAAAGTACCTTCTTCATTTTTCTTGACTTGAAGTCCCAGAAAATAGCTAAGTTCTCCCATCATACTCATTTGATATCTTGACTGCATTAGCTTTGCAAACCTTTCACAGAGTTTGGCATTAGTAGAACCAAATATGATATCATCAACATATATTTGTACCAAAAGTAAGTCTTTTCCATGGTTGAGGTAGAACAGTGTTTTATCAATTGTACCTCTATGAAATCCACTTTCTAAAAGGAATTGAGCTAAAGTCTCATACCATGCTCTTGGAGCTTGCTTAAGGCCATAAAGTGCTTTGTCTAATCTGTAGACATGATTCGGAAATTTTGAATCTACAAATCCTGGAGGTTGTTCAACATATACCTCTTCTTCCAATTCTCCATTAAGAAAAGCACTTTTCACATCAATTTGAAAGTCTTTAAACTTTTTGTGAGCAGCATAAGCCAAAAAGATTCTTATGGCTTCCAATCTAGCAACTGGTGCAAATGTTCATCATAATCAATACCCTTCTATTGAGAGTAGCCTTTAGCAACCAGCCTTGCTTTGTTTCTTGTAATTATGCCATCACTGTCAGTTTTATTTCTGAACATCCATTTTGTGCCAACAATTGATCTATTCTTTGGTCTTGGCACTAGGGTCCAGACTTTATTTCTTATAAATTTATTTAACTATTTATGCATTGCTTGCACCCAATCAGCATCTTGATACACCCAAGTGTACCTTGTGAACTCATCCACTATAACCATAGCATATTTCTTCTTTGCAATAGACATGACATTGACTGGACCAAATAGATCAACATGCAGTAGGTGTTAAGGCTCAAGAATTGAAGATTCAGTTTTGCTCTTGAATGAAGATTTTCTTTGTTTAACCATTTGACATGAATCACAAAGGCCATCAAGAGCAAATACTGATTTTGGCAGTCCTCTCACAAGATTTTTCTTTACTAGCTCATTTATGTTGTTGAAATTTAAATGAGAGAGTCTTTTGTGCCAATTCCAGCTTTCTTCAATTGATGCTCTACTCAACAGACAGATTGCAGAACCATCAGAACTTGTTGAAAGTCTGGCTTCATAAATGTTACCATGCATGTAACCTTTCAGAACCACTTTTCCTATAGAATTGCTTACAACTTCACAGTGTTCTTCAAAGAAATCCACATGATAACCTCTGTCACAGATTTGACTAAGACTTGGAAGATTGTGTTTAAGTCCTGAGACAAGAGCTACTGATTCAATGATGACATTCCCAAGATTGATATTGCCATATCTCAGAGTTTTTCCCATGTTGCCATCTCATAAGAAACTCCTAGACTAGCTTTCTCCACGAAGTCTGATAACAGGGCTTTGTTTCCAGTCATATGTCCTGAACATCCACTGTCCAGCACTAGGATATTTTTCCTATTGTCCTGCAATCACAAAGACCACTATTGGTTAGTTTTAAGGACCCAGACTTGCTTGGATCATTTGGCCTTATTAAGTTTGTTAGCATTTGCAGCGAATTTAATTTCAGAGTTTATGCTAATATGTTGTTTATCAGACTTTATATCAGACTTTGCATCAGACTTTACACTAGAAGGAATAATACTAACTTTTTTCAAAGAAGGTTTTATATGATAATAATCATTGTACAAACTATGATATTCCTTACAAGTATAAATAGAATGCCATAAACTACCACAATGAAAATAAGGATTTTGTGGCTTAAACCTAACAGACTGATTCTTAACTCCTGATTTTAGAGGTAAAGAGTTTATATCTTTATTTTCCTGCAAAAAGAAGTAAGATGGTTAGAGTTTCCACAGTTATAACATTTCTTTCTAGGAGCATTAGGAACGGACATATAATTATTGATTTTATTCACACCTTCCTTTCCATTCCTATTTTTCCTAGCCTCCATTACCTTGTTCACATTTGTAATCTCTTTCAGCTTATGCTTAAGCTGCTTCTTTGTCATTAACCTATGTTTACTTCAGCTGGTTTATCCTGTTTGTCAGAAGTTGACTTTTCTTTAACTTCTGTCCTAGACTCTTTCATCTTTTCAGAATCAGACTTAACAGTTTTTGCTACAAACTTAACAGGATTTACCTTTGGCTTAGCAGTCTGTTTAACAACAATTGGCTCAATTTGCGGTTCCTTTCTCACTTTTATCATCTCCATAACCTAAGCCCTCTTTCCAGTTTCCACTACTTAGTAAATTCTGAGTTGTTCTGCCAGAGTTAGTCCAAATTCTGATAATCTCTTTTTCCTTTTCTAAGTCGGCTTTTAAAGATTCATTCTATTTTAACACTTCATCTCTAACATACAAAGCATCATCTCTTTCTTTCTTAGTTTGATGAAGAAAAACTAACTCATTTTCTAAATAGTCATTCCTATTTTTAAAAGCAAGATTTTCATATGTTAATCTTTCACATGTTAAAGTCTGATCTCTATAACTAATGAACATGGTTTTAAGATACAATCTCAACTCAGTAATATCATCAGTATGAAAAGCATAAGTTGTTTGAGGTACCTTCAATTCAGCAGTTTCAGTACTGCTATCAGCATTTGCCATCAAGGCATAATTCACCTCATGTTCAAAATCTGAAGTGTTTGTCCAACTTTTTTCTTTATGACAAGTGCCTTGCCTTTGTCACTTTTTCCTTTCTTGCATTCAGGAGATATGTGGCCTCTTTTACCATAATTATAGCATTTGACATTTGAGTTATCTCCTTTGTCAGACTTTTCTCCTTTGCCTTCAGACTTTCTGAATCCTTTCTTATCAAAACTTCCACCTTTCCTAGAAAACTTCTTGCCCTTTCTGAATTTCCTGTAGGCTATCTTTGTGATACCCTTCAATATAAGAGCACACAGTTGCATCATCTCTGCATCAACATTAGCTTCAGATAAACTTTCAGTTTATGAATCATCATCATCAGAATTTGATGACTCTGAAACAGACTTTATGATGAGAGCCTTTCCTTTGCCCCTTTTTGAGGCAACCACTTTAGGAGATTCCTCCTCATCTTTAAGAGCAACTGTCCTTGACTTTCTTCCATGCCTCTTGCTCCTTTGATCCATCTCAAGTTCATAAGTCTTGAGCATACCATAAATTTTATCAAGAGTAGTTTCAGTAAGGTCATAGTTGTCTCTTATGGTAGTAGACTTCAAATCCCAATTTTCAGGAAGAGCTAAAAGGAAATTTAGATTTGAATCTTCAAGATCATATTCCTTGTCCACTAGTGACAGATCATTCAAAAGTTTGACAAACCTGTCATATAAGTCAGTTAATGACTCATCAGCTTTTGAGTCAAAGTGCTCATACTCTTGAGTGAGTATAGTCCTCCTGTTCTTTTTGATTGCATCAGTTCCCTAGCATCTTGTCTCCAAAGCATCCCATATCTCCTTTGCAGTCTTGCATCCAATTGCCCTGTTTGACATGACATTATCAATGGCACTGTGCAACAAATGCCTTACCCTTGCATCCTTGGAAGATGAGATGTCTTCAGCTGTGTAATCACCTTTCTCCTTTGGTATAGACTTTGCTGGTTGATCAGCAACTGCAATAGAGAGCTTGATAGGCTTATATGGTCATTCATTAATCTTATCAAGGTATTCTGGATCTGTAGCTTCCAGAAACATAACCATCTTCACTTTCCATATGGGATACTCAGAAGGTCTTAGTATGGGAACCCTAATAGTCTCATATCGACTGTGGGTTTGAGTGTTTTGAGTATCTTGAGTTTTGGTGGGCTTGGTTGGAGTTTGTTTTTCTTCAGACATGATTGTTTGGATCTTTACTCTATGTGTGTTAATAGATAAGCTCTGATACCACTTGTTAGGTCACAAAACACTATTAAGGAGGTAGAATACAGTGTTTATACAATCAAATCTATTTGAACACAAGTATGTAACAAAGATCAAGTATATTCAATAAACTTTGTTACAATATGAACTGTTCTTCTCTCTCAGTGATGAATAAATATCACTAAGAGCTGCTAGGTTACAAAGAATAATCTTCTCGATAATGATAACACATGTAGTGTAAAACCTAAGTCTGTGTTTATATAGTACACAGTTACAAGATATATTCTAATTGATATGTAATACAATTCTGTCTCCTAAAATATATCAATCAGATATCTTATACAGGTCTTCTAGTCCTCTAACTCTTTCCATGCATATCTTCTACTGTTTTAGTCCAGATCTTCTCCTGTAAATCAGCTTCATTCCTTAACTGAAAGTCTTCCCACACTTAAGTTCTGATATGACCTTAAGTTCCGATATTAAGTTCTGACTTTCAGTAAGTCCTGATTTCACTAAGTCCTGATTTGTCCTATTGTTAAGTTCTGAAAACTAAACACAAATCATATTAGACATGACATCTCAAATATATCTAACAGACCGTAATGTGAATAAGGACTTAAAGAAATAATAAGGGTAATATAAGTTGAGAGGGTGCATAATAAGTAGCATATGAGTGCAAGTCATCGTAAATTAAAACGGGACCTAACAAAATGATTTGTGTTATGGTTATAGATTTCCGAGCAGAACCTAGAGCATCCTCCACCTCGAGATACCCAGGCAAGTTTACGAACCCAACTTCATTTATTGTTGTGTTGTGAAAGGGTTGTTTTATTATCATTGCATAAATACCATGCTTGCCATGATACTTAATAATTGAGTTTTCGCATAATGTAGCAATGTTGTACGATACGTATATGTCGTAAAATGTTTAACTCCGCCACAAGCGTGACGTATAATTATAAGACCGAGAGTCGGTCGGGATTTTAAAATAAAAACCTGGGAATCAATCTGGTGATATTTATAGGACGATTAAAGTCCATAGTAGTTATGTTTTAAGGGACTAAACGTCCACTTACGAAATATTAAATACCTCAAACTTTTATTAAAACGGTTTCCAAAGATCGTATTCCCTCAACTATATTTTATTGTTCGAATAATAAATATTAATTAACTATTCATTTATTATGGGAGAAGTATTCTCCAACGATTATTTATTTCAAACCCGATTAAATATTAAGGATTATTAAATTACGTAAACATAAATAAGTTGAGGAATATTATTTCAATATTCTTTTAAAGTATAACTATTCGAGGTTTAATTATTTAATGATTAATATTTAATTATTAATTATTTATTAAATGATTTATTGATGACTTAAAAATTATAAAACCTGATTTAAAATACTTTCTGATTTTCGGAAAATCATTCGAATAATTTCAGATTGTCGGAGAATATTATCTCGACTTATTTTAAATATTTTGAATATAGTTTCAAAAGAAACTCCCCCTTATTTACTTATTTGTTGACAACGGTCAACTCACATCCTTTGTACTTCCTCCGAAAACTTTCGGAAGTAAATATATATAAGGTAAAAGTTGTGCCTATCAACAAGCAAAACGCTTGGGGAACTTCAATATAGTTCGATGATTCCAAGTATATGATAGGATTCTTAAAAGGACAAGGAAGGGTAGAGATCCAGTACTTCGTGGACTGGGGAGACTGCCATATTTATTTTCCGTATGACTACCATGTGTACTGAAGGACATACGAAGTATGCAAAATATACTCGGGTGGAATGGGGAAGCATATAAAGCCCGAATGCGGCTTGGGTGACAACCAGGATGTTAGGAAGTCGTCCCTCTACATGTAGAAAAGGTTACTTTCACCGTTATACGACTGATCATCGTATCTCGGGGGCTCCAGTGAATGTCCTAAATTCTTCCAATTGGAATTATGATGCAATACCGTAACCCAAGCCTAGGTGCTGGGTTTACTACTAAAGTATTCGCAGGATAATAAATCCATTAAAGTATTGTTTTCAAAAGAAGGTGTGTATCACCAAGGAAAACTATTTTTGAACAAAACGTAATTATCATATATGACATTTTTACTTGAGTTTATCATACAGTCATTTCATACTGTACATTATTATGCTGGGCATTATAGCTCACACTTATTTTCTTAAATTGACATAACACAACAGTGAATCAAGATGCCTATCATGAGACTTACAGCCAGGAAATGAGTAGGAAACGACCAGTTGTTCCGTAGGATGTTTAGTGCTGTATCACAGGTAGACCGAATAAGATGGATTGGTTTTCAGTTGATTTTAGTCCGGCTTATTTACAAGTATGACTTATGTAAGACAAATAATAAGAAAAAATATTTGGCCGACGGACTAGCCTTACTTAAAGGTTATTTCCCCGGTAAGACTTAATTACTTTTGGGTTGTAATAATTATCACTTTGTGGATTGATTTACTCTAGTAATGAATGGTTCGTTTCCAAGATAATAACCTATAAGTATGTGTGCGTGATCAGTGTGGGGTCGTAAAAGTGTGAGTATTTATATATTGTGATACGAGGTATGTGTTATATAGTATTCAAGATGGCGTGGCCTCCTAGATCCTTGACCCCGGATTTTGGGGCACCGCATGTGTACTTCCCTTTTCCTTTCTAGCTGCTATCTTTATTGAATGATTGTCCTTTACCCTTGAAGAATCTTGGCTTCTTTGCTCTAATATTAGAGAACTTTCTTGCCATATAGGCCATTGACTGATCAAGCTCATCAAGTCCATCCAGAATGTAGAACTCATCTTCTTCCAATTCCAGAATGACTTGTTCCTGTGAATCATTAGTTCTTTGCTCATTTGTTGAGGCAAGTGGAGTCTGGAATCTTGGCTCATCATTAGAGGTCTGGCTTTCATTGATAATTAGGGCACTTGAACCATCTACAACATGCCCTTGACCAGTTCTTAATGATTTTCTTTGAATCATTTCTAATTCATATATTTTTAAGATTCCATACAGAACTTCCAGAGTTATTCTGCTCAAGTCTCTCCCCTCTCTTATTGCTGAAATTTTCTGCTCCAAATGATCAGAAAGTGTAAGCAAAAATTTTAGATTCACCTCTTCAACTTCATAGTATTTATTATGGAGCTGCAAGTCAGTGATACTTTCTTTTGGCTTAGCCATGAAACCCTCATACTGTGAAATCAGTATCCTTCTTTATTTACACCTAACTTCCTCAGTTCCTTCACAAAGTATTTCAATCTTTTCCCAGATCTGCTTAGCAGTGTCACAGTTGACAATGTTTTTGTAAAGTACATTGTCAAGTGACTCTATCAATATCAGCTGTAGGCCACTGTCCAGGGAAACTTTCTCTTTTTCAGGCTCAGTATACTCAGAAAGATCTTTTGGAGCATAATGAGCTGGAATGACCTTATCACCATCTGTAGATTCCTCAACTCTAACCATAGGAGTGAAGGGCCCATTCTTGAGAATCTGAATGTAGAGTGGATTGGCCATCCTGATAAACAGCAATATTTTCTTTTTCCAAAGAGTGTAGTTAGCTTTGTCAAAAGTAGGAATTTTGATGCTACTGATTTTCTGTGTATTCATTCTTCCAAGATCTTGAATCTGTTTACTTTCAGATTTTGCTCTGATACCACTTATTAGGTAATGAATTACACACAGAGGGGGGTGAATGTGTTTTAGTGTTTTTATGCTTTTCTTGAACTATTTTGGTTTTAAACAAAGTAAATCAAATTTTGTAGTAAGATGTGTTATAACAGAAATTATACATGCAGTTATGAATAACACAGATCTTTCAAAACTCACTTAATTTTATATTAAAATTAAGAATATTTTGCTACAAAATTTCTAGACTCTTTGTTATTAAAGAGCTTAGCTACAATCTTGAGAGAATACAAGAATTTCTTATCTAATTATCACAACTAATAAAGGACCAGTGTTAACTTTATATCATATTTAACTTCCGGTTTACACAGTGTATAATAAGACATGCTTTTTACTTTAGTAAACTGTCATTTATCACTTCCATTTTAGGAAAAGTATATCTTTCATTTCTAGCTTAGCATATCTTTGCATACTGTGTTAACTTTGATCTTCCTTTGTCAGTTAATCTTCACCCTTGATCTTGCATACTCTTCAAGCTGCTTTTTGTAGACTTGTCAATCCAGCTGGTTGGATTGTTTTTTTATTGTTAATCTTGGATATTGAACGAGTCTGTAATTTGTACTTTAAGATTTTACCTCGAGATTTGTAGTTAGTCATATAGAGAACTTGAGATCTCGATACGTATATTGGCTTATCGAGATCTCCATTACTCCATAGTTGATTTGACTTGTAAAGGTCTCTGAGTTCTCTATAAGAGAATTTGGCTTGTCGATATCTCTCCACTTCATGTCTTCACTTTGACTTATAGACATCTCTGAGTTCTCTAGTGATATTTGACTTATCGATATCTCAGAGTTCTCTAGTGAAATTTGACTTGTCGATAACTCTGAGTTTTCTAGTGAAGAAATGACTTGTCGATATCTCCAATCTTCATATCTTCAATTTGGTTTGTCGAAATCTTTGAGTTCTCTATTAGCTTTCATGAGTTCTCTATAAGTCATTTGAAGTTCTCGAGTGACTTCTCTATAACACTAAAACTGTGACTTGTAGAGATCTTGACTTAGAATATTTTTCTCAAAACAGATTTATTCAACTCCAAGCTTCTTCATAATTATTCTGAAGCATGATCTTCTTGATCTTCTTCCAGATAGAATTCTTAGGATTGACACTGTTTATAGAAAAAGACTCAAGTCTGCTCTTTTGACATTTTACAGACTTTAAATGTTACAATTGCAAAAAAAATTAGATTATAATACAACTTACTTAGGGTTGTCAATTTGACTTAGTCTTGTTAAAGTACAGGCATGTCTTGCACAATATGAACAAAATAATCTATATTGTAGAGATAATATGTTTTAACAGAGTAATTATAACATGCACATGAACACAATTATCTTTTAAAACTCACTTAATTTTATATTAAAATAAGCTAGTGTTTTCTATAAAATTTTGGGTTCTTAGTATGTTAAGAACTCAGCTTCTCTCTTGAGAGTTACAAGATTTTTCACATATGTTTGTTACACTTAAAACAAAGCATCCAGTGTTTACTTTATAGAATAGTAAATACTGGTTTTTACACAACATGCAACACCATGTACTAAACCTTACTTTTGGATAACCAAATCTTTCTATTTCTGGCTTAGTGTATCTTTGCTAATCTTTCCTGACTGTGACTTTACTTTGCCAGTTAATCTTGGCATTTGATCTTGTAGTCTTCAAGCTGCTTTTGTAAACTTATCAAATCAGTGGTTGATTTGTTTGTTGATTGATAATCTTGGATATTAAACTGACCTGCATTCTGTACTTGAGCTTTACATCGAGATCTCCAGTTAGTCATATAGAGAACTCGACATCTTGATAAGTATAATGACTTATCGAGATCTCTAATTAATCTATAGTTGTTTGACTTATCGAAGTCTCTGAGTTCTCTATAAGAGAATTTTGCTTGTCGAGATCTCTCATCTTCATATCTTCACTTTGGTTTATCGATATCTCTGAGTTCTTTAGTGATAAACTGACCTATCGATATCTCAAAGATCTCTAGTGATATTTTGACTTATCGATATCTCAAAGATCTCTAGTGATATTTTGACTTGTCAATATCTCAGAGTTCTCTAGTGAAGAAATGACTTGTCGATATCTCCAATCTTCATGTCTTCAATTTGTCTTGTCGATATCTCTGAGTTCTCTAGTAGCTTTTCTTGACTTCTCGATAAGTCATTCTGGAGTTCTCGAATGACTTCTCTATAACACTTAATCCATGACTTGTAGACTTCTTGACTTGGAATGTTTTTCACAAAACAAGTTTATTCAACTCCAAGCTTTTTCGTAATTTCTCTGAGGCATGATCTTCATGATCTTCTTCCAGAACTTATTCTTAGGCTTGAGACTGTTTACAGAAAAATAATCCAGTCTAGTTTATTTACATTTTTACAGACTTAAGTGATACAATACACAATGCAGACTTAAATTATAATACAACTTACTTAGGGTTGTCAAATTGACGTAGTCTTGTTATAGTACAGGCATGTCTTGCACAACAATATCCCCCAATTTGTGAGAAGATTTCTTATCACAAATTCATGCCTGTTAACAAGACTAACCCCAAGCTATAATGGAAAATTGGACTTATACATACAAATTGACATAAATACAATATTTGTTCATTAGGTGATTTCTTGAGTTTAATAGATACATACATCAGACAAATGTCTCATCTCCTGTTTTTTCTCTAATGAGGTCCTTTAAATTTACAAGTATTTCCAGTTCCTCAATGATTGGTGTTCCTCTTAAAGCTTCCACAAGTTTGAGTTTGTTATGTATTGAATAGTTACTTAGTAAATTAATCCTAAATCTTCAGAATGTGCCAGCTTTGACATTTAGAAATTTCTCATCTTTGATAACTCTGCTCATCCCTTTTACCTTGAGATCTTCAGATCTTTGAATGTATATTTCTATTTTCCTCATCATATTTTCTCTTCCTCTCCTCATATTCATCCTTGTTTCTTGCTCTTCTTTTTTCCCTATCTATCAAACATTCATCTAAAACAGATTTCCATGCCCTGGTTACAGTGTCCTTATCCTTCAGCAAGCTTATCACTCTCTTGATTTCTGTGGGTGAAAAGGTGTCCATTAAGTTGCAGCTAAGAAATGTGAAGGACCCATCCTGATAGTAGATTTTTACTTCCCTTAGTGTTACAACCTAGACTCTGACCATTTCCCCAGCTAGTTGTTGAAAGTAGTCTCCATCTGAGATGCACCAGTTTAGAGGTAGAAAATCACTTTGCTTATAAAAATTCCAGATGGCCCTCTCAGTAACTTGCACTTTCTTAGGTTTTCTTCCAACAGACTTGTAGTAAACTTTGAGTGATGGCTTGACGGAAGGTAGGTTAGTGATTTTCTTGAGAAATGTTTGGCTTGAGGTGATTGGTATTTTCAGAAAGGCGTTAGCAGCCTGTTTGTACAACCTATTTAGGCTTTGAGGTTTGAGGTGGTTTGGTATTTGAGTTTGTTGGCATAGAGGGTTGAGCTTGGTTGATTTGGATTTTTAGGGTTTGTTGTTATTGTGGTTGTGATCCATCTTCCTTTTTCTTCCTTCTTCTTTCTTATTCTCTCTTCCTGTCATCTCCCTTTTTTTCATCTAAATTATAATCTGTGGTAGGCAAGATGGTGTCTACATTTTGAAGGTATCTCCCCAAGATTCTGATCATTTCCTCATCTTCAGGCTTCTTGTTAATTTTGGTCTTTAGATCAGTTCAAGGGTCATAATCAGTGTCAAATTATTCCTTACACAATTCTAAGGAACTGTAAAGTATTTGCATTTTCTGGTTTGTGGACAAATGTAGGCAATCCCCCTGCTTGGATAGAGACAGGCTTCAGGAAAAGCAGTTATCTGAGCATTTTTTAGTTTCTTTAGCAGTTGGGTGTCCTCTGGAATTACTGTATGCACTTTGTCAATTATCACATCAAGCTCAGATGCTCTCAGTTTTTGAATATTGGTGAGAGACACCTGGAGACATCTGTCCAATCCACAGTCATTCATATTAGCAATGATTCTCTTTTCCAGAAAGTTATCAACCTTGACAATTACCACTCTCACAAAGTTGATGTTGTTGTCCAAGGCTTTCTTGTATGTGATGTAGTTGTTGTGGACAGACACCCTTAAAACTGACAGAAGTTCATTGAATTCTTGATCTTGACAAGGTCCTTATGCAGCTTTTAGGAGTCTGTCTTGTCTAACATCTTTTGAGAATTGTGCTTTAGAAGAGCCTGTGGTTGATTTTCTAGGTTCCTTTGACTTACCAGCATCTTTGGATTGTTGAATCCTAACTTCTATCTCCCCCTTAGTCTTGGAAACAGGCATGAGCAGGGGAGTTGGTAATTCTGGCCTTACATACTCAAGAAGTGCAGGCAGTGGAATATTGAGCTTGCCCATGATGGCTCTCAAAGTAACAACATTTTGCATTTATAAGTGCTTGTGAGAGTTCACCAATACTTGAATGTCTGCATGTTGACTCTCCACCAGTGTAGTGAGAGCATGCACTTGAGCTGTGAGTTGGTCATTGGAGGTTTGCAGAGTTGAGACTTGACCTTGGAGAGCTTGAATCTGTAGATTTGTTGATGTAGATGCAGGTTAAGATGTGGAAGTAGATGTAGAGGTAGATGGTCCAAATGCAGCTTGCACATGGTTCTGTATTTCGTCAATGACCAAGGGGGAAGGAGTGTATCTTATAGTGTGCATTTGATCCAAGTTCTACCTTGTGTCATTAGAATTTGTTATGTGATCTTGAACTACCGTGTGCAGAGTTACAAAGGATTTCTTTAGTTGTTTCACACTCTTGTCCACCCCACTTAAATCATACCTTGACATTTGTTCTGAAAAGGTTTTGAATTATTTCTTGATCTCTACCTGTGAGGGGATTATCTCATCCATCTTTTTTATCACCATTCCCATGATTTTGTCTTGATGGCCAGTTAATGTGATAGTGAGGGCCTTCCCAAAATTGTGAATGGCCTTGAGTTGAGCTTTAGTCACTTCATTTACAACATCATAGACTTCCTGTGGAGACATGCATCTGGCATTACTTCCTAGAATGGTGAGATACTCTTCTCTAAACTGTGTCAGGAGTGTATCCATTTCAATCTTGAACTCCTTATCCAACCAGGCATCACAGTTTGCATCTCTGCCAGCTTCATCTATTATTTTGGCCTGTTGGTCCTCCACATCTGTATGATAAGACAACATTATTGCTTGATAGTCCTGATTGGACATATATGATGTGAGGAGTTGTTGAGAGATCTGTGCAAGTCCTGCTAGCTGATCATCTATAATATCTTCAATGGTTGGAGGTTGATTTTCAGTTTCTTGAGGCCACTTGGAGATGAGATGAGGCTGTTGAGTTTGAGAGGTGGAAGGTTGTTGAGTAGGATCAGAACCACCTGTGACAGTAGTCACAGTTTGACTCACAGATTTCTCTATATTTATGACAAGTTATTATTCTCCACTTGTGGTGGGAACCTCCAATTGAATTGGAGAGGATTGGATGGGTTATTCTCATGTGCACCGGTCTCAAACCCTTATGCTTCTTGCAAAGTACTGTCACATGAATGTGATATACTTGCATCCTCTTTAACAGGATCATTGACAATTGTACTCCTAGCATCAATTTCTAATGCAATTTCTGCTAGGGTTTTGAGGGGAGTTGTTCCTGAAACAGAAACCTCCAATTGAATTGGAGAGGATTTAGGAAGCTCTCCCTCAGAAGTACTACCCTCAAACCTAACAGTCTGTGAAGACTGATTTGCACATGAAAGTGCATTTGTGTCTGTCACAGGGTCTTCAGTGAAAACTGATGAATACCCCTTGTTTGTGATGCTGTCATCAAGGTCTATCCCAACTAGTAGCCTCTCACCATCTAAATTTGGTTTCTGGGTGGTGAGCAAGGTTTCTTGAACCATGTCACTTGAGTGAGTTTGCACTTGAGGAATGGATTCGAGTGTAGTATGTGAAGAAGAAATTTGAGAGATTAAGATTTGTTGGTCAGTAGTGAGTGTTGGCAGCCCCCCTGAATGGATGAGGGGGCTTCAAGAGATGTGCTCTCCTTATGTGTGCCATCCTTGTTTCTCCTTCCATACACTTGTATTTGATCAAGTGATGGTTGTGCAGACTTTTTACAGGGTACATTTGGGAGAATGCTCTTTTCAATAGAGATACCCTGATGAGAGGATGCCCCTAGAGTCTGTTCAAGTCCCTTTTTTACAACTACATCCTTTTGAGAGGATGGAGAGGTGTCTAGAGTGGTCAACTCAGTTTGCTTAACCTTCTTTGGTTTTCTGACCAAGGGTGACTCAGTTGGTGTTTGTTCCTCACCACTCTCATTCAATATAGTAAGGGTTATCTCCTTTATCTTCTTTTTACTCACTTCACCATTTTGAGAGGATGAAGTGGTTGGTTTCCTAGCTATTATTGGTTTTGAAGAAGTAGGCTCAATATGGGAAGGTTCATGTGGGTGAGCCTGTGTTTATACTTCCACAGAATCAGGAACCATTGTTGCACTATATTGAACTGCATTGGTCCTCATGTCAGGCATAGGGTAAGGATAAGTCTTAAATCTTTCAATCATGAAAGGTGTTAACTTAAGACCCACATGTACCTTATTCTTCGTAGTGAGTGATCCAAATAGGATTTTTGACACTTGCTTACAGTTGCCTATTAATGACCTATCTATACATTCAAGCATATGTATGTCATTTACTTTATGATTTAAAGCAGACATAATGAATCTAGGACGAAAATTTTCTTTACCTCTTGAAGTGAATGGTATGATGAGCCTGGTGCTCAATTCCTCTAGAATGTATTGTCCTACATTAATCTGTTTGTTGTGAGCCATTGAGTAGACCAGCTTCTGAACAACACTATAAATTTTGTCAAATCCTGATTTCCAGCACGTGAAAGCTCTTATCACAAAATCAAACAGAAAGGACCACTCCCTTCTCAGATTTTTCTTGTTCAAGCTAGCCAAGTTAATCTTCTCAGAGTAGTTGATAAAATCCAAGAATTAATACTGCTCCTCCTCAGTTGGAATCCCTACTACTTTGTCAGTTGGAATGTTTAAGGCCAGGTTCATATCAACTTCAGTTATCTCAACCTGTTGTCCTTTGATATGACAGTTAACCACTAGACTCGAAGATTGATCTTCATGCACAATTGTCCTAGCTACAACTATGTTCCAGAAATCACCCAATACATCCAGATAGAGAACTGGGTTAGCTGTGAGAATTCCAACAAAGTAATTTTTAGACAAGAACTTGACAAAGCTTTTGAAAGCTTCAGGAGCTTGATTGGCATCTAAGAATGCAAGGAAGTTGGTCTCTTTGGAATGAAGGGTACAATAATGTTTGCTGCCATTGTTGTGAATGTGAAGATTAATGGGTAAAAGAAATTTGAGAGAAAGGATTTGAAATGAGGGAGAAATTGGTTTTGAATTGAAAAGGCTAGGTCACTTAGAGTTCTCGAAGGCGTAAGTATATGTATGTCGAGATGTCTGGGTATTTATAGTAAAAGTAAATGACTTGTAGAGAACTCAAAAATAGATGTTTGGAATTTGTCTATTGAGAAGTCATTTTGAAAAGTGAAAAACATATCAATAAGTCATTTTATTATTCTTGTAGAGAACTGAAAAATAAGCTTATCGAGATGTCTAATAAATACATAGTTTGTCCAAAATGGACTGAATTGTTTCCAATTTTTATTTGAATAAATCAAAATAAAATTGGAATAATTTTTCAAAAGTATTTTACTAAAATAATTTATTAGATTAAATTATTTCAGTTCTGAGTTATTTATAAGTCTAAAATTATACTTGTAGAGAACTCTGTGAATTAACACTTATAGAGAACTCTACAATGACTTATCGATAAGTCATAATAAAGCTTATCGAGAAGTCACTCGAGAAGTCAGGAAATTGCCTTATCGAGAACTCACTCGAGAAGTCTTAAAATGACTTGTCGATAAGTCAATTATACTTATCGAGAACTCAGTTCTCTATATATTTTTGATCACTTTGATTCTGCCTTGATAATTTTACATATTGAAAATGTAAATCAACATCCAGACAGTTTACTTAGAATTTGAAAACTTCCAAGCTGATTTTTAAATTTTGAAAAATAAATATGCAGAGATTTATGAAATATTTATAATTCATATTTCAGTTAATTTTTAATTAATCGAATGAATTTTGATTTACTGGAAATTAATTATGTTGCAAAACATTAGCTGAGTTCTTGCCTTAGGATGAAGAATTAAGCATTCCAATTTCACCTACAAGTCTAGTGAAAGTTGCTTCATCCAAAAGTTTAGTAAAAATGTCAGCTAATTATTTTTCTATTGGAACAAAAATAAGCTCAATGGTACCATTTGTAGCATGTTCTCTGATAAAATGGTACCTTACATCAATGTGCTTTGTTCTAGAATGATTAACTGGATTAACCACAATAGATATAGCACTAGTATTGTCACACATGATTGAAATTTTGTGTAACATTAGACCATAGTCCATTAGCAGATTTCTAATCCAAAGTACTTGAGCACAGCAACTTCCAGCAGCTATGTATTCAGCCTCAGATGTGGAAGTTGACACAGATTGGTGTTTCTTGCTATACCAGGATACAAGTCTTTGTCCAAGAAACTGACAGCTTCTACTAGTACTCTTTCTGTCAACCCTGCATCCAGCAAAATCTGCATCTGTGTATCCAACAGCTTCAAAACTAGTTCCCTTAGGATACCATAATCCCAAGTTTGGAGTCCCTTCAAGTATCTGAAAATTCTCTTCACATCCATTAAATGTGATTTTTTTGGTTTTTCTTGAAATCTTTCACACAGATTTGTTACAAATATGATGTCTGGTTTACTTGCAGTTAAGTAAAGCAATGATCCAATCATTCCTCTATAGCTTGAAATATCTATACTCTTGCCCTTTTTGTCTTCATGCAACTTTGTTGCTGTAGACATAGGTGTAGATGCAGGTGAGCAATCAATCATGCCAAACTTTTTCAATAAATCTTTGACATACTTAGTTTGGCTGATGAAGATTTCATCACTTCTTTGACTGAATTGAAGTCCAAGAAAGTAACTTAATTCCCCCATCATACTCATTTCATATTCACTCTGCATAAGCTTAGAGAATCTTTAACACAGTATTTCATTAGTAGAACCAAAGATGATATCATCCACATAGATCTGTACTAAGATCATATCATCACCATACTTCTTGTAGAAGAGAGTTTTGTCAATTATACCTCTAGTGAATCCATGCTTAATCAAAAATTCTGAAAGTATGTCATACCAAGCTCTAGGTGCTTGTTTAAGTCCATAGAGAGCCTTGAGTAGTTTGTATACAAAATTTAGAAATTATGAATCTTCAAAGCCAGGTGGTTGTTGCACATAAACCTCTTTTTACAACTCACCATTAAGGAATGCACTCTTCACATCCATTTGATATAACTTGAAATTTGATTGTGCAGCAAATGCCAAGAAAACCCTTATTGCTTCAAGTCTTGCAACTAGAGCAAAAGTTTCATCATAATAAATTCCTTCCTCCTGTGAGTAGCCTTTTGCAACCAGCCTTGCTTTGTTTCTGGTAACAATTCCATTTTCATCCATCTTGTTCCTGAACACCCACTTTGTTCCAATAATACTTCTGTTCTTTGGTGCAGGAACCAATTTCCAAACTTTGTTTCTTTCAAAATGATTTAGCTCTTCTTGCATTGTAGATATCCAATCAGGATCAAGAAGGGCTTCTTCAGTTTTTTTGGCTCAACTTGTGACAGAAAACATGCACGAAGACATTCATTTGCAGTTGCACTTCTAGTCCTCACTCCAGCAGTTGGATCACCAATAATTGTTTCTCTAGTGTGACTTATATCCCACTTTCTTTTGTGAGTTTATTGACTTGTGTTTTCTACATCTTCTTCATTATTGTCATGACTTTCAGAATTTTCTTCTCTTTCTCCCCCTGAGTTTGTGCTATCAAATTCAGGTCCAAGAGACGAGCTTCCATTCTCATTATTTACTTGTTCAGTTGACTCTTCATTTATTCTGTGATTTGTGTTGACTTCAGCTTCATCACCAGAATCACTATCAATGTTGAGATTTTCAAACTTAAGGGCTTCTGCTTCATTTTCATCAAGGCATTCTAAGCATGTGCACTTGTCATTATCAAATGTAACATCACTGTTTTCCATGATCTTCTTTTTCTCAATCACATAGACTTTGTATGCAGTTCTTTCCAATGAATATCCCAAATTAATTGCCTCAAAAACTTTGGAGTTAAATTTTCCCACATATTCATAGTTGTCCTTCAATACATAGCACTTGCTTCCAAACACATGAAGATGCTTTACAATAGACTTTCTTTTAGATAAGATTGAGTAGGGTGATTTGCCCAGATTCTTGGTAATGAGATATCTGTTTTGAGTATAGCATATAGTGTTAATAGCCTCTTCCCAAAAACTAGTTGGAACTTTGCATCTTGTAACATTGTTCTAGCAGCCTCCACCAATGTTCTATTCTTTCTCTCAACTACACTATTTTGTTGAGATGTCCTAGCTGCTGAGAATTCTTGAACAATGCCTTTATCTTTGCAGAATTCAGTTAAGGTTGCATTCCTGAATTCTGTTCCATTGTCACTCCTCAACCTTTTCACACAATTCTTATCTTCAGCCTATTTTTAATCTTCTTGATGTGCTCAATTATGATGTGTGGAGTCTCATCTTTAGAGTACATAAATTCTACCCATGTGTACCTTGAGTAGTCATCCACCATCACAAGTGCATATCTTTTTCTTAAAATTGACTGGACATTTATTGGTCCAAATAAGTCCATGTGAATAAGTTACAAAGTTGCACTTATAGAATTCACAGTTTTACTCTTATGACGTGATTTTTTCATTTTTCCTTTTTGACAGGCATCACATACTTCATTTTGAGCAAATTCCGAATTAGGCATGTCTCTCACCAACTCCTTTTTAATTAGAGTATTGATTACTTTAAAATTCAAATGAGACAGTATGCCATAGTTTGCTTTGCTCCACAGATGCCTTGGTGTAGAAGCAACAAATTCCATCCTCATTTGCTGAGTCCAAGTTTGCAACAAATAAGCTTCCTTTCCTTGCTCCTTTTTGAACAACCTCACCAGTTTTTTTGCTGATATAAGTGCATTCTTCTTTGTTGAATAAAACTTTAAAAAATTTATCTGCAAATTGTCTGACATTCTTCCTTGCTGATAAAAGTGCATTCTTCCAGCTACCAGTGCTACATCATCAATGACAACATTTCCAGAAATCAATTTGTCATATCCCATTGTGAAGCCTTTGTTGTTGTCTCCAAAAGTCACCAATGGGCCAGCCTTCTCCTCAAACTGTGATAGCAGGGCCATATCACCTGTCATATGTCTTGAGCATCCATTATCTATAATCCATGTGACTTTCTTTTTTTTTCCCTGCACACAATGAGTTTAAGTGTGTTTAGCAACCCACGCAGTGTTGGGTATTTTCTTCTTATTAACAGAGTGAGCAGAATCAGAATAAGTTATTTCAGATAAAATAGAGTTCATTGACTGTTATGCATTTTTCCTTTTTGATGTAGACCCAATTTTTACTTCTTTGAGGTCTACCCTCAGCTTGTGGCAACTTTTCATCACTTCCAAGTTGCAAGGGATGCAATCAACTTGTCACCGAATGAGTAGGGATCATTTGCATTTGCTTCATTATACTTGCATGCTCCTTCTACTGGCTTGCAAACAACCTTTTTACAAAGGTGAGTTAGATGATTCACATAGCCACATATTTGACATTGCTTCCTTGGAGCATCTGCAACATAAGCAGAATTATTGCTCTTGTTTATCCCAATCTTCCCATTTTTATTCTTCTTCTTCTTTTTTGCATCTTCAGTTTTCATTTCCTTGACAGGTGTCTTGGAATCTTGGTTGACCATGGGCTTCTTTTCAGCTTTGGAAGTTGAAGTTGTTTCTGTATTTTTCTTCTCATTGTCTTCATCAGCAATTTCTATGATCAACTCTTCTTCACTGAAATCTACTTCACATGGTTTGAACACAGGTGAATCAACCTTTTTCAGCATAGCTGGAACATCTTCATTTTCTGTTGCTTTTCCTTTGCCACCTATATCTTTCTTCTTGTTGTTCAAAGCATCATAATCAAGACCAATAGCTATATTATCACATGGCTTGTTCTTCTCATGGTATTGTCCAACCAACTCAGATGCACTCCTGAAATATTTCAACTTGACTTCATTCTTTTCCAGCTTTTCCCTCAGCACAGCTTCTATTTCAGTAGCACACTTCAGCTTGTTTTTCAGATATTCATTTTCTTACTTGACTGACTTAAGCTCCACAAGCAGTAGATCCATCTTTTGCTTTTCACTCTCAAACTTCTCATTTTCCTTGGTTAGCCTACTGACTTCCTCAGCAGCTGTTACTAGGCTAGTGTGTATATGAAAAATCTACACATTCATCGTTTCCACAGTCTCCTTATATTGGCTAGCATTTAAATCAATAGTGGTTAGAGTTGGTACCTTTGATTTTGAAGTGGATGCTTCTCCATGCCCAAAAGCTATAAGTGCATAGTTTCCAACTTCTATATCCTCATCATCAACATCAGTATCATCACAACTCTTTCCTTCTGTAATATAAGCTTTTCCAGACTGTTTTTTCAAGAGAGCTTCATACTTTGCTTCCAGTTCAAGATATGCCTTATCTTTCTTCACATTTTTAGGCTTTCTGCATTCAGTAGCAAAGTGACCCAACTCATCACAGTTGAATCATCTTATCTTTGATATGTCCACAGATCTTATTTTGTAGCCACCTTTGCTAACTGAATTGAACTGAGCTTTTGGTTTCCAATTGTTACTGTTGGAAGATTGTCCCTTGCCTTTGAAAAATCTTGGCTTCTTGACTCTCATATTTGAAAATTTTCTATCCAAGTAAGCCATGGACTGATCCAATTCATCTAGTTCATCCAAGGTGTAATATTCATCTTCCTCCAGTTCCAACACAACTTGCTTATGAGGTCCTTTGTTCTTCTGTTCCATAGCTTGAATAACTAAAACTTGATCATCTTGCTCATCTTCACTTTCTTCTCTGTCATTTACAATTAAAGCTCTTAAACCATCAACAATATGACCATAATGTGCTTTCAATGACTTTCTTTGCATCATTTCAAGTTCATAAGTTTTCAAAATTCCATATAGAACTTCCAAAGTTATTCTGCTCAAATCTCTTTCTTCTCTAATGGTTGATATTTTCTGTTCAAGATGGTCAGCAAGAGCTAGCAGAAACTTTTGGTTAACCTCTTCAGCCTCATAATATTTATCATGTAGCTGCAAGTTATTTATCAATTTATTGAACCTTTCAAAAACTTCAGTGATTCCTTCTTTTGGTTTAGCAATAAACCCCTCATACTGAAAAACAAGAATCCTCCTTTGGTTTGACCTAACCTCCTCTATTCCTTCACACAAGATCTCTATTTTCTCCCAGATTTGTTTGGTTGTGTCAAAGTTGACAATGTTATTATACATTACATTGTCAAGTGACTCAATCAAGATCAGTTGCAAGCCACTATTCAGGGAGACTTTTTTCTTTTCAGGTTCAGTGTATTCTGAAGGATCTTTAGGAGCATAATATGCTGGAATGACCATGTCCCCATCTGTAGATTCCTCAACTCTTACCATAGGAGTGAAATGCCCATTCTTGAGGATCTGAATGTATAATGGATTGGCCATCCTGATAAACATCAACATTTTCTTTTTCCATAGTGTATAGTTAAATTTGTCAAAGGTGGGGATTTTAATACTGCTTAGATTCTGTGTATTCATTCTTCCAAGATCTTTAATCTGTTTACTTTCATATTTTGCTCTGATACCACTTGTTGGGTAATGAATACAACACAGGGGGGGTGAATGTGTTTTAGACAATTTTAATGGCTTTATAAACTTTTAAGAGTGGTGAACAAAATAATCTATATTGTAGAGATAATATGTTTTAACAGAGTAATTAAAGCATGCACATGAACACAATTATCTTTCAAAACTCACTTAATTTTATATTAAAATCAAGCCAGTGCTTGCTAAAAATTTTCGGGTTTTTAGTATGTTAAGAACTCAGCTTCTCTCTTGAGAGTTATAAGATTTTTCAGATCTGTTTGTTACACTTAAAACAAAGCATCCAGTGTTTACTTTATAGAATAGTAAACACTGGTTTTTACACAGTATGTACTAAACCCTACTTTTGGATAACCAAATTTTTCTATTTCTGGCTTAATGTATCTTTTCTAATCTTGCCTGACTGTGACTTTACTTTTCCAGTTAATCTTGGCATTTGATCTTGTACTCTTCAAGCTGCTTTTGTAGACTTATCAAATCAGTGATTGATTTGTTTGTTGATTGATAATCTTGGATATTAAATTGACCTGCATTCTGTACTTGAGCTTTACATCGAGATCTCCAGTTAGTCATATAGAGAACTCGACATCTCGATAAGTATAATGACTTATCGAGATCTCTAATTAATCTATACTTGTTTGACTTATCGAAGTCTCTGAGTTTTCTATAAGAGAATTTTGCTTGTCGAGATCTCTCATCTTCGTATCTTCACTTTGACTTATCGATATCTCTGAGTTCTCTAGTGATAAACTGACTTATCGATATCTCAAAGATCTCTAGTGATTTTTTGACTTATCGATATCTCAGAGATCTCTAGTGATATTTTGACTTGTCGATATCTCAGAGTTCTCTAGTGAAGAAATGACTTGTCTATATCTCCAATCTTCATGTTTTCAATTTGGCTTGTTGATATCTCTGAATTCTCTAGTAGCTTTTCTTGACTTCTCGATAAGTCATTCTGCAGTTCTCGAATGACTTCTCTATAACACTTAATATGTGACTTGTAGACTTCTTGACTTAGAATGTTTTTCACAAAAAAAAAACAGGTTTATTCAACTCCAAACTTTTTGACAATTTCTCTGAAACATGATCTTCATGATCTTCTTCCAGAACTTATTCTTAGGCTTGAGACTGTTTACAGAAAAATACTCCAGTTTAGTCTATTTATATTTTTACAAACTTTAGTGATACAATACACAATGCAGACTTAGATTACAATACAACTTACTTAGGATTGTCAAATTGACTTAGTCTTTTTATAGTAAATGCATGTCTTGTACAACATCCCCTATCGAGATAGGTCTTAGATTCGTCCCTGACTAGGGTGTTACATATCGTGATCTTAATAGGAAAATGATCTTCGATCAATAGATTATAAGAGTGCATGAGTAAGGTCCATGTGATTCGATAGTTGGATTTATTAATGTACGTAATGCCATGTTTATTACTCATCTTGACGTTCGTATATGTACATCATGCCAAGTAGTTACCGGTCTAGTTCATGTGAGTCTCGTTGGATAATAGTTAAAAATATTTTTATTTACCTAAAATGATTTAGGATTTATTTTTGGTATATTCAGGAGATATGAAGTTATTGTAAAATTATGTTGATGCTATTTTTCAAACTGACAAGAATAACCCAGTGTTTCAATATAATTTTGTGTTTAATCTAAATATAAGTGTTGTAAGTTATGACAATTCATACGAGGGATATTAGTTGATCCTATAACGGAGTCGGGTATGAGTATATTCATACTTTTTTTTAACACGAGTATGTTGATACTTTGTATCAAATGTTAAGTATTTAATATTATAATTATAAATTATTATTGAAAATGGACATATTTAATTATCTCTGTTAGTATATAATACACATCCATTTCTATTTAAGAAAATGATATTAATATATCGGATAAGATCAAAATCATTTTATTTTTACGTAAGAGAGCCGAATAAAATCAAATCATCTACGCATACGTAAGAATATATCAATTATTTTTAAAAACGGAAATCTGAATATGATATATAAGAAATGAGCCGAAGGGTCATGGGCTGCACATTTTATCAATCATCCAACTCATTAGATAAGATCAACACAATTGTACTCTTACGTAAGAATCGCCGAATAAGATCAACACAACTTTATTATGCCTACATAAGATTAGATTAATTATTT
Organism: Apium graveolens; assembly: GCF_009905375.1. Taxonomy (NCBI): domain Eukaryota; kingdom Viridiplantae; phylum Streptophyta; class Magnoliopsida; order Apiales; family Apiaceae; genus Apium; species Apium graveolens. The sequence goes on along the minus strand of NC_133648.1, from coordinate 232,910,765 downwards.
CTAAACTTTAAACTCCAAACTTGGTATATTAGAGAGGAGCAGAAGTATCATGAGCTATACTTCTATACATCTTACCGTCTTTTTAAAATAATATTTTAATTAAAAACTATATAAAACAAAAATTATTTTAAATTTTAAATGATATAATAACATATGATAGTTTCAAGTAATTTAATATATATTTTATAACCTTTTCAAATTATAATATAGGCACAGACTTGTGATGAATTGTATAACCCGAATGTGCTGAATTGTTAGTTTGAATGTTATAATATACATATTTGTACTAAGTAATATGTTTTACTTTTTAAAATTTATCTGAATATGAATTTGAAATACTTATTTCATTTGCATAAAATATTGTTTAACTAGGTAGGTATTAGATTAAAGGGAGTTGGTGATATTTTAAGCTGCTGGTTTTTGGTTTCATTTTAGTATTAATTTTACAGCCTCTGTTTCCTTCCACACACACTCTGTCTCCGTCTCTCCCGAATTCATAAGAACCAACCACTCCAGTTGATATAGCTTTTGGTCAATCTCCCATTTTTTTATTTTTCCCAGGATTAATTATAATTAATAATCCTTATTTAAATATAATTATTAATTATTAATTATTAATTATTAATTAATAAAAAAATCCTTGTTTTTATCTACTCCTCTAACTTCTACAAATTGATTTGATACCAAGAAAATGATTAGAAAGAGATCTAAAAGCATCTCCTCATACTAGGAAAGGTGTTCTAAATAGCAAATACTTGAAGATTTTCTGTTTTTTATCCCAAACATATAAACATAAACACACACAGAGAGAGAAGTAACTTGAGTTACGCACGCGTGGCTGTTTAGTTTGGCCTCGTGTAAGCATGGTGACCTCTGTTTGAGATGACTCGTTGTAGTTTATGTGAGTTTGTATGTAACTATTTTACATACAGATCGAAACTCAACTACATAATAAGTATTTCTTTCTCTTTCTTCCACCGACAACAACTCTGTTTAAGTAGTTGTTGAAACTAGTTTGACTTTTAAAACTATGATGCGTATGAAGAGTATTTACTCACTGGAGAATGAAAGTTCCGGTGCTAAGGATGAATGGGAGATGAGGCCTGGTGGCATGTTGGTGCAGAAACGTGACCCAGATTCAGATCACCACCGTGTTCCTCCGCCGCCAACTGTTCGTGTTCGGGTCAAACATGGTTCTGTTTATCATGAGATTAATATCAGCTCTCAAGCTAGTTTTGGTAAGGTTTCTTATATCATCACTTGTTTTTTGGTTATCAATTGTATCTAGGTAAGTTTGGTTTGGTTTTGCGATGCGCAGTTTGTTGCTCGATCATCTCGTGTCCGTGTCGGTGTATTTTATTTAATTTTTATTGATGTGCTGTGTTGGTATTTTATTAATTTTGATTTATGTGCAGCGTGTTGCTTGTTTACCTGTGCCAGTGTCGGTGTATTTATTTAATTTTGATTGACATGAATGTTGGTTTATTTTGAATTATGTAGGGGAGTTTAGTTTTGATTGAAATGAATATTGGTTTATATTGAATTATGCAGGGGAGTTGAAGAAGATGTTATCTGGGCCAACAGGAGTGCATCATGAAGATCAAAAGCTGTTGTTTAAAGACAAGGAGAGGGATTCGAGAGCTTTTCTCGATATGGTGGGTGTGAAAGATAAGTCGAAGATTGTTCTTGTTGAAGATCCAGTTGGTAAAGAGAAGAGGCTTCTTGAGATGAGCAAGAATGCTAAGATGGAGAAAGCTTCTAAAGCTATTTCCGATATTAGCTTGGAGGTTGATAGGCTTGCTGGTCAGGTAATAATATCTGAGATGAAATATTTACTTTGAGTTATACCGAATTAAACCATACCCGTGGTCAACTAGTTGAGTATGGTATGTTGACGATAATATGTATGCAGATTTTACCTGATTGATATATTTTTTGATGGGATTTCTGTAGGTTTCGGCATATGAATCTATAATATCTAAAGGGGGGAAAGTCGGAGAAAAGCAATTGGTAACTTTATTTGACCTGTTAATGAACCAACTTGTCAAATTGGATGGCATTTTTGCTGATGGAGATGTCAAAGAGAAGAAAAGAATGCAGGTAAATGTTTTCTTTGATACAAGCTTTTTCAATTGCATGAATAGCACAATTCTTAATTTAGTTTTGTATATATTTATTTGAAGGTCACAAGGGTGCAGAAACTTGTGGAAACATTAGATATGTTAAAGGGAAAGAACTTAAAGCCTGGTAGCACAGCAGCTCATATTGCTCCAAAAATCGAAGAGCAGAAATTACCGAATCTTTTAGATATGTTAACTGTCAAGAGCTCGATGTCTACCAGCAAAGGGGCCGGTCTTAGTCTGAAACCTCGACAGAAACTATCCCCAATTCAAAGGCATCAACAACAGAGATACTCGGGTGAGCAGGTCCCATCTCCAACTCAGCATCAAAAATCGAGGCTTTCGGTTGGGCATGCACCTGTAAATGTGCAGAAGCAAGAAGCTACACACTCACCATCAGGCTCAGTAGTCATAACCACACAATGGGAAACGTTTGATCCTGTTCCAGCACCAGTGCCAACAGCCCCTCCAACATCAAAGGTAGCATTAAGCGATGGCAGTGCAAAGCATCCTCAATTTATGTGGAATTTGATCTAAGCGGTAAAAATTCTTGTGTTTTGGTGTGTGTGGAGATGTGTGTTTTGAGTTTGTGTGTCCAGTTGTTTTTCTGCCTATGCCCTTCTATTCTTTTGTGTGCCTAGAGTTTTGTTATCCATCTGTGAATTATTTGAGATAATAAATAGCGGAACTTCAATGCCGCTGCCAATGGTACATTTTGTCTTTCTCTTTTTATCCGTTCATCGAACTTGTAATGTTTTTGGTGTTCATAATAGTTGCTATAATAGTCTGTAGAAAGTAGCTTTTTTGGAAGTAGAATTGTATCTTGCAATTTCATTGCGAATAATGCTGGAAGCCAGAAGCTTCTTCTAATTCCATTGTTGCTCAGTTCAAACAAATAATAGATTTTCAGTTGTTATATCTCTGTAGTTGTCGGTAAACAAGTTAACCTCAACTCTGATTATTGATATAATAGTTGGTAATATAGTATTTAAAGTATCCATGATTCTTTGCTTCTTGTTGAGGAATGAGGATACAAAATGACAAGTATGATTAGTTTGTAACTACACAACTAACCTACAATTACAAGACAAAGATAGGTATGATTAGAGTAGGGTATAATACTGAATAGAAAATGATTCCAGGAGTAGTTAAACCATTGCTAGAAAAGTTGTTGCCATCTGTGGTAATCTTTAGGTAAAGCAAACAAAGTTGTTATATCGTTGTTATTTTGGAATCATTTTCATGTTCGGCTATTCTAACAAGAAAAAGGCTATAGTTTTGTATCCCTATTCCAAATTAGGTACCCTAATAAGAGATTAGGCGGCAATATAAAATGTTAAAATGAGTAGACAAAATGATTGTAGTACCTGAAGTCCTGAACCCAGTAGCTAAGCTTTGGAGTGAAAGGTATTGTGTGCATATTTTAGTCTCTTTCCAGCAGTAGGTTAGAAAGATGATAATTATTACATGAATCACACATCTAAGACAAAATGCCAAGGTACAAAAAAGAAGGGGAGCACAATTTGTAAAGTGAGTGATTATGATGATCATTATGTACACTTTAACTTTAATCAAAAGGGTGAAATTGCCCAGCGGGCCAACTAAAACACGCAAATTTGTAAAGTGAGTACTTGTGATTTTTAGAACACCGTTAATAACATGTTAACTACTGCATTTTGAAAGTTAACCTGTTTAGTACAGATTAAGCCATAAACCTAACCCTCTCAGGTCATTTAGTTCGCCACATTCTGGAGTAAGTTATGGGTTTCAGCATTGGGTTTAAGTTATGGATTTCGGTCATTTCAATTCATATTGACGTTTGGTTTAAAAAAAAAATTCATACACATTTTTCAAACTACTAAGGCATGGATTTTTCATACCCAGGGAGGGGGTGGGTATGATGTGTGAGGGGCATGAGTATCCATTTTATTCTACTATTTTAATTTCTATTTAAGCAATTAAATATAAATTTTTAGTATTAAAAGAAATTTATGAACCTAAAATATATTAAAATAATAATAAAATTAATATATAAAATAAAAATAAAATTATTGACTTAACATATTTTAAAATAAAAATATCATTTCAGTACTCAACCAAACATATGATATATCTTATACTTGATATCTATATCACTATAACCCCACGGCTGATTTCAACCTGATATCACATATTGGACCAAATGACCCCTAACAGTTTATTTATTTAATATTTTTAATCTCCTTAATATTTTTTTATCAGTAAATGTTAATTTTCTAGAAGTATCACTATTTAAAAAAATCATAAGTAATGGAATTTCAATTAACAAATATTGAATTTTATATAAAATATAAGTGTTAAGACCAAATTTCTGATGATGATAGAACGTCCTTCGATCGTGTAGAGCATCCTTCGATCGGAGCATCCTTCGGTCGGACCTGCAAGGAGAAGAATGCGAGGGTTTGTCCCCCCGATTCACCTCCGGTGTGAGAATCAGTAATCGGTCTTTCATGAGTAAGATGGAACGTACAAGAACTATAGATGGAACGTACAAGAACTATGATTGTACCAAAATTGTATATGTCATTCTCCTTCAAATTGTGTATATCATTGTGTGTATATATCCAACCTTGGGTATAAATGCTTCAGCCGTTACACTTGGAGGAAAATGAATGTTCCAGGGGGTTACGTTTCTTTGAATTATTATTCTAACGGTCGGTCCGTGTTTGCCTAATGGGCCTCAGCTATTGGGCCTTATAAATCGGGCCACTATCACCAACATGTCCCTGTCTATTGATCGGACTAGTGTGTGGGCGATAGACAATATGCGTGACCCATTTTTGGGTATAAACCCTAAGGTCATTCGTCGTGATATGACGTTCAGCCGCAGAGATCGAAGATAAACGGGAAGTTGGGAGAGGACCTAGAACTGACCGAAGAGAGGTGTTTCCATTCGGCTTTGATATGTTATTGAGAAGGCTCATGGCCTCGACTGGAATCACAAGCTCCTTCTGGACGAAGGAATGGAAGATCCCGTCGGTCGTACTATAGAAGAATTCGGGCGAGGATGAAGACCATTATGACAATTGATTTTCATTTTATCAATCTCCTCTCTCCGAACTTGCAACTTCTGCCTTGGGCTGTTTTTGTTATGCGGTGTTTTTCACATATTTGGATGTTTATTTACCTTGGTGCATAATTTATTTCTCTTTTGCATTGGCTCTTCCGCTTCTTTTTACCTTGGCAATTTTGCAAAATTTTAATATATTGCATCTTCGGCTATCGTTTCGCCTCAACGGTGATGTCTTCGTCCTTTGCCTTAGTAATTTTTGGCAATTGTATCTTCGGATTTTACGTTAATTGCAACTTCGGCTTTTTTCTTGACAATTTTTAATTTTTATCGCATCTCTGGCTTTCATTTTGCCTCAACAATGGTTTAATTTTCATCGCATCTTTGACTTTTATTTTGCCTCAACAATGGTTCAATTGTCATCACATCTTCGGCTTTCATTTTGCCTCAACAATGGTTCAATTTTCATCGCCTCTTCGGCTTTTATTTCGCCTAAATAATGGATCAATTTTCATCACCTCTTCGGCTTTTATTTCGCCTCAACAATGGTTCAATTTTCATCGACTCTTCGGCTTTTTTTTCGCCTCAGCAATTTATAAGTTTTTAACATCCATCTTCGCCCCAAGTGTTTGAAGGACTAGGGCCATTGTTCGGAAATGATGTTAGCTTTGTTTGCCCCTTTTCTGAAAGATGGGTCTTGTTTTTTAAACAGTTGCTATAAATTTCATGGTAAACAGTTGCTATAAACATTATCTTCGGGTAGCCCCCAAAATAGGTGTTTCGTCCGGTTTCTAAATCTTAGAAAGGAGTGGGGGAATGAATGAACTATCTTCTTCGGGTAGCCCCTAGATAGGTATTCGTTCGCCCCCTTTCTAAAGATAATGTCATGCGTAATGTTCCCTTCGAACGAAGGAATATTGTGAGGACGAAGGACTTATCTTCTTCGGGTGGCCCCTGGATAAGTGTTTCATTCGGGAGATAAAATTTTAAAGAGGGACGGACGAATGATCTATCATCTTCGGGTGGCCCCTAGATAGGTTTTCGTTCGCCCTATCTAGTGTAAAAAACATGTTTATCTCTAGATAATATAGATCTAATATGAAGCGACTCTATTTATGCCTTCGCATATTTCGAGGAAATTTTACGTTACTTCGGCTATTTTCGTGCCTTGATAAAAATTTCTTCCTTTACGCTGCTTCGGCTATTTTGGTGCCTTAGCGTAATTTAGGAAATTTTATATGTGTCTTCGGCCTAGCCTTCAAAATTGTCATTTTTGTCCCCGAGTTTTTAAGGGACTGAATAGTTCGGATTCAGAACTTCGTTTTTTTGACCTAGCATAATTTATTTTTATGCTTCTTCGGTCTCCATTCTATATTTCAATTATTTTACATTTTTCCGGTTTTAACATTTACCTTAGTGTAATTTATTTAATTGACGCGTCTTCGATATGTGTATTAATCTTGGCATAAATTGTTTATTTTACTCATCTTTGATATTTAATCTAGAGTATTTTTTAATTTACGCATCTTCGGTATTTTACCTGGCATAATTTTTAATTTTCACATATTCGGTATTTTACCTAGCGTAATTTTTAATTTACGCATCTTCGGTGTTTACCTAAAATATTTTTAGTTTACGCGTCTTCTGTTTTTGACCTGGCGTAATTTATTTAATTTACGCATTTTCGGTGTTTTACCTAGCAATATTTTTAATTTATTCATCTTCGGTATTTTACCTAACTTAACTTGTAATTTACGCATCTTCGGTGTTTTACCTAGCGTAATTTATAGTTTACGCGTATTCGGTATTTGACCTAGCGTAATTTATTTAATTTACGCATTTTCGGTGTTTTACCTAGCAATATTTTTAATTTATGCATATTCGGTATTTTACCTAGCTTAACTTGTAATTTACGCATCTTCGGTGTTTTACTTAGCGTAATTTATAGTTTACGCGTATTCGGTATTTGACCTAGCGTAATTTATTTAATTTTCATCGCATTTTCGGCTTTTGTTTCAACAATGATTCAACTTTCATCGCATCTTCGGCTTTCATTTCGCCTCAACAACGGTTCAATTTGCATTGCATCTTCGGCTTTTATTTCGCCTCAACAATGGTTCAATTTTGCATTGCATCTTCGGCTTTCGTTTTACCTCAGCAATTTTCGAGGTTTTAACATCCATCTTCACCCCGAGTGTTTGAGGGACTAGGGACATCGTTCGGAAAGGATGTTCAGCTTTATTTGCCCCTTTCACTACTAGAAATAGTAGATACGACATCGGTCCTTAGACATCGGCATGTAATGCACCTGATGTTAAAATGCAGTTTAACATCGGTTTTGTAAAAAGCGATGTTAAATACGCATATTGACATCGGTTTCACTTAGTAGCCGTTGTCTATCTTCAGAAATTAAAAAGGCCACAAATATGTTTTTAACTTTGACATCGGTTCATTTTGTTAACCGTTGTCTATGGCCTTTTAAAAAAAATAAAAATTACTTAACTCCCCCCCCCCCCGCTTTTCAGTACACTCCCCCCTTTAATTTTAACAAAAAATTCACTTTAACATATTTTCCCCCCCTTTTCCAAAAAACCTCCCGCGAGCCTCTCATCTCTCCCCGACCCTCGCCTCTCTCGTCTCTCTCGTCCCTCCCCTCCTTCTCTCTTAGTCTTCTTACCTTTCTTCTCTCTTCTTACCTTAGTCTCTGTTAACCGTCTCTTCTCTCTTTTCCCCGATACCCTAATTTTAGCCCCAATTCTAATTCAAGATTTGGAGCTTCAAATTAGAGCAAATTAAACTTGAAATTGAGCTAGTATTTGGAGGTTGGAGCTAGTATCTGGAGGTAGACAGCATCTGGAGGTTGGAGCACTGAGGTTTTACAACATTGGGATTTCGGAACATTGAAAGCATCCGGAGGTATATTCTTCTTTACTTCTTTACTGTTTATCTCCCTCATTTTTATGTTTAATATCTTCTTTGTGCATGTAAATATTTTATGTTTATCTTCTTTTCTTCTTTACTGTTTTTCTTCTTTGTGCATGTAAATGTTTTATGTTTTTGGGGGTTTTATGTTTGTTTCTTTTTGGGGGTTTTATGTCATGTTTTTGGGAATTTTATGTCGTGTTAAATATTCTAGGTACACTGATGTAAATCAATGTTTTAGGTACATTGATGTAAATGTAAATGTAAATATTTCTGTTCTGTTTTTAATTATGTGTTTTATGGGGGTTGTTCATACATATTAGTGTGTTTTGGGGGGGTTTTGGGGGCTGCATTTGAACAGGTCTCAGATATGAACAAGTCTCTGCATTTCTTGTTTTGTATGATAGTCATTTCTCTGATATGAACAAGTCTCTGCATTCCTGATATGAACTATCTGTTACTTGTGTTGTATTATAGTAATTATTTTGTATAATTATCCTTCTCACAGATACAAGTAACAGATAATTTTAATTTATTTATTTGGGATGAATTTGTTTCAATACTCAAGTTCTCACTGAGTTTTATTTATGTGAAGGAAATTTAACAATTGTCTGGCTGTGAATGTTGGAATTATTGGTTTTTAATTATGTGATATTTTCAAATATCTTGGTTTAATTTGTTTTAATTATCTTGGTTTAATTTAGTCTAGTTTATAAATTTAGTCTAGTTTTGTAATTAATTGGGTATATGTATAGGATCTTAGAGTAATGAATTAGTACTATAAATTATTAGGATATCAAGGTATTTACTCCTTTCTAAGTTTATATAATTAATCCCTACAGTAACCAACACAAATTTGATATGCCTTTTATTAAATAATTATAAATAAGTATGTGTTGGATTTTTAATATTTATAGTGGCTATCAGGTAGGGAAATTTGATGGATAAGACATGGATTTTGCAAGATAGGGATTCTTTAGCATTTGAAATGGGGATGGAAAACTTCTTGATATATACTGAAGAAAATTCTGAAGATCGTAACAAAATTCCTTGCCCTTGTGGACGATGCGCCAATTTTAAAAAATTCTCTATAAAAACAATCAGGGGCCATATCTATGACAATGGCTTTTGTCTAGGTTATGTGCATTGGGTTTGGCACGGGGAGACTGCTTCTACGGGTCCTAAATCTTCAAGTGCTATTTGTCCACCTGAAGAGCAAGCTCCACCCACCTCCTGAGCAAGCCTCTGATGAAGCGTCAGAGCAAGATCAGGAGCATGTCGTTGTTTCGGAAACTGTTGATGTTTGTGAAGCGGCATATAACTCGGGTCAATATGATAATGATTCATATCAGTTTAGGAGGTTCGTAGCCGATGCTGAGCAACCTCTATATGAGGGTAGTGACTGTACTAAGTTAGAGTCGATGTTGAAGTTGCATAACTGAAAATCTAGGTTTGGTATTACTGATAGTGCCTTCACTGACCTCCTTTCTTCTGTTGGGTCTCTACTTCCTAAAGATAATGTGTTACCTAGTAATGCATATGAAGTAAAAAAAAACCTCTCCAATTTAGGTCTAGAGTATATAAAGTTCCATTCATGTCCGAATGACTGTGTACTGTACAGGGGTGTACATGCTGATGCAACCAAGTGTCCTAAGTGTCGACTTTCTCGGTGGAAGTTGACAAAGAAAGGTGAAGAGAGGGTTAATCTTCCAGCCAAAGTCATGTGGTATTTTCCAATAATTCCTAGATTTAAACGTATGTTTAAATCTCCTTCCACCGCTGAACTAATGTGTTGGCATGCGCAACAGCGGACACAAGATGGTAAAATGCGACATCCAGCCGACTCTCCATCTTGGAAAAATATAGATTATAGGTGGCCATCCTTTGGTAGTGAACCGAGAAACCTTCGCTTGGCTTTATTGGCGGATGGTGTAAACCCGCACAATAATGGCCTATCTAATAGATATAGTTGTTGGCCAGTCATATTGGTGACTTACAATCTTCCTCCCTGGTTATGTATGAAAAGAAAATTTATGATGTTGTCGATATTGGTCCCTGGCCCGCATGAGCCTGGTAATAACATCGACATCTACTTACAACCGATGATTGATGATTTAAAAAAGCTTTGGAAGGAAGGGGAACCAAATGTGTATGACGCGTATAACAAATCATTTTTCACTTTAAAAGCAGTTTTAATGTGGACGTTAAATGACTTCCCTGCTTACGGAAATTTATCTGGTTGCGTTAATAAGGGTTATAATTGTTGTCCAGTTTGTGGAGATGACACCGTAGCTAAATATTTGACTCATAGTAGGAAAATGCGCTACCAAGGGCATCGTCGATATTTGCCTCTACATCATCCTTATAGAAGGCAGAAGGCTGCTTTTAATGGACAACAAGAGTTTGGGCAGCCGCGTCGAACCCTATCCGGAGAAGAAGTGTTAGCAGAGCAAGAACAAATCAAATTTGAATTTGGGAAGAAAATGAAGAAGGCAAAGAAGGTTGAAAGTCCATGGAAGAAAAAGTCAGTATTTTTCGAGTTAGAATACTGGAAATTTCACCATGTTAGGCACTGTATTGATGTCATGCATGTCGAGAAGAATGTATGTGATAGTCTGATTGGCACATTACTAAATATGCGCCATAAGACAAAGGATAGTACGGCAGCCCGTCGTGATATGATGGAAATGGGCGTTAGATCTGATTTGGCTCCCCAAGTAGGAGTAAAGAAAACACATTTGCCTCCTTCTCCCTTTACTTTGTCAAAGGCAGAAAAAAGGACTTTCTTGTCATCATTAATGTCGATGAAACTTCCATACGGACATGCATCAAACATAAAAAATTGTGTTTCCATGCCTGATTTGAATATTTACGGGCTGAAATCACATGATTGCCACATTCTTCTCCAACAATTACTCCCGGTCGTAATACGCTTCGTTCTTCCGAAGCATGTTAGGGTCACAATTATTAGATTGTGTTTCTTTTTTAATGCTTTGTGCAACAAAGTAGTAGACGTGTCAAAACTGGATAAGCTGCAGTCAGATGTTATACTAACCTTGTGCGATCTAGAAAAGGTTTTCCATGCGTCATTTTTTGATGTAATGGTACATATAGTAGTCCACTTGGTCCAGGAACTACGCTTATTTGGACCAGTATTTTATAGGTGGATGTATGCATTTGAACGGTTTAATAAAGTACTAAAGAGTTATGTTCGAAACCGTTATTATCCCGAAGGTTGTGTGGCAGAGAGTTACCTTGGAGAAGAGTCCGTAGAATTCTGCACCGAGTTTCTTAGTCAGAATTACTCCACTGCCGGTCTTCCAAAGGACCAAGATAATAAGATATCAGGTCCATTATCCGCTGTGATAATAAAATCAGTGGAAGAGAAGGAGCGAGATGAAGCACATCTACATGTCCTTCTAAACAACGCTGAAGTGTTTCCATATATTCTATGAGTTTATGCAGTTTGTTGTTTTCAATTCCTCATTATCCAGTAATTAGTCTTGTAATGTGTCTTTAATATATCATTCCATATGCATTTTTCAGGATACATAAGGAATATCTTGAAGAAATTCACCGAGGGAAAAGGAAAAGCTTACATTGGCTCATGAGAGAGCACAATCGGCTCTTTGCTGATTGGTTTCAAAACAAAGTCAATGTTGTATTAGGTTCTTTGATCTGTAGTGTAATGACGACTATTAGCTATTTAGGATTTAAAATTTCTTATCATATCTGTAGGTGAATGATGAACTAAGGGAGAACAACAAAGGTGTTTCAGATACGATAAGATGGCTCGCTGCCAAGACATCATTTTCAGTACTAACTTATCAAGGTTATCTAGTGAATGTAGTGCGATATTTTACAAAGGAACGAGATGACATACGCGTTGTTCAAAACAACGGGGTGTCTTTCATTGCTAAAGCGGTCCAGGTTTCTGGTGCCAAGGACTTGAACCCCGTAGAAAGTTATTTGACATTTTACGGTATCATACAAGAGATATGGGAATTAGACTACCATGCATTCAAAGCTCCCTTGTTCCTGTGTAAATGGGCAAGTAATGATAAAGGAATAAGGGTTGATGATCTTGGGTTCACACTTGTGGATTTTAGTCGACAAGGTCACAAAAAAGATAAATATGTTTCTGTTGACCAAGTCAAGCAAGTGTTTTACCTTGAAGATCCCGTTGATGCTACCTGGTCTATTGTTCTGTCCTCCACAACTCGAGACTACCATGAATTGTATAATGAAGATGACTTAGGAGACACGATCATGGAACATCCCCCATTCTGCACTGAAATCCCCGCAACTGATGTCACTACTGATGATGTCGCTCATACTGCTAGACCTAATGTTGAGGGAATTTGGATTAAAAATACTGCTACTAAAACTCCTGCACCTAATGTCGTTACTGACTGATGATGTAGCTTTATGTAAAATATATATCTTAATGGGAATTTGGATGACTGAATGAACCATATATATTTGCCTTTAATTGTGTTATAATGTGTAAAATATATTGTTAATTTTTTTTTTCTTTTGTTTTGCATTGTTATAATCATATAAGTAATTCATCCATAATTACTGATTGATGGCATTATTTTTTCTTTAATTATTTTGCATTATTTAATTGTACTTCTATAAAATGCTTTAGAGTTATTTCGGATGTGATTAATTACTGATTGCAGTTTAGGTAAATTATTGTTCTTGTATAGTTGTATTCGTACTTGCTGATTTTACAATTTATTATTTATGCTTGACTGTAATTAATGACGGACTGAAAATATATTGTTCAACTGATGGCTTTATTATTCAATTTAATGCAGACTAAGGGAGCAAAATGGCAAAGAAGTAAAAAGCCAAGAAAGTAATTTTCGAAGAAAATGACGGGAAGAATAACTCTGAAAAGGTTGAGGATGAGATTGTTCCTGATATCAAAACTTCAGAGACTTGTAATGATAAGTTGGTTCAAGTCCCTCCACAATATCAAACTCAAAGTAGTGGTGAAGAAACGATGACCACTTCTGAATCTGCAAAAAAAAGGCTAGGAGGTGCGCGTGGTGTTTCAGCTCTTCACAAAGTAGTGGTGAAGAAAGCTCGGGGAAAGAAATTTAAAGTTAGATACAATAATTTTGGAGTTCCCATCGGAAATACCAGGCCTACTTTACAGTCTTACATAGGAATGCTCGCAGGGACAATGATTCCAATCGACACTGAAAACTGGCCAAAAGTGGATTGTGATCTAAAAGCAAAATTATGGGATGATGTCCAGGTAAATTATATCCCTTGTTGACTTCTTCATTTTATTTAAATTGTAACTGTAAATTATGTGGCTAATTTATATTATGTGGCTCTTTAGGACACATTCAAAATTGCCCCAGAAAGTGAGAAGCTTGTGCTACAATCGGCAGGTAAAAAATGGAGGCAGTTTAAAGCTGATTTAACTGCAAAATATGTGATGCCGTTTATTGGAAAAAAGAAGAAATTGATGAAGCCTCCGAAGAAGTATGCGTTTGTTGGTAAAAAACCTTGGAAGAAATTTGTTGCAGAGAGGACGAGCCCCAAATGGCTGGTATGAATATATTCTACTAATAAAATATACAGGATTGTCATTTTACTTGTTAAATGATTAAATAGATTTTGGTTAAATAATATTTATTAATTTTTACTAATTTATTTTGGTGCAGGAACAACGTAAGTTACAGAGCAATAGAGTGGGTAAACGGAAATATCATCACCGCTTGTCAAGGAAGGGGTATATTGGTTTGCGAGAAGAAGAAGTAAGAACCATATCTATTTGGCTTTGCAATTCTAAGTTTTAAGGGAGTTTAAACATTTTCTCTTTTTTAACAGATAAAGAAAGGGAACTTAAAGCGGAAAGAGAAACCTGATCGTGCAATTTTTTGGTGGAAGGCTAGGATGCCAAAGAATCCTGATGAGCTTACTGAAGAGCAAGCGGAAATAAATGCGAGAATTGTAAGTGATATTTTTAATACTGCATTCCCTTCAAAGATAATTGCGTCATAAATAATGCACTAATTGTTTGCATTTATTTTACAGGATGAGTTACTTGAAATGAAGGAGAAGGGTGAATTTATTCCACATGGAACAGAAGATGTGTTGACTACGGCACTTCAGACTCCTGAGCACGCTGGAAGGGTTCGAGGGGTTGGCGGCTTTGTCACTCCAACAACATTCTTCAATTTGCCGAAAGCGAAAAAGACTAAAATTACCAAGGCAGAGTTGTTGGATCAGTTGGAGAGAAATCAGGGGGAGATGGCTGAACTTAAGGCCTTGGTTAATGCTTCGAATGGTCACTCTCCTATCTTCTCTGACAAATCAAGTTATCAAGTACCTGTTAATAAAGAGGGAGCTGCTGATAAGCGGAATGTTGGAGTTGCTGTTAAACCGCTAAGTGCCAAATAGTTGTTGGTAAATGATGAAGACTTTGTTGGTTTTGACCCCTCTCCTCCGAGCGGAAAGAAGGTAAAATATTATTAAGATCTACTAGATATATGCCTACAGACTTGGGATTTATGCAATAAAATTAAATTGATCCCTCACTATAATGTAGGGTCCACAGTCATGTGAGCTTGCACTGGATTGCATAGAGAACAAGGTTGCTTTTGGAACAGTTTTTTATGATCACGAAGAGATGAATGTTTCAGTACACGGAGTGCCTCTAAAGCCTGGACATGTTTGTGTGTCGGTTGACGGACACATCCAGCCAGAGGCGTCGGTTCCAGTGCCCATACCTGGTGAAATTGAGGTTGTACGCCAAGCAGTTGGCTCTCACGTAGCATGGCCTAGTGAATTGATCATCTACCCAACTGTAGCGGTATGTTATATAAAAATTATGTCAATATACTCTGAATTGATTGTTGCATTCTATAGTAGTTATGTCAATAATAACCGATTATTCTTGTTTTATTTAATTTTGTGTAGAAAAAGAAAAAGGAAGTGTTGCAGGGGCAGTCTAAGCGGAAAGATGAGTTGCAGAAACTTCAAGATGATTATAGAAAAATGAAGCTAAACAAGAATGTGCCAAAGCAGTACAAGGTGTTATACAAACATGCTGCAGTCTTCATGAAAGCCACTGGGGAGTCAATATCGATTCCGTGTGATTCGGACGTGTTTGGGACTGAGAAAATAATTTATATATTGCATGAAAATGTGAAAGCATTATTGGAGTTCGATATGATTGGCCAAGCTGCAATATCTGCTTATATGGCGTAAGTTAATTTTTTATCGTTACATATTCAATATTCATGTTTTATATGGATATTATAAGTAATGTAATTCACTCCCTGGTAGACTCTTGCATAGACTGATTAAGACTGAGAGGAAGAATGATGATGTGGTCTTATATGGATTTTTCGATCCAGGAGCAACATTTACGTTGAACAAATCTTTTCATTCTTATTTTGTTAATCGGTTGAAAGAGAGTAGTCCCTATCGCATGTACTTCATGCCACATAATCATAAGTAAGTATTTTTAATTTAGACATGCTTTTACAAATTAATATATTTAGGTAGTTTTTTTAAAATTTCTGACTTGTGTTTTTCTTTTTTCTTTTTTATAAATATAGTTGCCACTGGATTTTGGTTGTAATTTGGGATGGCGACATTTATATTCTGAACCCTCTGCCACATCCAACACATTTTGACGAGTTGGAAAAATCATTAACAGAGTAATATATTTCTGTTTACTATATATAAATATATATATAGTAAATATTCTCCCTTTTGAAAAATAATCATGTATATTATTGTTGTTCTGCAATGTAGAGCGATAAAATCCTACAATGCTCAAACTGGAAGGGGAAATAAAGCTCCTCAGATAAAGAATCTTCTTGTTTTTTATATTTTTTTATCACTTTGTAGTTTTAATTAATTTCTGGAGCTAATTCAGATTTTATATTGTAACAGGGATCTCCCAAACAACCAGGGGGGGTTGAATGTGGCTATGTTATAATGCGATACATGAAAGATATCATTACTGAAAAGGAGCTATCTTTTACTACCAAGGTATATATGCAAATCATTTCCGATAGATGGCATGTAGAATTTTTTTGTGTAGTTTTTCAGAACAGATAAATATGAGTGCCATTTTTATTATCAGTTTTTATTATTAGTAATTTCCAGATGGATCTTGTTTTTATTATTAGTAATGATAGATAACTATTAGTGATAAGGAACTATCTGGTATAGTTTTGGATTAACGAAGAAAATTACGGTTAAATATAGAATAGGTCCTCTTCTGGTTAAATTATAAATAGTTGGTTATGTTTATATTTAATTATACATATGGCAATTCTGGTTAATAATATTCTGGTTGCTAATTTTTACGTGTGTTTTATAGTGGGCAGCCAAAACTCGAAAGTCCTACACAAGGCAGAAGCTGGATGAGGTGCGGATGGAGGTGCTTGAATTTATCCAAGACAAGATGTAAAAATGATAAGTATCTATATATATAGCTTTCCTCTGAACTATGTGAATTGATATTGTGTTTGCTGGTGGTTGGTGGTTAATTAAGGGATGTTTGGTGATAATTACATCCATCATTCTGATTTATGTTTGGAATTGTCGAAATTTGACAAGTGGTACATATTAACTAGTCAAATATGTTTAGAATGTTGGATGTAATAACTAGAGAATTTGGGTTTTATTGTTTTTAGTTGGGATGTTTATTTTAGACTTGGAATGTAATGTCCGAATTGAGCTCTTGTTGGATTGAATGTTAGTAAATTTGGTATCAATGTATACCTCTATGTTTTTACAAATTTGGTTGGATGTATTGCATATTGTTGGTATTTTTCTGAATGAAAATACAATTGGTTCCCTGGGCTATTAATAGTACCAGGATGGCATATGCAATTTACAGTACATTAACATCAGAATGGTAATTTAAAACCGATGTAAAAATGAACAAAAGACATTAGGTGAAACAATATTAAAAGAAAAAGAACTACAAAAACCAATGTCAAATAGTCATTTGACATCGGTTCTGTAAAAAAATCAATGTATTTTAAGCCAAATAACATCGAATTTTCAATAGCTGATGTCTTAAATTTTACAATATTAAAGATTAAACATCGGTTAGAAAAAAACACTGATGTTAAACAAAAGGATTTAACATCACCAAATGAACGAAACCGATGTCTAACCCAGTATTTTACATCGGTTGATAAAAGTACCCGATGTCTGATGGACCATTTCACATCGGTCAGACAACATAACCGATGTCTGATCTAGATTTTCACATCGGTTTGTTTGAAAGATTTTTAAAAAAATGTCTTTTAGAGCTTGTAGGTTTCATGTTTTAATGGATAATTACCCCATAATATACTCATATTCACCTAGAAATACTGTAATATAAGCTGAAATTTATTGCAAAGACATCAGAATTATTCTTAAAACCGATGTATAGCACTGTAATAGACATCGGCTGTGAACCGATGTCAAAGGCTGATGACATTTAACATCACACGCGAAGACATCGGTTCAGTTTTTTTTTAACATCGGTTCTCTGATCCCATATTTCTAGTAATGTTTTTCGAAAGATGGGTCTTGTGTCTTAAAGACTTACTAAAAATTACATGCTAAGTATAGGAGATACAGAGACGGGGGACCTATTATCTTCGGGTAGCCCCTAAATAGGTGTTTCGTCCGGTTTCAAAATCTTACAAAGGAGTGGGGGAACGGATGAACTATTTTCGTCGGGTAGCCCCTAGATAGGTATTTCATGCCGAAGTCAAATAATACTAGGAAAGTAAGAGACAAACGATATTATCTTCTTCGGGCGATTCCCTAGATAAGGTGTTTGTTCGTCTTTGCTAGTCTTATGCATAACTAATCTGAACATCACATGTTCAACTACGCTGCTTCGGCTAGTTCGTGCCTTCTGCTTATCATTCAAAATTGTTATCTTTGTCCCATTATTTTTAAGGGATTGAATAGCTTCTGCTTCGGGATTTCAAGTAATTAGGTCGATTTGTTCTACCCAATCTCGAAGGAAAGATAATTAGGATCTTAAATACTTATTCCGTTTCGGGTAAATATTCCCCTTGGATACTTAAGCAAGTTCCTGTATCATTTAGGATAGACCCTAAATAGGTTTTTTGCTAATTTATTTGTTGTGCTAAATTCGGATGAATTTGATTAATTCAAATTAATGCACCTAAATAAAATAAATTTCTGCATCCGAAGAAATGTACTTAAAATAATGTACTGAAATGTACCTTTAGTCGGATCAAGGTGAGCTTCCAAAAATTCAGTTACCTTGACCTTGTCCTGACTGCTTCCTTAAGCTGAGCTAGGTGGTCGTCCAACTCTTCGTTCGACTCTTGTCTGAAGCAGATCAAGACTTCGGATACTTTTTTCTTTGTATGCGTTCTACTCTGTTTTATGACTTGCTTTTGTTGTCACATGGAGATATAGTGTATTTCCGCAAGTCTAGACAGTTTGACACCTCCTTAGTAAAACAGCTGTATCTTTCTGTAGAGAAATTATTTTTACGAACCGTTTTTTGAAAAAAAAAAAAAAGAAGACTCCAAGATCTTTCTAACGGTATGTAGATCGCTGTCCATAAATGCCCAGAGGAAAGCAGTTTATTCTGCAAAGTTTAACATTTCTGCAGTTTCTCCAGAATCTGGACAGCTTTACACCCTGTCACTAAAACGGTTATATCTCGCTGTAGAAAATTTTGTTTGACGAACCATTTTTTGCATAACAAACTAGACTACGGTATATTTTTGATGACATATAATTCAGTTCCCAGAACCTTGTCAATGAAAACAGTTTATTCTTCAAAGTCATGCTTTCTGAAGTTTTCGGGACAGTTTGACACCCTGTCACTGAAACAATCATAACTCTTTGTAGAAAAATTCTTTTGCCGAACCGTTTTTTGCATAAAAAGCTATACTCCGAGATCTTTCCATCGGTATATAGTTTGCTCACCAAAAAATTTCCTACAAAAGCAGTTTATTAATTGAAGTCAGACCTTGTGCAGTTTTCAATTTTCTGCGCTTTATTCTCCACCATTTCTGTTCATTTTTCTGCAGGTTTTCCGAACATTTTACGAGCAGCTTTTTTGGTAATTTTCTTCTGCGCTTCTACTCTTTTTTCAGTAGTATTTCCAGTTATTTTTCTACATTCTCTGGTAATTTTTCTGCAGATTTTCTGGTCACTTTCTAGTGATTTTTAGACCCCTTTTTCAGCAGATTTTCTGAAAAAATTCTGGCTTGAACTTTTACTCGCATGTCTTTTCGAATTCAATGCAATTCGAGTCTTCTTTCCATAAATTGGATTTTATCAATTGGTATCGTCATCTGGAATAAGGGACTTCAAAAGGCCATGAACAGGACCAATAGAGTAAACAGGAAGATTTATGATGATTGAAATTTGGCAAACAATATCAAATTCCAGTGCATCAAAAGTGTTGAGAATCACGGCAGAAGCCTTGTTAGTTCTTGAAATTTCACCAATGCAAAACTCAACGAAGTAATCTGGCAATGCGGGTTCCCAAATCAGAGAAGGAGTGTCACGTAGATGAACATTTACGATTGCAGGCAGCCAATCAATAAGGTGGTCGAGATGCTCATTCTTCAAGCTGCAGGTACTTTCTCGCTGCAAAGCCAAATCATGAATACGAGAGTAGTGCAAGTAGCACATAACAGTGAAAGCATTAACGGTCCAAAAGAAAACATTAGGAATGCCAAGCTCCTCTGAAACATCAGAAATGATACAAGTCACAGGAAGAAAATCAGGTGAATCATTGAGCCTAGCAACGGCATCGCGGAACGGAGCAAGAAAATTAACAAAGAATAAGCAATTGGACTTGGTCCTCGGTATTCCGAGAGTTTAATCTTCAGAGCTATGGGCTACTCCTGACTAGGTTGCTTGCACCGGAATATGGTCCATCGCTCTGACATCCGATATAGCCTCTGAAATGTGGATCCTCTCATGTGGTTCCTTATAGATATGCAAAGAGGATCATCCTGATTTAAAAGAAAAACAGAGATGGTGCATTGATGATAAAATATAATCAATACATATTCTTGATTTCTTTTTTAATCTTCCCAATTATAGATTTCTCTTTAATTAGCTTAGCAACACTTTCATGTTTTTCATGTATTATACGACAATTAACACATGTTTATCGAGAACACACACTAATAGACTAGCAATCAAAAAGGTGCTCTTGAGAAATTGGTTAGCCTCTTGTTAACCAATTATAATTAGTAAATATTGGTAATTATCTACTTACACCCCTGTTCTTTAATAACTTAAACATGTATATGTAAGCATAAAGTAGGCTGTAGATTGTGGTGTAACAGTTATTAAAAAAACTGCAATGAAAGAGTATTGCTTATCTTGTTGTCATTTATTCATGGCAAGCTATCGGTGTCCCTCAGATTTTCTGGTTGGCATATATTGAACACTATTTTGTGTTTGTTGACCTTGTGACACCCTGGAGGAACTGGAGTCTCTTGCGAGCCTGATAGCTTCTCTTGTTTCTCGGGTTACACACCAGTAGCCTTCTTGCCATGGATGTTGATCATTAATCATATGTTCAATTCACTGCCTCTCAGATTATCCTCTACCGAGACATGGCGATTTTTTGGATTTTGTATTAAGCTTTCTTGTACGTTCCCACAGACGGCGCCAATGTTAAGACCAAATTTCTGATGATGATAGAACGTCCTTCGATCGTGTAGAGCGTCCTTCGGTCGGATCTGCAAGGAGAAGAATGCGAGGGTAAGGAGAAGAATGTGAGGGTTTGTCCCCCCGATTCACCTCCGGTGTGAGAATCAGTAATCGGCTTTTCATGAGTAAGATGGAACGTACAATAACTATGATTGTACCAAAATTGTATATGTCATTCTCCTTCAAATTGTGTATATCATTGTGCGTATATATCCAACCTTGGGTATAAATGCTTCAGCCGTTACACTTGGAGGAAAATGAATGTTCCAGGGGGTTACGTTTATTTGAATTATTATTCTAACGGTCGGTCCGTATTTGCCTAATGGGCCTCGGCTATTGGGCCTCATAAATCGGGCCACTATCACCAACAATAAGAATTTGAAACGGACAGTGATTTTTAAATTAATTATCAAAAAAATGTGAACGGGGCCAATAAATTTTGAAGTGAAATGTGAATATATGCGATTATGGGCTTCATCTAACTTGTTGAAGCAGTGGAAGTATTGTACCAAAGGGTTCATCAGCTTGGGCCTTGATCCATTGAGATATACGTTTAGCTACACATGTAAATTATCATTTTTGCTGGAAGCCCAAAATAAAAAGAAGAAAATTGGGGCTATTTCTGGTTCATGCTCGTAATAACCAAGTAAAATAGCAAAGAAAATAAAACCCACGTGTTTTTTTAAATAGCGACATTTGACATATGTTCTGGATCTGATAATATTATTAGAAAAATTATCAATTATATATCATTGCTCAGAAAACAAATTTGTGACAATTTCCGGGGTTCCTCACATTTTTCTTTTTATTTTTGTGGTCAAGATTAGGGCTGTCAATGGATCGGATCGCCCTTGATCCATATCATGATTCATTTATTTTTACCGGATTCGGATCGGATCATAACCGGATTTTTTAAAGCATGATCCATATCCTGATCCGTAGGATTTTCGGAATTTCAGATCGGAACTCCGCTCCGTTATATTTAGAAAAAAACTGAATTTATAATTGTTGAAATCACTAATAATAACGATTCACAAAATGAAAATATAAAATTTAATAAAAAAAATCCTTCAGTTCACATACTACGAATTTGTAACCCATTATGCAAATTTAGAAACATTACAATAGTATAAAAAATATTACGGACAATTAACGAATTCAAGTAACTTAAAATATAAAGAGTGGCATCACTTGAATACGGGTCCGTGATTTCAGGAGGAAACAAGCAAATTAGAGACCGGCAAACAATTTCTGCAAAAATAGAAAATGAACAGAGTTGTTCATCATTTCATGATACAACAGAATCAAGTGATTGAGAGACTTTTCGAATAATGTTAATAATGAAATGTACATAGAGGGATTGCATTAAACTATTATCACTGCAAACAGAAAAGTAATCCTTGTCCAGGATGAGGAACAACAAAATTGAATGTAATAATAATAAAATAATTTTTAAGATTAGCTTAATTTAGATATAATTATGAAATATTTTCTGAATAACTTAATTTAACAATGTAATTATATATATGTATATATATATTCGGATCGGATTATTTACGGATCGGATTTTATTAAATCCATATCCTATGTATTTCCGGATCGGATTTATTTTAAGTAACTCATATCAGCTCCATTAGCTCTGGGATCGTATCAGATATCCAATCTATTGAGAGTCCTAAGATATTAACATGTCTTTTAAATATGTAAAGTTCATTTCTTTGGCTTGTATGCAACCTGAGTGTATATTTAGGAAAAAAAATGCAAACTTAAATAATTGACTGTATTCTGATGGTGAAGAATTTTATTTGGAATTATTTCATAATAAAAATAATTGCATTATACCGGAGAAACAAGACCAAAAGATTCTTGAATAAAAAAGTATGACGAGAAGCGCCGACCTCTTTTTTTTTTACGAACAAAGTCAAAAATTTATTAAAATATTGAACTCTAGCCGGGACAAATCCCCGAACTGCAAACTATAACCTGATTGTGAAATAAAAATCGAGTTAACCAAATATCTGTTTTGTTTTCAGATTATTTAACACAAAGAATATTCAAATTATTTAATATAAAAGTATTACAATAACATTTTGAGTAATCCAACCTACATCAATTCTGAAACTAGTAGTAACACAATTGACCTTCACATAAATATTATTTGTAGCCCAATGTTCAGAACTATTAATTTTATCAACTGATAGTAGAGTAAGAAATGCCCCTAAAATACGAACATTTTTTTATTGTGAAAGGTGAGTTTTTGCGATATATAATACCGTCTCAGTTCTGATACAAGCCTTACAGATCTCCCAATATATCATATAAATCCTTCTCAGAACGACTACCGAAATCGGCAACAAAAGACAGGAAACCATCACAACATAAAACACTAAAATCGCAAAAAGATGGGCACGACTAATAAACTTGATAACAAGGTACTCGATAAGTTCTCACCCAAAAAGAATTAGATATTGGTTTTATTATAAAAAATAATAGATAAATAAAAGATGAGATGAGAGAGCGAAATAGAGCTTGATCAATCAATGAATGAAGATTGAAAAATGAAAAAGTGGTAGTTAAAATTTTAATTTTGGGGGTAGACTCTCAAAACTCCAGATGGAGAGGATTTCCGGTTTTTATGTTATATAAGCGCCTGCCTCTTAAGCAAGTCAAGAAATAACAATTATAACTTTAGAATAACTTAGCAAGGAAAAAAGAAAAAAAAAAGAAGGGTAACTTTATAATAAACAAAGAGCCACCTAAAGTGGTTAAAATGAACGCCGGGTCAAGTATAAAGCATAATCTTTATTGTTTTATAGCTCGTGCGTTATGATTTCTATAGATTTTGAGTCCATACTTTATGGAATTTAGAGTTTTAGTCCAAGATGATCACCTGTAAGATCTGCTTACCGACTCCAATGTCAATTAGGTTCCCTCGCTTATATATCACTCCGTCTCAGTTTCGTTGTCCACTTTTTTTTTTGTGTACTATGTTGATTGTACGTCTATTAGAAAAAAATATCAATAAATATACGAACAATAAATAAAATTGATTGAATTTAAAAAGTTTAGCTAAGAACTTAAAAATGTAAGAAAGAAAAAGTAGGAGAAATGGGAGCAAGTGGGTCGAATTTTGTGTTTGCTGCAGGGCGCTAGTTGGCTGAATTGTTGGCAAAGCCATGCGTTGTTTGCAACCAATTTAACGGATTAGGCCAAGCCCACACAAGATTATCTATACTTGGTCGAATTCTCTTTTCCTTCTCTTTCCGCTTTATTCTTGTTTGAAAATATGTGACCATAGAAGTTCATGATTTACTCTTTCGTCCATCTTTTGTCTTTTAGCATTACAAATTTATACTCCCTCTGTCCATAATAATACTTTTTCTTCAGCAGTTTTTCTTTCTCATAATACATGTCATTTCCAACTTTCAATACAAATTATTGATATTTTTTTTAAATGAATTTTTCTACTGTGTGTCCATAAGCACATGCTAAGATTTAGTGTTTAATGAGGTATACATAAAATATTGATGGAGAGCTCATTAATAACGATGGATCTCCTACATGCACAAATATCTCTATCAATAAAAATTTTACAACTTATCAATCAAATTTTCATAGCATGTGGCCATCGACACACTAAACAAACCCTTCTAAAATTATCTTCTTCAAAATTTTATATCAACTAATGAAGGGTGAATAAGAGTTTAACTTCTTGCATTTATGATATGTATAAATGCAAATATATTATTATATAAATATTTTTTAACAAGGGTGAAAAATTAAAAAGAAACTATTATTATGAGACGGGGAGAATATATCTTTGGTATATAATATTAGTAGCATGCCCTGTTTATGAACTGTCCCAGTATTGATTATCAATAGTCGTTTTGTAGCAAGCAAAAGGAATAAAACGAATTGGGTGCCCTAAAGATATGTTGTTAAAAGTCTTAAGATCAATCTATCTGATGTCTAAGTGGGATTCTATTCATACATTCTTTTGAATGCTTTTCAGAAAAAAATTACACACGTAAACGTAACAAGAATGATGGCTCCGCCTGGTATAAGGTTTTACAATTTAAATCATTACACGGAGTTCTGAAAGTTTAAACTTCAAGATTTGTAAACTTTTTCCACTACATTCGAGCTAATTAACTAGAACTATGTTGTGGTTTTTCTTTAGAAATTATATTTTGGCTACTTGTATATGTGGGTGTTTTTTGGCACTTATATATATGATATGGTGATACCTAATTTGAGCTGTTTTTGTTGTGGTTCGTCATATTTATAAATGTTTGTATTTGATCATTTTCAACAAATTCGTACAATATTATTTATGATAGAGAATAATCTCGTAAATAGTAGATTATTTATTTCAAAAATACATGTCTTTACAATATTGTAAATTTACATTTTTTAATTTGTTCAACACATTTATATATCTACTTTATCTTTGGCGATGTTTGAACTCTCAAGATCATTTTTCAATATTTATGTAAAGGAATGAGTGAGATATTGTTATATCATGACATCTTTGTAAAGATGAGTGAGGAATATATCATTATAATAAGATATGTCCGCTTAAATTTTTACACCGTTAATCCTCTTACATCATCTCAAACCACCTAAAAATCATTAATATATATTATAAATAAAAAATTTAGAATTATGTAAAAAAACACCATCTCCAATAATACATTCCCCTTATTTATAAATATAGTCAATCTCTTGATGTTGACTATATTTGTTCAACCACTACGGACCTTTAAAAAATCTGTAAATTTTTTTAATCATTTATTACCATATTGAAGTAATTGATTCTATTTATAACAATATAAAATTTTAATAATATACTATTTTTAAAATATAAATAACCTATATAACCAATACCATAAAAGTACCATTGAACAAATTTTACATATTGTCCTCCAATACAATTTAGTCAATCAATTATAGCCAACACCGTTATATATCCTCTTACTTTCATTTTTTTTTTTCTTTTTACTCGGTATGTTTCGTTCCTTCTTATAATTGTAATTTTTTTTGACAGAAAAAGCTGTATAACAGCGAAACTATATAAACACATGACATCACAATAAAGAGACGGGAGATACAAGAGGACCATTGATTATCCTATGATTGTAATTAATCTTTAGGTAAAACTATTAAACGAAAAATATCTTCAATTTAATCTGATATTTTATTACCCACCCAAGTGATAGTACTTCACGGCATAATGAAATATTAAAATTGGAAGATTAAGAGTAGCTAATCTTAAAAGGTGATTAACACATAACAAAAGGTTAAAAACAGTGCACTAAACCACACTAGCAGACGTTAAAAGCCTTTCTTTTACCTAATTCATGCATCATTGTCACAAGCCGGTGTTGTTTCTTTAAGGGGAGCTATATCCCCTACTCTAATCCTGCTTAATTAACTAATCATTGTCAATGCTAATACCTTAACACTTTAATCTTTGAAATAATTTAGTCGATTAGCGCCAATCCATACATATGGATCAGGATCATGAGATCATCATCATCCAATGTGAAGCTCATTGACTATATAAAAAGGCCGTCTATATGTGTAGGTTGCTAGCTAGCTAGCTAGGTAAGGTTTAATTTTTAATTAAGAGATAAGCTCTACCCTATAGTTTTGTTTTATACGGGGGATGCATGCATGTGTATAGCAATATCTTCTTGATTCATCTATCTTATACTTATCCCAATCGATCCATATTTTCTTCATTTATACTTTTGAGGTAAAATAATTACTTACTTTTTTTTCCCTAAACTATGATTATTAATAATTACTTTACTTAGAACATCTCCGATACTAAAATGTAAAATATTTGGCTATAACAATCATCATTTTGTAAAATTTTAGGTAAAATGTTTAATATATACTCCAATAGTATTTTCTAAATTTTGATTATGTAAAATTATAATTAAGGATTTTCTTGGTTGTACAAATATAGTCAATTAAAAATGGTTGTCTATAATTTTTGCTAAGAGAATAAAAGGTTGAAATGCAATTTTTTATACATATTATCTAAAAGTGCCATGTACTTGACACATAAATGCCCCCTAGATTTTTTTCCTAAAAGTTTTGTTGCATTGAAGATACTTTTAGAAACGATTGAATTACTATTTAGTAACTAATAATATTTAGAGCGCCATGCCACTTTGAGCCATTATTGACAATTTATTAATTCATAATTTTAACATAAAGTAGAAGGAAAATGTTAGAGGATCCAAATATTAAAATATTTTTTTTTCAAATATTTTATAAATGATAATTTTTTTCACAATAATATGATCCTATCATGCATGCATTCATATGCATTTACAAATTAAATTTAGATAGCTATGTTGTCACGTCATTTTATAATTATTTTGATACAATTTTTTGATTACCTAACTTTCCTCATAATAAAAACTATAAATTCAATATAATAGACCGATAGAATAACCTACCACTTACATACACATCAATTTATCGTATTAAACATGTTTGCAAAATTTTTTAACGGATATATGATTCTATAATCTATTATCGGGATCCTTGTATTTATTACAAAGTGATGATTTAGACATAGAAAGTATTATTAATGATTGACATAACATATAAACTATTGCAATATGCATGTAGTAAATGAGTTAATAATTAAGATGCATAATATATTTTTTTTTGTTTAAAATGGCTCAAGGGGTAGTGAAATGGCTTATGAAACTTAGAAAGGTCGAACTAAACATGTGTTTGTCGTCGTGGAGTAGCTTTTTATGCCCGGCTGCCCCTAACTTTATCAAGTTAAAACTAATTAATTGGGTCAACTAGTCATATATGGGTTGTAGAGTTGAAATTAATTACTAATGGCTATAATTAAATAATTTAATATATGTTCTTTAAGCCAATGAAATCATTATGAATATATCTTATTAAATTTAATCTGATTCTCTAAATGTTTATATTTGGCAAAATAGCGATCTTCTTGAAAAAATATTTATATAAAAAAGAAATGCCAGAGTCCAAAACGTTTTTAAAATTATTCTCAAATATTGATATGTAAGTTGCATATTTGATCATCTTTCTTGATAATGAGACTTGTTTGTGTACCACAAATTAAAATGTGACAAATATCATGATAATTCATGAATAATTTTGAAAACTATTCTGGGTATTTAGAACTGCTCCATATAAAATTATATGCATAATAATTATATATATATCACAAGTGATTACTCACTTTGTATCTTTTTAATTGTCACATTTGACTTTTGTGTAGTCAAATTGACCAAAATTTGATAAAAGTTTATTAATATTTTATAATTACATAAAATTAAAAATTATATTATTGAAAAATACATTTAATTTATTTTAATATATGATTTTTAATTTAAAAATATAATATAAGAGTAATTTAATTTTTCGTCAAAAAATGATCAATTTGATCGATAAAAAAAGTGACAATTAAAAAAGGACGATGAATATATTTTAAATAGATAACTATATTATTGGAAATGTTGATTTGCAGCAGTCCGTTAGGCTACCTACAAGTAGTGTGCAAAAGCCACCGGGAATATTAGCTAAGCACCAAATAACATGGAACATATAGAGAGATCGGAGGTCATGAAGAACTAGTTCCTCGCCCAATAACCAAAAAAGCGTGCATAAATCATTCTGACAATTCATATCTTGTACAATAAAATACAGTATGTAAAAGATTTACCTCATGTTCCATTGATCTGTTCTACCAATCTACATTTTCTTAGTACTTCCTATGACTCTGGATGCTAACAAAGGGTTTTAGGCGAATCCAAAAGACATGTGATGCGCTTAACCTTCCAATTAAAAGAGTAATTTATTATTTAGCAAAAATAAAATAAAAGAAAAGAGTAATTTATTCAAATATTCGATTAAATACGTCCTTCGACGTATAGAGTCATACATAAAATAAAATGTAGATACTAAACCTCAAACACTGACATGTACTCAAATACATACCAAAGCTTAATCACAAATCGGAGGGAATTTATATACAAATCAAAAGATAATCTCGTTACACTTTAATTTATTAACACTATCGATTTCATAGTTGTACTCTATTTTTAGGAATTCATTTTTCCGTTGTTCAGATTAAATAAAGGTGATGAAAATTTTAGGATTTTCGATCAACCTACAAGGATGGTTTAACGGGGTTAAAATCAATGTAGGGCCAAGTGGTTGGTTATAACAGCGGTGAGATACTGATCTAACTTTTTTCGAGACTAGTCAGAGAAAATGAATGGACAGATCTAAGTAAGAGATTTTTTATAGTGGTATGTTATCTTAATTTTTTTCGGAATTAATCAAAGGGCAAGTAAGCTGATTGGGTCTAAACGGTAAGATGTTGTCCTAATCTTCTCAAAGATCAATCGAGATGCCCGTAAACTGGTTGGACACTTGATTATAAAATATAATATTTTCATGAATCGTTGATGTGGGTCTACTTTAACTTAAACGTTTTTTTACAGTCATTTGTGCTCGGTATCATCAAGCATGTAAACATGTTTTCTCGTTTTTTTCCCTTTATTTCTTGTAAATATGTAAGATTTTATTATTGATTGAGTTAAATTTTTTTGGCGAATACAGTGCACCCAATTATAAAGGAGTGTAGCATTTCATATTACAAATTTAATTAAGTTGTGATGAAATTGAATTCGACTAAGCTGTTACACAGATACATATAACATAGTTATTCATTCGAAATTTTTTAAAAAAAATATATATTTGTAATATATTATTTTAGGGTTAAATGGCATTTTGGTCACTCAACTGACCGCAAACTTGCAGTTGGGTCATCCAACTCAAAAAGTTTTCAGTCACATCATTTTATTCTTAAAACTTTTCATCCAGGTCACTCGCCGTTACATTCCGTTAAAAACTTGACGGAATGCTGACTAAGCTTGGTGACTTGGCTTAAATAAATTCACCGTGGCATGTACAGTCAGCTGATGCGGCATTTTGGTCACTCAACTGACTTGAAACTTACAATTTGGTCATCAAACTGAAAAAACTTTCAATTGTATCACTGACCATTATGTCCATTAAAAATTGAAAAGAAAATCGAACGAACCAGTCTTATACAACAACATTAAGGCCCCTCCCATCATACCCTTTTACAACAAATAAACAGATTATCATTAATGATTTTACTCTTAAAAACTGGGGGTGCACATGGGTCGGGTTGGCCACGTTAAATGTATTTTAGCAACCCGACCCATAGTTTGAAATTTTATAACCTAACCCTACCATTTGTTCGTTGGTTTTGATCGATTTAAATTGAGCTAAACAGATTATTAAAAGTCATTAAAACTAAATAAGTGTTAAAAAATATATTTATGATAAGAGAATATTGTGCAAACATACGAGTCCAAAAATAAAACCACTTTACAAGTCATTATAGAACAATTTTGGGATTTTGAAATAAAATCCCAATAAAAATTTTGAGAAATTTTTTCAAAATTTTGAATTTTTTTGAGATATTTTGATATTTATAACGACTTTGATACGAGAATTGAACACTATATTGATACATTTATTTATTACATTTATATATTCCAAAATTTTGTAAGAAAGAAGACAGTGGTTGTAGGGGTGCTCTTCGTTCAGTTTTTTCCCCAGTTTTTAATGGGTGTAATGGTCAGTGACTTGAATGATATTTTTTTTTAGTTTAATGACCAAATTGCAAGTTTTGAGCTAGTCGAGTGACCAAAACGTCGCTTCATCCGACTGTAATGCCATGATAGATTTATTTAAGCCAAGTCACCAAGCTTAGTCAGCATTCTGTTAAGTTTTTAACGGAATGTAACGGCGAGTGACCTAGATGAAAAATTTTAAGAGTAAAATAATATGATTGAAAGTTTTTTGAGTTGGATGACCCAATTGCAAGTTTGCGGTCAGTTGAGTGATCCAAACGCCATTTAACCCTATTATTTTATGATGAGATGATACAAAAACCTATTATATAACATAATGAATTAACCTTGTGCATGCTATTGTATACAAGTTGTTAGTTATAATATAATAAGCAGACGTGAGTGCATGGATCACCCAGTTTCAAGGCAATGGTCGAGCCTCTTGCCAGCTTTAAATTCGTTCGCTGCATAGTTAAGCGAATAAATGTCCTTGATTAGTTCCATATGCACGAACCTATACTGTAGTTAGTTGATTCTTTTAAGGAATCTCGTACGGAAGAGCTGTTAGACAATAAGAGTATCTAGTTTAAATAGCAAGTTTCATTTCCAAATTTTGTAAATGTAAGCTGAGCTGGCTTATCCGTGTGTGTGTGTTGTCGTTTCATCAATAGCTAAAGACTCCAAATGAATATACTACAAGTACTAGTATAGATTATGATTAAGTGTATTCATCAAATATGTTAGATTCAATCAGTAGTTGTTGAAATAATTACATATATAACATTTGATTTATATTCTACCAATCTCTTCATTTGTATTGATAATCTACTGTTTAGCTCAACATCAAAATAATACTCCCCCGTTTTAAAATAGCTGTTTGATTATGAATAATGCAAACAAAGCTGAGTAATTGAGGCATTAACATTAAAATTAGTAACAGAAATTGGATCTGAAAATTGAACACCAATTAATCAACCCGATATTTAAATTTTAAAACCTGAATATGGATATCTACAACTTTTGAGAAGTACTTAAATTGGAATCACCCGAATATTGAGCAGTGCTACGTTCCTAAAAAATATTTTTATAAATTTTACTAAATGATGTGGTTGATACATAATGGGTTTTGATTTGTTCCTATATTTATGCATTAGGTCTCATAATATATTTTAAAATATTTTTATCTACTATGTGATACATTGAGATTTTTTTGAAAAAAATATTTGAAATACCTGATATTTCTCTTGATTTTTATTTCATATTACAAATTTTACTACAATTGTTATACTTTACTTTCTAGATCCGGGTTGATGGTTTATATGCGTATCATACTATCATCCTTCCCGTTCCCGATACGTCCTCCTTTCGTTTTAGGCATATGATTTATGTGTAATTTTTTGCACACAACTCAAAATTTATATTTTAACTTTATAGTTAAAATTGATTATTATTTTAAATTTATTTATAAATAATTAAAATCTAAGTTTAAGGTTTCAGACCAAAAACAAGATCTACAATAATTTCGCCGAAAAATAAATAGTGCACAGTGTTTTGGTGTTTATTAGTGGTTAAAATTAAGTAGGGTTAATGATGCATAGCTGTCAACTTCCAAGTCCTTTCAATATGGTTAACTATCCTTAGATCAAGCCAAGAACATAAGTATAAACAATCTAATAGGCTATCATATGAAATTAGTAAAATTTTGAGTTACTTTCATTTTGTATCCCGATGCTTTCGGATAAATATAAATTGGGTACATAACTTTGAATATATATAATCTGCACTCTTCTGTTATGATACCCCTTTCAGAAACACCCTTTATGACACATTCCCGTTATTTTTTACGGTGAATTAATGGTCAAATGTTTGATATACCCCAAATACAACTAATTATATCAAAATAACAAAACGCAACCACTTTTGAAACAAAACAGAACAAAATCCTCTGTTAAAGTGGGCGATAACCTGGTGAAAAGATGTCGAAACCACATCTCAAGATACAACAAGCATAACCCGTAATCATTATCAACGTACTGATCCACAACATACACAAAAGGTCAAGGAGTGTCTTTGAACAAGCGTTCACTTAGTGTTTGAAACGAGGTCTCGTACATCTGATAAATCTACTTCTTACAGATTTGTCGGTAGAGATGAACAACGAATGATTTGATCGAGTCGGGTACGAAATTCGGGTTGTAACTGGCTAATTCGAGCTGTTGAGTTTCTTCGAACTCGGAATTGGACGCCATTATTTTGGGGGTGAAGTGAAATTAGGGTTTGGCGATAAGGAGAGTGTGATGTTTGTGTGTTTTCTTAAAGCCCTAACTGAGGAGAATTAACTGGGGAGAATGTATGTTGTTTGAGATAAAATTATTGAGCATGGGCCTATTTTGATGCTTGATTGTTTAGGCCCATCATGATGTACCCAGTTTAATACATACAAAGGGTGCTTTAAAGAAAATAACCAACAAATCTGTTTCAAAAATTAGAGGAGAATAATTACATTTTGTACATAAAATGGCTTACATGTTCATATAGAACCAGAAATGACCATTATATTGTCTAATTACATTATTACCCTCGGCTGACTGTTACTTCACGGTCAAATATAAAGGGAATATGGCTAAAGGGTGTATTCTGTTAGAGATCTCATAGTTGAGGGGTGTTGATTGTTTATTGTAAAAGTTATGTGTCAATTCTGCATTTACCAGAAAGCGTTGGGATGTATAATAAAAATAACTCTAAAATTTTATATATATTTAAACCCGAAACTTGGTTTAATTATTGGCAAATTCATTATTAAACAAATTTATTTATTTAATTATATTTCATTGATTTATTCCAGCTCAATTCTTAATTCTATAACTACATGCTTAAATAATATTTATTGTCTACATCTACGTATTCACTCAAGATTCAAATCTCAACCACATGATTAAATAATATTTATCTGTTGTAAAATTTTATTCTAATTTCATGCATAATTCTTTACAACTACGAATTCAAATAATAATATTAATTTATATAAGTGGGAAATTTAATGAATTTTAAGTATTTTTATTAATTTTTAATCTCGATCATTGTTTTGCTCTTATCTGCTAGAATTATATTTTTTTTGATAAATACTAGTATTATATTATGCTTTAAAAACTCTAGTACATTGTCCACATAAAATAGTCGTGCAAGTTGACAAGATTTGTATAATCTTTTATGGGAAGACATGATCAGTGGGGCATACGTTATACTAGTACTATATACTTGCATGTAAATCAAATTCAGGGAGGGTTTGAATTTACTGGCATGATTTTGTGGGCTGCGAGGATAAACTAGAAACCAGATGCATAAAATTGGGAGATCATAATCTCAGGAGAATACTCAGTCGTTCATTTTACTATTTTGCAATCTCTTTTTTTTGACTCAGACTCACGTTGCATCTAATCATCTCCTCAAGTTGTTATAAATATATATTGCTTCAGTCCCATCTTGTACGTAACTGTTTTAATTTCTCAGTATCTAACTGGATTATTTTTGTCCAAGTTAGATTAGGTGTAATAATTATACAAACACTATCAGCTATTGCATGTAGAAATAAACATTATGAGCTATTGATTACTGTCATGCACTTGAGACAGTGAAACCTCAACCAATAATTTAAATCATCAGAAGCCATTAACGATATGCATATTCAGTGAAAGTTACTGAAAAAAGTGCATTTACCTCCTGGTGTTCTCATTCTTACAAGATTCTTGATCTATAAAAGCTATTCCAATGCTAGAACTTAAATAACCTACAATTTGGTACACCTTTTTAAAGTGCTAGAATAAAACACCAACTCCTATGCTAATAATAATTACATTTTATAATCAAATAATTCTGAATTTAACATTTTTTTGTGTCTTTCTGCATCTCATTTTATTAATAATTATTTGATGACATGATTAAAGAGTAATTCTAGTTATCCCAAATTTTTTTTCCCAAAATAGTTATATAAAGACGTGGCTGACATGTGACAAAATTTAATTTATGACCGGTCTTATATCATTATTAGAAAAGTTACAATTAAAATATTATTTGGAAGAATTTTTGTAACAATTTTTGAGATTTCTAACATTTTCCTACGACTAATATCCATTTTTGATTTGAAGTTCAGAATCAAGTATGCATTTATGCATGTTTGCATCCAAAATATTAATCCTTTGGAATTGAGTTGTTTAATATTTAATTTAAAATTATAAACTTTAGAGTTGGGTTGTTTAAGATTCGATTTAAAATTATATAAAAAAAAAAGATGAAGCCAATTTTAGCATCATATTGGATTTGCATCTATCCAGATATTTGAAGTGAGATTTTGGACGTTTAGGTTTGAAGTTTTAGAACAATAATTACGAAAGACCAAATAAACAATTTGAAACTTACAAGAACCAAGATGATGTAAAACATAAAATGATATAATACACCAAATTGTTATAGAGTGAGTATCATGTATTCATGTTGAAGCTGGATTCATCATTCATAGAATCGGATCCCTGATTATGTTATATTTTTCTAAATGTACTAGTATATACTATATAAAAGGCACAAGTACATAAACAGATGCAACTGTTGTGTAGGAGGCCAAGTACATAATACAAGGCACATAGAATTTAGGAATGGTTTGGAATTAAATTAGTTACAAAGTTGACTCCAGGATTCTTCATTAATACAATACCAGTCATACTCTGAATTTTCTAATGCCAGTGGCTCTTCCTTCCAACAAATAATTCTAGTTATTGTTCTAGTACAATTGTGACTTTTGGGGATCTGTTTTTATCACCATATGCTGATGTGTGTTATCCCATAGTATTGGTCTCATAGACTTTGAATTTTTAAAAGTCTAATCATAAATTAAGCCACATATTAAAGTCTAATCATAAAAAGATTCACATTCAAATTAACACTCTGTATTCTAGTTTCTACACATATTTTACCTTTTTTTTTATATAATCCTATCATTCCATCTAAAATGTCAATGATCTACAGTTTCCTGATAACAAGACAATCAGCATGCCCCCACATTGTGACTTCACTCATTTCAGCCTTATGTTAACTCTTTTTTTTTTCAATTTCTTTTGTTTAATATAACTTAATTGAGATGAATAATTTGTATTTTATATATTTGATGTTAAATTTTTAGTTATTAGTACTATGTTTAAAACAAAGTTAAAATAGAAAGAAACAGAGAGTTGTATCAATGTATCTGCTGAGGAAATCTGTTCAATTAATTACTACTTCCTCTGTCCTTGCATATTACACCAATATAACTGGTCCCCTTCACTACATACTCTATCCTGTTATATTCAGGAGTGATTTAATCTCCAAACTCCTCTCTCTTCCCTCCAAGAAAAATAAATAAATTAAACTGCTAAATATACTTAATTATACACTAACTAAAATTATCTAATTAACATAAAGAATCATCTTTATTTTCAGCTTTGAGTGGCTTCTCCTCCTCCTCCTCCTCCTCTTCCACAATTTGATCAACAACCACTGCAGCTCCTGCAGTTAGCTCTTTAGCTCTTTCTGCCTGCACTTCCCAGTTGGTTCGAGCAATTACGATCAACATTGTCACCGCGCATGAAGCCTGTGCAGCTAATAGTCCCAACCATAGTCCTTGAAAATCGAGTTTTAAGTAGAATCCTAAGCCCACAGCTACCGGCATTCCCACCAAGTAAAAACAACCTAAGTTTATGTTTGCTCCGATTTTAGGCCTAGCTGTTCCTCTCAGCACTCCACAACCAGTTGTTTGTGGGCAGTTTCCTAGCTCACACAGACCAATTATAGGTAAAACAAGTGAAGTCAATGCAATGATATCTTTATCTTGGGTGAACATTGTAGCCCAAACATTCCTCACACTCACTGCAAAGAAAAGTGCTGAAAATCCCAGCACAAAGCTGCAAGAAAGGCCTACAATGGCAGCAAGCTTGGCTTTTGCAGGTCGGTTAGCGCCTAATTCGTTACCAACTCTAGTTGATACACTAAAGCTGAGAGAAGATGGAAATATGTAGATAAGTGAAGTGGTTTGAATTAGAATTCCTACTGATGCCACCGTTGCTCTTGGATTGACTAATAGCCCGCAAAGCAAGATCATGATTTCGTACCACCACCATTCAAGACACACCGAAATGCAGCTTGGAATGGCCAAGTTCAATAAAGATTTCCATCCTTTAAGGCATTCTCTGGATAATCCATCCCAAGTTTTCTTGTAAATACCAGATATAAGTATGTAGATTATCAATGAAGCTACAAGATTAAAGTTTGTCCAAACTCCACTTAGCGCGACGCCTTTGGTTCCTAGACCAAGTTTAATAACAAGTAAATAGTTCACAGGAATGTGGAGAATTATTGACAGGGTGGCACAAAATGTCAAAGGCAGAGTTATGGACTGTGTTCTGAGGTAGATTCTTAAGGGATGCAATAAAGATTGAGCTAAGAGGTCCGGAAGAGAATACAAAAGATATGATTGAGCTTCCATAGCTATAGCTTCGTCTTGACCGCAAAACAAGAGAATTTTCCTCATGTTAAGCCACAAAATAGCCACCGGAAAAGAGGTAACAAGTAACAAAAGAATTGTTCGTTGCAACGAAAGGCCAAGAAGCGTGTACTTTTTAGCACCAAAAGCTTGGCCACAAATAGGTTCCATTCCCATAGCAAGACCAGAGAGAATTGAGTAACCAGTAATGTTGGCAAAACCAACAGCAAGGGAGCCACCAGCAAGCGCTAGCTGGCCTAAATGGCCTAAAAAAAGCATGGAGATCATGGAACGAGAGTACAAAAGAAGGCCGGTGAGAATCATGGGAAGCGCTATGTTTGCAATAGAAAAGGATTCTTTGATAGCTAAAGAAAGATGTGTTTGGTGAGGTTGATGTTGTAGTTGTTGTTGCTTAATATTAGTTGTTGGGGTGTTGGGGATCAAATGAGTGAACATGTCGGGTTCGGGGTTGTTACAGTCTGGTATGATAAGATAAGAAGATTGATCGATCTTACATTGGCAACAACACCGAGGGGAAGAAGGTAGTTGACACATTTTTGTCTCTGTTGTTGTTGTTGTTGTGTATGAAAGACAGAGAGACTAAGAAGAAGAGAAGGTAGTTGTTGATTTTAGAGGGGGTTTATGAGGAACCACAAGTGAGGTATTTAAAGGGAGTTTTACTATGTTAGACGGCCTTTTTGCGGGTATTTAAGATCAAGTATAAAGTACAAATCTGGCCAACCTTTTGGCTTAATTTTCATGTCCTCTACTGACCGGCCTCTTAAAGGTGTGCATCACTTTGATTCCTGCTTCATATCGCTCACTACTGTTTAATTAGGTCAATCTTATCAAAATCAATAATAAAGTAGATCGGATGCATTTTAATATTTTAAATCATATTATATTTAATTTCTTTATTTAATTAATAATATATAAGTTAATAGAAAAACTGTTTATGATATTATATAATTTATAATTACTTAAATTTAATTGAAATTCTATTTTATGTACAATAGTTTATTTGCAATATATCGATAAAAAAGAATGCATACGGATTAATTGAATTTAAAAATTGGGATTGATCATGTGTCTTGCAGAGAATTAATTAATAAAATTGGTGATTTTTAGAATATAATATTAATAATATCATTAAGCACACTACATAAATAGTATTAGTTTGGTAGATTTTAAAATAACATAGCCTGTTGAATAGAGATATTTTAATGAGTGTCAAAGTTACTGTAAAAACGTTTACGGGTAGGGTCATAAGTAACCGACCCACGACAATTAGCACAGGACAAAACCATGTTTTGGACATAATAAGTAACCGGGATTTGTAGAAAGGTCCATTAATTAAAGGCCCATGGTGCTGCCTGTATATGCTAACGTATTGTTGCTTTCACCACAAAATTTTAATTCGTGGTTATTAACATATTAGCAACATATTAGGGGGGTCAAGATTATGGTTAGCCAGCTAAATGTTTGTTGTTTTTGTTGGAAGTGCCGCTTTTCACTATTTGCCGCTTTCACAATATATTATACTAGACTTATTTGGAGTATTTGCTAAATTTCACGTAATTACCTTTTAGTAGTAACTACTACAAGTTTATACAAATGGCGGAGGCATGATGTAACTATTGGAGATGCACTTACATACTATATACTTTTTTATAATTTACGGGGCATTGGCACCCACAGGGCTCATCTATGAGCCTCCGCCTCTAAGTTTATATATCGGTTAACATAATTTTTATGCAAGTAAGAGTATCTCCAACAGGTAAGAACCCTCTGCTAAACATTAATCATGTTTTCAACATGAAACAACTCTCTGTAAACTTAAGTCCCTTGGCAAGTACTAAACTCGGTTTGTTTTTACAACAATGTAGGGGACATTCTTAAGGTCTATGTACAAAAAAAATGTCAGCTTATGAAGGGGAATCTTATCTATTTTAATCCCAGAAGATAACATAATTAAATTATTAACATCTATCTATCCATATTCATATTTCATAGTTATAGTGTACAAGTCAATGGGGGAATAGTACAACACTAGTGCCAAGTGGACGGCATTTCCATTTTCACAACTAGCAGTGCGCTGGTGTTTTTTGTCAAGAGTTTCCTGCTCTTTTTCATAAGCACACCGGATTAAGGGTCCCAGATTCGGCTTACAGACAACCAAAAATCACTACATTTTTAATTTTATTCATACCGTATTATTCTTGTTTTTCTGATCCTTGTTGCGTAATTAACAATAGTATATGATCCACACGAGTTTTGAATTCAACATTTTGTTGCAGTCCTAAGCAGCAACACCAAAGGCATAGATCATGTTGTTGTTTTATTACAGTTTAGCAATGTCTAGGATATTTTATTCTACCATTTGAACCTATTCATGCCCTACATTATATTAAAGGAATATAGATTCTTAACCACAGACATCTTATCCTCTTTCACCCCCCCACATTGCCTGCAATCTAAACGTATGCCTCATGCCATCTTAATGAGCTTCTCTAGGATTCCAAACTCATTTCCATGTACGCCTCACGCCATCCTACCGTGCTTCATTATTTGAACCACTCCTCTAAAATCTTATGGTGTTATCAGTACTTATTGTGATTTTATTACATACATCAAACTTAAAAAGTTCTAAAAGTAAATATAGGATTTATAGCATGTTACATGAGTTTAAATTATATGTTATGGATGCGCATACTAATTACCAACTAGGATTAATATGCATTTGTGTTTGTTTGAACTTTGAACGAATCAAACGTTGATGTAACACCACAAGTGTATAGCAAGTGCAATTCAAGCAAACCAATGGTGCGGGAGTCATCGGATTTTGTACGTACGTACACAGTTTTTCTAGACCAAATGCTACTCTAATCTGGATGAAAAGACTAGATCAACTATGAGCCTGTGACTTCTAATCTGGTTGTAATCATAAATATCTAATCACATTTTCACTCACATGCTTATACCTCAATAAGAAAAGAGGAATGTTTAGCAAGATCCTAAATCCACCCAATAGTCATGGTCGTCAATGAATGCGTTGATCATGCCAAAGGACCATAAATTAATCAAAGTCGGAGTAAGTTTGAATTAAGCATATCAAAAGTGGACATGGTATTAGTAATCCATGAAAATAACACATTTGACATTGTCTACTTCCAGAAAGCCATTTCGAGTTTGAACAGTTTACCGTAATTCTGACTAGATTTATCTCATCGACATGATCACTTACTTTCCCTAGCCTTGTTCCGCAGACTTGTACATTGTGGTACGACCTGTAATAAACGTTGTAACATAATTAAGTACAAGTATTCCATTTGTGGGTGGTTAGAGAACATATTTAGATGTGTACAAAAGGAACAGGTAACTAAAAGATTCCAAAACTTGGTGCATGCAATGTACCACCGCTTAACTATTTGCAATGGTCATGACTTACCACATTGGAATCAACTCTATCGAAGTATTAAAGAATATATAAAACAACTGTAACATCAAAAACAGGTAATGGGAGGACTAATGCTCCGCCGTAAGACCTGATTGATTGAAGAAATAAGCATGCGGCATTCCAGAAAAGAGGGCTCTGAGTGACACAAGTGCTAAATTTGGTGCTAAAGCATGTAATGTGCATGCATATTATTGAGTGGGTTGCTACGAGGGACCGAGTTCCATTTGTCACATATGGGGGTGCTTCCACGTACTTAAATTATAAAGCCTCAAAACAATGGTTAATCACTATAGACTACTCACTAAATGTCTAGACTAGCGACTTTATGTTATCTTTTCCGAGTTACTTTCTTTGACAAGGTAGCTAGGTATACTTTAATTTAGAACCGAAAGATTAAAGGCAAGAAGAGTTCACAAGAATCTAACTATTCACATACAACTTCAAATTTCACAAATGATGCTCTATCTGAATTTGACTACTGATATCAAGTTTAATGCGAGCCTGTATGAATCTGTTCAGTAAAGATTTAGGTTTAGCTTAACTTGTTTGCAAAACGACTTGTTCGATTGTGTTGAGCAAAATCAATGTTCGTTTAGTTAAAGACACTTCAAAATTCTTAGAAAGCGAACCAAACTTGTTTGTGTTCGAGCTTGAGCTCATTTAACCATTCATCACTAGATATACACTAAAGATATATATTCTTCAAGAAATGATGAACAAAATGTTACATGGCTTGACTCAGTTTCGACAAGACAAAAGTATGTGGAAAATTTTAAATACGCAAAAAAAGGCCGTGGATGATAAGTGTTTGTCAAAATAGTTGTCAATCTTGACAAATCATCATATATATTAGTAATTTATTTTCACTCAATTTTATATTAACTTGACAATATTTTATTCCAATAGTTAGTAATCTCTAACAGTTTCCTATGTGTTCCCTAAATTAAATTGTAAATGTCACGTAAACTAAAAGAAACAATATTGATATATACATTTTGCACTTGTACATGTTTTTAACCATTTGGGGAAGTTGTCGAGTTTTGACGACCTTGGTGGACAACTTCTTGACAACCATAAAACTCCAATAGGTTGACAACCAAGATTGTCACTCCACGTAAGATTTGACTAATTTCGTGACAACCTCTATTAGAGAAGCTCTAAAGGCTTTGGGGGTTTGAAGGTACTGTACTCCACATAGGAGGTACGGGGTTTTTCTAGGTTGTAATTTGTAAGGAATGTGGGAGGTTTTGGTGTGGTGTTGTGCATTAATAGAAAGTACCAGGACCAGAAAATTCAGGACCTGAATGATCGAAACGTGTGATGGAATCTTTGATCTAATAGCTGAGTGTGGCAGCAAAGGTAGCATATATGGACCCTCCCTCCTTTCCTATAACTCGTGACTGCTTGCAGACTCTACCCAAAATAAAAACAGATGAAAATCTGCAGAAAAATCAGAGCAATAACCTTTTTTTACTGGTTGCCGGTATTAGAAATACCGGTTTCAAACTCAAATTCAAATGCAAAATTAGCAGAAAATCGTGACCTAATAGGTTATAACTTATAATAATCAATGACCAGAATCGAGCTTTAAAC
Source organism: Apium graveolens (assembly GCF_009905375.1). Lineage (NCBI taxonomy): Eukaryota > Viridiplantae > Streptophyta > Magnoliopsida > Apiales > Apiaceae > Apium > Apium graveolens. The sequence continues at coordinate 232,868,737 of NC_133648.1, read as the reverse complement.
GGTAACCCCCCCAACTTAAATTTATATTGGATTCTAAGCTCTAGACCTTTTCAAGTGTTTAAATGTGCTGATGATGGCACAGGAAGTTCTGCTTAGAAATTCAGAGTATAGCAGAATAAATAAAAGAAGACAATTTAGATGTTCTGCTGCTTTATAGCCACAGGCAAATTATATGAACGTGTTTTAACTTTATTTCTTTTTGTAATCTGGAGCGGGGTCCCTGTTATCAAACTCGTTTTCCCTCCATAAAACATGAAAGAAAAGAAAATGCCATGCTAAAAAAAATGACAATCAGGGCAAATAATGCTTTAACCATTCTCATTTCCGTAATTAGAAATAGCATCAATTTAGCAAAAATTTAGAAGAGCAAAGCTATATATCCAAAAAAATTCCCAAAAACGTTCCCAAAATAACACGTGTCAACTTTTAATTTATGAGATCCAAATTAATACACGAGGGGTCCATTTCATTTATGATTGAACATCCAATAGCACGTTGACAACTCATCATTCGAGAACGGTTTTGGGAACCAATATTGAGACTTTAGCATTTCTCAAATAGCATCATATATGATGAGTTGTAGTGGCCATTTTTCATTTTTATAATGATCCTACTATTTGTAATAAACACTTTACTTGATTGAAGTCAGAACATGAGGATTTTTAACAGCTATAAATCAACTTAACATTCCGTGGATATACCAAAGAAAAGATTAGCTTTCCAGCGCTATTTATTATAAAACTTTTAAGATCGCCGGACCCTAAATAAGATGATAATATTGCTTGACAATGTAACACTAGACAATGAACAATTTGCTACCGAGTTTGTAGATCTAGAGTACCTTACAACCGAGATGCATCAATCATAAAATTCTATGTACCCTGCGAGCAAGTAAAGATGTTGCTGTCAGTACCTACCAGACTGAGACAGACTTGTGAAAGTTGATTCATGAAGAAATTGCAGCCAACAATTCAAAAATTTGCGAGAACAAACTGCGTTAAAGCTAAACGATGCAAGGGTCCGCTTGTTCGATATTAAAACCGAAACAATGAAATTCATTACATAGACTCAGAGACAAATAAGACACCAGAAAGTGCAGCAATGACCAACATATCTACAATCAGGACTACGTGCACATAATGATGTGGATTGGTTAGTAAAGCCCAATCACCAAAGACGGGGAGCCCAATATCATATAGACCTATCAGTATTCGAGTTATTTTGGCCGGAAGAGTTATTTTGGCCAGAACAAGCCCATAAATAAGTTAAAGACATAGTTAAACAGTTCAATTCAAAATAAATTCGTCAACAATGTGTCTGGACTCTGGAGGCCCGGAACTTTACTTAACTATCAGACTCTGCACACTGGCCTAATTCGGACTTGGTGTGCATTAAGAAATACGCGTAAAAAATATATCTTGAAGGTCTTGAAGTAAAGTTTAAAGCAATAACTGAGGGGAAGTGGAGAAAACTCATACTTGTTGCATCCAGAGCTTTTCTACCTTTTTCTGTGATTCAAACTAAATTCTTCCAATTCTTAATGCTTAAAATTTCTCCATATGTAACAATGCTGCTTCTTCAAATTATTTGTTCTTCTGCAGCATGGGTCACAATTAGTACTAAACAAAGTCTTCCAGGTCTCAAATTAACTAAGAATCATTCAGAACTCACTCACAGCTGAAAAACACTTCTTGATGCAATACAAAACACAAACATTAAAATATAAGATTAATGAAGAAAGAGCATATATTTATATTTGCATCAGGAAAGGGAGACCTTAATATGACAACATAATAACTGCATCCATTTCTACCAAAACCTAGTAAGCCAAACCCAGGCTGTAACTGCGTTTGTTGCCTCTTTTATCGTCCAGATAAAATTTTATGGTTCTCTCTTCATACAATTATACACAAACCATAATACAAATTTAAACTATATTTGTAAACTGTTGATTCTCAGAATTAAGAAACTTATAAATTGCTTGTACTGTACAAGGAGCTACTGAGAATTTTGAAAAAAATGATAGCCGAAGAAAAACATAACAAAAAGACAAAGCTCAGAGCTACCTATTTTTCCAAATTAAATTTCAGGATTAGCAGCGGACCCTACCGACTGCAACAGGGAGCAAGTATCATCATAGCTTTGCACCAGCCGGGAATCGAACCCGGGTCTGTACCGTGGCAGGGTACTATTCTACCACTAGACCACTGGTGCTTGGTGTTTGGTAGACATATTTCAAATATGACTACTTAAGATGTGTGATGCCTCTTTGACAGTTTTCTCATCTCACCTAGTTTGGGATCCATTTTGGGTATCAATTTGGTACCTCTAGCATTATTCAATTTGGATTTTGAATAATCCTTTAAAATCTGAAGGTATTCAACAAGGATTGGAAAAAGTCTTTTAAAATCTGAGTGTATTCAATTTAGATTTTAAAAAGTCAATCAAAATTTGGTGGTATTAAATTTGGATTTTAAAATATCCATCAAAATCTGATGGTATTCAAAAGTCCATGGATTTTCTTTTATTTAAAAAAGTTGTGGAATTTGATGGATTTGCTAGTACATTTTTAATATCTTGAAATCTCTTCAAAATACATGAGATTTTGATGGATTTCTAAAAAACTCCACAAAATCTGCAAGACTCTGCAAGATTTTGGATCAACTCCATCAAAATCCATCAAGAATTGAAATCAACGAAAATCTTTTAAAATCCATAGATTATTAACAATCCTTTAAAATCTGAAATGAATACACCCCCCTTAGATTAAACCAGCCCATGAAATATCAAATAGCTGATCAGTAAAACTAGCAAGCGCCAATGCTGTTCAGGGACGTTCATTGTGCAATATAAGAATTGATCTTACTGAGAAATCTATATCTTACCCCATAAAGCATTCCATCAACAAAATACACTGCTGCTTCTCAATTCCTGATTAAATCATGCCAGAGGTTCTGAAATAAATAAGTATCATAGAAAAGGGAGTCAATGATAGATACTTCAGATAGCTTAACAGAAAGAAAGATTGTCTCATTATCAAGGCAAGTTGAAGCGCATATACTAAATCATGACAAGGAACATAAATTCTGAAGTGTGATACCCAAGGTGAACTTAGAGATGAGTGTATACTTCATTTAATCAGCAGGGGCTGCTTTGAGGTCAGAACATGCTAAGAGGAACGTCGAGCAAAATACATAGGAATGAATGCGATGACAAGTAAATGGCGTGCAAAAGAAGTGTTTCTAAAGCCAGGAATGGATTGACATCTCTGATGTCATTGTGAACTAAAAAATTAGTTGATTATGTGGGTTTTACATTTCAGAGATTTGCACCCTCTCTTGAAATTATATTCACTCCCAAGTCCTACTGCAAATAAACCAGGACTGGTCGTATATGGATGTAATTGATATTTGTACTTATTCAGCTTACACATTTTCAGATTCTCTCGCAGATTTTTACTTCTGCAACTAAAATGATTTAGTAGCAATTTTACAGTAGCTTCAAGTGCGTTATTCCACAAATCTCATGTCGCTTGTATTGAAGTGGCCACCTAGCATAAGTAGATCTAGCAATTCGTTCTTGTCGTATACTTTCGTGTCGTGTATTTTCGTGTTTCGTGTACTTGAAGGTCAAACACAAAACCGGCATTTTTAGGGTTTGTGTACTTTCGTGTTCGTTTCGTGTCGTGTATTTCGTGTAAAACTGAATATTAATATTAATTAAAATAAATAAATGAATAAATAAAAATATAAGATGTTTAGTTAAAATTTTTACGAAATATATTAAAATATATATTAGATCACATTTATATCCGTAATATAAAATTAAGTAATTATTTTAAAAATAAATATGCATATATCTATTATAAACATACATATATTCATTATAAATATTAATATTTAATTATAATATTAATATGTGTCGTATACTTCGTGTTGTGTTGTGCACTTGAAGGGAAACACAAAACCGACACTAAATCTCGGTCGTGTACTTTCGTATTCGTGTATTTTCGTGTCTTGTACTAAAAAGACAAACAAAACACTAAATAGTCGTGTGGTGTCGTGTAAGTCGTGTCGTTTCCAAAATTGCCGGGTCTAACATAAGTCCTAAAGGCATATATTAAAGCAGCCATTAAATTCTTGGACTACCTTGCTCACCACATTAACATTTATTCTGCAGTGCTAACTGAAAATGACCTTATACCAACATATGAAGGACTCGCGAGAACCATGACTATTAGTGCACAGGAAATAGAACAGTGTAACATCGAAGATCTCTCACCCTCAAAATTGAAAATTCTGTGTAAGAGTGAAGACTGTAGGCCTAATCAACAAATCATAACTAGCAATTTAACACCTACAATTTAAGAAAGACCTCCAAATTAATCATCCGTGCATCACATACATTTTTATCCAACATTTACACAGCAAACAGGCTTCGATTCACCTGAAAAGCAATTTAGACCTATCCGTAAGAATCAAAGAAATCATTAGAAAAACCTAAGATCAGAGATCAAAAGCCTGCAAATCAATCTATTAATGCTTCGGAACAAATATTAAGAAAATATTAAGAATAAATAAAGGAAGCTTTTTATGATAATGGCACTCGCAAATTGTATGAACCTGTGTAAACTTCATCTTTTCTTATACTATGGAGAAGGTTCCCTCTATACCTAGGTTTCCCTGCAGAAAACATTAAAGTAAAGAAAAATGCCATTCTACAAAAAAGAAAATGAAGGTTAGTAAATATGGTTTCATGAATCATGATAGCACACTAGTAAAAAAACAATTTACTTGATTGTTAAATTTAGTACTTGGCTTTCCAGCCATATTTGGATATAAACCAACTTTTAACATTGCTGAAAGCCTGAAATCCTAAATAAGATGATAAGATTGCTTGACAACTAGAAGTAAATTGACTGGTAAAACTAATGAATGAACAACATGATTACCAAGTTTGCAGATCTGGAGTACCTTCTATGTACCCTGCAAGCATTTCAACAATGTACCCTGCAAACATGATTACAACCGAGATGCATCAGTCATAAACTTCTATGCACCCGGCAACGGCTGCAAGCAAGTAAAATGTTTTTTTTGCCAGGTAAGCAAGTAGAATGTTGCTGTCTATAACCACCAGATAAGACATATTTGTGTAAGTCATTTTATAAGAAATTGCATTTAATTAATTAAACATATGCAAAACTTAACATGAACTGTATCAAAGCTAAAACATTCAAGAATCTATTTATTCTATACTAAAACCGAAACGACGAAATTTATTATATAGACTGTAGACACTAGAAAGTGCAGTAATGACCCTGCTATCTGGAAAAGACACTATATGCATACTGATGATGTGGATTGATTAGTGAAGTCTAAACATAAATAAGTCAAAGTCATAGTAAAACTATTCAATTCTAAATGGATTGGTCTCTTGTGTGTCTGGAGGCGCTGAACTTTACTTTAATTGTTTTTTCCTGTGGCATGGGTCACAACTGGTAACACACAAAGTCTTTCAAGCTCAAAGTAGCTGAGGATCATTTAGAACTCACAGTTTGAACACCTTTCTTTATCGTCTAGATAGAAGTTTATGGTTCTCAATTTGAACAAAAATGTTGAAAAATAAGATTAATGAAAAAAGCGCATATACCTTTTTTATCGTCTAGATAGAAGTTTATGGTGCTCAATTTTTACAATTATACGTTCCATGAGAAATTCTCAAAATTATGAAACTTGAAAATTAGTAGTACAAGGAGCTTTTGAGGGGGGAAAGTGGAAGAACAACATAGAAACACATAGAATTGTGCAAAAATCAAAGCTCAGAACTACCCATTTTTCCGAATGATGTTTCAGGATTAGCAGCGGACCCTACCGACTGCAACTGGGAGCAAGTATCTTCATGGCTTTGCACCAGCCGGGAATCGAACCCGGGTCTGTACCGTGGCAGGGTACTATTCTACCACTAGACCACTGGTGCTTGGTGTTTAGCAGGCATATTTCAAATACATGACTACTCTAGATGTGTGATGCCTCTTTGACTTATCTAAGATATGTGATACACTATTATTATTGCTCATAAGTTATGAGATTCTTTAGAGTAAAAAAATTTTGCATTAAAAAAACAGAGGAATTACTTCTGAAAGGGGGTACCCTTCAAAGAAAACAGAGTCAAAGCCTACTGAACCTTGGCCAAAGCTGAACTTACATTATCATTAAGAGACATAACAAAAGAAAAAGAGTGTTTCTTACATTGTCTTTCATACCAACATCAAGATTTAAACCTGTTACGTGTGCTAACAAAAAATATCTGCTTCGTGTTTGCGGACTGCAGCTATTATTTTTAAAAAATGGTCGCATTCAGAACTCCCAAATAGGATGAAACCCTAATCGCATAGTATTTCACAGCATTTGAATAGACATCCAACTAATATTTTAACTAAACAAACAATTAGCCAAAGCAACAGTGATATTAACTGATTATCAATAATTGGTTTGTAGACAACATGTTTCTTGAACGATAAATTTGACTAGTCTACCAGATAGAAAACATTAACCAGTTAAATTAGCACACACATTGCGCGCTAAACTATATGATGTCAAGGAACAAAAGTGTAATACTTGTGGTAGATAGACAATGAGACGAGTGTTTTTTTAGTTTTTCCTGTCGGTGACGCTTTAAGAACGTCGAGCAACATACATTAGGAATGAACGACAAGGTTTCTAGTGAAAACAGGGAAGTGGGAAGCATGCGAAGAAAAGGAAATGGCGTGCATGCAGAAGAGGCAATGATGAATCCATGAATGGAATGACATTTCCTATGTAATCCATAAACTACAGAAATACAATTTTTATGGGGGATCTTACACTTGAGAAAACATACATTCTCAGATTCTCTCTTAAATCGATCTTCATCCCTACTGCAACTAAACCAGGAGTGGTCACATTTGGATGGTATTGATGTTTGTAAATCTAATTAGCTTTAGCATTGTACAGAAACTGTGATCTATATACTCTAGCTGAATGGCAATTTACGTTCAGGGACAAGGAATATGCTGCAATAATTTGGCAGACATAATTAGAGTATCTACATATGGAAAACAAGAGATTTAGATTCTCTTAAACATCTTAATTACCCAACCAAGAGATTATTTTAGTAGCAAATTCTCAAAGTAGCTTGGAGCATTTATCCCACAAGTCTCGTATTACTTATATAAAAAAGGCAGTTAACATTAAACCGCAGTTAACATTAAACCTTGAGGCAGATACTAACAGCAACCATAAAATTCTTAGACTAGACTCACTGATCACATATATCAACCTTTATTCTGCAGTCTTACTTAGTAAAAATGACCCCATACCAAATTAATTTCCAACATATGGAGAACTCGTGCAAGGGAAACTAAAATCCCTCCAACTCCAAGCATGCACGGTATGCCCGTGCAAGTTTTAAGTTTTATATACATTAACATCAAAGACCTTTTAACTTAACCATGGAGATCCTATAAAGACATAGGAACGTGCTGGCCTATATAGCTATTTAACAAATCATAACGTTAGAGCTATCTAACACTGACAAATTAAAGAAATTTTGAAAAACAGGTCAACCCTTCATAGTAATTCATACTATTTTATTTTTACCAACCTCGCAGAGAATTAAACATCCATGCATCAAATTCAGAGTTTCCACAGCAATCAGGTCTGATTAAGCTGAAAAAGCAATTTAAACCAATCCTTGAAATAATTTCAAAATTTTATAGAGAAACCGATTAAAGATGAGAGAAAATAGATATTAATAAAGAACCTGTACAACAATCTGTTCAGGGCTTGGAATGGACGAATCAATGAATCAACAACAGACTTCTGTATCAGGGTTTAGTTCTTCAAACGTTTTCTAACCTAATTTCCTAATAGATCGGAACAGGACTTAATCTGATTAATAGGTGATTAATTAATTTTAATTTATTTTGTCAGATAATTTCTTTTAATACTAAAATCAAACTGATTATATTAGTTATCTAGTATAATTATTCATATTTAAATGGATATGATATTTTATGTTTAATAAATTAATATATATATATATATTTCGATAAAAAATGAGATGTTAATTAGGTCGAAAAAACTAACAAGCTAATTACATTCAGAAATTTGTCCAAAATGCCCTATTAATCTAATTAACATTTCACATAATTTTAGTAAAAAACGGAAATTGAAATTAGTCGGTATAAAGTGATTAATATGATAATCAATAATTAGTTAAAATAATTAATCAGATATGTTATAAAATATATTATTTATTAATCTTTATATATAAAAAAGTTATATAATAATTAATTGGATTCCAAAAACGAATTGGTAGAACACCTAATCACCATTAAAATCACCATTAGAACCATTTTACATAGTTAAAATTTACAATGTAGTCCATTGAAATATACAATAGAAACATTTCTCATTTGCTCTTCGTCTTTCTTTTCTGTTTCTTCTTGGTTCATCGAACATCTATGTAGATATATGTTATGTCAAAAACTTTTAGACGTAATGAAGTCGGACGACAGACGAGTAGCTACATAGATGTCATGGATGCCAACAGATCAAGACATATTGAAATATGAAGATAAGAAGACGAAGTCATACGCTACATCGAAAATCAAGGAAGACAGTTGAATAATGCAGAAGAAGAAAGCAACCATATCTAGAGGCAGGAGAAAGGAGAGGGAGGTTAGAGAAAAAAGGGGATAATGTGCTCATTTGAATGGAGAGAAAGAAGGCAACGGGGGAGGAAGGGAACATAATATATATATATATATACACACACATTCAAGCAAACACCAGGGGCATGCACTCATCTGATATACACGAAAACGATACAAAATCACTGCACTTTGTTCACACACATTCACAAGCATAAACACTGTCATAAAGAGAAAGAAACTTAGCTCAAGACGATGATGATGTATCATTTTTAAATCATTGTAATCTTCTCCGTATCGTTAGTGAATTACTTATTAGGTTAGGTACTAAATCCCACCCGCAATTTTTTCACGTTCTCGGATTTTCCGCGTCACCAATTTCTTGTATTCTTTGCTTTAACATAGTCTTTTTACTTCTTTTACATAATCCAACGCACTTAGCATTTAACTTACAAAATTCGGTAAAAACAATTGGCGTCATCTTTGGAAAACTTGCTAAAGATTTGTTTGGAATGTTGCAATGACAGGGCGACAACGTGGAAGTCCGAACTACAGATCAGGGAGACGAAGCTGAGGGTAACAAAGAGATGGCAATGGCGATGAAAAAATTACAAGAAGAAATGGAAAAGATACATTCAGAAAATGAGACACTGAAGAAAGAATTGACCACGACCAAATCCAAAACTAAGACGGTTACAAAGAAGACAATTCTGAGTGTGATTAGACGTTTGGACATGGACGACGCGGAGGATTGGGGTCAATAGGAAGGACCAACGAAAGACACTGACAACTTTGTTAAGATAGAAGATACAGAAGACGTACCAGAAAACGACGATGACACAGAGAGATATCACGATGAACAATATTACGATGGCCGTGAAGAAAGAGAAGGAGACAATGACAGGAGAAAATCACGTCATAGGAGCACTAAGTCTCGAAATTCAATTGCAGAAGAGTTTAAAAAGGAGTTATAGGAAGTGAGAGACTTAATAGAAAGAATTCCTGAGGTACCAAAACCAATGGAGAAGGCAACCCCTACAAGCTACGTTGATTCGCCTTTTCATGATAACATAGCTCTGGTGGAGATTCCAAAGCGCTTCACGGTGCCGCAAATGAGACCATATGACGGTACTAGTGACCCGTTAGAACACATTGCTCAATATAAACACTGAACGTTCATAGTACCCATTACTCGTGATTTAAAGGAAGCATGTATGTGTAAAGGCTTTGGTTCAACATTGTCAGGACCAGCTTTACAATGGTTCGTGAACTCGCCACATAGGAGTGTCAAGACATTTGCAAACTTGGAGGATGCATTCAACATGTAATTTGCTAGTAGCAGAGTGTTCGAGAAGACTACAAGTGATTTGTATAAGATTCTACAACATCATAGAGAGCCACTGCGAGATTACTTAACAAGATTCAATAGAGAAAAGGTAACGATTACAAACTGTGATGTACCAACAACAATAGAGGCTTTTAGAAAGGGGGCTTGAAAGAGAGTCTCCTCTATATGAAAAACTGACAAAGTATTCGTGTAAAACGATGGACGATGTACAAGCTAAGGCCATGGCACAAGTGAGACTAGAGTAAGACAGGAGGGAAGACGATGAGAAGTATTATAGACCCTCAAGGAAGATCACGACGCCAAGGACTAGGGAATATAAGCCCTATTCAAGGCCTTCTCGAGATGAGGCCTATGTCAACACAACGTGTAACACCCCCAAATCCGGGGTCGGGGATCCGGGTTGTCACGAGTTCCATTTCCCTTAATAACACCCAATCTTAATAATTAATCAACTACTCTGTACTGTGACCCCACAATAAACACACACACACCACACGTTATAGTCTCAGAGATGAACATCCAAAAATAATCACAAGTCATTTTATTCCACAATTATCTGCCAATACACCTTTAAAGGTTTTCTGAATAAATTTACATTTCTTTGCCATTATTACAATTCATAATATACATAATCTGATACATCAAAAGTTGAAAGCCTAGCCTATTGGTAGTTCCTACCTCAACTACAGCGACATCAACGCCTATAGGAAACTGCGGAATGTTTCCTATCCGCTCGCGAATTGGGAGCTTGGTCCTGTTCATCTTGCCTATCTGATGTTGTGTGATGAAAGAAGAAAGCAAGGGTGAGCAGCAAGCCCACCAAAATAATATTTATAATAACTTACAATATATGAGCATTCTCATAGTACTCAAGAAAGTCTTGGTTAAGAAGAAATGAACCAAGTTGATATCTTAATGCGATGAAGTCGCAAAATATTCAGTATATATATATATATATACTTTTCAAAATATTGAAAGTCCTCTTCCATGCATAATACACACAGAGTTCCAGTGTATAACTGTATAAAAATACCGTTGCAAGGTGATCTCATATATCTAACATTGTCTCAATGTTTTTCTGAAAATCTTTGTCATGCATAAGATAATCATTTACTAGATATAAGTTTAAAAGATGAAGTTACAAGATACTCTAATATACTTATATCCTTTCCAAATACTACTTGAACTACCACCGTTCAAGTTATAATTAGTTCAAAAGTTTATCACATAGATGAGTCTACAAGATAATACTTGAATAGATTCAACCTTTAAAATATCATCAAAATAAAATGAAGTTATGAGATACTTCATTTGATGCAAACATCATTTTGAAAACTTGACCCTGCCAACACTCAACAATCGCCCAACCGTAGCCTTTCTATCGAAGTGCTCTGGGTAGTGTTGCAGAAATATCTAATTGGATGATGAACTCATTACGGGAGTTTGCCACGCCAGGAAGACCACTTACGATGATCAGTCGTAGTAGTGCAACCCCACCATTTTCTACATGTAGAGGAGAACCTGTCGGATTTACTTGTCAACCGAACACTGAACTCCTAAGGAATGGACCGCCTTAGCGGAACTTCCAGGCCATTTGGGCCAATATAATAAGGCTGGGCCGGCGCCACTCGACCATTTACGCCACTCCTAGTTCAGATGAAATCCATGACTCTGAAACGTAAAGCTCGTTCCCCCTTTCCGCAAGTAGAAACTTGTTGATACGGCTCCACCAAGAAGTCGTATCTAGTTGGAAAGGAAAACTCACCGATATTTCCCAGGCGATGCCTGTTAATGGATTAACTTGTTCCAAGAATTTTACTTCCCGAGTGTTGGATAAGTAATCAATTCATTTATCAAAACAGCAACCTTGTTGCGAATATAAAACACACCACAGAGCCGGATCCCTCAGGTTTTGAGCGAGTATTTAAATCCCCTTCGAAAGGAGGATCTTAAATATAAAAATGAGTTTTGGGATCCGCTCTAACTTTTAAAAATCATTTTGAAGGCTCGCGAAACATTTTTAAGAATGTTCGGAGTGATGTTGATTTAGTAAAATAAATCAGTCCCAATATATTAGAAAATATCTGAATATTATTATTTAAATAATATTCCCATAAAGAATAATCTTTATAAAAATAATTGAAGTAGAAGTTTTAAAACTCTTACTTGAATGAAAATTAAATAATCAAAGATATACTTATACAAAAGTACTATCTTTATTTGAATAATCGAAAATAAGTTTGATTATCGAAATATTATTCTTTAATAAAATAAAGAATATATCTCAGCAAATAATCGGAGTCATAGATCCTCAAATGAATATTCAAATAATATTCAATAAATAAATTAAGCTGAGTCATAAGCCCTCGAATGAATATTCGAAATAATATTCAATAATAAAATAAAGGAGTCATAAGTCCTCAGATGAATATTCGAAATAATATTCAATAATAAAATAAAGTTATCGAATAAACCTTATTCGATTAATAGTTTTGAAAACTATAACCATATATATATATATAAAATCTACTCGGGATCCTCGACTCCCGGTTTTAGAAAATGTTTTCACCTTTGGGTCCCTATACTAAGGGTATATGCAATTTACCGCTATTCTCTAGCATAGGTATTATCAACTGAACCAACAGATATATATGGCAAGAATACGAAACAGGCATGCATATGTACCATATCACATGCTACAATATATCGCAAGAATTTGCTAATATAACCGCCATGCATCTATTACAAGATAATGCATATACAAGTGTATACATCACAACAACAGTATAACGGATAGAAAACTTGCCTGAGCGACTGGGGGTTACGAATGGCTCGGGACGAGTCTGGTAACCTATAAACAACAAGTAAGTTGGAATTAAACCAAAGTCACTTGTAAATCTATACATTAACCAACTTAGACTCTAACGCTCGCTTTGCGCAAACTGATTCTCTTAAGTCACTCGAGTACCCTCGGCTCCACCATTTTTAATAAATTAGCCATTACGAGTTTTAAGGCGATTCTTTCGCAAGTGTCTTACCAACTGCCTATTACACCTTACATAAATGTTTCATACACTAATTAACCCTTTTTGGTCTTTAACCTATGTTTCAAAGTAAGGCGAGGGGAAAAGTTTCGTTCGCGAAACGCCGTTACTTAAAACGGTCATTTCTCCTAAACCGTACATCGGAATCAAACGAACTACATATCAAAATGAAGCTCGTAACATGAACTATCTAAACATGGTAATGGTCAAAACCTAGCAGGGAGTTCTCAGGTCCTAATGTTATGAACAAAAGCAGTCTAAAGTAAATCGGACATTACGACGGCTATGTTTACGCGATTTCCCAAATTTTTACCATTCCAAATCATATCAATCCAACTACCAATCAACAACAACTCAAGATACACAACAATGCTACTGATTTCAGTCATAATAAGCTCAAGGATATCAATCCAATCATATATTATAACATCTCCAAATTCAACTAAACTACTTAACAATTAAGCTCGAATCATGCTTATCATTCAAATTACTACTCATCCATCCAAACCATCTCCAAACTTCAAAATTCAAACTTATTACTAAAGGGTGTGAAGATTTATACCTTCCTTGGGAGGTGTTAAGTTGCTAGGAAGCCTTAGGGAGCCTCCTACAAGCTTGATCTTTCCAAAGAAATCAAGAACACAAAGTTAGGCTTTGAAGTTTCTAAAAGTCTGATTTAAAGAACTGTAAAAATGAGGGTCTTACCATACTTATTTGGAAGAGACTTGTGAACAAGAGTTGTAGGACATCTCAATACCTTTCCAAAGAGCTATAGAACACAACATTTGAGTGAGTATTGAAGGAGATATGGCAGTTTGAAGTTGCTGGGTTTGTTTTAGCCGAGAGCTTTCTTCTTGAAATGGGAAAGTCAACTTCTAATTTTTGTGTTTTATGATATTTGCTTGGTTGCTTCTCCTTTTTGGCCTTGGAAAATATTTTAGCTTTTTACCATGGTAAATTTTACATGGCCCAAAATCAACCAACAAAACAAAACCCCCTGTCATGCTTATGTCATCTTGCACATATCATAATGCTTCCACTTGTCCACACCTTGTTGGTTTGATGACATCATCATCCCTAACCTCCTTGATTAACTCCTAATTGCTTGCCTAATGACCGCTGATCTGTTATACGGTTCGCTTAACTTTCGTTTTCGTTTATCGTTTGAAGGATCATACCCGGGATCTTATTACTTAGGTTTCTTTAACCTTTCTCAATACATTATATTTCTTTCATGATCCTCTCTTATAATCCTTGAATTTAAATCCTTTTTATTCTGTTACCTTATACTCAATTCTTTCTGTATCTGGTAGATTTTCGGGAAAAATCAAAGTGTTCGGAATTGGATTCTGACGATCTTTACATACACTTATATACCATATAGAGTACTAATAAAATCTCAGAATATCCATAACAGAACCCCTACATAGTGTGGCATGAAAAGTTTTCTTATTCAGCATAATCAGCAAAATCACTATTCATAAGGGTTTCAAAAATTCCAAAAATTGGGGTTATTACAGTCTCCCCTTCTTAAAAGAATTCCGTCCCGGAATCAGATAGAAAATGAATAGGGATACTTTCTTAGCATTGCACTTTCTAACTCTCGAGTAAATTTTCCCACATTGTGGTCCTACCACCAAACTCTGCCTAGTTTGATAACCCTTCTCCTAAGCACTTGTTCCTTTTCACTCTATAACCCTTCCTGTTTGCTCCATATAGGTTACGTCGGGTTGCATGTCTATGCGCTCGTATGCCCCTATTTATCTGGCATCCGAATTACACTTTCTTAACATTGATACGTGGAACACGTTATGAACTTACTACAGGTTTGGGGGTAGGGCTAGCTCATAGGCTAACTTCCCAATATGTCTTAATATATCCAAGGATCCAACAATTCGTGGACTTAAACTTTCCTTTCTTTCCAACCCTCATCAATTCTTTTTAAGGGAATACTCTTAATAATACAAGGTTCCCTCCTTCATACTCTTTGTCCTTTCATTGTCAAATTAGCATACTTCTTATGTCCATCTTGGGCTACTCCCAGCCGTCCTCTGATTAGATCTATTATATCCCTGGTCCTTTGGACTACTGCGGGTCCGAGCATCTTGCGCTCTACAACTTCATCCTAACATAAAGGAGATCGACATTGTCTTCCCTCAAGGATCTCATAAGGCGAGATCTCGATTATGACATATGATCTATTGTCGTAAGAAAACTCAATCTGTGTTAAGTGATCATTCCAATTTCTTTCAAGTCTATTTCACAGACTCTCATTATAGCTTTTAGCATTAGAGCTTTTGCTTCTCAATACCCATTCTTTTCCAGTTCGTAATCGCTACTACCTTCCGTTCCTAATATTATACTGGTTATACTTTTGCTCGTTAGCGTTCTATAACCTTTTAATAACCTCATCAACCTTAGTATCACGAATGTGTTAGGATTGGAATACCACCGTACTGATACTACTTCCTTTAGCTGCTTCCATCTTCGAAAGCTTGGTCCTTCATATAGAAGTAAAAGAATTTATTGAGAGATCACTATGATCATGAACACTTGTTACATTGCATAGTTAGTACAGAAGGTGGCCAGCCTTTAGTACTTGACAAGCAATTAAACAATAGCTGGTATCCTACTCGGCTTCTATCACACAGATAGATAGTCATTCGGCAATACCTCCCCTTCTGGAAGGGTTGTTCTTCTCAGCTTACATGAAATGAAAAGAAGAGAAAAGAACGAACCGAAGAGAATTGTATATACGAAAAAATATACTGCCACAAAATATCTGGCTTGGAACCTACCTCTGAATTATAGAGGTTTGTCATAGGAGAACAAAACATATGTGTATATATATCAATATCAAGCATTATAGCATCGTATTTCGCATGTCTAAATATTTGCTATTCCGTCCATCCTTCTATGGACCCATGCTCTTCCTCGAGCTTATACACAATCACCTTTGAAACTCCCTCGATATCAAAAATCGAACCCGGGATCTCATTCTAGACATCATCGTTACTAGAATTCTATGCTTGCACCGCAACCTTCCTCGTATAATAATACGACTCTCTATTGATAAGAAAGAATAAATATTCAATAGGTAGATACTCTACTTAATTAGTCTATCAATGATAACTTATACACTACCACGACCCGATTAGTGGTACTCAATCTCAACACCCATTCCAATACAACTCTCACGGTTGTAATCAGCTCATTACTCGCAGAATCATTGCTGCCTTACTATGGTCCACCACTGACCTACCGTAGTCATTCATTTTCCATGAAGTCTTAATAGCTAACCATACGGAGTCCATACATCTCGTATCTAATTCTTCTAAGGAGGTAACATGATCACCGTTCATGATTCATGAAGAACACTCCTGAACTTGACGTACTTTCATGACATGAAGTAGATAAAATTGCAGAAGAGTTTCAGTCAAAGGAACGATAGCAAGTTAATACCATTCTTAATCGTAAGCCTTCAATTGAAGACTTAACTCAAAGGTTCGTTTAGTCCTTCTTTTTTTTTTTGAAATATGGTCCTGGATTACTCTCAAGATAGGACCTTCTAAGATAGATAGCCCGCTCATGGCGATTATATGAATTAAACCTTTACCAACTACTATTACAGTTGGGTATTGCACAGTCATCAGAAGGAATGTCAATCTTTCAAATCATAATACAATCTTCACGGCTTTAACCATTATCATTGTATTCTCCTGGCATGAGCGCCGATAATTATCTTTTTACCTTTAAAGTGTCGGCCACCTCTTTGGCCTTTCCTGATAGTAAAATTTCCTTACAGTCAATGTCATTTTAACCACCTCCAAATAATTTTCTATCTCATTTCAATCACAACTTATGTGAAGATGTTTTCTTTAAAGTCTGATGAGTAAAAATAAAAAAATATCACCATTTTTCCATAAGTTATTACCTCAATCTTTAGAGGTTAATCACTGTCACGACTGACTCTCAATCATACTTAGAACATCTTTTATCTTAGGTCCTAATTGCCCTGAACAATTTCGACCTCTACTGGTTCGATCCATACTTTCTCGTGGTTTAACACGTGCCCCACTTGGCATCATTATAATTATATCATATTTCCTTTATCAACATTTTTATTCTTGAGAATTTCGAATATTTCCTTTCTCCTTGTAAAACCTCTAAGGTTATCCTTCAATCGTTCCTCCTGTATTCCCTATATACAGGGCATACCAAAATACCATCTACTAATACTAGAACCATTGTCTATATACTTCTGAAAAAAAATTCTCCACTGATTCTTAAAGGTTGTTATTACCTTAATCCTTTCCAATTCATACTGTCAAAACTCATACTATCCCTATTAAGGGTGAAATGCCAGCCTTTATGCATTCCCCTAGGATTCGTTTTAAGTTACCGATGTTCTATCCTTAATTCCACCTTTAAAAAAAGTACATGCATCCTTCCATGGATAAATCAAGTCATATATCCCTGATAAGGGTGTCTTATTCAATCATTCCCACCTCGATAGTACATGTCTAATTTCACAATAACATCTGTATTCAAACTGAGGTCAACCCATATGGCCTTCAAAAGATAACAACGGTTATCCGCTTTTCTTGCCTAATTTGGTAACGATAATAAGGATGTTCTGGAAGATATTGGTCGTGTTCAACGTGAACTTCTTCTTAATAATTCCTTATTTACTTTTGTTGTTTATCTCAACAGTTACCTCATTGTTGGGATATCTTTCATACCTGGCATCTCCCTTTCTGGGTATAAAGCCACCGGTCTTACACTTCACATTCTTGAAGGTCACTTCCTTCATCCAATTTTCCTAATTTCTTACTTCCTTGTCTCCTCAGTCTATCCGCGTCTCATTATTCATCCTTCAATTTATCTCAAGGTTTCCTCAAATCCTCCCAACTTACAGGGGGTAAACTATATGTATCTCTTATGCCTTCAACCATCAATTTTAACTCGTGGTGAATCACCCTCATCCTGACGATTACATATTTTTTTATTTCTATTGCTACGAGTCTTTAGGGTTTCCTCATACCCAACTCCCTTATCATTCCTCAAACTCTATTGCCGTTATATTCCTTTCCACTTCAATTTCTTTTTATTTTCCTTTCTCTTATCATTATTTCATGAACCAACACAACATAAGCATTGATTTCAAACATCCCGTCATTCTGGATTCGTGTCCTTAAAACGAGTCTTGACAACTTTTACAACTTAGATTCATAATTCATCATACTCGTCTGCCTTTGTTCTGGCTCTAAATCTTTTACTCTATCTCTATAACCTTGGGAAGTACTTTCCTGAAAATAATTGACTGAACTTAAATCAGTTTATTATAATCTCTTGCTCCGTGCCTTCCTTGGTCTTTCACCAGCGGGTGGTCTCTCTCTTAGGAGGGTAAGTGATAAAAACAGTCTTTTATGATTCGTCAATCATTTAGAATCTCAAATGATTCCTATATTTCCTTTAGCCAGGCTCTTGCCTTGACTGGGTCAACTTGTTCCTTGGAACACTGAGAGCTTAGCGATTTAAAGGTCCTGAAAGAATTTCTCACCGCATTGTTTCCTCAGGGTGGTGGTTGGGGATAATAGTATAAGTTCTGTTTAGGCAGGTCCATGAATTGCCCAATAGGAGTACCATCCTGATTCTCCCTATCTTGTTCAACTTCTGTTTTCTCAGTATGAAATGTTCCAACTTCTCCCATAATCGGGGTTATCTTATACGTTAAAAATCCTTATTTTCCACTTCATTATGTTATGGGTTCCTTCTATCTTGATGTCGACCTCCCTGACTATCACGTTCAGGGTTTGCTCTAAATCTTATTCCTCAAACTAGCTTTCATCTAAGATCTCATCTTTAAGTTCTTGAACATTTGGAACCCAAATTCTGTAGGAATGCCTCATTATTCCCTTATCATCTTTCTCGGTATTAATCTCTTATCTATTTGTTGGCTTTCTGCCTTCATTCATCACTTTTTCTGGCACAATATGTTCTTTTCCAATAATTCGGGCTGTATTGCAATCTCAAACAGCTTTTCGGTACCGGCTCCGGTTACCTTCACTTCTATTTCCATTTTCTCAAAATCTCTTATAACTCTCCCAAAGACATTATAATCTTGAGTCTCTCCTTTTTACTAAGGGCATCAGCCACCATATTGGCTTTCCCCGAATGATAAAGAATCTCCCAATCATAATTCTTGATTAGCTCTAACCGCCTCCTCTGGCGTATGTTGAGCTCTTTCTACGTGAAAATGTACTAGAGCACTTATGGCTTAGGTAATTCTCGCACTTCTCTCCATACAAGTAGTGCCTCCAATCTTTAGGGCAAAACTATTGCCATGAGCCCAAGCTCATAGGTGGGGATATCGAATTTTATATTCCCTTAATTTTCTTGACGCGTACGCGATTACCTTGTTGTGCTGTATAAGAAGCACCCTAATTCCTTATGCGAAGCGTCAATACAAATCACAAAATCTCCTTTTTCCATCCGGCAATGCCAACATAGGGGCCATCACCAATCTTTGTTTCAGTTCTTGAAAGCCGTTCTCGCATTTCTCTGTCCATTCAAACTTCTTAGTCTTACGAGTAAGCCGCGTTAAAGGGGCTACTATCTTTACAAACTTGAACGAACCTCCGGTAGTGACCAGCCAATCCTACCTCTGGTAATTCCCCTAACCATGGTCATCAATTCTTCAGTGGTCCTTTATTCATTCTAGTCAGGACCATCCACAGGATTCTTCTCAGCAACAATCCCTTCTAGGACAACATCCTCAACCGCTGCATCCTCAATATGAACATCATCTGATCCTGCGTTAGGATGCTCTATCGGATCCACAATCTGATCTCCAATAAGTAATAAAACATCATCGCGTTGTTGCTCCTCAACCTCAGGGTTCGGAGTCCCGCTACCATATATGATAACGAACTACGCTTCTATCACGATATTTATAAGGGTTCCCATAAGGGTTTTAACTGTCAGTACTACGTTAGGTAGCCCGACTATGAACTTGGCAAGAGTTCTTATTATCTTTATGAACTTATTATCTTAATGTCACATCATCTCTGAGGTTTATAACGCTTAGCTCTGATACCACTTCTGTAACACCCCCAAATCCGGGGTCGGGGATCCGGGTTGTCACGAGTTCCATTTCCCATAATAACACCCAATCTTAATAATTAATCAACTACTCTGTACTGTGACCCCACAATAAACACACACACCACACGTTATAGTCTCAGAGATGAACATCCAAAAATAATCACAAGTCATTTTATTCCACAATTATCTGCCAATACACCATAAAAGGTTTTCTGAATAAATTTACATTTCTTTGCCATTATTATAATTCATAATATACATAATCTGATACATCAAAAGTTGAAAGCCTAGCCTATTGGTAGTTCCTACCTCAGCTACAGCGACATCAACGCCTATAGGAAATTGCGGAACGTTTCCTATCCGCTCGCGAATTGGGAGCTTGGTCCTGTTCATCTTGCCTATCTGATGTTGTGTGATGAAAGAAGAAAGCAAGGGTGAGTAGCAAGCCCACCAAAATAATATTTATAATAACTTACAATATATGAGCATTCTCATAGTACTCAAGAAAGTCTTGGTTAAGAAGAAATGAACCAAGTTGATATCTTAATGCGATGAAGTCGCAAAATATTCAGTATATATATATATACTTTTCAAAATATTGGAAGTCCTCTTCCATGCATAATACACACAGAGTTCCAGTGTATAACTGTATAAAAATACCGTTGCAAGGTGATCTCATATATCTAACCTTGTCTCAACTTTTTTCTGAAAATCTTTGTCATGCATAAGATAATCATTTACTAGATATAAGTTTAAAAGATGAAGTTACAAGATACTCCAATATACTTATATCCTTTCCAAATACTACTTGAACTACCACCGTTCAAGTTATAATTAGTTCAAAAGTTCATCACATAGATGAGACTACAAGATAATACTTGAATAGATTCAACCTTTAAAATATCATCAAAATAAAATGAAGTTATGAGATACTTCATTTGATGCAAACATCATTTTGAAAACTTGACCCTGCCAACACTCAACAATCGCCCAACCGTAGCCTTTCTATCGAAGTGCTCTGGGTAGTGTTGCAGAAATATCCAATTGGATGATGAACTCATTACGGGAGTTTGCCGCGCCAGGAAGACCACTTACGATGATCAGTCGTAGTAGTGCAACCCCACCATTTTCTACATGTAGAGGAGAACCTGTCGGATTTACTTGTCAACCGAACACTGAACTCCTAAGGAATGGACCGCCTTAGCGGAACTTCCAGGCCATTTGGGCCAATATAATAAGGCTGGGCCGGCGCCACTCGACCACTTACGCCCCTCCTAGTTCAGATGAAATCCATGACTCTGAAACGTAAAGCTCGTTCCCCCTTTCCCCAAGTAGAAACTTGTTGATACAGTTCCACCAAGAAGTCGTATCTAGTTGGAAAGGAAAACTCACCGATATTTCCCAGGCGATGCCTGTTAATGGATTAACTTGTTCCAAGAATTTTACTTCCCGAGTGTTGGATAAGTAATCAATTCATTTATTAAAACAACAACCTTGTTGCGAATATAAAACACACCACAGAGCCGGATCCCTCAGGTTTTGAGCGAGTATTTAAATCCCCTTCGAAAGGAGGATCTTAAATATAAAAATGAGTTTTGGGATCCGCTCTAACTTTTAAAAATCATTTTGAAGGCTCGCGAAACAGTTTTAAGAATGTTCGGAGTGATGTTGATTTAGTAAAATAAATCAGTCCCAATATATTAGAAAATATCTGAATATTATTATTTAAATAATATTCCCATAAAGAATAATCTTTATAAAAATAATTGAAGTAGAAGTTTTAAAACTCTTACTTTAATGAAAATTAAATAATCAAAGATATACTTATACAAAAGTACTATCTTTATTTGAATAATCGAAAATAAGTTTGATTATCGAAACATTATTCTTTAATAAAATAAAGAATATATCTCAGCAAATAATCGGAGTCATAGATCCTCAAATGAATATTCAAATAATATTCAATAAATAAATTAAGCTGAGTCATAAGCCCTCGAATGAATATTCGAAATAATATTCAATAATAAAATAAAGGAGTCATAAGTCCTCAGATGAATATTCGAAATAATATTCAATAATAAAATAAAGGAGTCATAAGTCCTCGGATGAATATTCGAAATAATATTCAATAATAAAATAAAGTTATCGAATAAACCTTATTCGATTAATAGTTTTGAAAACTATAACCATATATATATATATATAAATATATATATATAAAATCTACTCGGGATCCTCGACTCCCGGTTTTAGAAAATATTTTCACCTTTGGGTCCCTATACTAAGGGTATATGCAATTTACCGCTATTCTCTAGCATAGGTATTATCAACTGAACCAACAGATATATATGGCAAGAATACGAAACAGGCATGCATATGTACCATATCACATGCTACAATATATCGCAAGAATTTGCTAATATAACCGTCATGCATCTATTACAAGATAATGCATATACAAGTGTATACATCACAACAACAGTATAACGGATAGAAATCTTGCCTGAGCGACTGGGGGTTACGAATGGCTCGGGACGAGTCTGGTAATCTATAAACAACAAGTAAGTTGGAATTAAACCAAAGTCACTTGTAAATCTATACATTAACCAACTTAGACTCTAACGCTCGCTTTGCGTTTACTGATTCTCTTAAGTCACTCGAGTACCCTCGGCTCCACCATTTTTAATAAATTAACCATTACGAGTTTTAAGGCGATTCTTTCGCAAGTGTCTTACCAACTGCCTATTACACCTTACATAAATGTTTCATACACTAATTAACCCTTTTTGGTCTTTAACCTATGTTTCAAAGTAAGGCGAGGGGAAAAGTTTCGTTCGCGAAACGCCGTTACTTAAAACGGTCGTTTCTCCTAAACCGTACATCGGAATCAAACGAACTACATATCAAAACGAAGCTCGTAACATGAACTATCTAAAAATGGCAATGGTCAAAACCTAGCAGGGAGTTCTCGGGTCCTAATGTTATGAACAAAAACAGTCTAAAGTAAATCGGACATTACGACGGCTATGTTTACGCGATTTCCCAAATTTTTACCATTCCAAATCATATCAATCCAACTACCAATCAACAACAACTCAAGATACACATCAATGCTAATGATTTCAGTCATAATAAGCTCAAGGATCTCAATCCAATCATATATTATAACATCTCCAAATTCAACTAAACTACTTAACAATTAAGCTCGAATCATGCTTATCATTCAAATTACTACTCATCCATCCAAACCATCTCCAAACTTCAACATTCAAACTTATTACTAAAGGGTGTGAAGATTTATACCTTCCTTGGGAGGTGTTAAGTTGCTAGGAAGCCTTAGGGAGTGTAATAACCCCAATTTTTGAGAAATTTTGAAACCCTTATAAATAGTGTTTTTGCTGAACGAGAAAACTTTTCATGCCACACTATGTAGGGGTTCTGTTATGGATATTCTGAGATTTTATTAGTACTCTATATGGTATATAAGTGTATGTAAAGATCGTCAGAATCCAATTCCGAACACTTTGATTTTTCCCGGAAATCCACTAGATACGGAAAGAATTGAGAAAAAGGTAACAGGATAAAAAGGATTTAAATTAAAGGATTATAGGAGAGGATCATAAAAGGAATATAATATATTGAGAAAGGTTAAGGGAACCTAAGTAATAAGATCCCGGGTATGATCCCTCAAACGATAAACGAGAACGAAAGATAAGCGAACCGTAAAACAAATAAGTGACCAAGAGACAAGCTTGTACAAGAAGCCAGGGATTGTGACATCATCAAACCACAAGGTGTGGACAAGTGGGAGCATTATGACATGTGCAAGGTGACATAGGCATGACTAAAAAGGAAGGAATTGTTGGATGATTGTAAACCACACAAAGTTCAAGGTTAGAAGGGTAATTAACCAAAAACAAAACCAAAACAACCTAGCTAGCCAAAACAAATCAAAGCAAACACAAAATTTTTCATTCTTCAAACATTGCTCTCGGCTTTTCATCTTTTTCAAAGGAAGAAAAATCAAAAATCAAGTTCCAAGCATTGTTAAATCACAAGGTAATTATCTAAGCTTCCTTGTACATAGATATGGATATGCTATAAGTTTAAGCTCCTAATTCCTTCACAATCTCTTCCAATAAATCAAGGAAGAAGATGGTAAATAGTAACCTTCAAGAAATAACTTTAGTTTTCTTGAATTTTTATGAAAGATTAAGGTTATACAAGCAAGGATCAAGGTTCTTTAGGCATTCAAAGTTCTTGTGTTGTGTTAAAAAGCTTCAAGGAAGGTATAATCTCTTAACCAAGCTTTGTTATTGAATGTTAAGAGCATAATATGAGTATTGTAGTTCATGAGAGGCTTGATGGTTGTGTATGTAGAGATTAGTGAGTTTTGGGATGTTGTTGGATTGGTAAATGTTGTTGTTTTGATTAAAAGAACTTAAGTATGATTAAAGTTAAGCTTAGGCATAAGTATGAATGATTAAATTGAATTGGTTGGGGTTGTTATGATGTGATAAGGATGGATGTTGGTTGTATGTTGGATTTGAGGTTGATTTGGGATGGTTTTGAATGGTTTAAAATATTGGAAATCGCGTAAACATAGCCGTCGTAACGTCCGATTTTCTTTAGACTGTTTTTGTGCATAACATTAGGACCCGAGAACCCCCTGCTAGATTATTACCATTGCCATGTCTAGATAGCTCATGTTACGAGCTTCGTTTTGATATGTAGTTCGTTCGATTCCGATGCACAGTTTAGGAGAAACGACCGTTTCAAGTAACGATGTTTCGCAAACGAAACTTTTCCCCTCGCCTTACTTTGAAACATAGGTTAAAGACCAAAAAGGGTTAATTAATGTATGAAACATTTATGGTAAGTGTGTTAGGCAGTTGGTAAGACACTCGCGAAGGAATCACTTTAAAACTCGTAAAGGTTAAATTATTAAAAATGGTGGAGCCGAGGGTACCCGAGTGACTTAAGCGAATCAGTGAGCGCAAAACAAGCGTTAGAGTCTAAGTTAGTTAAAGTATAGATTTACAAGTGATTTTGGTTTAATTCCAACTTACTTGTTGTTTATAGGTTACCAAACTCGTCCCGAGCCTTTTATCACCCCAAGTCGCTCAGGCAAGTTTTCTACCCGTTATACTGTTGTTGTGATGAATATATGTATATGCATTATCTTGCGATAGATGCATGTTGGTTAATTAGCAAATGTTGCGATATATTGAAGCATGCTGATATGGTATATATATGCATGCCTGTTTCGTATTCTTGCCATATATATCTGTTGGTTCAGTTGATAATACCTATGCTAGAGAATAGCAGTAATTTGCATATACCCTTAGTATAGGGACCCAAAGGTGAAAACATTTTCTAAAACCGGGAGTCGAGGATCCCGAGTAGATTTTATATATATATATATATTTATATATATATATGGTTATAGTTTTCAAAACTATTAATCGAATAAGGTTTATTCGATAACTTTATTTTATTAATGAATATTATCTTGAATATTCATTCGAGGGCTTATGACTCCTTTTATTTTATTAATTGAATATTATTTGAATATTCATTTGAGGATGTATGACTCCTTTATTTTATTTTATGAATATTATTTATAATATTCATTCGAGGTATTATGACTCCGCTTATTACTGAAATATATTCTTTATTTTATTAAAGAATAAGGTGTTAATAATCAAACTTATTTTCGATTATTCAAATAAAGATAATACTTTCATATAAGTGTATCTTTGGTTATTTAATACTCGTTTCAAGTATAAGTTTTAAAACTTCTACTTCAATTATTTTTATAAAGATTATTCTTTATGGGAATATTATTTAAATAATAATATTCAGATATTTTCTAATATATCGGGACTGATTTATTTCATTAAATCAGCTTTACTCCAAACATTCTTAAAAATGTTTTCGAGTCTTCAAAATGATTTTAAAAGTTAGAGCGGATCCCAAAACTCGTTTTCCGATTTAAGATCTTCCTTTCGAAGGAGACTTGAATATTCGCTCAAAATCTTGGGGATCCGGCTCTGTGGTGTATTTTATATTCGCAACATGGTTGCTGTTTTGAGAAAACAATTTGATTACTTGCCCAATGTTCGGGAAGTAAGTCCATCTGATTGAGTCAGCATAAGCGACAGGCCGGGGTACGGTCTATGAATGTGTAAGTGGCTGGGTGGCAGTCCATCAACGCGTGAGTGGCCGGGTAACGGTCTAGCGCGAGGTCCTAATGCGGCCAGGGTGATGACCGGTGAGGAATTCATCCATCTACAGTAGAAAAGGTTACTTATTGGTATCTTTGCTTGATCAGCAAGATATCTGGTTTATGCCAAAATTCTTTTCCTTCCAAATTCATTGGATATTGCAACTCTGTTCATACTTTACATGACAGAGGTTTTCAGGAAATGTATGGGAGATATATATGAATATATTTATATATCGGGTCTTAATGAAGCATCTCGTAACTTCATCATTTATAATGATATTCAAAGATTGAATCTATTCAAATCTTGTCTTGTAGTCTCATCTATGTGATGAACCTTTGAAACTGATTATAACTTGAACGGGGGTAGTTCAAGTATTATTTGGGAAAGATATAAGTATTTTGGGGTATCTTGTAACTTCATCTTTTAAACTTATATCTAGTTAATGATTGTCTTATGAATGACAAAGATTTTCAGAAAAACGTTGAGACAAGGTTAGATATATGAGATCACCTTGCAACGATATTTTTTTTATATACAGTTATACACTGGGACTCTGTGTATATTATACATGGAAGAAGACTTCCAAGATTTTTAAAAGTATATATGTATATATACTGAATATTCTGCGACTTCATCGCATTAAGATATCAACTTGGTTCATTTCTTTTGACCAAGACTTTCATGAGTACTATGAGAAGGCTCATATATTGTTAATCATTATACATATTATTTTGGTGGGCATGCTGCTCACCCTTGCTTTATTTCTTCAATACACAACAACAGTTAGGAAAGATGGCCAGACTCCAGCAGACCCAGCGCAAGCGCGTGGGAAGCGTCCCGCGTCTTCCCGTTGATGTTGTAGCTGCTATAGCTGCAGAGGTAGATCTATTGTAGATCAGACCATCTACTTTTGAGAATCAATTATGTATAATTATAACTTGTGGCAGATAATGACAATTAACTGTAAATTTATCAAGTAATCATTTTGGGTTGTAATAACTTTTAAATTGTGGATTCAAAGACTTGTACTTATTTAAATTTCATCTCTGAGACTATAACGGGTTGTGGTGTGTGTTAGTGTAGGGTCACAGCATAAGGTTATTTATTATTAATTAAGTGAAGTGATATTGTGGAAAGAAAGACCGTGACGACCCGGATCCCCGACCCCGGATCTGGGGGTGTTACAGAAATGGTATCAGAGCTAAGCGTTATAAACCTCAGAGATGATGGGACGTTAAGATAATAAGTTCACTAAGATAATAAGAACTCTTGCCAAGTTCATAGTCGGGCTACCTAACGTAGTACTGACAGTTAAAACCCTTATGGGAACCCTTATAAATATCGTGATAGGAGCGTAGTTCGTTATCGTATATGGTAGCGGGACTCCGAACCCTGAGGTTGAGGAGCAACATCGCGATGATATTTTATTACTAATTGGAGATCGGATTGTGGATCCGACAGAGTGTCCTAATGCAGGACCGGATGATGTTGATATTGAGGATGTAGCGGTTGAGGATGTTGTCCTAGAAGGGATAGTTGCTGAGGAGGATCCCATGGAGGATCCTGACAAGAATGAATAAAAGGACCACTGATGAATTGATGACCATGGTTAGGTCGACTACCAGAGGTAGGATTGGTCGGTCACTACCGGAGGTTCGTTCAAGTTGTAAAGATAGTAGCCCTTTAACGCGGCTTACTCATAAGACTGAGAAGTTCGAATAGACAGAGAAATGCGAGAACAGCTTTTAAGAACTGAAGCAAAGGTTGGTGACGGCCCCTATGTTGGCGTTGCCGGATGGAAAAAGGAGATTTTGTGATTTGTAAGTGACGCTTCGCATAAGGAATTAGGGTGCTTCTTAGCACAGCAAGATAATCGCGTCTGCGTCAAGACAATTAAGGTAATATGAAATTCGATATCCCCGCCCATGAGCTTAGGCTCGTGGCAATAGTTTTACCCTAAAGATTGGAGGCACTACTTGTATGGAGAGAAGTGCGAGAATTACCTAAGCCATAAGTGCTCTAGTACATTCTTACGTAGAAAGAGCTCAACATACGCCAGAGGAGGCGGTTAGAGCTAATCAAGAATTATGATTGGGAGATTCTTTATCATTCGGGGAAAGCCAATGTGGTGGCTGATGCCCTTAGTAAAAAGGAGAGACTCAAGATGATAATGTCTTTGAGAGAGTTTATAAGAGATTTTGAGAAAATGGAAATAGAAGTGAAGGTAACCGGAGCCGGTACCGAAAAGCTGTTTGAGATTGCAAGACAAACCGAATTATTGGAAAAGAACATATTGTGCCAGAAAAAGTGATGAATGAAGGCAGAGAGCCAAAAAAAAATAGATATGAG
The DNA here is from genome assembly GCF_009905375.1 of Apium graveolens. Classification (NCBI taxonomy): domain Eukaryota; kingdom Viridiplantae; phylum Streptophyta; class Magnoliopsida; order Apiales; family Apiaceae; genus Apium; species Apium graveolens. The sequence goes on along the minus strand of NC_133648.1, from coordinate 232,839,967 downwards.
ATTAATACCGAGAAAGATGATAAGGGAATAATGAGGTATTCCTATAAAATTTGGGTTCCAAATGTTTAAGAGCTTAAAGATGAGATCCTAGATGAAAGTCATAGTTCAAGGAATAAGATTTAGGGCAAACCCTGAATGTGATAGTCAGGGAGGACGCCATCAAGATAGAAGGAACCCATAACATAATGAAGTGGAAAATGAGGATTTTAACGTATAAGATAACCCCAAGTATGGGAGAAGGATGAAACATTTCATACTGAGAAAATAGAAGTCGAGCAAGATAAGGAGACCCGAGACGGTACTCCTATATGGAAATTCATGGACCTGTCTAAACAGAACTTATACTTTTATTCCCAACCACCACCTTAAGGAAACAATGAGGTAGGAAATCCTTTCATGACCTTTAAGTCGCTAAGCTCTCAGAGTTCCAAGGAACAGTTTGACCCAGTCGAGGCAAGAGCCTGACTAAAGGAAATATAGGAATTATTTGAGATTCTAAATGATTGACGAAGCACAAAAGACTGTTTTTGTCACTTACCCTCCTAAGAGAGAGACCACCCGTTGGTGACAGGACAAGAAAGGCAATAGAGTTTGAGGAATGATAAGGAAGTTGGGTATGAGGAAACCCTAAAGACTCGTAGTAATAGAAATAGAAAAGTATGTAATCGTCAGGATGAGGGTGATTCACCATGAGTTAAAATTGATGGTTGAGGGCATAAGAGATACATATATATTATCCCCTGTAAGTTGGGAGGATTCGAAGAAACCTTGAGATAGTTCGAAGGATAAATAATGAGACGCGGATAGACTGAGGAGACAAGAAAGTAAGAAATTAAGAAAATTGGATGAAGGAAGTGACCTTCAAGAATGTGAAGTGTAAGACCGGTGGCTTGATACCCAGGAAGGGAGACGCCAGGTATGAAAGATATCCCAACATTGAGATGACTGTTGAGATAAACAACAAAAGTAAATAAGGATTTATTAAGAAGAAGTTCACGTTGAACACGACCAATATCTTCCAGATCATCCATGTGATCATTACCAAATCAGGAAAGAAAAGCGGATGACCATTGTTATCTTTTGGAGGCCATATGGATTGACCTCAATTTGAATAAGGATGCTATTATGAAGTTAGGTATAGACTATCGAGGTGGGAATGATGAATAAGATAATCTATCAAGGATATATGACTTGATTTATCCATGGAAGGATGCATGTACCTTTTTAAAGGTGGAATTAAGAATAGAACATCGGTAACTTAAAATGAATCCTAGGGGAATGCATAAAGGTTGGCATTTCACCCTTAATAGGGACAGTATGAGTTTTGACAGGATGAATTGGAAAGGATTAAGGTAATAACAACCTTTAAGAATCAGTGGAGAATTTTTCAGAAGTATATAGACAATGGTTCTAGTAGTAGTAAATGGTATTTTGATATGCCCTGTATCTAAGGAATACAGGAGGAACGATTCAAGGATAACCCTAGAGGTTTTACAAGGAGAAAGGTAATATTCAAAATTTTCAAGAATAGAAATGTTGATAAAGGAAATATGACGTAATTATATTGATGCCAAGTGAGGCACGTGTTAAACCACGAGAAGGTATGGATCGAACTAGTAATGGTCGAAATTGTTCAGGGCAATTAGGACTTAAGATAGAAGATGCTCTAAGTATAATTGAGAGTCAGTCATGACAGTGATTAACCTCTAAAGACTGAGGCAATAACTTATGGAAAAATGGTGATTTTTTTTTACTCATCAGATTTTAAGGAAAACATCTTCACATAAGCTGTGATTGAAATGAGGTAGAAAATTATTTGGAGGTGGTTAAAATGACATTGACTATAAGGAAATTATACTATCAGGAAAGGCCAAAGAGGTGGCCGACACTTTAAAGGTAAGTGGATAATTATAGGCGCGTGTGCCAAAAGAATACAGTGATGATGGTTAAAAAATGTGAAGGTTGAATTATGGTTTGGAAGATTGACATTCCTTCTGATGACTGTGTAATACCCAACCGTAATAGTAGTTGGTAAAGGTTTAATTTGTGTAATCGCCATGAACGGGCTATCTATCTTAGAAGGTCCTATCTTGAGATAAGCCAGTACCATGTTTCAAAAAGGACCAAACAAACCTTTGAGTTAAGTCTTCTATTGAAGGCATATGATTAAGAATGGTATTAACCTGCTATCGTTGCTTTGATTGAAACTCTTCTGCACTTTTATCTGCTTCATGTCATGTATGTATGTCAGGATCAGGAGTGTTCTTCATGAATCAGGAATGGTGATTATGTTACCTCCTTAGAAGGATTTGATACGAGATGTATGGACTCTGTATGGTTAGCTATTAAGACTTCAGGGAAAATGAATGACTACAGTGGGTCAGTGGTGGACCATAGTAAGGCAGCAATGATTCTGCGAGTAGTGAGCTGATTACAACCATGAGAGTTGTATTGGAATGGGTGTTGAGATTGAGTACCACTAATCGGGTCGTGGTAGTGTATAAGTTATCATTGATAGACTAATTAAGTAGAGTATCTACCTGGTGAATAATTATTCTTTCTTATCAATAGAGAGTCGTATTATTATACGAGGAAGGTTGCGGTGCAAGCATAGAATTCTAGTAACGATGATGTATAGAATGAGATCCCAGATTCGATTTTCGATGTCGAGGGAGTTTCAAAGGTGATTATGTATAAGCTCGAGGAAGAGTGTGGGTCCATAGAATGATGGACGGGATAGCGAAAATATTTAGGCATGGGAAATACGAGGCTATAATGCTTAATGTTGATTTATATACGTATATGATTTGTTCTCCTATGACAAACCTCTATAGTTCAGAGGTAGGTTCCAAGCCAGATATTTTGTGGCAGTATATTTTTTTTTCATATATACAATTCTCTTCAATTCGTTCTTTTCTCTTCTTTTCATTTCATGTAAGCTGAGAGGAACAACCCTTCCAGAAAGGGGAGGTATTGCCGAATGACTATCTATCTGTGTGATAGAAGCCTAGTAGGATACCAGCTATTGTTTAATTGCTTGTCAAGTACTAAAGGCTGGCCACCTTCTGTACTAACTAAGCGATATAACAAGTGTTCATGATCATAGTGATCTCTCAATAAATTCCTTTACTTCTATTTGATTGATCAAATTTTAGAAAATAGAAACAACTGAAAAAGGAGTAATAAAGTGGTGGTAGTATGCGGAGTGGGAACACATTCGTGATACTAAGGTTGACGTGGTTATTAAAAGGTTATAGAACGCTAACGAGCAAAAGTATAACCAATATAATATTAGGAACGGAAGGTAGTAGCGATTACGAACTGGAAAAGAAGGGGTATTGAGAAGCAAAAGCTCTAATGCTAAAAGCTATAATGAGAGTCTGTGCAATAGACTTGAAAGAAATTGGAATGATCACTTTACACAGATTGAGTTTTCTTACGACAATAGGTCATATGTCAGTATTGAGATATCGCCTTATGAGATCCTTGAGGGAAGACAATATCGATCTCCCTTATGTTAGGATGAAGTTGTAGAGCGCAAGATGCTCGGACCCACAGTAGTCCAAAGGACCAGGGATATAATAGATCTAATCAGAGGACGGAAGGTAGTAGCCCAAGATGGACATGATAAATATGTTGATTTGACACGAAAGGACAAAGAATAGGAAGTAGGGGACCTAGTGTTGTTATAGGTATTCCCTTGGAAAGGAAGGATGAGGTTCGGAAAGAAATGAAAGCTAAGTCCACGAATTGTTGGACCCTTGGATATATTAAGACATATTGGGAAGTTATCATATGAGCTAGCCCTAACCCCGAACATGTAACAAGTTCGTAACGTGTTTCACATATCAATGTTAAGGAAGTGTAATTCAGATGCCAGATAAATAGGGGCATATGAGCGCATAGACATGTAACCCGACGTAACCTATATGGAGCAACCAGGAAGGGTTATAGAGTGAAAAGGAACAAGTGCTTAGGGGAAGGATTATCAAACTAGGCAGAGTCTTGTGGCAGGACCACAATGTGGGAAAATTGACTTGAGAGTTAGAAAGTGCAATATTAAGAAGGTATCCCTATTCATTTCTATCTGATTCCGGGATGGAATCCTTTTAAGGAGGGGAGACTGTAATAACCCCAATTTTTGAGAAATTTTGAAACCCTTATGAATAGTGTTTTTGCTGAACGAGAAAACTTTTCATGCCACACTATGTAGGGGTTCTGTTATGGATATTCTGAGATTTTATTAGTACTCTATATGGTATATAAGTGTATGTAAAGATCGTCAGAATCCAATTCCGAACACTTTGATTTTTCCCGGAAATCCACTAGATACGGAAAGAATTGAGAAAAAGGTAACAGGATAAAAAGGATTTAAATTAAAGGATTATAGGAGAGGATCATAAAAGGAATATAATATATTGAGAAAGGTTAAGGGAACCTAAGTAATAAGATCCCGGGTATGATCCCTCAAACGATAAACGAGAACGAAAGATAAGCGAACCGTAAAACAAATAAGTGACCAAGAGACAAGCTTGTACAAGAAGCCAGGGATTGTGACATCATCAAACCATAAGGTGTGGACAAGTGGGAGCATTATGACATGTGCAAGGTGACATAGGCATGACAAAAAAGGAAGGAATTGTTGGATGATTGTAAACCACACAAAGTTCAAGGTTAGAAGGGTAATTAACCAAAAACAAAACCAAAACAACCTAGCTAGCCAAAACAAATCAAAGCAAACACAAAATTTTTCATTCTTCAAACATTGCTCTCGGCTTTTCATCTTTTTCAAAGGAAGAAAAATCAAAAATCAAGTTCCAAGCATTGTTAAATCACAAGGTAATTATCTAAGCTTCCTTGTACATAGATATGGATATGCTATAAGTTTAAGCTCCTAATTCCTTCACAATCTCTTCCAATAAATCAAGGAAGAAGATGGTAAATAGTAACCTTCAAGAAATAACTTTAGTTTTCTTGAATTTTTATGAAAGATTAAGGTTATACAAGCAAGGATCAAGGTTCTTTAGGCATTCAAAGTTCTTGTGTTGTGTTAAAAAGCTTCAAGGAAGGTATAATCTCTTAACCAAGCTTTGTTATTGAATGTTAAGAGCATAATATGAGTATTGTAGTTCATGAGAGGCTTGATGGTTGTGTATGTAGAGATTAGTGAGTTTTGGGATGTTGTTGGATTGGTAAATGTTGTTGTTTTGATTAAAAGAACTTAAGTATAATTAAAGTTAAGCTTAGGCATAAGTATGAATGATTAAATTGAATTGGTTGGGGTTGTTATGATGTGATAAGGATGGATGTTGGTTGTATGTTGGATTTGAGGTTGATTTGGGATGGTTTTGAATGGTTTAAAATATTGGAAATCGCGTAAACATAGCCGTCGTAACGTCCGATTTTCTTTAGACTGTTTTTGTGCATAACATTAGGACCCGAGAACCCCCTGCTAAATTATTACCATTGCCATGTCTAGATAGCTCATGTTACGAGCTTCATTTTGATATATAGTTCGTTTGATTCCGATGCACGGTTTAGGAGAAACGACCGTTTCAAGTAACGGTGTTTCGCGAATGAAACTTTTCCCCTCGCCTTACTTTGAAACATAGGTTAAAGACCAAAAAGGGTTAATTAATGTATGAAACATTTATGGTAAGTGTGTTAGGCAGTTGGTAAGACACTCGCGAAGGAATCGCTTTAAAACTCGTAAAGGTTAAATTATTAAAAATGGTGGAGCCGAGGGTACCCGAGTGACTTAAGCGAATCAGTGAGCGCAAAACAAGCGTTAGAGTCTAAGTTAGTTAAAGTATAGATTTACAAGTGATTTTGGTTTAATTCCAACTTACTTGTTGTTTATAGGTTACCAGACTCGTCCCGAGCCTTTTATCACCCCAAGTCGCTCAGGCAAGTTTTCTACCCGTTATACTGTTGTTGTGATGAATATATGTATATGCATTATCTTGCGATAGATGCATGTTGGTTAATTAGCAAATGTTGCGATATATTGAAGCATGCTGATATGGTATATATATGCATGCCTGTTTCGTATTCTTGCCATATATATCTGTTGGTTCAGTTGATAATACCTATGCTAGAGAATAGCAGTAATTTGCATATACCCTTAGTATAGGGACCCAAAGGTGAAAACATTTTCTAAAACCGGGAGTCGAGGATCCCGAGTAGATTTTATATATATATATATATTTATATATATATATGGTTATAGTTTTCAAAACTATTAATCGAATAAGGTTTATTCGATAACTTTATTTTATTAATGAATATTATCTTGAATATTCATTCGAGGGCTTATGACTCCTTTTATTTTATTAATTGAATATTATTTGAATATTCATTTGAGGATGTATGACTCCTTTATTTTATTTTATGAATATTATTTATAATATTCATTCGAGGTATTATGACTCCGCTTATTACTGAAATATATTCTTTATTTTATTAAAGAATAAGGTGTTAATAATCAAACTTATTTTCGATTATTCAAATAAAGATAATACTTTCATATAAGTGTATCTTTGGTTATTTAATACTCGTTTCAAGTATAAGTTTTAAAACTTCTACTTCAATTATTTTTATAAAGATTATTCTTTATGGGAATATTATTTAAATAATAATATTCAGATATTTTCTAATATATCGGGACTGATTTATTTCATTAAATCAGCTTTACTCCAAACATTCTTAAAAATGTTTTCGAGTCTTCAAAATGATTTTAAAAGTTAGAGCGGATCCCAAAACTCGTTTTCCGATTTAAGATCTTCCTTTCGAAGGAGACTTGAATATTCGCTCAAAATCTTGGGGATCCGGCTCTGTGGTGTATTTTATATTCGCAACATGGTTGCTGTTTTGAGAAAACAATTTGATTACTTGCCCAATGTTCGGGAAGTAAGTCCATCTGATTGAGTCGGCATAAGCGACAGGCCGGGGTACGGTCTATGAATGTGTAAGTGGCTGGGTGGCAGTCCATCAACGCGTGAGTGGCCGGGTAACGGTCTAGCGCGAGGTCCTAATGCGGCCAAGGTGATGACCGGTGAGGAATTCATCCATCTACAGTAGAAAAGGTTACTTATTGGTATCTTTGCCTGATCAGCAAGATATCTGGTTTATGCCAAAATTCTTTTCCTTCCAAATTCATTGGATATTGCAACTCTGTTCATACTTTACATGACAGAGGTTTTCAGGAAATGTATGGGAGATATATATGAATATATTTATATATCGGGTCTTAATGAAGCATCTCGTAACTTCATCATTTATAATGATATTCAAAGATTGAATCTATTCAAATCTTGTCTTGTAGTCTCATCTATGTGATGAACCTTTGAAACTGATTATAACTTGAACGGGGGTAGTTCAAGTAGTATTTGGGAAAGATATAAGTATTTTGGGGTATCTTGTAACTTCATCTTTTAAACTTATATCTAGTTAATGATTTTCTTATGAATGACAAAGATTTTCAGAAAAACGTTGAGACAAGGTTAGATATATGAGATCACCTTGCAACGATATTTTTTTTATATACAGTTATACACTGGGACTCTGTGTATATTATGCATGGAAGAGGACTTCCAAGATTTTTAAAAGTATATATGTATATATACTGAATATTTTGCGACTTCATCGCATTAAGATATCAACTTGGTTCATTTCTTTTGACCAAGACTTTCATGAGTACTATGAGAAGGCTCATATATTGTTAATCATTATACATATTATTTTGGTGGGCTTGCTGCTCACCCTTGCTTTATTTCTTCATCACACAACAACAGTTAGGAAAGATGGCCAGACTCCAGCAGACCCAGCGCAAGCGCGTGGGAAGCGTCCCGCGTCTTCCCGTTGATGTTGTAGCTGCTATAGCTGCAGAGGTAGATCTATTGTAGATCAGACTATCTACTTTTGAGAATCAATTATGTATAATTATAACTTGTGGCAGATAATGGCAATTAACTGTAAATTTATCAAGTAATCATTTTGGGTTGTAATAACTTTTAAATTGTGGATTCAAAGACTTGTACTTATTTAAATTTCATCTCTTAGACTATAACGGGTTGTGGTGTGTGTTAGTGTGGGGTCACAACATAAGGTTATTTATTATTAATTAAGTGAAGTGATATTGTGGAAAGAAAGACCGTGACGACCCGGATCCCCGACCCCGGATCTGGGGGTGTTACAGGGAGCCTCCTACAAGCTTGATCTTTCCAAAGAAATCAAGAACACATAGTTAGGCTTTGAAGTTTCTAAAAGTCCGATTTAAAGAACTGTAAAAATGAGGGTCTTACCATGCTTATTTGGAAGAGACTTGTGAACAAGAGTTGTAGGACATCTCAATACCTTTCCAAAGAGCTATAGAACATAACATTTGAGTGAGTGTTGAAGGAGATATGGCAGTTTGAAGTTGCTGGGTTTGTTTTAGCCGAGAGCTTTCTTCTTGAAATGGGAAAGTCAACTTCTAATTTTTGTGTTTTATGATATTTACTGGGTTGCTTCTGCTTTTTGGCCTTGGAAAATATTTTAGCTTTTTACCATGGTAAATTTTACATGGCCCAAAATCAACCAACAAAACAACACCCCATGTCATGCTTTTGTCATCTTGCACATGTCATAATGCTTCCACTTGTCCACACCTTGTTGGTTTGATGACATCATCATCCCTAACCTCCTTGATTAACTCCTAATTGCTTGCCTAATGACCGCTGATCTGTTATACGGTTCGCTTAACTTTCGTTTTCGTTTATCGTTTGAGGGATCATACCCGGGATCTTATTACTTAGGTTTCTTTAACCTTTCTCAATACATTATATTCCTTTTATGATCCTCTCTTATAATCCTTGAATTTAAATCCTTTTTATTCTGTTTCCTTATACTCAATTCTTTCTGTATCTGGTAGATTTTCGGGAACAATCAAAGTGTTCGGAATTGGATTCTGACGATCTTTACATACACTTATATACCATATAGAGTACTAATAAAATCTCAGAATATCCATAACAGAACCCCTACATAGTGTGGCATGAAAAGTTTTCTTATTCAGCATAATCAGCAAAATCACTATTCATAAGGGTTTCAAAAATTCCAAAAATTGGGGTTATTACACAACGCGTGAACAAAATGACTGGAAAAATGAGGACTACACCAATTGGAGGAAATACCCCAACCTACCACCAACTTGTGACAACTATGGCTTCACGATCAGACCTTCAACCATGATGATGAAGGAGTTCACCAAGTTGGGAGGTGTAGTCAAGTGGCCAATAAAGAGCAACAAGCCTAAGGAAAATCCAGATTCCAAATTATGGTGCGACTATCATGGAGATTACGGACATAAGGCATTCGACTGTGTGGATTTACGAAAGAAATTACAAATTATAACCAAGAAGGGATACTTAACAGAGTTCATGACGTCAAAAAAGACAGCTTATGTCAGGAGAGACGGGTCACCCAAAGGAGACAATATGACACCAATGAGACAACCACCACCACCACCACATCACAAAGTAATTAAGTTCATTGTAGGTGGTTCTGAAGTGTGTGGATCCACGTATTCACAAGCCAAAAGGGCAGCCAGAGAGACAGACATAAGAGTTTTTTAAGTGGGAGTTAACAATAACACTTTTTCATCTTTGGTGTTTGATGAGTCAGATAAGAGAAGTATCCGAGAACCGCAGTAAGATGGACTTGTCATCTCACTCCCCGTGGGGAATTTCCTGATCAAGATAATTCTAGTTGATAACGGGAGTGCCGCCAACATTATGATGCTAAGCACGATGAAGCAAATAGGCCTGGAGGAAAGTGATCTGATTAAAAAATCAACTACATTAGTGGGATTCAGAGGAGAAACTAAGCGAACGTTGGGAGAAATTACATTGCCTACGTACGCACAAGGAGTTAACCTTATAGAGAAATTCTGCATAATAGATGTTGATTCTACATATAACATAATTATGGGCAGGCCCCAGATCCACAACTTGAAAGCTGTACCGGTCAACATATCATCAAGTTCTTAAATTCCTGACATCCGGGGATCACAGAAAATACGTGGAGATCAAGATATGGCACGAGAATGCTACAAGACATATCTGAAACCAACTGTACAACACCACAGAGATAAGTCACCCGTGGCTACTATGACAGGACCTGAAAAAGCTGGCTGAAATCGACCTTAAGACGGGTGACAAGAAGGTACTGGTGGAAGATGACTGTCACCAACAATTGAGGTAAACTTGGTGAATTTCTTAACTATAAGGTTGGATGCGTTTGCATGGGAGCACGATGACATAACGGGAATAGATCCCAATGTGATCACGCACAAATTGAATGTCGACCCTAGTTATACACCTGTTCAACAAAAGAGAAGAAAGTTTGCAGCAGAAAGAAATAAAATCATCAACGAAGAAGTTGACAGACTTATCAAGGTAGGGATGATTAAGGAAGTGGATTATCCAGAGTGGCTAGAAAATGTTATAATAGTCCAAAAGAAGAAAGGGAAATGGAGAGTTTATGTCGATTACACTGATTTAAATAAAGCTTGCCCTAAAGATCCCTATCCATTGCCACACATTGACACCATGGTAGACTCGATGGCTGGACATGAGTTGCTTACATTTCTGGATGCGTCGAGTGGTTTTAATCAGATTCAGATGGAGCCATCAGATTGTGAGAAAAAAGCATTCATCACGAAAAGGGGGATATATTGTTACTTAGCTATGCCTTTCGGATTATGTAATGCAGGAGCAACATTTTAAAGGCTCGTTAACAAAATGTTTAAGGATCAAATAGGCAAAACAATGGAAGTGTACATAGATGACATGGTAGTCAAGTCTGTGAACGCAGAAAATCACTTTCGAGATCTTCAAGAGGTATTTGACATACTGAGATTGTACAATATGAAGATGAACTCGTCTAAGTGCAACTTTGTCGTATCGTCGAGAAAATTTCTCGGACACATGGTAACCATAAGGGGGACTGAAGCTAGCCCAGAATAAATCAAGGCGATTTTTAAGTTAAGAAGCCCGTCAAATGCAAATATGTCCAAAAGTTGACAGGAAGGGTTGCGGTACTAAACAGGTTTATCTCGCGATCGTCGGATATATGTAAATTATTTTACGATGTATTAAGGAAGAACAAGGGATTCACATGGTCTGAAAAACATGAAGCTGCTTTACATGATTTAAAAACCTATCTCACTACACCACCACTATTATCTAAGCCTCTTTCAGGTGAATATCTCTATGTCTACTTGTCAGTAACTGATCATGCAGTGAGCGGGGTACTAGTCAAGGAAGGTGAAGGTGTCCAGACGCCTATTTACTATGTCAGCAAAAGCCTAGTAGAAGCAGAAACAAGGTACACGTCCCTTGAGAAATTAGTGCTTGCATTAGCCATGACGTCAATTAAGTTACGACATTATTTTGAGTCACACAAGATACATGTCATGATAAATTTTCCCTTGAGAAACATTTTAAGTAAGCCAGATTTGATGGGGTGAATGGCTAAATGGGCCATACGTTTGAGCACATACGACAATGATTATGATCAAGGAAAGCTATAAAGTCACAAGCTCTGGACGATTTTGTGGCTGATTTCAGTCCAAGCCAGATGACTACATCAGAAGAAGAATTTCGTCAAATTGTTTCGATAACAGATGCTAAGCCTTGGACTTTGTATACGGACGGGGCTTTGAATGTGAATGGAACGGGGCTGGGGCTGGGGCTTGTACTCAAATCGCCAGAGGGGGATATGATAGCCCATTCAATATGCTGCAGCTTCAAAGCCACCAACAATGAGGCTGAGTACGAAGCACTAATCATAGGGCTGGTGACTGCTAAGGACATGAAGATAAAAAACATTGAAGTAAAGTGTGACTCCTTGTTAATCATGAACCATGTTAATGGTTCCTATGAAGCCAAAGATCCCAGGATAGTCACATATTTGGACATCACCAAGAGGTTGACAAATTATTTTGATATTTTTGACATATAACAACATTTGAGAGAAAATAATGTACAAGCTGACGCATTAGCTGGCTTGGGAGATGTCTCTAAAGGCCTTGATCTGAACAACACACCTGTTATTCACATCATGAATCCCGCTACTGAGAGGTTGATTCATGATTGGATGCTTTGGTCCTTGATCAACATGATGAAAATGTCGGAGAAGACGTGGATAACTTTATTCAAGCATACAGAGATTATTTGCAACTTGATTATTTGCAGTTTATCAGTGACAAGACAGAGGCGTTTTATAGACGTTGGAACATCAATCTGATTAAATCCACACCAAGGCATCCTCAAGCCAACAGACAGGCTAAATCAAGTAATAAGATTATAATTAATAATCTTAAAAGGAGACTAACATCATGCAAAGGGAAATGGGCTAAAGAATTACCTTGGGTGCTATGGTCGGACATGACAACTCCCAAGACGTTGACAGGGCAAACACCTTACAGTTTAGTTTATGCAACTGAAGCTGTCTTACCAATAGAGTTGATGATGCCAAAAGCAAGGTACAGGCTTTTAACGACCAGCATAAACAACACAAACTTGTCTCATGACATAGATATTGTGGACGAGCATCGAGAGATGGCAAACATTCGTATGGCATCTTATCAACAAAGGGTGGCCAATACGTATAACAAACATGTCCATATAAGAGCTTTTCGTGTTAGAGATTTAATGCTAAGAAAGACATTTCAAAATACTATGGACATGACGGCTGGAAAGTTTGCTGACACTTAGGAAGAACCTTACTTTATTGATATAGTCGTCAGACGTGGGGCTTATCAATTGTCAAGTATGGATGGGGACTCAAGTACCACGAAGCTGGAACGCTTTACACTTGAAGCTCTATCATGTGTAATTTTTTTTCAACTTATCTCTTTAAATTTGGTTATAGGTATTTTGAATGAATAAGTCGTTAGGACATAGTTGATTGTCGTCGTTTGATCATGTTTGATATGTAGGTTTGATTGAAAGAACCTGATTTGATGCTTATGTGTTTGAATTCTTATTACATGTTATATTATTATGCAAGCCGTTCTAATAGATGACGTTTACCTTTCGTAATTACTTTGCTTTTGTTTAAGTTAATTCATTATGTTCGGGTTTTTTATAAATGTTAGTGTACATTAATATGCAATGAATAAAACTATTCAATTACAAAGCACGGGCTGATCACCCAATTACAATCGTAATATTTTAAGTGGAGATGGTTTAAGAAGTTAATAGACAAAGTCCTCATAAAAGTATCAATGAATTCATCACAACGATGAACAACATTTATATATGTTTACATTATAAAAAGAAATTTGGTGAGTTTCAAGAGGGAAAAAGGCCTCTTAGCCACTCTACGAGTGCATGCACCAACGTATATTGACGAATTAAACAAAATACACGAACAACCACAGTTACGTTTGAAACAAACAAGGCAAACCAACAACTATGATTACGTTTGAAGGAAAAGTTAAGTTCCAATAACACATAGTTGCACTTCAAAACATTGTATGAATAGTTTATTATGATTGACATTATAACTTGTTTAACATTTTGATGACTATGTTACATATTGAATTCTCAATGATCAGAAGAAGCTCAGGATCTGGCTGTTCAGATATCATCAGGATCTGATGTACCGTCAAGTTTTGGATGTCATCAGCATTTGTATGACATCAATATTTGAAGACAGTCAACATTAGAGGATTTGTTTTGTTCCTTTTAATATGAAGCAGATATCTATTATGTCTGAGTTATAGGGCTTTATCTGTTTAGTTTAAGATATGTATCAGTTTCAGTTAATTTTTGATAATGCATATCTTAGATTAATCTGTTGTAGCTGTGTAGTATATAAACACAATTTAGGTCATCACTTAGATATATAACACTCGAGGATCATTCGACCTAGCAGCTCTCAAGAACATCAATATTTCTTGAGAGGATTTTGTAACAGTTTTTATCAGAAATATAAAAAGCTGTTATATTTTATTACTTGTTCGAAACATTTATACAATTGTATCCAACCCCCCTTAAACAATTGTATCTTTACTGGGCAACAATTGGTATCAGAGCTCACTGATAAAATTACAATCAGAAACGATCTAAACATGTCTCTGAACAAGTATGAAAGCACTAAAATTCCCATTCTGAAAAAGGCTGAATATCCAACATGGAAGGTGAAGATGCTCATGTACCCGGAAGCTACAGATCCAGATTATCTAGACGTAATCAATGATGGACCCTTCATGCCAACAAAACTGGTGCCTGCAAATCCTACGGTTGCTGAACATTATCAACTGAAGGAGATGATAGAATGGACACCAGAAGAGGAAGTAGCAAATGTAAGAAACATTTTGCATAACAGTCTTGATTCTGTGATGTCCAACAGGATTATAGCCTACAAGACTTCCAAAGAGATCTGGGATGCTCTTGAAACTCAATGTCAAGGAACCATCGCCATCAAGAAGAACAGAAGGGTTGTTCTGATTCAATAATATGAACACTTTGAGGCCAAGTCTGATGAAAGTCTCACTGACATCTATGACAGATTTCTGACTTTGCTAAACAATCTGTCTTTGGTGGGAAAGGTGTATGATCGAGAGGATTCAAATACCAAGTTTTTGAGAGCTTTTAGTGAAGAATGGGAGACTCAGACTTTAATCATACGACATCAGTATGATCTATACGTAATTACTCTGGATGAAGTCTATGGCATGCTGAGAACTCATGATTTGGAAGTTCAGTAAATGAGAGAGAGGAAAAGCAATAAAAGGAAATTTGTTGCTTTGAAAGTAAATGATAAATCTTCAAAAGAAAAGTCTGTTGGAGCTGTACGAAAGAAGAACAATTTTCCAGAATTAGATACTGATGATTCATCATCAAATCCTGATGATGATACTGATTCCGAAACTGATGAGAACATGACAGATTCTGATATCATGTAAATGGCCGCATTGCTGGTTAAGGGCTTCAGGAGAATGCAATTCAGGAAGTTTAGGAACAACAGAAGCTTTAGAAAGAAGTTCACTGGAGGCAAAAGGAAGTCAACTGGGAGAAAAGGTGGAAAGGACTCTAAAGATGGGAAGGTAGATAGGACAAAGATCAAGTGCTACAACTGTGATGAACCTGGTCACTTTGCCTCAGAGTGCAAGAAAACAAAGTATAATAAAGGGAAGAGCAAAGACATGATCACTTCAAGCAAGAATTGGATGGACTCCTCTGACTCTGAAGATAAAAACACATGTTATGCACTAATGGCTAGTCTTGATGATCCTGCTGCTTCTGAGCCTAAGGTACAAACTCCTTTATTCTCTTTTGATACTGAAAATATATCTGAATTGAAATCTATTCTTAAATCTTTGCATGGTAGTTTTAAGAATAAGACTTTAAAAAATGATAGACTTATAACTGAAATTAAGACCTTGAAATCTAGGAATGATCAATTAGAGTCTGACTTAATATATCAGATAGATTTGAAGAAAGAATGTGAGAGAGCTAAACATACAGTTAAGATTCTTGAGGCTAGATACAGTATGTTAGAAAAGGATCTAGAGAATGAGAGAAAAACCCTTAAAACCTGGACTGATTCAGGCAAAAAGGTTCATGAGATGATCTCAAAGAAAAACTGGAAAGAATGCCTAGGCGATAAAGATGGAATTAAGGATGTTGACACTGAAAATAAAATTTCCCTTAAAACTCCTGTTAAGTTTATTTCATTAGAAGCTGATGAACCCAAATCCACTTTTGAAAAGGGTTCAACATCAGTATCACAAGAAAAACTGGTAAATTATAAAACTCAAAGAAAGAAAGGCAAGGAAACCATTAAGTCTGTTAAGAAAGAAAAGAACATAGGACTTTTGTCGGCAAGACAATTGAAAAAGAAAATATCTGAGGTTACCGACAAACCTCAAGTAAAAAGTCCTAAAAGAAACAAGACTGATAAGCAAGGTATTTCTAAGGATTCAAATTACAAGGTTGTTCCCAATGCTCCTCGGAAAACTTGTTTTAACTGTGGAAATACTAATCATCTTGCTATTGATTGCAGGATGAATAAGAAAAGGAAAACTGCTATTCCTGAGTCTGATGTTAGGGGTAGATCAGTATTTTATAAACCACAAAATCCTTGTTTTCATTGTGGTAGTAGTTGGCATTCGATTTATACTTGTAGTTCTTATCACAAGTTGTATCACAATTACTATGAACCTTTGCCTAAGTTTAATAAAGCTGCTTGTGTGATTAATTCTGTTGGTTTTACTAAACTTGCCTCTGACAAAAAAAATCCTGACAAAGGAAAGATTGTCAAAAGTACTCCTGACACACAAAGGCTTAAGTTGTCCAAAAAGAGGGCCCAACAAGTGTGGGTCCTTAAAAATCCTTCTAATTAATTATTCTTCTGATTGTAGGGTAACAAGAAAAATACACTTGTCTTGGATAGTGGATGTTCAGGACATATGACTGGAAATAAATCCCTGTTGTCAGAATTTGAGAAGAAGGCTGGCCCAGATGTATCTTATGGAGATGGAAATGTAGGACATACTCTGGGATATGGCAACTTGATAATTGGAAAGGTAACAATAGAGAATGTAGCTCTGGTGGAAGGACTGAAGCATAATCTTCTGAGCATCAGTCAAATCACTTATAGAGGTTATCATGTTGTATTCTATGACTCACACTGCGAAGTTGTTCATAACAAGTCAAAGAAAATTATCTTGATAGGATACAGACATGGTAACATTTATGAAGCAAGGCTACATGAAAGTCTTGAAAAGGAAGCTACTTGCCTTATCTCTAAGGCATCAATAGATGAGAGCTGGAACTGGCATAAGAAGCTCTCACATCTCAACTTCAACTCAATCAACAACTTGCCAAGAAGGAGCTTGTAAGAGGATTGTCAAACATGCTATACTCAAGTGACGGTCTTTGTGATGCTTGCCAAAAGTCTAAACAAAGAAGGGTGTCTTTCAAAAGGAAAACATAATTCTCTATCTCTGAGCCATATCACATGCTACACCTGGACCTTTTTGGACCAGTGAACATAATGTCCATCAACAAGAAAAGGTACACACTTGTAATTGTTGATGATTTCAATATATATACATGGGTTTATTTTCTACACAGGAAGGATGAAACTCCAGAAATTCTTCTGGACCACATAAGGCAAATTGAAAATGGATCCACTCATAAAGTGAAATTTCTAAGGAGTGATAATGGCACTGAATTCAAGAACTCAAAAATAGAGGAATTCTGCAAGTACAAAGGCATAGAACATCAATTCTCAGCTCCTGGTACACCTCAACAAAATGGTGTTGTTGAGAGGAAGAACAAAATCGTAATTGAAGTTGGCAGAACTCTGCTAAAAGAAGCAAAACTACCCACTTACTTCTGGGTTGAAGTAGTAAACACAACATGTTATACTCAGAATGTCACTCTGATAAATAGACATGGTCTTACTCCTTATCAAATGCTAAAAGAAATGAAGCCCAGTCTCAAACATCTTCATGTATTTGGATGTAAGTGCTTTGTTTTGAGAACTCATACTGATCAGTTTGGAAAGTTTAAATCAAAGGCTGATGAAGGAATCTTTGTTGGATACTCACCATCAAAAGCTTACAGAATGTTCAATCTAAGAACACACACTGTACTAGTCTCCATAAATGTATCTTTCGATGATAAGAAGATTCCTGGTTTTAAAGAAGACACTCATGAAAGTTTAATCGTTGCAAATAAAAAGGCATTATTGGAATCTGGATCAAACTCTAATGAAATGTCAAATCCTGATGATCCAAATCCTGACACTCCTTCAGATTCTGAAGATAATCATGGTGCTAATGAGCCTGCACAAGTTGAGGGGGAGCAACAACAAAGGTCAGCTGATGATGCTAACACTGAAAAATCATCTCAAAGTTCTTCTCAATCCAATGCTGATTCGACATCAGAAGAACATGAGTCAAGTCCCAATATTTCATCAGGAAATGACCCAACGGATTCAAGGGGAGCCTCAAATGCATTTGATGAGGCATATAATTCAGGGGGAGCATCTAGTTTCAGAAGGACACTTCCCAGTGTCAGAAAATGGACTAAGGATCATACTCCTGATCTGATCATTGGAAATCCTGATGATGGTGTAAAGACAAGAAGTGCAACTCAGAATGAATGTTTATATCATAATCTACTTTCAAAAGAAGAGCCAAAGAAAGTAGAAGATGCACTCAAGGATGCAGATTGGGTCATGGCTATGCAAGAAGAATTGAATGAGTTTGAAAGAAATAGAGTTTGGAAGCTGGTGCCTAGACCTAAGAACGGGTCAATTATGGGCACAAAATGGGTCTTTAGAAATAAGACTGATTCTGATGGAACAATCATCAGAAATAAGGAAAGATTGGTGGCAAAAGGATGATCCCAACAGGAAGGTATTGATTATGATGAGAAATTTGCTCATGTTGCTAGGTTGGAAGCAATTTGAATCTTCTTGGCATATGCTGCTCACAAGAAGTTCAAAGTCTTACAGATGGATGTCAAGAGTGCATTTCTCAATGGAGAACTTGAAGAAGAAGTCTATGTTGAAAAACCACCAGGATTTGTGGATCCTAAACATCCTGACTATGTTTACAGACTTGATAAAGCACTCTATGGACTGAAGCAGGCACCTAGAGCATGGTATGAAACCCTTACTTAGTTTCTACTTGAAAGTGGATTCAAAAGAGGTACAATAGATAAAACCCTATTTTATCTGAATAAAGGTAAATATTTGCTTTTAGTTCAAATTTATGTGGATGATATCATTATTGGATCAACTAATCAAAAACTGTGTGATAAGTTTTCAAAGTTGATGTAATCAAGATATCAAATGAGTATGATGGGAGAGATGAGCTACTTCCTAGGCTTGCAGATTAAACAGACTGAAAATGACATCTATATCAATAAGTCCAGGTACATAAGAAATTTACTGAAGAGGTTTAATATGCAAGAAAGTGCAACTGCAAGTACTCCTATGGCAAATGCTACAAAACTTGATCCAAATGAAGGTACAACAGTAGACGTGACAACCTACAGAGGTATGATTGGATCTCTGTTATACCTAACTGCTAGTAGGCCAGACATTATGTTTTCCACTTGTTTATGTGCAAGATTTCAGGCAAATCCAAGGAACCCACATCTTATTGCAGTAAAGAGAATTTTCAGATACCTCAAGGGTACTGTTTCTCTTGGACTTTGGTATGCAAGAGAAGCTGATTTTGCATTATATGGTTATTCAGATGCTGATTTTGCTGGATGCAAAATAGACAGGAAAAGTATATCAGGAAGCTGTCAGTTCTTTGGAGGCAGATTAGTCTCATGGTTCAGCAAAAAACAGAAATCTATTTCTACTTCAACTGCTGAGGCTGAATATATTACAACTGGGAGTTACTGTGCTCAGTTTTTATGGATGAGAAATCAGCTCATGGACTATGGATTATCATTCTCAAAAATTCATATTTATTGTGATAACCAAAGTGCTATTGCTATGACAGGAAATCCAGTACAACACTCTCTTACAAAGCACATCAGTATCAGATATCACTTCATAAGAGAGCATGTCATGGAAGGAACCATAGAGCTTCATTTTGTTCCTACTGATCAGCAGCTCGCTGATATCTTCACAAAGCCATTACTTGAAGCAACATTTACAAAGCTTGTGAATGAACTTGATATTAAGCCAGACATCATGACAACTTCTGCAGTTTCACCACTCTTCAGTCAAACCACAATCATTCATGGAAACACATTTGGTACTAACAATTACTTAGCTCTGCTTACACATCAGCAGCTACCATCATCTTTTCATGATATTTAGGATTTTCTTCTTCTATGTCCAATTGGGTATGCTCTCACAAATCCTGTTAAGGTGTCATACAGGGCTGTCATGCAGGTCTGGAACACAGTTGTGGTAAATCCAACACATACTGGCTTTTCCTTTGAGTATAAGGACCAAAGATATGAAGTTGATGCTGACATTCTGCTTCAAGCCTTGAGATTGCCTGCTCTTGATGGTGCTCCTGATACTCATACCACTGAGCAACTGTTTGACATGCTCAGGACTTTAGGCTATCAAGGAGAAATCACAACCATTGGAAAACTGGCCAGGACCAAACTGAAAAGAGAGTGGAACTTGTTCTTTGACTACATCAGTCGATGTTTCTTGAATAATACAACAAACTTTGATGCTCTTCCATCCACTTCTCTGAGAATTGGGTACTCTCTTCTTAACTCTGGTAATTTTGATTATAATAATACTATATTACAGTTCATAATTGCTAGGAGAGTAGATGTTTCAGGAGTAATAGGGTATACTAGATTTTTACAACTGATTTTCACTTATCTATGCCCTAATGCTAGTTTTGAT
Organism: Apium graveolens; assembly: GCF_009905375.1. Classification (NCBI taxonomy): domain Eukaryota; kingdom Viridiplantae; phylum Streptophyta; class Magnoliopsida; order Apiales; family Apiaceae; genus Apium; species Apium graveolens. The sequence continues at coordinate 232,819,573 of NC_133648.1, read as the reverse complement.
GATGATGAATTACTCCCTGTTTTTTAAATTTCTGAAAAAGCAATCACTGATCATATTAAAAGGGATGAAAAGAATAAATTTTCAGGACCGCCCTTTCTTCCTAGAGAGGTCAGGCAATTTCTGTTAAGAAATAGACCTACTACTACACAAGTGCCTGCAAATCCTGATGCTGGAACCTCTGTCATAGTTCCTGATGCTAAGACTCAAGAAATCACCCATCTTGTTTCTAACCCAAGCATTTCTTCTTCCAAACAGCAAACACAACAAGCCTCTAAATTAGCCTCCTCTGATGTCTCTCAAAAGATATCAGTTGTAACAAAGAAAAGGCTGTTTAAGAAATCTGTCACATCTGGACAGAAAGCTAAACAAGTCTCACTGAGTGAGAGTGAGAAGAAAGAAGACTGCTTTCCAATCAGGAAAAGAAGACTGATCATTCAAGAAGATTCTGAATCAGATGATCATATGCCAATAGGGTCTCTGTCAAAAAATCAAGAAGTCCATTGATCAAAATCCTGATGACTTGATTGACACTACTGGAATCAAGGAGCCAATTACTGATGCTAGTGCTCTGCTTGACAAGCTTCCAGTAATTGAAGCAACTGCTGAACACAACAAAACTACAAAGAGCCAGTTGAAAAGAAGAAGTGAAGAAGTAGTTGGATATATCAGAAATAAGAAGAATACTCGGCCTCTTGAAAAGAATGTTAGTACACAAGAACCTAGGTCTCAAAGGGATTTAGGAACTGCAACACATCCAGTCACACAAGAACCATCTTCTCAAAGAGAAGATGCAGACACTGAGGCTGCACATATCATTGTTAATATTGCTCATAGTGATCTTCTTGCTGACTCTGTTCAACTACTCCAGGAAAAGCAAACTCATCAGGAGATACTGTCACGAGTGGATGCAATCATTGATGATCCCATTTTTGAGAAGAGCACACAAGAACCTTCACTGTAATAACCTCAATTTTTGGAATTTTTGAAACACGGATGAATAGTAACTTTTGCTAACTATGCTGATTAAGGAAAATTATCAGACCACACTATATAGGAGTACTGTTATGGAAACTCTGAGATCGTATTAGTATTCCATAAAGTAAATGAGTGTATGTAAAGATCGTCAGAATACAAATTCGAACACCTTGATTTTTCCCGAAAATCCACCAGATACCGAAAGAATTGAGTATAGGGTAACATGATGAAAAGGATTTAAATTCAAGGATTATAAGCAAGGATCATTAAAGGACTATAAAATATTAATAGAGGGTTAGTGAAGCCCAAGTAATAAGATCCCGGAGTTGATCCTTCAAATGATCAACGAGAATGAGAGTTAAGCGAACCGTAAAACAAATAAACGTCAGAGGGGCAAGGACATGCAAGTAGCATTAGAAGGAAACTTTTAAGATAAGCTAAAACATGTGGTTAGAAGCAAGGTGACATCATCACACCATAAGAATGAGACATGTGGCAAAGTAGTGATGCAAGCAATGACATAAGCAAGTGAAAACAAGATATTTAGCCAATAATTAACCACAACCATGCATTCTTTGCACAAATATCAAGGAAAGACCAGGAAGATAAAGCTCTCTACCATTTCTTTCTTCTTCCATTCGACCTTTTGAAGAAATGAAGAAATAGATTTTCAAAACTCAAGCTCTAGGCCATGGAAAATTACAAGGTTTATTTCCTTCGATCCTATATTTTATAACTTAGTTATACCATGAGTTTAAGATCAAGATTCAATGGTTTACTTAGCTAATCCACTCATCAAAGATGATGATGAATAGTAACTTACTTTAATTTTCTTGATTTTCATGAAAGCTTAAGGTTGATTAAGCAAAGATCAAGGTTCCTAGAGGCTTGTTAGTGACTGCCCACTCTCCAAGGAAGGTATAAACTCTTGAATCCTTAGTTTTAAGTTTGGTTTATTTGGATGATAATGGTACTTAGATGAATGTGTTTAGTTTGATGTTGATGGATGTTGGATTTTTGTTGAATTGGTGATGATTTGGTGTAGTTTAAACTTTGGAAATCGTTAGGTTATAGCCGTCATAATGCCCGATTTTCTTTAAACTGTTTTGTGATTAACTGTTGGACCCGAACACCCACTTCTATGAACTAACCACTTCCATTATTAGATAGGTTATGTTTCAAGCTTCGTTTTGATATGTTGTTCGCTTATATCTGATTTACGGTTTAGGAGAAACGATCATTTTAAGTTACAGTGTTTCGCGAATGAACCTTTACCCCTCGCCTAACTTTGAAACCTTGATTAAGGTCCTTAAATGACTAATTAGAGTATGAAACATTTATGTAAGATTAATTGGTCAGTTGGTAGAGTACTCGCGAAAGATTTTCCTTGAAATTCGTAACAGTTATTATTAAAATTGGTGGAGCTGAGGGTACGCAAGCGATTAACGCAAATCATTAAGCGTATAAACGACCGTTAGGGTATGAGTGAGTTTTGACTAGTTTCTTAAGCGATCGTGGTCTAATTCCGGATTATGTTGTTGTTCATAGGTTACCGGATCCACTCTAAGCTTAAGTCTATCCCGGAACACTCAGACAAGTTTTCTACCCGTTATACTGTTGTTGTGATGAAATATATTGATGTATTATCTTGAGATAAGTGCATGGTTATTATTAGCAAAGTCTTGCGATATATTGGAGCATGTGATATGATATTTATATACATGCCTGTTTCATAATCTTGATATTCTATTATCAATTCAAATACTTATAAACTGCATAATACCTTTGCTAGAGATAAGCAGTAATTGCGTATACCCTTGGTATAGGGGACCCGAAGGTGAACATTTTTCTAAACCAGGAGTCGATGTTCCCGAGTATAATATATATATAGTTTTCTATAACTATTAATCGAATAAGGTATATTCGATAGTCTAATCAAACTTATTTTCGATTATTCAAATAAAGATCGTACTTTCGTATAAGTATATCTTTTGTTAATTATTATTCATTTCAAGTATTAGTTTTAAAACTTTTACTTCAATTATTTTTATAAAGATTATCCTTTATGGGAATATTATTTAAATAATAATATTCAGATATTTCTAATATAACGGGACTGATTTATTTTTTTAAATCATCATTACTCTAAACATTCTTTAATATATTTTCGAGTCCTCAAAATGGTTTTAAAAGTTAGAGCGGATCCCAAAACTCATTTTCAAATTTAAGATCTTCCTTTGGAGGGAGATTTAAATACTCGCTCAAACCCAAGGGATCCGGCTCCGTGGGGTATTTTTGGCGCAACGAAGTTGCTAATTTGATAAAAGAATTTGATTACTTTCCCAATTTCGGGAAGTAAGCCCAATCAAAATGCATCGACATAGGCGACATGGGCTCAGTGGGAGTCCATAAAATGTATAAGTGGCTCAGTGGGAGTCCATCAAGGTGTAAGTGGCTGAGTGGCAGTCCATCTAAGTGTAAGTGGCTGAGTGGTAGTCTAACATAAGGTCCTAATGTGGCCAGGGTGATGACCAGTGGGGGATTCATCCATCTACTAGTAGAAAAGGTGACTTAATTGGTATATTTGCCTGATCAGCAAGATATCAGGTTTATGCCAAAGTTTCTTCTTTCCAAAATTCTTGGAAATGACAACTCTTCTTATACTTCCATAGCAGAAGAATGGATGAAATGTATAAATATATAGGCATATATATATATATATATCGGGACTTAATGAAGTATCTCATAACCTCATTCTTTATAATGATATTTCAAAGATTGAATCTATTTAAGTCTTATATTGTAGTCTCATCCATGTGATGAACTTTTGAAACTGATTATACCTTGAACGGTGGTAGTTCAAGTAGTATTCGGAAAAGATATAAGTATATTGGAGTATCTTGTAACTTCATCTTTTCAACTTATATCTGGTTAATGATTATCTTATGCATGACAGAGATTTTTATAAAAATGTTGAGACAAGGTTAGATATATGAGATCACCTTGCAAAGATATTTTTATACAGTTATAAACTGGAACTCTCTGTATATTCTGCATGGCAGAGGATTTCAAAGATTTTGAAAAGTATATATACATATATATTGAATATTTTGCGACTTGGTTGCGTTAAGATATCGAACTTGGTTCATGTTTGCTTGACCAAGACTTTCATGAGTACTAAGAGAATGCTCATATATTGTTAATTATTATACATGTTATTTTGGTGGGCTTGTTGCTCACCCTTGCTTTATTCTTTCATGACACAACAACAGCTAGACAAGATGAACAGGATCAAGCTCCCAATTCGCGAGCGGATAGGAAATGTTCTGCAGTTTCCTGTAGGCGTTGATGCCGTTGTAGCTGAGGTAGGAACTACCAATAGGCTAGGCTTTCAACTTTTAATGTACCAGACTTATGTATATTTATGAATTGTAATAATGGCAAAGAATATGTAAATTTATTCAGAAACCCTTTTGAGGTGTAATGACTTATAATTGTGGAATAAAATGACTTGTGTTATTTTGATATTCATCTCTGAGACTATAACTTGTGGTGTGTGTGTATATTGTGGGTTCACAGTACGCAGTAATTCGTTGTTTATTTAGATTAAGTATTGTTAAGGGAAATGGAACTCGTGACAACCCAGATCCCCGACCCCGGATTTGGGGGTGTTACATTCACCAAGCATTGCTGAAGCAGCTCACATGTCTCAGACTCCAGAAGAACCATCAGTTCAAAGTACTGATGATGGTCTTTCACATACTCCTGACAGATCAAATCCTGAAGATACAACAGCTCCTACTGAGAATCCTCCTTCAACTGCACTAGCTACAATTGATGATCCATTACTAGTTGCTAGTTTGAAAAAGCATCCTGATGTGCTGTTTGTTCCTCCACTTTCATCACTTCCACTTGAGGAATCAACTTCAGGTATTGCTAACTTCTCATATATTCTCATGTTTGTATGATTATAAATAGTCTCTTATTTGAGGTTACCTCTATTCATATGACAAGCATACAACTCTTCTCAGCCATCTATTATTTCTTTGCTATATGTGTGATTGAGCCTTTCTGAGAGACTGTGTGAAAATATCATATTTAAAAAAAAATTAAGTGGCAGTCTCCTGTACTTGCAAAAGGAGAGGTAGTTTTGAGACAAGAATCTTATAAGTTTTTCTTTACTTATAAAGTTTCTTCTGTGAGAATAATATTACTCTTAAAAGTAATATATTGTATGAGAAGTGATGAGATCACTTGAAAAGAACAGAGAGATTTAGGTGTTACTATGTTTCTGTTTCAGGATCACATCAGCCACATGCATCTCTTGCAAAGAATTTGGATAAAGGCAAGGCAATTCTGCCTGATTCTGCACATTCTTCTGATGGCTTGTCTGACTCTGAAAATGATAGTGATGACAATGATTCTGATTCAGCTCAACTTAAGTCTACAATTGATGCATCTAAGAAGTCCAATGCTAGTTCTTCTTCGCACTTCACTAACCATCCTTCTTATTACAATGCTGATGCTGAGCATTTCAGACAGACAGAATGGGATTATAAATGGAGACTTGTAAATTCTTCTATCTCATATGTTGTTAGCTTGTAACATATTCATCGTGCTTATGATGAAATTCAAACTTCTGATCTGAAGTTGCATCTTAAGGCCACAACTATTTCTGTTAAAGGAATTCACTTTTATCTTGATGAAATGAAGAAGTCTCATACTGGTGTCTAAGAGAAAATTGATGGATTTTTGCTTCACACACCTAAATCAGCTGAAATCAAAAGTGTGAAAAATACCATCAAAGATGTTGTTAAATCTCAAGATAACATGGCCTCTAGAATTCCCTCATTAGAAGATAAAGTTTCTTCTATAGGTGACAAACTGGATGCTCTGTTTTCTCTTATTTCAAAATTGATGCCAAAAAGGGGGAGAAGATAGTTGCTATAAAATGTACACCAGATTCTATTCAGACAAAGGATAAAGATATTAATGATGATGGTGATAAAAATTATCCAGTTACAGATGTTCAAATTGCTTCTACTGCTCAACAACTTCAACATTTTAAAAAGAATGATCCTTCATGACAAAGGAAGTCTACTGGTGCTTATAAAGCCACACATAAGACTACTGCTAGTACTCCTGAGGATGATGATATTACAATCTCAAATTTAGCAGAAGTTAAAGGAATGTTCTTTCCTTACAGACATAAAAAAATAGGTGAAGAGATTGTCTTGTACTACAAAGACAAGAAGTTTGAGCAAAAGAATGCTAGGAGTGCTCTTGGGTATATAACTGAAGAAATTCATGATCTAACACCTGAAGAAGCAGTTATGCAACAAAAGGAGCTCTTGGCTCAAATTGAAGCTGAAGCTAACACTTCTAAAGGAAGAGGAAAAAGAGGTGGTAGATCTGCAAGAGCAAGAGGAAGAGGAAGAGGTGGAAGAACTTCTGGATCAAGGCAAGTGACTGCATTTAACCCTACTTTTCTGAATTTTCTATCCAGAGAAGGTTATGTTCCCAGACAAGGAAATGAAGAAGATAAAGAAGTTCAGAAGCAAGAAGAGTTGATTATACCAAGGAAGAAAATATTAGCCACTGATATTGATCAAGATGATATAGAAAATCAGAATGTAACTCCTGATGCAGACACAAATCCTGAGGTAAAAGCAGATCCTGATGCTGTGAACCTGATAATTGATTTTAACTCTGATGAAAAAGTGATCAAAGCATTAAATGAGTCAGCTCCTTCTCTAGTAATCACTCCTCATACTTGAGAGGCTGATGAAAAAGAAAAGATTGATAGAAGGGAAGCTGATCAAGCATGCAAAGAATATTTGCAGAGAGTTTTAAAATCAAAGAGGGAGCTATGACATAAAGCAGAAGGGAAGACTGATGATTTGTCTTCAAACTATGCTCCTCTCGACAAGAAGAATAAAAGATGAAAAAACATCCATGTATTCAATTATTCTAAAGGGTTCAAGCATGTTGAATTTGTGTCAGCTGGTTAAGAGATTCCATCTCAGAACAGGAAGATGTTGATAAGTCCATCAAGAAGCCTTCTTGGGTGGTATACAATGAAAAACTGAAACTTATCAAATCTTGAACCAGAGGAGGCATTGGTCACTCCAGTATGGAGATCTTAGAATCTGATCTACTAGATACAGATACTCTGACAGAAAATCTTGGTGAAAGAATTTCTCCTTCACATCTTGAGAAAGTTGAAGCTGTGAAGATTGTTCATAGAAATATAAATGATAATGATGTCAGAGAAGAGATTCTGTACTTTTTTAGAGATTGTAAAGTAAAAAGCTTTACATTGCAGCAACTCTTAATGAAGACTGTGAAAGAATTGAAATACATTCACTATCTTCTTAGAGTTGAGAACAGTGTCACCAGAAACTGGTCTTCTATGATACTTGAAGTCATCAGAAGAAGAGTTATGACAAAAGATGATTAATACAATGGTGATTACGTTCCTGAGTACAGAACTTATACTGGTCAAGAAATGCAGATGAAAAATGGAGCAGCAGTGCTACAAGTTTTTCTCAACAGTCCTCAGTTATCCTTCAGTCCTAATCATTAAGATGTCAGTTTAAGCTTCATGTTGATTGGTGATCTTGAGATAAGCAAAAGCTCACTTTCTAAGTTAAGATCATCTATCTATCAGCTTGGAGAAGAAACTGAAGAGAAGAGAGAGTTGAAGAAAAAGCTTGTTAAAGTCCTACGAGACAAGGAGGAAGAAAGATTGAAGAACTTTCTTGGAACAACTATCAGTTATCTGAAGATACTAAAGTAAGCTTTACTCCTTGTACATTTTGTAGATTGGTTTTGGCATCATTGAGAATGGAATTTATGCTTTATTGTATTAAGCATAAATTGGGGGAGATTGTTACATATTGAATTCTCAATTATCAGAAGAAACTCAGAATCTGGTTGTTCGGATGTCATCAGGATCTGATGTACCGTCAGGATTTGGTATGTCATCAGCATTTGTATGACATCAGTATTTGAAGACAGTCAACATTAGAGGATTCGTTCTGTTCCTTATAATATGGATCATATATCTGTTGTGTCTGAGTTATATGATTTTATCTGTTTAGTTTAAGATATGTATCAGTTTGAGTTAGTTTTTGATAATGCATATCTTAGATTAATCTGTTGTAGTTGTGTAGTATATAAACACATTTTAGGTCATCACTTAGAAATATAACACTCGAGGATCATTCGACCTAGCAGCTCTCAAGAACATCAGTATTTCTTGAGAGGATTTTGTAACAGTTTTTATCAGAAATATAAAAAGCTGTTATATTTTATTACTTGTTCGAAACATTTATACAATTGTATCCAACCCCCCTTAAATAATTGTATCTTTACTGGGAAACAGACTACATGATACTCCACGTTTACGTCAAATTGTTAAGTACATGACATTTAATAAAGGCGACCATATGGATAGAAACATAAGACATCATGGCAACATGAAAATGATTCATAAACAAAAATATGCATAATACCACAAAAGAGTTCAAACCAAAATCCAACAATCCCCGCCACCAAGGTGAAATAGGGATGAATTACTACGGAGATAAAGTAAAGCAACAAAAGATTAAGTTCGAAGTCGAAACATAATTAAATATGATAGTCTTAAACAAAATATGAAAAGGGAAATCACATCACTTGTCCTCTTGAGCGTCATCTTTAGGGGACTTTGCTTCATCATCATTGGCATCGGCAAACTCGTCCATAGGGAAAGCATCTTCAGGAAATGCTTCATTGTAGATCCTGACAGTCTCAGAAACATCCCACGAGCTCCATTCACCTCTATGGTACTCCAACATCATGTCAACCCTAATTCACATGATTTGCTGGTTAACGACCTTCTCTGCTTCATCACACATGTCTTTCTCCATTGTCTGCACCTTAGAAGCATAATCTTCTAGTTCTTCCTGAACATATTTCATAGCCTTTAAATTGTTGAACGCCAGTTCCTCAGCTGCTTTAATCTTGCTTGCACATTTCTTATGCTATTCTTTTAAGTCTTTGAGCTTTTTCATCTCGTGCTCATGAATCTCACGAGCTACCATGACAGTTTGAAGAGTCTGTGTTATATTAAAAGGCCACTATCAGTTGAAAACAAAGAGAAAAACAACAATACAATCAAATCAACAAAGAATTATACTAAGACGTGAAAGGAATAGCCGACAACATCATTCAGAATAGCAGAAACTGGCTTAGCGGAGAGAGCTTCCATCGACTGAGGGAGCAACATGTTATTAAACAGATGGGCAAAAGTTGTAGGGTTAGCAGCCATATTATAGTTTTGGATGGCAAGTGGGACAATATTCTCAGGTTTGGTTGTTGTAACAGGAGGATCGATCTTAACCTTTTTAGAAATAGGGCTGCTAATGGGGCTCAATACGGAAGGGGCCTTAGAGGAATGAGTTTTAGTTGATTTATTATCACGAGCTCTCTTGGAAATTAGGTCTTTACTGGAAATGATCAAAGGTTTGATGACAGGGGGTTGAAACTCTATAATAAGGAAAAAAGGTTCGATCCATGTCAATATAAATAGAGATAAACAGAAAGAGAAAAGGAAGAACGTCAAAAAATAGAGTGCTTGACGAATACCTTTGGCATAAGTTCATCCAGAACTCATCTCGGGATCCTTGACACTCTTGGGGCTATCTTGGAACTCAGATGACAAGCTCAAAGCAGAATATGACTGTTGGGTTGCAGGGATTGAGAGTTTCTTACTCCGAGTCCTTTTTGCAGCAGATCTCTGCACAGATCTCTTGGAAGCCACAGTTCCTGACGCAATTGCGACTTCTTCAAACCAGAAGCAAAATCCTCAACATTAACTTGACCAGCATTATGAATGGGTCTAGCCAAACAATTCGGCCGTAGTCTTTCTCCTATGGGCAAGGTACAAATCTTATCAACAGTAGCCTTAGCCTCAGTGTTATCCTCATCAAAATCAAAATCACAGTCTACAAATACGAAAAATAATTAATGACACAGCAATTGCAGAAACTGGAATAAAGAAGAACATCAAGCTAACTTAGTGGGTTGCAACAAAGATAAACATCAGGACAAGGAGAAACAATTGGCATATAGTTCAAAAAAGGAACATGCATGCTAATAAACAAAAGGTTTGCAAGGAGAAGATAAACACAGAAGACACTAAAGTAGCAAATCTATCATACGGAAAATAAAAACAAAACAACTGTAGTGATGAAAATTGAGAGAATTACCGGTATTGTTCCAACGCTCCAATGGGAAGTCGACATCATCTCCCAAACTCGCCTTATCAACAAAGAAGAAATATTTTTTCCAATTCCGGTCATTGACTGTGTCATTGTTAACGATTAACGGATCGTCAGTATCCTTATTACTGAACCCGACTCGACATCCACTAAATTTCTTCAAGCTATAGGACTGCTTCACAACTTAGACATCGATACCCAATTTGTGCTTTTCTTCAATGGAATCCAGACATGCAAGGACTCTCCATGCAAAGGGAATCAGTTGTTTAGGAGACACTTTCAGGGTGTTTAACACGCCAACAACAAATTTGGAAAACGGAAAAGTGAGTCCAACATCGAAAGGGTAATAATAAAAGCTTACCCAACCTTCTTTGAAGAAATCAGCACGGACATAGATATCTGGTACCACCGCGACCACATTGGAACGAAATAACATCTTGACCTCCTCAAACCTTTTAGGCTTGATTTCACTAGGACGGCTATCTTTGGGGTCTAGTAAATTAGTGGCGATCCAATTGGGTTGATCAGAGGACATATTGGGGCTTTCGTCGTTACGGCTTCCAGAACTCTTGCTGTGTTTTTTGGTCATGGTGAAAGAAGAGAGAAGAGGAGACGGATTCAAGACTGAATAAAAAGAAGAGTGAAAGACGGATGAGTTATGAAAGGAGTATATATAGGAGTATCTAAAGAGTCCTACAGAAGTAATTGAAGGGTTTCTTGATAAACGAGTAACCAATGCATGCATATCATCAATTGGTTCACACGGGTATCAAGGATGCTGACTAATCCACTACTACACGCTAAGTACAAGATAAATGAGTGATACAATTATTAATCTAGTAAAAGATTTTGCTATTTAAACAATTAAATAACAAAATCTGTGGCTATTGTTATGTCAAGAACTTTTAGACGTGATGAAGTCGGACGATGGACGAGTAACTACACAGATGTCATGGATGCCAACAGATCAAGACATATTGAAATATGAAGATAAGAAGACGAAGTCATACACTACAGTGAAAATCAAGGAAGACGGTTGAGTAATGCAGAAGAAGAAAGCAACCATATCTAGAGGCAGGAGAAAAGAGAGGGAGGTTAGAGAAAAAAAGGGGATAAGGTGCTCATTTGAATGGAGAGAAAGAAGGCAATGGGGGAGGAAGGGAACATAATATATATACACATTCAAGCAAACACCAGGGGCATGCACTCATCTGATATACACGAAAACGATTCAAAATCACTGCACTTTGTTCACACACATTCACAAGCATAAACACTGTCATAAAGAGAAAGAAACTTAGCTCAAGATGATGATGAAGTATCATCTTTAAATAATTGTAATCTTCTCTGTATCGTTAGTGATTTACTTATTAGATTGGGTACTCAATCCCACCCGTGGTTTTTTCCCGTTCTCGGGTTTTCTGCATCACCAATTTCTTGCGTTCTTTGCTTTAACATAGTCTTTTTAATTTTTTTACATAATCCAACGCCCTTAGCATTTAACTTACAAAATTCGGTAAAAATAATATATTAAAATATGATGGTATCAGAACCTCAGAGGCCTAAGAATTAATATATATATATAGGGCTGAGTTCTATGGAGTCCACCTTTTTATCGGAGTCCTCGGAGTCCATCTACGTTCTGCAAATAAAATATATTGTAAAACGTGTTATTTTGCAAAACATGTTACACAAATAGCATAACTTCAACAAAATCATGCAAATCTCATATATTTACGGTACAATATGTATGTTCTGCAATATGTTCTGCAACATGAACATTTATGTTCTGCAAACTAAACATGTTTTGTAGAATATATATTTTTGCAATGTTCTGCTTGTAAAATATATGCAATCTACAAGATTTTTGATAGAATAGTGATGTTTGTCGAAAAATAATATGTTTTGCAATATTTTAAGCTATATTTTACTTGCAGAACATATATGGACTCCGAGGACTCCAATTAAAGGTGGACTCCATAGAACTTTACTCTATATATATATATATATTATAATTAGATTGTCGTTGTTGTTGGAAATGATCAAATCACATTATATTTTGGAACTTTTAGCTTTGTTGGTGATAAGTATTTCATCAAAGAGGGCAGAGGGTGGTGTGTGTAATAATTCCTAGAAATCAAATGTCCACAATGTGTTTGATGAAATGACTGAAAAGAAAAAAAGAGGGTTTTGACGAGAATTTGACTTGTGATTCTTGGTGATGATAATAGTGAAGTGAATGTTTTAAGTGAAGAGGTTGTGTTGGATAAAATGGAGCATGTGTTATCATTACTTCAGAGTGTTAGTGTCGATGATGGGGGCGTTACGATCATTCTTGATATTCTTGATAGTGACTGAAGTATGGAAATGTTGGATGAAATATTTCTAAGGAAGAAAGTAAAAATGCAATTAAGCTATTTTCTAGAGTCATTCAGAAGGCGTACTTCTTACCTGACACACTTCTTGTCAGCCTAGTGTTAAGGTCCACCTACTTTATTCATCAAGAATTCATTAGATGGTCACTTCTTTAAAGGAAGATATAATGTTAGGTCTTTTGGAATTAAGATAAATAAAAAGATTGCTTGTTATGTAAGTGTCAAGGCAACACAGCTCTTGGAAAGTGGGCTCAAGGTTAAGGAATATGAGCTGCTTAGGAAGAACTTCAGTGACATACTGATTTTGGCTTCGGGATCAAGGTGCATACTGATCTTGAAATCAAGTATGATCTTTATACTGGGATTTATGGTGTGAATTTCTATGTTATGCTTGTGCGTCCTGGTTACCGTGTAGGATGTCATCAAAGATGCAAATCTCGTGTTGAAATCCAGCACAGAGTTTTAAAGGAGAATGCAATGAAGTGGTTCCAGGTCAAGAGGGTGTGACTATTAACAAGTCGCATAATATCGGAAATAATAGTTACCTTCTTAATATGGGCATAATCAGGATTGTTTTCCTTGTTTATTAAAACACCCTTAGTTTGCTTATTCTCTTGTCATTCACTCGGTGTTGTTGGCTTACATGGGGTGTTTATATGTTGCATTAAATCTGATGATGATAATGATGATGAAAATCTTATTTGTCCTTTTCCTAATAGTTATTCGGTTTATTCGTATAATCCTTGGGGATATAAGTGGGGTGACTTGGCCTGCATTGATATGATTAGGCCCTGAAATTCGTGTTCTCCGCTTTGTTACGAAGAACAACAGTCTTTGGTAGGTGCAGAGCTTGCGAATTTGGGAACTACTTGTTTTTATAATGCGATTGTGCAAAGATTTATGCACAATGTTCTGTTAGTTGAGGGTGTTCGGATTTTTGATCATATTATGTCTTGTGATCTTAATATTGACAATTTAAGTTATTTTCTTCTAGTTTCCAGAGGTGTCGGCAGGAGGATGCTCATGAATTCTTGCGGTATTTTCTTGATATTCTCGAGAGATCTTATAATGCTTCAATGTTGAAGGAGGTGATCTCGAGTGAAAAGAAGGATAATTTTGTCAAAAGATTTTGGTGGTTCTCTTGTTATAGAATTGAAGTGTTGCAATTGTGGTCATGTGTCTGACACTTATAAGCCTTCTATTGATTTAAGCCTAGAGATCAAAGATGTAACCACCCTTCAGGATGCTCTTGAATCATTTATAAAGATTGAAAAAATAGGGATCCTAAAACAAAGTTACATGTGAAAATTGCAAGGAAAAAGTGTAAATTAAAAAATAATTTTTAATAGAGGACACTTCTTCAGTTACTACTTTCCACTTGAAGAGATTCAAAAATCATTTGCTGGGTGGAATGGGGAACAGGGGTGGGTTTGCTGGTTTTGCAGGCCTGCGGAGTTATTCCACATGGTTGGTCTTGTGTTCTTCAGTTACCTTTTCTTTGTTCTCTCTGTATTAGCAAGTACGAATGGGTTTGTTGGTTACTCATTAGTGAGTTTTTTCCTCCGTGGGTTGTTCTCTTCTATGCGTTGTTGAAGCCGAGAGGTCACTCAATTGAAGTGACTGAGTACTCCATTGAAGTGGCTGAGTACTCATGCTTGTTTTGAGCGTGCTTGTTTTGAGCTCTGTGAGCATTTACAGTTGAGTTTGTATAGCGTCAAGTTGGCTGATATTGTTGAAGCTGAGAGGCCACTCCATTGAAATGACTGAGTACTCGTGCTTGAGCTCTATAATATTTGAGTTTGTATAGCGTCAAGTTGGCTGATATTGTTGAGCTCCGTAAGCAATTATCCTCTAATGACAAGTAAAGCCAAAATTTCACTAATACTTCCTCTGTTTTTATCGCTTTGACTGTTGCACACATTTCAATGTATTTTGATCGGCTACTTAAAAATTTAATTTTGAAAATTTTCTCTTTATGAATTAAAATATAAGTTGTCTATTTTCATTCACAAAAAAAATTTACAAACGATAATTTTAACTAACCGGTCAAAGCACATTGAAATGTGTGCAAAAGTCAAAGCGACAAATAAAAAAAACAGAGAAGTGGCAATTGAAATTAGGATCCTTTAGTGGGCAAACTTAAATGAAGTTAAAGCAATCCTTCAATGACAAGAAAAGCTAGGATGTGAGTTAGTCTCATCAATCGGAAGAACATGGACCAGCTAGTGCAAGTTTATATCTTCAAGGTAAGAGTTTCACTCTATTCTCTCCCGTTGACTTCGAGAGTATTGAGGACTAAAATATAAGGATAGTTTAGTCTTTGTAATTGAGTAAGTATTGGGATCTATATTAAAACCCCACTCGAGTATATTTTACACAGGATTCAATGTAATCTATTCTTTTTTTTTCTCAGTGAAATTACAGATTTGCCTGTATGCTTAATATACTTAAAAAAATGTTGTTAATGGAATTGAAGTTAAGTATAGCCAATAACAAGCACACTTCAATACTACTATGCCAATATATATTTTGTGTTAGTAATCATACACTTAATATGTATTTGTTGCGTTAGAGTTATATAATAACATTTTAAATCATATTTTTTATATGCTGATTTAGTTACCTATATATTTTAAAATAAATTACTACTAAAATAATAATATTAATCAATATTTTACATATAAAATAACTATTTTACGAAAAGGATAGATAAGTTAGCATATAACATATATTTATTTAATGATGTTATACTTTTTTAAAATAAACGTCATTTTAAAATTTACGATATTACATATAAGAAATGGTCATATACCTAATCATAAGAAAAAAATAAATCAAATTTATAATATCTAATGATCATGTATACACTTATACGGAAAATTAAATATATAATATGCATTTGTTCAATATTAATTCAATATTTTTGTTAAGTAGTCGCATCGTGAAATTTTGTAATAATATCCAGAAGCTACATTTACACAATAACACACGATGGCATATACACAATGAATTTTCTAACTACACGTCATCACAATGAATTTAACAACATTGTACTAACATTTTAACACGACAATGCTAAAGTTAGACCGAGACATTGTCGATTCCATATACAACAAGATTAAATCACCTTACAATCAAATGTATCTGTTCTACACAAATAACAATGAACATCATATATTCAAACTCACACATCATGTACAACTAAAATAGTTTCAGTAACCTGAATCATAATAAAAGTCTGCAATTTTTTTTGTAAATATGACATAACATACCATCACTCAATAAGTACAAAATGCTTCTAGTGTTGGGCTTGCTAAGCAGGCCTAACTCCACATTAGTATGATAGTGTACGCTTTGGGCTGAGCCCTCACGGTTTTGGTTTTGGGCACCTCCCAAAAGGCCTCATACTAATGGAGTTATCTGCTGCTTATATTCTAGCAATCTGTCCCTCCCACAAATGACGTGGGACAACTCCTAACAATCTCCCCCTTCACAAATCGGGCTCGACACCTATCATTTTTGCCTCCTGATTGTGGCTCGACACCTATCATTTCTGCCTCCTGATTGTGTGGTCTGGCTCCCCCTTGACCTATACTAGAATTCTTCTGGCTATCTGCTCCCCCTAGGCCTATACTGGAAAGCCCGTATGCCTTTTCCTTGAGCCTATCCTAGGGCAAGCCCATCTGCCTCTTCCTAGGTCACTTCTGGAGCCCATCTGAGATTGTTCTGGACCATTACAACCTGAATCTCTGATACCACTTGTTAGACTTGCTGAGCAGACCTAACTCAACATTAGTATGATATTGTCCGTTTTGGGCCGAGCCCGCACGAGTTTATTTTTGGGCACACTCCCAAAAGGCCTCATACTAATGGAGTTATCTGGTTGTTGAGTATACAAGAATGAAAGAAAAACCCAAAGCGAATAAACAAGAATAACAAAATAAACGACAATCACACAAGACAAAGATTTACGTGGTTCGGAAATTCCTACTCCACAAGCCGCACTAATTTTGTATTGATCTCTCACAATTTGTTGTGTTATGATTTTACAATTACATGAGTATTTATAAGAGAAGAAACTATGATTTTACAATTACATCAGTATTTATAAGAGAAGAAACTAGGCCTAAATCAAAATTATAATCCAAATCTGAAAAGTAGACTAATCCATAAAATAATCTGAATTTGAATAATCTATTTTTATGGGTTTAATTAATAGACTCCACAAACCCAACATCCAGTATATTTTTCGGACGCTTTAACTAAATTATTAGGGGTCATGCACTTAATTTCTAATAAAATATGTGGAAGCTGAAATTTCAAAAATTTCAAACACTGTATCTTGAAACATTACTAGAAAATGACAGGTTATTATGCTAGCTAAGATATACAATAGAAACATTTTTCATTTGCTATTCTTGTTTCTTCTCTGTTTCTTCTTGGTTCATCTGATGTCTATGTAAATATATATATATAAGTTATCACAACTCACATTGGAATCCTTGATATCTTGTAAAGTGAGGTTGAACTAGCTTGAAGAAGTAGGCATTGGTTTTATTTGCATGCTTTGCTTTAGGTAAACACTGCATTTTAGATACAGCACAGGAATTTTTTTCGTAATAAACTTCATAATACAATTTACAACTAAAAATTATATTGACAATTTTATATTTTCTTTACTTGCAAATTAAAATTCCCCACAATATTTCTAGTGGATCAAAAAAGGTTCTAGCGGATCATTTGGACTTGCAGAGGCTGCATCATTTTTTCTTTTGCCTCGTCTAAACAAATGTTAAGGATATCGGTCATATTATAAAATGATCAGGATTCTTAATTTTATAGAGCCAATCTTTGATCAAGAAACTGAGACCAAGAAGTGGTCAATGTTCCATACATGACCAGTACTTAGCTGTTCAAATAATGCCCACAGTACGATGCCAATGACAGTGTCTCTCACCAAGTTCTTTGCTAGAGTATCAAGCCAGCCACCAGTCTCTTTGCTAGAAGACCTCTGCCCAACAAGGTCCCGGAACCTCAGTTCTCCAGAATCTGATACCAGAGCATATATAACACCATTCATATGGCCCTTTCCGATGACTCCTACCACTTTCTTACTGCTATTCACAGCTTTACTCCTCTTTAGAGACCAAGCAATATACTGCGGAAGTGGAAACAATATTTGTTACCAAGCCTATTGTAAGGTACTACTATATTTGATATCGGGCATTGAAACATAGGAAGTAAAGCAGCAAAATTGTAGACTTTGAACCAGTAATCAACAACCATAATATATATAATCCTCTCTTTGTTCTGAGAGCAAGAGAGCCTCCCCCTATGTTTCCACCACATCGATATGTATAAATGTCTAAATCAAAGTATTCTTATAATGGTGATTAAAAGCGAGGAAGACAACTTACTGTGTCACGTTCATGTATAAGAGGCTGCAGCAAGGATGGAAATGAGAAGCTTAGTTGTTCGTAGAGTTGGAAATTGCTGTTGTCGGAGCTTGATTCCTTCAACCAAATATGAAATGAAAAAATGTGAACATAGTGGTCAATTAACTATTGAAGTGGTCACATGAAGTTACTAAAATGTGTGTTGACAAGAATTGTGATTACATCCTTGTAAAATTCAGCTGTTAGCTAGACCCTATAATATACATCTCTCAGTGAAATATTCGTATTTAAAAATTCAAAGACTATCTACTTAAATCAAACCCTTACTTTTACCAAAGTTCATTTTGTCAGTTTTTGGGAACAAAATTTAGTTGATTGGGTTGATCAATTTGTATAAGTGGGGCTTGAGATTTGAACTTGGGCTATTTTTATAACTGATTCAATTAGGCATGACCTGCTTCGAAGTAATACTTAATGTTGCATAAAATAGAAATATCCAATAACAAATATATATATCAAAAGGAAAATCAACACGTACCTTCAAAGTATTACTTGAAATATCAGATACTAATGCTATTCCACGAACAACAGATACCATTAAGCTCACTTTCTCGCGCAATTTAAGCGAATTCCAAGCCCTTTCAAGCTGAAATATGTATACAACTTACTCCAAGTAGTGATCACTGTTTTTGGTTAGGAAATGTATAACATAGCCCTAACTCCAAGTCTTCAGGTAGAAGAAATATATTCAACACTCATATGTTGGAGTAACATATGAGTAGATCAAATGTAAATGAGCGATGGTTTTACCTCTACTTATTACAGAAAATATGCATGTGTTACTCATAAGTTGCAGAATAACAGAGAATAGATCAAATGTAAATTTTTGTCTGTATATTACACTACCATAGAACACTTACAGTTATTTCGATTGGACGATCTCCCAAAACTATTTGGGCACCAATTTCTTCAGATGTCTTCCGAGCAACACGAAACTGATTAGTAGCAGAGCGGTCTTAGTGTATTGACATGATCTAAGGTTTTTTATTTTATCAATGAAATTAAAGGAGATGCAACAATATAATTACCTCATCCCCAAAAGGACGTTTGACATCTGATGAAACTTTTGAAGATAAAACTGCCAACAAGAGACGTAATGCAAGAGCGGTTTGACCACCTAATATTTACAAAGATAGTACGATCTAAATATTATGTGCTTCATTTAGGCATTCTTATGTAAGAATGAAAATTGGTCTCACCCAAATTTAAGCTACGGCCAACAGCCCCAAAAAAACCATCACCGCTCAAGGAAAACATGTTTGACTTTAATTTTGGACCATTCTCATCGTCATTTGAAGTGTACATGATACCAGCTCTGAAAATGAACTCTGCAACCAGTGAATTTAAGCCAGGGATACACCAAACATTTATAACTTAATAAATGATCCATTCCAAAGCCTAGTGTTATTCTTAGTAATTTACAGAATTGCAGTACAATATGCTGAGACACTATAAATCAAATAGCAACCTCAAAGCTGAAATAAGTTCATTTTTTTATAATAAAATGAGAATACTCGCGGAGGGTGACACAAGATAACTATGTAAAGTTAAGTTTCGGACTGAATCTCTTCTGTTAGCATAAACATCGATTAAATTATATTCCTTTTCTTTGGTCCTGAGAGACCCTGCCCCCCTCCCACCAGAACATCCTGGACAGGGCCATTCTCTAACATTCTTAAGACACCCAAAACCTCCTGAATGAGTTCTACTATAAAAGACGCTTTCAACATCCACCTGGGAAAGCTCTCACTCACTGTGAAGTGAAATCCTGTATTTAAATTTGGCGAAAAAAGTAAGAAATCCTGTTACTAGAGCGTTCTGCATAAGTATATGACAGTTGGAGCCTTGGAGGTGTTGTTGACTTCACATTAAAGTTACTGCACAACAAATCTTGAATTGTCTCTTCGCTCATCGTCGCTTTTGCTATACTATGGTGCTGCAAATTCGCAAGCTAATCCTAAGTAATCATTATTGATATGCCTTCCTGAGATTGGGAATTGCTTGTAAAATGGTATACAACATTTAAAAACTCAACCCCTTATTTCTCAAGGAAAAACTAAATTTTAGGTCCATCAACTATTGGCATTTTATTGTCTTGGACCTGAAAAGATTCTAACGGCATTAGAAGCAGAAACCTTGGGTTCTTGGTATTCATACGGATCTAAGCAATTTTAAAGGTGCCAGTGATATCCTCAAATTTAAAGTTCAAGTAGTCAAATTCAAGAATTTGAATCAAGAAGATCATCTAGGAATCACTAAATTGATACAAAATTTTAACTTTTAAATGATTAAGTTTATATAAATTTTCAAATGGGTGACTTAATTGAGTCATTTTTGCAATGAATGACTCGCCCGCATGTACATTTTGACGAAACGAATTATGAATTTCATACTTACCCCAAATTTAACAAACAGCAACAAGAAACTGAAACAAAAAGCAAGAACAATACCTGCTTCTACAGAGCTCCACAACAACATTATCAGGTTTAACAGTTCGGACAACACGTGCAACATCAACAGCAGACTGAGAAGAAACATGAGAAGTACCAATCAACCAGATAAACTCTGGCTCAACAAACTCTGTTCGCCAACCAGGAACAGGACCAAACTGACTCTTCCTGATAACAACCAGTGTTCCATTTTCAGCTAAGTCAAGCAACTCAGGATGAGTTTCAGCAATTGTTTCCCGAGAATTAAGAAGATATTCAGTTCGGAAATCGAAACCCGGAGGTGGAGGCTTTATCGATACCATGCATGGCCTCAACCTTAATTTTGTAACGAAGATTTTGTTGGGTTTTAATGGGAAATTATGATGGTGTTTTTTATTAAGGAGTGTAATTGTAGAAGCAGATGCTAATATTTTCATGATCGAGGATATAGTAATAGAGATGTTTGGTTGGGTTTTATTGGTAGTTTTGTTATTTGTGTTCATGATTTGAGATGACGGTACTCATATTTAACGGCTCTCTTTACACGCTTTATACGACATCGTTTTGTAGAAATTTGACAACCATTTTTTTTATCCCAAACATCCCATAAATGGGACTTCGAAGAGACTTGATCATCCCACGAATGGGACTTTGGGCTCGGGATTTTTTTGACCCATTTGAACAAGAAATTCATTATTTTGGCATAATTGTTCAAACATTTTCAGAAATGACACAGAACGCCACTTTTTTTGTGTTCACCCCAGGAGCCCCAAAATAAGTGACGTTCTGGGGTTAATTTTTTTTCCCCTCCCCTCCGTTTGTCTTTATCTCTTGTTTTGCAAAGATTAAAAAGGCTAAAAAATTGTCCGGAACTCATGTTTTGAGCTATAAAATTATACTTTAAAAAAAGTATTTTGGTTTAATTTTTTTATTGGTTAGTGATGTGAACCTATTTTTAGTACGTATTTTTTTATTTTAATTAAAAAATAGTATATATATGACTTTTGCAGTTTTGAAAAGGGGGCCTTGCTAGTCGCGTGCGTTTTTTTATGCGAAGACACAATTTCACAGGTTTTGCAAATGTAGTTGCAATTTTTTTTGTAAAAACTAATTTCCATGTAGTAGTACCTGTGTAGTACTTTGATTACTTTATATTTAAAAAAATAAATAAACTGAAAATTTATGAGTTTTGAATATTTAAAATGGTAGTATAAACTCATGATAAACGAAGAAAGAACTAATACAGAACACTAATTCAAAACTATTATTGATAATAACATTACAGTAAAGAAAGATACAACTAATATAGAGCTAGATTGCATAAATCCAAAAAGAAAAATAATGCCATCAAATAAGAATACAATGATTCTCGTCAACATGTTTCGATCGAGGTTCAACATCACCGTGATCATGGGTCACCGATACTTCGTGTCCACACAAGAGGTGTATTGTTAACCCTAAATCTACTGCGTAACTCACTGTCTTCCGCACTCTAACGATTAACATAGAACCTGGTTGAAGGTCCATCGGTAATGCAGGTCTCACTTGTTTTAGTATCAATGTTCATTTTGCAACTAGAAATGGTGATGGTATATGGGTGCAAACGTTGCAAAGCATCGAAGTTCATCTCCCTATTAACTGTTACATCATTTGCTTCCGAAAAGATAACTTTAACTTTGCTACTGCAATATACTAGCAAAATTGAGGAAACAAAATACATATTTTGAAAAAAAATTGCGCAATGATGGATTTGACTTGTTTTTCTTACATTTTATCACCAATAACCTTTTCCAAAGACTTTTGTTGTAAATTTCTTGCATTTGTAACTTGTTGTACATTTCCTCGGTCACCAATTAATCCAACCATATCTACAACCCAGAAAAGAAGAAAATGTTAATATGTAACGAAATGTAATACCAAAAGGTTCAATGAAAATGGAGGACAATGATTACCAACACAGTGATCATTTTGGAAGTGAACTCAAGAGGACAATCATTTTGCGCAAGGAGTTACACTCCTGGTGATATTATTCGAGCTACTGGTCAGAAATGATTTTATGACGACGATTTTAGGTATTCAACGGATCCGAATTTACGTTACTCAAGAGGTTCAGTGATCACGATGAATAGGGAGTGGGAATGGCGTGTAGGGTGTTTGCAAAGATGTGTAGCCCAATGTCAAGAATATGGAGTGCGAATAACTAAACAACGCGCCATACACATGCATCGAGACACCCCTAAACAATTGGAACTAGCTTTATTCCGCGCAAGAGAAGAAGAGAATCAAATGAGAATGCGTTTAAACCGGATGGATCTACGAACAAAATGTAGGGAGTTTGCTGAAGATGGTGACCATCACAACGCAAGAATGTATCATCATTTCGCTACGAGTCACGACTATATTTCTGATTTCTACTTGTCCGATGATGAGTAATAAACATATGACCTGGGGTTTAGAATATGATAGATAATGCAAGATATTATATCATTTTTCATACAATATATTCAAATATTGTATTTCTATATTATACTCTATTATTTTCAATTTTGAAATTATTATGATAAATTTCAGAATGATCTGACTACTCAGATAGTATGTGACTGTGTATGATAAATTTATTATGAATTACGGTACGAATCAATTGTCAGTAGTTGTTATCATGCCCTATAAATGTCTCCTTACTTGCAAGTGAAAACCATAAAATAGATAAGGGGTTAAAAAAAGCATCTTTTAGCATATCTAAGTCCATTTGGCGTCAGCTCAGTATCGCAGAATGTATCGGTCGAGGAAAGAAAATTAAAGAGGCTGAGAGTGCCAGAAAGATGAAGAAGAAGGTGAATCAAAAGATTTTGGACGAAATAAAAGCTGATAAAGAAAAGATTCTAAAGGCATACAATGATTCGTCCCTCACGGAGGATGAACGCATCCGTCAGATCGATGAAGTGTATAAAAAATACGACAAAATGGAAATCAACTTGATTAAAAGAGAAGATAGTGAAATTACATGGTATGTTGAAGGTCATGAGGCCTGACGTGAAGTTGGAGAAGATGAAAATGAAAAAGAGGGTGAAGTTGTGGACAGTGCAAGAAGTGATGAGGATCAATATGTTGTTAACCTTGCAGATTTTTAAGTAATCCTCTGATGTTTATTGTACAATTTTAGTAACAATGTGAAGGCCTAATTGAAATGTATCGTGTTATTATTGTGAATCGAGATAGGCACAGTTTTTCAACTGTGTGTTATTATGTAGCTGTTGTTATGTGCTGGAATTTGTGTTTCACGTTAACTATCCATTATCAGCAAATGAGTTATGAACAAATATGAGGCATCGTCAAGAAAAAATATATTCCCCAATCATAACTTTTCCAAGCAAATAAAACCATACAAAACAAATTTTAAAATTAAAATTACATACTATAAATAGATTTACATCAGTAGTCAACAGCAAAATAATTAAATCAGAATAATTTTTTGGGAATCAAATATGAGCGTTGCAAAACATGCCCTCACGTCATAAATGCACACTCGACTCTGATGGTACCTTTTCCGAATCTACAAAGTCATATATTTACAACCTCTTTATTAAATTAAAAAATATACACTCAAAATAGGTCTCCATGACTCACCAATAAAAAAAATTAAAATAAAACAATTTTTTTACAATTTAATATTAGAGCTGAAAAATTGCCCTTCATAAAATTTTTGTTGCTTGCAAATTAAAACACACAAGTAGAAAGCCGACATGAAAAGAGAAAATAAAAGGAAAAAAATATCACCCCAGAACGCCACTATTTCTAGGGCTCCTGGGTGAACCCCGGAGAAAGTGGCGTTCTGTGTCATTTCTGAAAATATTTGAGTTGTTGTGCCATAAAAGTGAATTTCACGTCCAGCTATGCTAAAAATGTCTAGGAGCCCTTTGGAGAGAGGGGTACTGGGCCGAAGCAATTTAATTAATAATTTTTCTTAAATATATGGGCAACTAGCCTAAAATTGTGTGATGTGCACGAATTATTTTTAATATTAAATATTTTATTAATTTGATTTGAAATAAAAATTTTAAGTTATAAAATTTATTTATTTGAAATTTTAATAAAATGATTTGATAATATTTATTAATATACACAGAAGTGTATAAGTTAGTTATGTATTACAGTTATAAAAAATAATGTAATGATTAAAATTTATATTTTGATTGATATTTATAGGTGTATTTACGAAAGATTAATATATTTAATTAAAATGTAAGTTTTAGATGAGATTAATAGTATACGAATTGTAATTAGTCTTTAATCGACCAAATCCGGCTAACTATATATTCAGATTTATGTTAGTTTCATAAGTTTAAACCCAAATCGATGGTAAAATTTTATTTTATGTGTTAATGACCAAAAAAATTATGTTAGCTTGAAGTCCGTTATATCAACCAAATCCAGTCAATTATACTTACTATTTTGTTTAATTTTATTTTAACCCGAGATGATTATTATTTTATTTTAGACCAAAGATAATATGTATTATTTTGTTTTACTTTGATGAGATTATATCGACCCCACGAATTTTCTTCCGAATTTTTATTTTGTTATAGTCCGTTCCAATAATATAATATTTTTAGAGGGACCAATAATATCTATTATTTTATTTTAACCCGATTTTTTAAATTCAACTAACAGTATGTAGTTTTTTAATTTTTTAATTAAAATTGGATCAATAGTATAATTTTTTTTAGCCGTCCGGGTGAATTTTATATATTATTTTGTTTTAACGAAAACCATTAGACATATTATAATTCTGTTATGAAAAATTATTTATTTATAAGAGTATTTTATTTTAAATATTAATATAATTACAATTACAGTGACCAGACCGACTACCAACCAAATTTTCATTATTTCGTCTTTAATATAATAATATAGATATAGTCCGTTCCAATAATATAATATTTTTAGAGGGACCAATAATATTTATTATTTTATTTTAACGGGATTCTTTAAATTCAACTAACAATATGTAGTTTTTTAATTTTTTAATTAAAATTGGATCAATAATATAATTTTGTTTAGCCGTCCAGGTGAATTTTATATATTATTTTGTTTTAACGAAACCATTAGACATATTATAATTCTGTTATGAATATTTATCTATTTATAAGAGTATTTTATTTTAAATATTACTATAATTACAGTGACCAGACCGACTACCAACCAAATTTTCGTTATTTCGTCTTTAATATAATAATATAGATTAGGGTGTATACTGAGTCTGACCCGAGCCGCATATTTTTTAGTTTGGCTTAATCTCCATTAAAAATTTTGAAATCAATTTTGAGTTTGATCGAGCCTAACCGAGCTGTATTTAAATATTTTACGAGTTATATTCGAATATTTTCTAAGACGAGTTCAAGTAAAAAAATGATTTGACTCATTTACACCCTTATTATTAACTGTTATATTTTTTTTTATAATTACATATTCTTTAAGATGAAAATAACTTCATTAATTCAGGTATATTAGATCACCCGTCACTCAAATAGAATTGTTAATATAAAAATAATAAATGGAAATTTAAAATTTATAATATATAAATAACCGGTGGAAGTTTAGATATGCCAAAAAAATCAAAAAAAATTATTTCCTCTTCAAGATATTTTTATTTGTATTAAATAAAATCAAATATTATTTATATTTTAAAATAAACATATTATAATATATATTTATCTATACTATACTTTCGAATACACATTAGGCATGGATAGATAAGATATAAATATATAAAATTAGTCCTTAAAAATAAAAAGTAGAAGTTGATATCTTGTATCCCAGGTTTAAATGAAAAAAATAGAGTCCGGAAGGTGCTATGGTTAGTAGTTTATTTAAAGAAGCTCCAAGAGGGTGAGATGCTCGTACCATTTCCAACAACTTTTTACTTTATTCTTTAGATTTGATATAAAAAATTGGATCATGTGAACTTAAAACATTAATAATTATTTATCTCCAATAATATTTTCTATATCCATTTCTTATATAATATTTTATCAATAAAAAATATCATTATTACAAAAAGTGAAGAAAGATAAAAGAAGAAGAAAGTATTTTTCTCAAATATATATTATATAATAAAAATTAGAAAAATAGAGAGGTTAGCTAAATATAAAAAATTGGAATAATATCTTAATGAATCTTAGTGATTTAAAAAATTATTAGAATATTGTTGGAGTAAAATGAAAAAGCCAGAAGCCGCCTCCCACCTCTGTCCCCTCTCCTAGGGTTTGTCAATTTTCAAGTAAATCGAGGGACTTCTACTGGTTTTCTCCAGTGGAAAGCCCCAATCCCTTCATTTTTTTATTCTCGTTGATTTCTTTTCAATAAAACCCATTTTTTTTTGGGTATTTGTGTGTCTCTTCTCTTGGAGTGTGTATCTGTCTCTCCTTTTGGAGTGTTTGTTATGTTTTTGCTTAATCATGCTTGGGTTAATCTGGCTACTTTGAAAATGATTTATGTGGTTTTGTGGGAGATCTGTTTTTCGTGCATTAAATTTTCACAACTAAAATGTGTTCATCTTTTGAGATCTTTCACCCTCGGCTTGTCTATAGCTGGTTTTTGACATGTAGATAGCTTGAGTGCTTCTGAACATTGGGCTACAGGTGGTGCGTATGTGAAGGTCATTTGTGATATTACTAGTTCCAGGATTGGTGCATGTATGATTGATCAGGAAGCTATTTTAATCTTTTTTCATTCAAAGAATCGTGAGATTCATGATGTTAAACAGTCTGAAAACATAAGCGACTATTTACTTAGCTCGTTTATTTGTTTAATCTTGGCTGTGTTTTTTTCGATGAGAGTTTTGTTCCTATTGAAATTAAGTTGTAATTTTGGTTGATGCAATTTATAAAAAGCATTTTGTCAAAAAAAGAATATTGTTGGAGTAGTTGTTTTTTTCTAATATTTCTTATATTATATTTTAATACTCCAAATAGCTAATTTCTTAAAGTTGCTCTTGTACAGTTAGAGATGTATTTGATGCTAGAGATGCCGAGATTATTTAGGGATTCTCATGAAGATCAGTGATTCTGGAAAAAGAAAATTCATGGGCTATACTGTATAGCCTATACACAGTCAAGAGTGCTTATAGGTGGCTTTAATCGCTGAAAAATGTTGACTACGCTGATGATAACCTCGGTTTCTGGAAAAAAGTGTGGCAGAAGGTACCCCTTAAGGCCAAGGATTTGGTAGCAGTTTCAAATTATTTACCAACAATGATGAATTTAAGACCATCCACAATGGGGCGGACATGTTGAAAAAAAGCCCCAATTCTCACGTTTTTAACCGGAATGGCCCAAAACATCACAATATAAAAAGCAGGCCCAAAACATCACATATAAACGTATAAAAAATATGCGTTTAGAGGAAATGACCAATTTAGCCCCGTAGTGACATACACCCCGTAATATGAGCATTATGTGAAAAGATATACAGCTGGAGTTGCAAGGGGGTGAAATTAGGGCTTTTCAACTCAACAGATTTCGTATAATCTATCATGGAAATCCTTGTATGTATTCTAAATTCATTTGTGCATTTATCTATATATTGTTTTGTTCCTTTTCTTTAGACTAATCTTCTTCATTCAAGTGTTTTTTAAGCTGTTTTTTTCATTATGTGTTTAGACTAATCTTATATATATGAATCACTATTATCTACTTCAGCCAAACAACAGTAATTGGTATGTAATACAGTGGAATAAGTATTGTTGTAATTTGATTTACAAGCTAATATATTCAAAAGAATTCGACTAAACTGCGCACAAATGCTTCAACACAACAAAATTTAAGTAAATACAATTCCAGTTGAGTAGCAAAGCTTGAAGCCTTGAACTGAACAAGAATAAAGTATGTCATAATATCACTACATTTGTTTTTCTACTGGAGCTCTAAGCACCAGACCCTGTTCTTTTGTTTACAACAGTCGTAGAATGGAAAATTATTCATCGACAGGATAAACCTTCAATCTTAGTAGGTTTGCGTTAAAATTTTAATTTTAATTCTAATTGTGCATCTCTTAGCCATTATATAGAAAATACCTTCCATATATTTACTGTTAAGCTCTTGTTTCTCGGATTCGGATAGTTATTACATTTTTCTCCTGCTTTCCGTTGGACATCACGGGTGTTTTTACATCATCGATCCACTTGAGTCCCTCTTACTAGTTTTTAAAGAGCTGCGATTCTGTCAACTATTTGTATTACATGGTCTTTATGCCATTTGCTGGTAGGGCTAATAACCACTGCCTGCTTCAAATTAAATTGATTGGCTTTGCAACGTGTTTCATTTTTTATAGGTGTTTGATTGCTGGTTAGTTTGCGTATTATATATATTCTGTCCTTTTTATATTATATAATATGTCAATTATATTTTAGTCTGAGGATATTACATTTAGTTAATCTTTTGTTTTTTTAAAATCATCATATACGAGTTCAGTAGTTTGAGAAATTGATATACCTGCACACACATTTCCTTGCACACCCTACATCAATTTGTGTGTTAAATAATGTTTTGCGCCATTATGTTTTTCTGAATTCATTTGAAATTTATTTAGGATATGGATCCCGGACCTTGTGATCCTACTCTCCTGCATTTACAGTTTGAGCATAGATCTACAGAGATTTGGAGACTCGGTGGTGGTGATGCTCAGCGATGTCGTCGTTCTAATCCAAATAAGGCCCGACTTCCTGAATTACACCATAATATGCTTCCATTATTACAATCAACTGGTTTCTATGGAATTACACGGATTTCTTCATTACAGCTTGATTGGGGTCTCATTTCAGCCTTGGTAGAAAGACGGCGACCAGAAACTCATACTTTTCATCTACCAGTAGGAGAGTGTTCCATCACACTTCAGGATGTTGAAATTCTTACAGGATTGGCTGTTGACGGTGAACCTGTTATTGGTGCCACTCCTAGTGCTGATGAGGCGTGGCCTGATTTTGTTGGATCAGTTTTTGGGCATTTTCCTCCAAGCGATCGATTTAATGGTAGTAGGCTGCAACTGAGTTGGTTTGACACTTTTATTCCAAAGAAGTTGGATGACAATGCATCTGATGAAGAAATTAGACACTACACTAGATCGTATTTGTTACATCTGATTGCAGGATCCATGTTTACAGATCATTCTGGTGGTTTAGTACATTGTATGTGGATACCATATCTTCGGGATCTCGATGCGTGTGGTAAGTATGCTTGGGGCGATGCTGTTCTTGCCTTCTTATACAGAGAGTTGTGCAAATGTTGCAAGTTAGATCGAGATGAGATGGCTAGTTGTTTGATATTGCTTCAACTATGGGCTTGGGAGCGATTACCATCTATAGCACCATTACGTACTAACCATTCTTTGGTTGATGATCAGTTTTGGGCGGGACAGCTTGCTGGTCCTCTTGGATTGAGGTAATTAAATTTCTTTAACTACTTTTAGTTATCTGAGCTGTCTAGTAAATATTGTAGTTTGCTATTTTCGCTTAAAGTTCTTATTGCATTGCAATTTGGTTCAGTTTTTTTATGATAAATTTTATATTTGTGTTTTATTTTTTGTATAGGTGGCTTGTGCGTCATTCTTTTTCAGAGAAGAATGGACGTACTCTTCCTGTGTACCGGGTAATTTTGGATGATATTGGGCCGTCACATTTTATATGGAATCCTTACCCTGTACATGTCCTGGACTTGCTACCTGCTTATTGTTTGATTGGACAAAAGATATGGCGCTACTGTGGTCCGCTGATTTGTATTTTCATTGTTGAGCCTCATCAGCCTAATAAAGTATTGAGGCAGTTTGGAATGTTTCAGCATATTCCGGATAATCCTGAGTTTTCAACTGACCTCCATAGATTGACATTACAAGGAAATGTATCTGTCAATTGGGTCCAGAAGCATTAACCATCTATCGATCTTTGGAAATCTCG
The DNA here is from genome assembly GCF_009905375.1 of Apium graveolens. Lineage (NCBI taxonomy): Eukaryota > Viridiplantae > Streptophyta > Magnoliopsida > Apiales > Apiaceae > Apium > Apium graveolens. The sequence goes on along the minus strand of NC_133648.1, from coordinate 232,789,123 downwards.
ATTGAATTTTATTTGCGAGTCAGATATGATTGATGGTGCTAGTGAAGATGCTGGATACTATAATTGGTATATTCATAGGACTCGAAGATTTCATTCGAGGATGGGGGCACTTCATGTCTATGTTGTAAGTATTATTTTAAACTTATTTATCTATGTGCTAGTACCTGTTATATTTTAACCTTATTCATAAATGTGCTACATGTTGTATGTGTTTGTATCTCTGATCAAACTTGAATTTTGAACATTTGTTCTGATTTATATATATGTTGGTAAAATTTAACATTTCTCATAAAATGCTACATAGATGGAGTACATTAGTTGCCATATTGACATGTATTCTCTTGCTGTTGAGCACCAAAAGAAAAAGAACTGAACTTCGCATGCAAAAGAAAAATAACAACTATAGTATGCCATTGCTACTGTGATTTTAATGTATTCCTATAACAAAGGATTTTGTTGGGATGAATTAGAAAACGATTTTCAAGTGACAGTGGAGAGAATTTGTTATGTATCCATTCTTATCTTCCCGTCTTCTATTGTAAATGGAGTGCCATATTATAAATTACTACTAATATATAGTAGTAATTCTAAATTATCGAGATTTCAAGTATGTACTTGCGTACATCAGTGAACTAATATGAAGTATTTGTTTTTCTCAGGGAGAATTATTCAAGTCTATAGCAAGACGTACTGACAATGTACTACCAGAGGTTAGCGAATTAGCTAACCTCGGATGGCATACTGTTTAACAACGTTCGGTTCATGAGTTTTTTGAGGCTTTACCACTGGAAGAACGTCGGGATAAAGAAAAAATTGCAAGAAAGGTTCCTGGTCGACGCCCTAAACGAGGTGGCCATGGTGGAGGGCGTGGAGGCATGCGTTCAGTCCGGCGTCGTGCAGTTGGTGAGGCGTCCATTGATGCAGTTGTACCAACAGCTTTAGGGGACGATGAATATGATCCCGGTGATGTTGTATTTGGAGATAATCAGCCAGTTCTTGAGGAGGAAAATGATGGTCAAAATATAAGCGCTTCTCAGTTATCTGCACAGCGACCTCCTATACAACATCATGTTCATCACCCAACTGATTATTGTCCAAGCTTCAATCTCGGCCTAACACCTGGTGGTTCATTACTGTCTATGCATAATGAGGATCAAGAAAATCAAGAACTTGTTCAGCCGGGTGTGGTTGAGCCTGTTCAGAAGCCAACTGATTATTGTCCAAGTTTTAATCTTGGCCTAACACCCGGTGGTTCATTACTGGCTACCCAGGATGATGTTCAAGAAGGTCAAGAGCCTGTTCAGTCGGATGTTGTTCAACATGTTGAGGAATCAACTGATTATTGTCCAAGCTTTAATCTCGGCCTAACACCTGGTGGTTCATTACTGCCTACCCAGGAAGTTCAAGAACCTGTTCAACCGAATCTTGTTCAGCATGAGGTAATTTATTATGAGCCTCTAGTGAATTTAATTAATGTAACTATCTGTATACAGTGGCTCTAGCATGAAATATTTATAAACTCTTGTTTTTTTTCTTGTAAACCGCAATCTGTTCAACAGGCTGTTAATGCAAATATTCTAGGCGCAACTCCAGGCAACGATGGTATTTCCCCGCAATCTACTATTTCACCAGATGTCACGAAAGCACAACCCTCTATTGTTGTGAATCCAACTGTTGTTGCTGCAAGATTTGGTCAGACTTATGAGTTAAGGCATTCGAAAAGGGTGAAAAAAAAACCCAAATGTGGTATTGATGGTCACAAATGTGTAAAGCATTATTAATCTAGTATGTCCCTTTTATTAGTATTTTAATTCATTGTTGGTTTAGTTTTTTTTCCTTGTTTAATGCTTTTTAAATTTTTTGCAGCATCTTTGTGGTTTTGCTATTTTTGGAATGCGGACATGTTTTGACGTTCAACCATCGAAAATCTTTTGCTTTGAACTAGTTGTGTTTCTGATTGAAATAGTTATGGTTTAACAATCTTCATTTGTAATAGTTGGAGACAGTAGTCTGATGTTTTTATGGTGTTAATTTCTGATGTTAATGAATTTATTTTTGGATATATGAATTTGTTTACAACAATCTTGTTTTTGTCTAGTTTTTTGTTTTGTGAATCAATTGGCTGTTGCGAATTGTATTTGTTAAATAGGGTAGTTTAGAAAACAACATTACCCTGGAAAAAAAATGAAAAGGAAACATCATTTTTACCTGCGTTTCTATCTCAAACGCATATTTATGCTCCGTTTCTACCCTTCTAAACGCCAGTTTTTTTTGCGTTAATGCCTAAAACGTATTTTTTATATGCGTTTTCCTGTTCAAATGCAAACTTCACCTTCGTTTCCTGTTTGGACAGACTGTGTTAATCAGCCTACACTCTGCATCACTTTTACAAAACTATAACTTATTTTAATCTAATTTCACAACAATATAATGACAGTATACACCTTATCTAATATACAGAGACTACACATAGGAATAAAATTAGAAAATTTCTAAATTACAAAATTCAGAATAACATTACAAAATTATTATAACGGTTCCAATTTTTCCGAATATAGATAACATCATTCATTCCAATTATTCCGAATATAGATAACAACATCATTTATAGTAATTTAAATTTTAAATAAAAATTCAAGGAGCCGAGTTGGTTTTCTTTCCCCGTTGCGCTTGAAAATCCATTTCATTTCTAAACCTTGTTGATATCCGTCTTCCCTTCTTCTTTTGAACATCCTCATCATGAACAAGATTTGGAAAATTAATTGTCAATGGCCAACGTGGATCACCTTTGTTAGGAATTGGTTCGAACATACCACTATAAACTTTGGAGACATTTTCCAACTTAAAACAATCGTCAACAAGATTATCATGTCTCATTTTCACATATACGCAACAAGCTATGACATGAGAGCAAGGGATATGATAGTTTTACCACTTTCCACACGTACAAGTGTACTCATGTATGCGAATAATATGGTTGTTTCCTCCCTTTAGTCCATCTTTTTTTGTAGTTACTTGAAATAGCCACGTGTCACGATCAAATAATTTAACTTGATGTCCACTTGCACGCGCTATAGCACGTCTCAATTTCATGGTTGCAAACTTGGTGAAAATACCTCCATTGAGAGATTGTGTTGCTATCTCCACACGCCTTGCATCAAAATAATCAACGACCTTTTCGAACAATGATCTAACTAAAGACGTGATAGGAAGATTTCTTGCATCAATTATTGCATTGTTCCAACTCTCGGCGTGGTTTATGATCATGATCCCAAACCTTTTCCCCCCATCATGTGCTAGACTCCACTTCTCTAAAGCTTTGTCTTCAAACCATTCTATTGTCCTTGGCTCTATTAGCACTAATTGATTCCACAACAATTCAAATTTTTTTGGTTGCACTTGAGAAGCCAATTTAACCAAATCTTTCTTCAATCCCCTCTTCCTATGTGCATTAACGAAGTTTGTAGCGAGGTGCCTAATACAGAATCTGTGGTGGTCAAGGGGCTCACACCATCCAGTCCGTTGCATAACTGCCATGATACCGGCATGCCTGTCAGAAATGATACATATACCATGCCTCCTACCTGCTACAAACTTCCTCACTCGATCCATGAACCACCCCCAACTAGATAGGTTCTCAGCTTCCACAATTGCAAATGCCAAAGGGAGAATGTGACTGAAGCCGTCTACAGCCATGGCACTCAAAAGTACACCTGGATAAGGGCCATAATGGTGAGTACCGTCTATCAGAATGATCGGCATACAATGCTCAAATACATCAATACAAGGCTTGAAAGCCCAAAACACTCTCTTGAATGTCATCACCTGTTGAAAAATGTAAATTGGATTCATTAGTTCAATTATGAGGTTTAAATATATCATTTTTGGGTTTTAGAAGATATGTAGACCGATTTAGGGTTTAGGGTTTAGGGCCTTTAGGCCCTGAACCCTAGAGCCTAAACCCTAAGAGATGCTAGGGTTTAGGGCCTTTAGGCCCTAAACCCTAGGAACCGAAACTCATGATTTAATATTTTTTCTTTTAGGGTTAAACAATTAACTTCTAGGGTTCAATATATCATTTATGGGTTTTAGAAGGTATGTAGACCGATTTAGGGTTTAGGGTTTAGGGCCTTTAGGCCCTAAACCCTAGAGCCTAAACCCTAAGAGATGCTAGGGTTTAGGGCCTTTAGGCCCTAAACCCTAGGAACCAAAACTCATGACTTAATATTTTTTCTTTTAGGGTTAAACAATTAACTTCTAGGGTTCAATATATCATTTTTGGGTTTTAGAAGATATGTAGACCAATTGAACATTATAAAGAGTAAAATTTACTTGATTACATTATAAAGTGTGAAAATCACTTGCATATTAACACGAAAGCATCAAATAATTTCAAAAAAAGTACCTCTCTCATCTCATTCTCTTTGAAGTCCCAATCAACCTTTGTACCAACGTTGAATAATTGTAGTGCTTCCATTAAATGTGGAAGCTCTCTATATGACCCTTCCCAAGATCCATGAACATCTTCAATCACTAGATTCTTTGCGTTACTAATTTTTTTTCTATTTGGATGGTATCCAAATACATCTTCGGCCGTTGCTAATAGTACCTTTTCCTTGATGTTTGGATCGACAAGTATTTGAGCTCTAATCGCTTCGGCAATGTCCATAGATTTCAAATTAGAATGATCTTGTGTGATAGTTGTGTTCATACATGTGTGTGCACCCGAAGTCTCCATTATCTCAAAATGATTATGCACACTACGTTTTCTAGCCTTCAACATCCAATTACAACCACTTTCCTTCATTTTACAACAAACATGTCAATTTAGAGGGTCCGATCTTGTCATTGAAATTTCTTGATGGTTCCGGATATGAACTTGCCTTACCACACGTGCCAACTCCTTTTTCGATTTAAATAGCATTCCTTTCCTCAATTCCATTGGTATCATAACATCATCTCCACTTTTTAAAATAGAATCATCAATAGAAACTAACATTTTTGAGCTACTAGAACTTTGGAATGATGATTTTTCACTTGATGCCCTACTCTCAACAATTGCATCAACTTCCAAACATCGACTATAACTCGATTCGCCTACTCGCTCAACAAAATTATTTTCAAAAGTAACCCCAACTCCAACATGCGGATTTTTAGTCAAATTTTTTCCCGTACCAATTAATAACTTTTCCACATAAAGTTCCACAAATAATGGATTTCCCTTTGAAACCACTACTCCAAACATCAATTCTACATCTTCATCATCATCAATTGGTATAATGCCAAATTTCAAATCATCCGGATTTTTACATCTATATTTCAATTTCAAACCATATTTATCTCTATTAATTTTAAGTTTCGAGAACAAAACATCACATAAATCAGCATATTTCATACCAATATTAAGTTTAAAATGCTTCGCAACAGGCTTATCATAAATAACGCCATCTAATTGAGTTTTTAGAATATTACCATCAATGTATATCCATCTAAGTACGAAATTTGTTGAATCGGTTGCCATCCTCAAACCCTCGCTTAATATAGACGATAAAACCAATTCAATTGATAGGAGTTTGATACATTATGGAATTAGGGGTGGGGTAAAATTTTTGGGGAGAAAGAAGCAGAATAGTTCTAGCAGAACAGTTTTCCAGAGGGCAGTAGCGTTTTTATCTTGTAAGCCACAAACGCAGTAAAAATATGCGTTTTCTTTGTAACAAAAATACTATATGCGTTTTTTTTATAAATGATAACACATATAATAAATGCGTTTTCGTGTGTAACGCAATTTTTATGTTCGTTTAATCAAACTGTTATTTCATATTTGTTCTATCATTTTAAAAGTAACGAACATATTTTATGCGTTTGCATATAATATGTAATAACCTGCAAGGAAACGCAAAAAATACATGCGTTGTCTTTTCGAATAATGGAATAAAAAAATGTAGAAATAAAAAACGTATGGATAACGCAAAAAATATATGCGTTAACTTTGGAAAACCATAAACGCAAAAAATAAATGCGTTTTTGTGTGATACAAAGGGCCATTATTCGCGCGCGTGAGATTTTGGGCATTTCCTCCGCAGAGTGTGATACTAAGGGCCAATGTCCGACATGTTTTACTTTCAATGGGCCCCATTTTTATATCACCTGATCGTAAAGTGTCCATGTAAAAGGGCCCCAACTCATGCAATGTTCAAACTCATTTGCTTTAATTTGTAGGACTCCATTTTAATTATTTTTATTGTTTCATATTTGTAGTAAAATTATTTATGTTATATTTCGTTACAATTTTAACTTAATTCAATAGTAAAAATCTAATTATCAAATTGAAGTGTTTATTTTTTTAAGAATTTTATTAAAATAAAAAATATATCGTGTAATTAAAATGCATCATATTATTAAAAACTTAAATCAGAAAATGTTACATAAACAAACATCACACATGAAAGCATTAAATTCAAAAATTACAATATAAAAAATTAACGATTATTGTGAAACTGTAAGATATGCTCAACCAAGTCATTTTGGAGCTGACGATGTGTCCGTTTATCACACATCTGTATTATATTTTGAATATACGTTTCGTACGGGATAAAAGGTTCTTCACCTAAATTTGGTTGCATTAAGCTATTTGTTGCATCATCATAAGTTGGTAAGGAACCAAATTGAGTGGCGTACGTGTCCCTCTCGTCTTCAACAATCATGTTATGTATTATGATGCATGCTCTCATAATTCTCCCAAGATCTGCTTTGTCCTAAAAGTGTGAAGGACCACGTACAATTGCGTAACGGGACTGTAACACACCAAACGCTCGTTCGACATCTTTTTGCTGACTTTCTTGATATTTCGAAAATAATTTTCTTTTCTCATCTTGTGGACATGATATTGTTTTAACAAATGTTGCCCATTCAGGATATATTCCATCTGTCAAGTAGTAGCCCATACTATAATTGTTCCCATTGATAGTATAATTTACCTCTAGAGCACAACCTTGTAACACTTCATCAAATACTAGTGATCGGTCTAACACATTTATGTTAGTATTTGATCTAGCAACTCCAAAAAATGCATGCCATATCCATAGATCAGATGAAACAACCGCTTCCAATAAAATTGTTGCTACTCCTTTGTGACCACTCATGAACATTCCCTTCCACGCTTTAGGATAATTTTTCCACTGCCAGTGCATGCAATCAATACTGCCCATCATACCAGGAAATCCACGAGCCTCGCCCATTTGTAATAGACTTTCTACATCATTCGAGTTCGGCTTGCGCAAGTATTCACTCTCAAATATCATAATGATATTAGAGACAAATTTTTTAAGCATTCAATCGTCGTAGTCTCTCCAATACGAACATAATCATCAGCATCAACAGATACTCCATACGCCAACATACGTATTGATGCAGTGCATTTTTGTAATGGTGATAAGCCTTTTCTTCCCACTGCATCGATTCTTTGTTGAAAGTATGAACCAAAATTTGAAAGAGCATCCACAATATGCAGAAAAACATGTCTTCCCATACGAAATCTTCGTCGGAAGATTTGTTCAGGATATACTAGATTCGGTGAAAAGTAATCATTCATGAGACGTTGATGACCTGCTTCACGGTCTTTGAATATACTTTTTCGAGGTTTGGACCATGAGCTCTGTCCGTATATTTCATGATACAACTCAAGACGACGATTGTCTTCAGCATCGTCAAAACAAAACTCATCGATAAATTCTTCAGTGAACTTTTCTAGTGAAGGTGTTTGATCCATCGTAAGGTGAATTGAATAAACTAACACAAGTACTTTATATAGAAGGATAAAGCAAATATATTCTAACACTAGCCTCCAACGACTACATTACAAACAAATAAAAACAAACATTATCCTCCAACTGCTACATTACAAACAAATAAAAACAAACATTAGCCTCCAACGGCTACAATACAAACAAATTAAAACAAACATTAGCCTCCAATGGCTACATTATAAATAAATAAAAATAAACACTAGCCTCCAACGACTACATTATAAACAAATAAGAAAAAACTAGTTCCTTGCCATAATTTTCTCAAGAAATTTTGAATGAGCCCTCTGCTGAATATCATTCATTTTAGTAGTATCTGCCAAAATGACTTGTAAATCCATTTCAGTTTGTTTTGCCTCAACCTCTTTTTGTCGAGTCTCAATTTCCTTTTGACGAGTTTCATTTAATTCTATTAAATGACATTTATGACACTTATTTATGCTCTAATAAGCTTTGAGTTGGTGTATTTGTACTCAAGTTATTTGTATTTTAACATGTTTTCAAGTGTTTTTGCATTTCAGGCTTTACTTTGTGAATCAGGTGAATTAGCATTGTTTTGATGCTAATATGGTGTTTAGGATGTGTTGGAATAGAAACTTGAAAGATTGGCTCGAAGCTGCAAGGAATAAAGAAGAAGAAAAAATGAAGTTTTGGCAGAAGCTAGGCGTGCCCGCGCCAGTGTTGCGCGCGGCCGCGCCGAGGAAGCAGAAAGTCAGCGCGCCCGCGCTAGTGAAGCGCGCGGCCGCGCTGGGTTGGGATTTAAAAATTCTCATTCTTTTGCAATTCGAATTCTGGACTCCTGAGAATGCATGGACTGCTATATAAACATAACTTAGGTCATTTTTTTTATAGATATTGATATATTCAGAGATTCAGAGTTTTCAAGACATCAAGGAGGGAGAAGACGGCAAGAGACCTTTTGGCACAATTGAACAAAGGCGAAGACGATCTAGTTTATTCTTGTGAATCTTTGTTTTGAGTTGTAATTTGGATGCTTGTTTCATTTTGATGAACCTATATTCTTGTGTGTAATTGGTTTTATTTATTCGTATAAATACTACGTTTGCTATATCATATTTTCATTGGAACCCACGTTAGCGATGAGTTCGATTATGGGCTAATCGTTATCGTGGGGTTCTAGCGGATTTATTTATGGATTTCTTTAGTTAAATTGTTTGATGTCTTAGTATGTGGTGATTGTATGATATCCTAGTATTGATTGTGCTTATTCGTCTTGTGAGCGTCGCAAAGTTATTAGATAGTGTGTTAGTTCTTAATGAAGTGAAAGTGAATTTAAGGATTTAGAACTTGCCATGCTAGCATAGGTTCATGTATTATTATGCATGATTCGTAGGTAATTTTAACCATCTTACTTGCCCTATGTAATCAAGATAGATAACTTGTACTTAAACTGTTAGATATATTTGATAATGTTATGACTAATATGATTTGTGTTTAGTTTTCAGATCTTACTTAACAGGACAAATCAGTACTTACTGAAATCAGCACTTATTGGAAGTCAGAACTTAATGATATCAGTACTTAAATTATCAGGAGATAATTATCAGAAGATGGATATCAGAACTTAAGTGCGGAATGACGAACAGTTAAGGAAAGGCTGATTGAAAGGAAAGAAGATCAAGACTAAATAAAGAAGAGATACGCATGGAGAAGACTTCTATGGAAAATAGAAGACTTGGAAAAGAAGATATCTAATTGATATATTTTAGGATACAAAATTATATTCAATATCAATTAGCGATTATCTTGTAACTGTGTAGTATATAAACACAGATATAGGGTTTACACTATATGTGTTATCATAATCAAAATTATTATTTATTGTAACCCTAGCAACTCTCGTGATAATTTGTTCATCACTGAGAGAGGACAGTTCCATATTGTAACAGAGTTTTATAAAGCTTGTTTTCTGTTACTTGTGTTCTTTAATTTGATTTGATTGTGATAAACACTGTATTCAACCCCCTTCTATAGTGTGTGTGACCTATCAAGTGGTATCAGAGCAGATCTGTTAATACACAAACAGTTTAAGATCCGAAAACAATCATGTCTGAAGAAGAACAAACTCCAATTAAGCCCACCAAAACTGAAGAACCTCCAACGACTCAAATCCATAGTCGATATGAAACTATTAGAGTTCCCATACTGAAACCATCTGAATATTCCATATGGAAGGTGAGGATGTCTATGTTTCTGGAAGCTACTGATCCAGAATACCTTAACAGAATCAATGAAGGACCACACAAGCCAACCAAACTCTCTGTTGTAGTTGCAGGTGAACTATCAAAGTCTGTACCAAAGGAGAAAAGTGATTATACTACTGAAGATATCTCATCAATTGCTAAGGATGCTAAGGTACGACACTTGCTGCATAGTGCTATTGATAATGTAATGTCAAACAGGGTAATCAACTGCAAGACTGCAAAGAATATATGGGATGCTTTGGAGACAAGATGCCAGGGAACCGATTCAATAAAGAAGAACAGGAAGACTATACTCACTCAAGAGTATGAGCACTTTGACTCAAAGCCTGATGAGTCATTAACTGGTTTATATGACAGATTTGTCAAACTCTTGAATGATTTGTCACTAGTTGACAAGGAATATGATCTTGAGGATTCAAATCTTAAATTCCTGTTAGCACTTCCTGAAAGTTGGGATTTGAAGGCCACCACTATAAGAGACAACCATAATCTTGAAGAAACAACTCTTGATGAAATTTATGGGATGCTCAAGACTCATGAACTTGAGATGGAACAAAGAAACAAGAGAAAAGGAAGAAAGTCAAGGACAATTGCTCTTAAGGCTGAGGAGGAATCCCCCAAAATAGCTGCCTCAAGGAAAGGCAAGGGAAAAACTCTCATCACAAAGTCTGATACTGAATCATCAAGTTCTGATACTCATGATGACTCTGAAACTGAAAGCTTACCTGGGATGGATCCTGATGAAGAGATGATGAAGCTGTGTGCTCTTATGGTGAAAGGAATCACAAGGATTGCATACAGGAAATTCAGAAAAGGAAATAATTTTTCCAGGAAAGGTGCAAGTTCTGATAAGAAGAGTTTCAGAAAATCTAAATGCAAAGGAGGAAAGTCTGACAGAGGAGATTACACAAATGTCAAATGCTACAACTGTGGTGAGAAAGGCCACATACCTCCTGATTGCAAGAAAGTGAGGAGTGACAAAGGCAAGGATCTTGTCACAAAGAAGAAAAGCTGGATAGACACTTCAGATTCTGAAAGTGAGGTGAACTATGCATTGATGGCAAATGCTGATAGCAGTTCTGATGATGCTGAGTTAAATGTACCTCAAACTACTTATGCCTTTCATACTGATGATATTAATGAGTTGAGAAGATATCTTAAAACCATGTTCATTAGTTATAGAGATCAAAATTTAACATGTGAAAGATTAACTTCTGAAAATCTTGCTTATAAGAAGATGAATGATTATTTAGAAAAAGAGTTAGTCATGTTCCATCAAACTCAGAAAGATAGAGATGATGACTTTTATGTTAGGGATGAAATACTTAAAATAAATGAATCTCTAAAAACTGAGTTAGAAAAGGAAAAAGAGATTATCAGGACTTGGACTAACTCTGGCAGAACAACTCATAATTTGTTAAGTAGTGGAAACTGGAAAGAAGGCTTAGGTTATGGAGATGATAAGAATGATAAGGGAACTATAGAAATTGAGCCTGTAGTTGTTAAACAAAAGCCTAAGGTAAATCCTATTAAGTTTGTAGCTGTAAAGTATGATATTGAGAAATCAGAAGTTAAAGAGAAATCAACTTCTGACAAACCAAAACAGGATAAGCCAACTGAAGTCAACATAGGCTTAATGATAAAGAAGCAGCTTAAGCATAAGCTGAAAGATGTTAAGAATGTAAACAAGGTAAATCCACCTAGGAAAAATAGGAATAGAAAGGAAGGTGTGAATAAAAGTAATAATTATAAGCCTGTTCCTAATGCTCCTAGAAAAACATGTCATAACTGTGGAAATTCTAACCGTCTGGCTTCTTTTTGCAGGAAAAATAAGAACATAAACTCCCTATCTTCAAAGTCAAGAGTTAAGAGTCAGTCTGTTAGATATAGGCCACAAAATCCTTGTTTTCATTGTGGTAGTTTATGGCATTCCATTTATACTTGTAAGGAATATCATAGTTTGTACTATGATTATTATCAAATAAAACCTTCTTTAAAGAAAGTTAGCATTGTTCCTTCTAATGTAAGTTCTGATACAAAGTCTGATAGTGTAAATGCTGATAAGAAAAATGTTAACATAAACTCTGATGCTAAATCTGCTGCAAATGTTAACAAACTTAATAAGGCCAAAGGATCCAAGCAAGTCTGGGTCCTTGAAACTAATCATTAGTGGTCTTTGTGATTGCAGGACAACATGAAAAACATCCTAGTTCTGGACAGTGGATGTTCAGGACATATGACTGGAAATAAAGCCCTGCTATCAGACTTTATGGAGAAAGCTGGCCCAAGTGTTTCTTATGGAGATGACAACATGGGAAGAACTTTGGGATATGGCAATATCAATCTGGGGAATGTCATCATTGAAAAAGTAGCTCTGGTCTCAGGACTTAAATATAATCTGCTCAGTGTTAGTCAAATCTGTGATAGAGGTTATCATGTGGATTTCTTTGAAGAACACTGTGAAGTTGTAAGCAAATCTACAGACAAAGTTGTTCTGAAAGGATACAGGCATGGTAACATTTATGAAGCCAAGCTTTCAACAAGTACTGATGGTTCTGCAATCTGTCTGTTAAGTAGAGCATCAATTGAAGAAAGCTGGAATTGGCACAAGAAACTCTCTCCTTTAAATTTCAACAATATAAATGAACTAATCAAGAAAGATCTTGTGAGAGGTTTGCCAAAATCAGTATTTGCTCTTGATGGCCTTTGTGATTCATGTCAGAAGGCAAATTAAAGAAAATCTTCTTTCAAGAGCAAGACTGAATCATCAATTCTTGAGCCTTATCACCTACTACATGTTGATCTATTTGGTCCAGTGAATGTCATGTCTATTGCAAAGAAGAAATATGCTATGGTCATAATGGATGAGTTTACCAGATACACATGGGTGTATTTCTTGCACACAAAAAGTGAAACTGCATCTATTTTGATTGATCATGTCAAGCAACTGGATAAATTGGTCAAAGATTCTGTGAAGATCATAAGAAGTGATAATGACACTGAGTTCAAGAATTTGATCATGGAAGAGTTCTGCAAAGACCATGGAATAAAGCAGGAATTTTCTTCTCCTGGAACTCCACAACAAAATGGAGTTGTTGAAAGAAGGAATATAACTCTTATTGAAGCTGCACGAACTATGCTTGATGAAGCAAAGTTGCCAACCTACTTTTAGGCTGAAGCTGTGCAGACTGCTTGTTTTACTCAGAATGCAACACTCATTAACAAGCATGGCAAAACACCATATGAGATGGCGAAGAAAAAGAAGCCAAATCTGAAGTATTTTCATGTATTTGGATGCAAGTGTTTTATTCTTAAGACTCATCCTGAACAACTATCCAAATTTGATCTAAAAGCTGATGAAGGAATTTTTGTTGGATATCCGCTTTCCACAAAAGCATTCAGAGTCTACAATTTAAGAACAAGGGTTGTCATGAAATCTATCAATGTCTCTTTTGATGATAAGACTATTACAGGACTTGAAGATTTAAATGATCATGATCAGCTGAGATTTGAGAATGAAGTTTTAAATTCTGATACTGTAAATCCTGACAGTCTAAATCCTGATACTGCAAATTCTGATGAATTAAACTCTGATGTTATTGAAACTATTGACTATGCCAAAGGAAGATGTACCTGTGCAGGGGGAGCATACTGAAGATACAACCACATTTCAAGAAGCATCAGAACCTACAACAGGCTCTTCAAGTTCTGATTCATCAAGTTCTGATGGGCCAAGTTCTGATAATTCTGGAAACTCAAGTACTGATATTTCTGGAAACTCAAATTCTGAAGGATTCAACTCAGATAGCATAATTTCAGGGGGAGAATCAGAAAATGTTGTTGAAGACAACATGGATCATGGGGGAGCATCCAGTTCTAGATAAAATCTTCTTTCTGCAAGGAAGTGGACTAAAGCACATACACCTAACTTAATTATTGAAAATCTTGATGCAGGTGTCAGAACTAGAATAGTTACATTAAATGAATGTCTTTATCACTCTTTTCTCTCTCAGACTGAACCAAAGAAAGTGGAAGAAGCTCTTCAAGATGCTGATTGGGTGCAAACAATGCAGGAAGAGTTAAATGAATTTGAAAGAAACAAAGTCTGGACCCTAGTGCCAAGACCAAAGAACAGATCTGTTGTTGGTACAAAGTGGGTGTTCAGAAACAAAACTGATAGTGATGGCATAATTATAAGGTATAAAGGAAGGCTGGTTGCAAAAGGATATTCTCAACAGGAGGGAATTGATTATGATGAAACATTTGCACCAGTTGCTAGATTGGAAGCCATAAGGATATTTTTGGCTTATGCTGCTCACAAAAAGTTTACAGTCTTTCAAATGGATGTGAAAAGTGCTTTTCTCAATGGAGAATTGGAAGAGGAAGTATATATTGAACAACCTCCAGGTTTTGTAGATTCAAAATTTCCTAATCATGTCTACAGACTTGACAAAGCACTTTATGGCCTTAAGCAAGCTCCGAGAGCATGGTATGAGACACTAGCTCAGTTTCTTCTGGAAAGTGTATTTAATAGAGGGACTATCGATAAAACATTGTTTTATCTCAACCATGGAAAGGACTTACTTTTGGTGCAGATATATGTTGATGATATCATTTTTGGTTCTACAAATGACAGACTTTGTAAAAAGTTTGCCAAGCTGATGCAGTCAAGATATCAAATGAGTATGATGGGGGAACTTAGCTATTTTCTGGGCCTTCAAGTCAAGCAGAATGAAGAAGACACTTTTATTTGTCAATCCAAGTACACCAGAAATTTGCTGAAGAAATTTGGAATGCAAGATTGTTCAAGTGCATCCACTCCCATGGCCACTGCAACAAAATTGGATAAGGATACTGGTACATCAGTAGATATTACTGATTACAGAGGTATAATTGGCTCATTACTCTATCTAACTGCAAGTAGACCTGATATCATGTATGCTACCTGTCTTTGTGCAAGATTTCAAGCAGATCCAAGAGAACCTCACTTAACAGTTGTGAAAAGAATTTTCAAGTACCTTAAGGGTACAACTGATCTGGGATTGTGGTATCCTAGAGAATCAGACTTTAAGCTAATAGGTTACTCAGATGCAGATTTTGCAGGATGCAAAATTGACAGGAAAAGCACAAGTGAAAGCTGCCAATTTCTTGGAGGCAGATTAGTTTCTTGGTTTAGCAAGAAACATAAGTCAATTTCCATATCAACTGCAGAAGCAGAATACATTACTGCAGGAAGTTGTTGTGCACAGATTCTTTGAATGAAGAATCAGTTACTGGATTATGGGTTAGAATTTTCTAAAATTCCTATTTACTGTGATAATCAAAGTGCTATTGCTATGACGGGTAATCCAGTTCAACACTCAATGACAAAGCACATCAGCATTAGGTACCACTTCATAAGGGAACATGTGGATGAAGATACAGTGGAATTGCATTTTGTTCCAACAGACCAACAACTAGCAGATATCTTCACAAAACCACTGTGTGAAGGTACTTTTATAAGATTGATAAATGAACTTGGAATGGTTTCAGGTTCTTTCTCTAAATCTGCTTAGTTTATGTTCTGATACATCAGATTTTATGATCAGTATTTACAAATATTACTATCTTTGTGTATTCTGTGCTTATATTGAAATTTGCTTAAGTGCTGATTGTTGTCTGATATGAATCTCTAAACTCTGATAGTGATATGCATGTCTCTGTGACTATTCAATCCAATGAGGATAATTGTGCTAGATGCTGAACTAATAGTCTTTAATATACTAAAAATCCCATGTTTGAAGTAATTGTTTATGTGGAAACTTTTAACACAAGCAAATTCTGATATTGAGCTTAGTTAAGTTTACTTTGTGTATCTTATTACTAAGTTAAAAACTAGAATAGTGCTTCTTATCTGTTAAGTTCTGATGTTAGCAAATCTGATGGATGTACAAAGTGCTGATAAGCCTCACTTATCAAAAGGAAAAGAAAAGAAAAGAAATAAAAATCAGGTACTCCTTTGAGATCTAGATAAAAAATGTGGAAGGGAAGACCCAAGTGCATTGCTGGTATTAAGTTATATGCATTAGAAAAGCAAAATAAATATTTTCTTGGTGACTTTTCACACTCTATGATTACTGGAGAAATACTCTGATAATAGCATAAATTCTGATAAGCAGTCGTGACTCACTTACACTGATAAACCACTGATGGAATTTCAAAAGATGCATAAAATGAGCACAAAATAGTTGAGGTGGACTCATACATGAACTCATTCTATAGTAGACTTCAGAATAATGACAGATTTTGAGCAAAGTTCTTAGTTATGCCTTATTTCTAAGATGTACTGAAGTGAACCAGACTTTAATCTTTATCTGATATTTAGCTTACTGCACACACATACACTCCATATGAATGATGAAAATTATCGTGGTGATAAATGTTATTTTAGATTAACAGGTTAAGTGTCAGTTGCATAAATTCTGAGGACAAGTTATGATGGAAATTCTGATGATTAAGTTCTGAAAAAACGAAATCAGTATTTGTGTGAAGAATTACAGAAATAGACATTCACTTTTCGAGGTAAGGAGCCATGTTCTGATGACTGTTAAGTTATGATATAAGTCTAAGTTCTGATATTAAATCCTGATTCTTTACTTGACTTATTTGTGGTTAAATCTGAAACAGTCATATTTAAAATCAGAATATGTTTGAGTGAGATATAAACAGTCAACATAATTTGGGTTAGTGATACTCGTAAATGCATAGTAATTTTTACTTGTTTCGTGTGCTCATTAACTCCTGTTTTAAGCTTCCAATGGCTGTCATTATTACTCATCGGTCTAGGGAGACGAGGCTTTACTTCTTTTCGTTTTACATTCCATGCATCCCTTGGTCTTCCTTGTCTATATAACTGACCAATAATCCTTCAGTAAAAATCAATTCTTTCTTCTCTCAAACAATGACTCAGTTTGGTTGGTTTTACTGCTATGGCTCAGATTTTAGACTAGGGCAATCTTGTAATTTTATGCATGTAATTTAAGTTTCATGAAATATATTCATTTGATATATTAATGAAATTTTACTTTATTGCAAGATTTTGTCTCTGAGTCGTTTTATATTCTGATGACCTTTTAAATTATGATAATAATCAAATTCTGATGACCTGTTAAATTCTGATAATAATCAAGTTCTGATGACCTTTTACATTCTGATAATAATCAAGTTCTGATGCTGACGTGGCAGTATTTCTTTACTTGGTTTATTTTTTTGGTCATTACCTCAACGGTCATATTTTTCAGAATATTGGTTTATGAGAGATAAAACAGTAATATTCATTTATTTAATGGGATTACTTGGTTAGTGGGATGGTTTTTCTCCTTGAAAAACTGTATGTGATAAGTAATAATTGCTTATTTACCGTGCCCATTAACTTTTGCCTTAACTACTGTATATCTGACATGTGTAAAGGTCTGTTCCACTACTTATTAACTGCTGTCACGTGGGGTGTCTAAGTAAAAGAGATAAAAGACTTTTAAATCTTTTATTTTCATTCTTATTCTACTCTTTCTCTTTTCTTATTCTCTCTCACATTTTCTGACGGTTTCTTTACAGACATTTTATCAAACACCTTACAGGCAATTTTATTTCTCACTTATTTCTCATGGCACCCAAGGATTTAATTGTTGATGGAGCCAAGTTTGTACCAAACAACTATGCTGCAATCTTGAACAAGGCTGAAGCTCCATCAGATTTGCACTTTGTGCAAGATTTCTTAGCAAATAGTGAGATTGGGTATGCTTTGACCCAATCTCAAGCCATTTCAAGCCAACAAGTACTGACGTTTTGGCGAACTGGGATTTTTGATGATGGTGGTTCTACTGGTACTCCAAGCATCGTATTTGAAGTCAATGATGTTAAACATGTGGTCACTCCTGGAGCCGTTCGTAAAGCTCTTCACTTACCAGAAGTCTGTATATTCTCAATAGTGGAGGACCCTGTTCTTCAGCAGCTCATGGCCAGTTTGGGCTATGAGAGCAGTTTGGGAAAGCTTGGACAATTGAAAAGAGGAAATATCAGGAAGGAATGGAGCTTTTTCTTCGATTGTATCACTAAGGCATTCGCCAATAAGTGCTCCAACTTTGATGCCATTCCAATCATGAGTCAACAAATCAGGTATGCTCTTATTCATCAAACTCACTTTGATTTTGCAAGTGCTGTATTAGGTTTCATATGGGATAGGATGACAGAGGATAGGAATGTAGTATATTTTGCTAGATTCTGTCAGCTTATATATTCTTTTTGTTGTGCTGATGAGCCTCAACCTACCACTGATTTAATTCCACCCTTTAAGCTTGTAAAAAGGGCTTTTAATGACTTGCCAAATGCTGACATAAAGAAACAAGTTGTTAGACCATTACAGATACCTCGTTTAGTAAAACAGATACTGGTAAATGCTGATCCTTAAACCTACATATCTGTTTTCCCTGATGTTCAACCCACCAACACATCCCAGCCACCACAACACCCATCAGAACATACCACATCTACACAAACACCTCAAACTTCTCAACCTCAACCTGCTCAACCCTCCATCAGGACATATTTCAAACCATCACAGTCATCTCAACCTTCAGCACATCCAGTGCAGCCTTCTTCTGCTAGAGCAACAACATCAAGATCTAAGAAAGTTTCACATCAGAAAAGAAGGAGGATCATCTTGAGAGATGAATCAGATGATGAGGCACAGGTTTAACCTACAGAACCTGTTGTTTCTGCAGCTGAGAAAGTCTCTTCTCAGAAAGATACAGAGACTGGGAGTTCTAAGTCTCTCAAAAGGCCTAGAACAATTAATTCTGATGATGCAGCTCCTACAGTCTCCTCAAAAGCTAAAAGATTTAAAACATTAGTAAAAAGGCCTGCAGATTCTGGTAAAGGAATGGAAGCAGCAGCTAAGGAAGGGGGTCAGGAATCTCTGATCTCACAAGACCCTGTTGAAGCTCACAATTCTCCAAGTGCTGATCCAGACCTTCATGGAACTCATCACTCTCCACTTAATGAGCCAGAAACAACTCATATTCCCACACCTCCAGTATCTCCAGTACATGTTGATAACCAGGGGCCAAGTGATGAAATTAACATTCATAACTTGGAAGTACCTCAGGTTTTGTATCTAGAAGATCCACCAACTCAAATCACTCCACCAACAACACCAATTCTAGATGCTGATTTTAATGAAGATATTCCTTCTACACCAATTCTGAATCTAGATGATGAAAATCAGAAATTAGGTGGGCATTAAGGTTTGGTTGTTGATCAGAACTTAGTTGGAGATCAACACTTAGAGGATGATGTTGAAGTCTCAATAGCCTCTCATACTATTCGTTTATCAGAGGATGGTGATAATGCTGACTCTATAAGTTCTGATGCTGCTAATATTGAACTTACTGGTGAAGCTACTGTCAATGTAGATGCTGATGCATCTGGTCCATCAGGACATGCACCTCCACAAGCTCCTTCAAAAGCTGATCTTGTTAAAAAGTTTGTTAGAGGAGATGCACCAGTACCTTGGAGTGAAACTCCTAGAGGAAGGGAGTGGACTAAGGAATGGAACAAAGTTACTTTTGTTCCTTCTTCAACTATACTTGCTGAGCACTTGGCAAAAGCTGATGAGATGCTAGTCAATGATGATTTCAAGACACAGCTAAGAGTTACTGCACTCAGTACAAGACACCTTCAAGGTCAACAATCTGTAACTCAGGACAAGGTGGACAAAATTCAAGAATCTATCAATCAGCAAGATAAGGTTGCCAAGCTGGACAAGAAAAGGTTTTTCAAACCTACTTTTGACAGAATTGAGTACATTGAGAAAACCCAAGAGAAGCAACAATATCAGATTGATGAAATTTTGAAGAATCAAGCTTCTCATCAAAATCAACTCAATGAGATCCAATCCTCAGTGGAATTGCTTCTCTCTCTTCTTTTACCTGCTGATGCCAAAAAGGGGAGAAAGTAATTAAGTCCAAATGCAAAACTGTTAAGACACTGAAGGGAAAGGATGATGAAAAAGATGACCAGGGAAACTCTGGAATGGGTGGAGGTCATGGTCAAGGTAAAGGCTTTTCATCGAGCAAAGCTGGAACTACAAGTCAAAGAACAAGTTCTGATATTGGGAGAAGAATAAGTTCTGATACTGGTAAAAGGATAAGTTCTGATGAACATCTGGAACTTGATGAGGAAATTTCAAGACAGTTATTTCTGAAAGAAAATCCAGGAATGGACTTTGAGAGTCTAAAGGAAGAAGAAGCTAGACTTAAGTTAGAAAAAGTCAATTCCAAATCTAAAGCTTTTATTGGTGAAAAGAAACTTACTAAGGCTAAAGGCATTGTGATAAAAGAAAGGACAAATCCTGAGGCAACCAAGGCCAAATCACAAATGGAGATAGATCCAAGGTCCAAGTGCAAGGAAAAAGTTGATGAACCTATAAAGGTTTATGTGCCATTTATGGATGAAGAAATATCTGATGAAGATGCTAGTCTTACTCTGATACAAAGGAAGATTTCTCAAATAACCTCTGACATGACTCAAGTTGTTCAGGGTCAAGATATAGTAAGTTCTGATATGACAATGAAGCAAGCAACCTCTAACATAGCTCAAGTTGGCTTAATATCAGAAGATAAGGAAAAGTAAACCTCTGACATTGCTCATGTTAAACCTTCAAAGTTACTCCTACCAGGATTTACCAAAGCTAAACAGACTCAACCTTTGAAGACTGCAACAAGTGGTTTTGAAGCAAGAGTGGTTACAGGAAAAGAAGCAAGAGATAAATCTGGATTGGGAAGTGCTGATGAAAGAAGAATACAGAACACAACTAATGAACCAACTTTTTTAAGTGAACCAGGTGTTGGAGCAACTCCTGAAAGATTGAATCAGCTTGAATCTATACAGATGGTTTACCATACCTTCTTGAAAGAACACATCTTGTTATATTTTATGATAGATGGAAGGGTATACTATATTAGGCAGAATGCTATACCATTGAAGTATTATGAGGTACTAGAACATGTTCTATTCTTATTTCAAGTGAAGAACAGATTAACAGATGGTGCTGTAAATTATTTGAAGACTCAAATTCAGAGACAGAAGAAGCTTTATTCTGTAAATTCTGACAGCACATACTGTCCCAAGTACAGAGATCACAAGGGTGATATTGTCGAGATGAAGCCTAACTCTGCTAAGATTATAACTACCTTTTTGGGTTATAAAGCTGTGGAATTCAATCTTGAGTCTGACAAGGCATATTTGATCAGACTAGATTAGGACATAAGGAAAGCTAGAATAAATGATCTCAGGGCTGCTATCTTTCAAATTGGTGAAAATACAGTTGAATTGAAGAATGTTAAAAGGAGGATGGTTAATGAACTTGAATATGCTAAGAGATGTTTGTTAAAGAACTATCTCAGAACAACTCCTGATATCAAAGAGATCAATAATTAAAGCCAAGTCAAGGATCTATAACTGATTAAATTCTGATGTGTATACAGACTGAAGCTGTTATCAGAAGTTAAAAATGGTAAAGCTACAAGGACTGTAAGTTGTAGTTATTTAGTCAAATTCTCATGCATTTGTACTTAATGTTTTTGACATCATCAAATATCTATTAAACTTGTATATTATGCTAATTTAAAAGTTGGCGGAGATTGTTAGATATATTTGATAATGTCATGACTAATATGATTTGTGTTTAGTTTTAAGATCTTACTATACAGGACAAATAAGTACTTATTGAAATCAGCACTTATTGGAAGTCAGAACTTAATGATATTAGTACTTAAATTATCAGGAGATAATTATCAGAAGATGGATATCATAACTTAATTATGGAAGGACGAACAGTTAAGGAAAGACTGATTGAAAGGAAAGAAGATCAAGACTAAATAAAGAAGAGATATGCATGGAGAAGACTTCTATGGAAAATAGAAGACTTGGAAAAGAAGATATCTAATTGATATATTTTAGGATACAGAATCATATTCAATATCAATTAGCGATTATCTTATAACTGTGTGGTATATAAACACAAACATAGGGTTTACACTATATGTGTTATCATAATCGAAGTTATTATTTATTGTAACCCTAGCAGCTCTCGTGATAATTTGTTCATCACTGAGAGAGGACAGTTCCATATTGTAACAGAGTTTTATAAAGCTTGTTTTCTGTTACTTGTGTTCTTTAATTCGATTTGATTGTGATAAACACTGTATTCAACCCCCTTCTACAGTATGTGTGACCTATCATAAACCGTTATGTTGTCAAATTCTATAGACATATAGGGTCTCAATATAATTGGTGCCTATTCATCTTCTATCTCTTTTGTGGATGTCTAGTGGAATGGTACTCGCGCAATGAAAGTTGGTGTTTATCAGTTTCGTGTTGTCTGATTAGTGTCATCACCATTGCATGCTAAGGTTGAGAATAATAAGGCCATTGAATGAAGTACTTAATGAAGTTAGAATCCCATATTTGTTATATATATTGAGCCAGTCTATTTTATTCTCTTAGTTATAATAGTTAGCATAATTCTTAGTTATAGACATTCTCAATTTGTTATCGTCTTAGCATTGAATAATAACCATACATTGTTGCTTAGGTGCGTAATTTAGATAGTTAACCAATACAGTCTCTGTGGGATCGAATTTGATTTATATCTTATACTACTTGCGAATTCATATACTTGCATGTAATATTAGCGCGTGTTTAGCGACTAAAAAGTTTTGGCGCCGCTGCCGGGGACTGCAGTGTTAATTACTAGTTTATGTGCTTTCCATCAGTGGTCTTTAAAGTTCATTGACTCAAACATTGTTACTTATTTGTTTCCTTATTTTATTTCAGGTGATCTAGCGAGGGTGTATGCATATGCGTTCACGTACTCGTAAGAGATCACTGGATAAAGCCGAGGAAGAACTTGTGGTAGTTCGTAGGGAAGTTTTTGAGGAAGAAAAGAAGGTAGAAGAAGAAGAGAAAGTTGAAGAGCCAATTGTAGTAGCTATGGGTGATCAAGCAGAAAATCCGAAGGCTTTGATGGACTATTCTAAGCCTAAGATTAATGACATTCATTCTAGCATCATTAGACCAGCCATCGCGGCTAACACTTTTGAGATCAAGTCCAGCATGATCTAGATGATACAGAACTCAGTTCAGTTTGGGGGTTCTCCTACTGAAGACCCCAACATGCACATCATGGATTTCATCGAGATCTGCGACACTTTTAAGTTCAATGGTGTGACTGAAGATGCTATCAAGCTGCGACTCTTCCCATTCTATTTGAGTGACAAAGCTAAGTGCTGGTTACACTCTCTACCGGCAGGGTCTATCACAACTTGGGAAGATCTTGCTCAAAAGTTTCTCACTAAAATTTTTCCGATGGAGAAGACTGCAGCAATCAGGAATGCTCTTACCCAGTTTGCGCAGCAAACTGGAGAATCTCTATATGAGGCTTGGGATCATATGAATATATGAATATATACATTGTTTGGTAGAATTTGGTAGGTTATAAAAGAACTTAAGTTTAGCATAATGCCTCAGTTCATATGAATATATACATTGTTTGATTTGTTGGTGTTATAACTGATATAAGAAAGATTATATTAAACATAAAGAAAAGAACACAACTAGGCAAGAGAAAAGTTTATTAATCTTTTATTGATCTTGAGGATACGGATTACAACATACGTTTAGATTATGCCATAGAGAGTTCATAAAATACTCTCTAGGTGGTTACAAAAAAGCCCCGAAACATAGGCCCAAAACAGATAACCCTAAGCGGTTATGTCCCAAGTTCGGGGCATACACCGATTTAAGTCATATTCTAACAAATCTGCACCTTGACTTGAATCCTCTAACAAAAATAGATGTACCAGATGCACCATAATAATGCTAGATATACCAGAAAAAACTCTTCTGCCTCAGATATTACCCTAAAAGTACAATCAACAACCCCGACCATTTAGCAAGTTCAAATAATTGTGAAACTTGCTATGTGGAACCGGCTTGGTGATCATATCAGCTGGGTTATCTGTATTACCCACTTTTCTCACCTCGATTCTCTTCTCACTTCTCAAAGAATGATATCTTACATCTATGTGCTTAGTCCCCTCATGATGGACCTGATCCTTGGCTAAACAGATTGCATTGAGACTGTCATAGTACACTGTAACCTGATCATAATGTAAATCCAAATCACTGACCAGACCTTTCAACCGGATTTCTTCTTTTGCGGCTTCTGTCAATGCCATGTACTCAAATTCTGTAGTAGAAAAAGTCACCGTAAGTTGTAGAGTAGCTTTCCAACTGACAATTGAACTACACGGAGTGAAAGTATAACCAGTCATAGTTCTTCCACTGTCAACATCTCCAGCACAATTAGAGTATAAAAACCCTGTCATCAAACACTCTGTATCACCTCCATACATTAGACCAACATCAGACGTACCTTTTAAGTAACGAAAACCCTCTTCACAGCTTGCCAATGCTCTTTGCCTGAATCACCCATAAACCTACTGACAATACTGACAGATTGTGCAAGATCGGGTCTAGTGTAGACCATTGCATACATCAAGCTTGCTGTTAGGAATATATGTGCATTAGTTTGATGATATGTTTAACAAAACACTTAAGTAGAAATTTAGTGTCTGTAGCCTCAACGGATAAGACCACTTTGGCTATCCGTTGATGGTGTAGCTTTACTTAGAAATAAGTCTAGTATTGTAGCATATTTCAGTCTCTGTATTTAAAATTGTAATTCTTAGAAGTTGAGAGAAACTATGAGTCATGTTGACTACTAGATGATATGCAGATAGGAAGGCCAATTGTAAATATTTCATGCCTTGTAATTTTGTATAAATGAAGTGGTATCAACGGATGACTTAAAAGACCTTCAACGGATGAGAAGCTAAGCTTCAACGGATGTCTCTAAAGCTTCAACGGATAACATCCTTCAACGGATGAGAGCATCAACGGATGAAAGCTTCAACGGATAACATCCTTCAACGGATGAAGTCATCAACGGATGAAAGCTTCAACGGATGTTCTGCTAATCAGCCGTTGATAAGTGGTAGTTGTACCTACAAGCAGAGGCACGTGGGTTGACAGAGAAAACTGAGATGTGGTAGCCGAATTTCAGGATCAACAGAAAAAGCAGCCGTTCTTCTTTTGTACAAAGTTGCAATAGTCAACAAAGTACTTGAGTGAACAGGAAAAGAAGCAAGTGAAGAACTTATTTTACTATTGTAATTTTATATTGTTTTTCACTTGTACACTTGGTAATATATATGAACCAAGAAGAAGCTAGTAATTAGAGGGATTTTTCCAGAGCTGTTAAGAAATATCTTGAGAGAAAATTCATCTAGTTTGTACTAGGATGCAGCTGTGATCAACATTGTTGAACACAGATTTTCTAATACACCATCTCTGGTGGAACAACAAATCCACCAGAAAAGTTTTTAAGGTCTGTTGTGTTCTTTACATTTGTGCTTGAATATATATCTGTCTGTATTAGCTTAAAGCAATTCACACACTTGTTCTTCTTGAACACACAACTTTATAAACTGCTCAAAACTTGAAAAAGTTTTGAGATTTACATTCAACCCCCCTTCTGTAAATCTCATTGTTAGTCTTCTAGGAATAACAATTGGTATCAGAGCAGGCTCTTGACACACAAAGAGTTTAAAGATCTTGGAATCTAACAAAGATGAGTAAGAAGGATATTGGAGTAAAGATCCCAGTTCTTGACAAAGACAGTTATCACCACTGGAAGGTGAAAATGCACCTTCATCTACTCTCCCAAGATGAAGGTTATGTAAACTGCATTGAGAATGGTCCTCACATTCCCCACAAAGTAGCCATAGTTGCTACGGCCACAATTGCTGTTGGTCAATCCATTCCAAAACCTAGAGCAGAATGGACAATGGAAGACACAGAAGAAGTCCACAAGGATAAGAAGGCTATGAACATTTTGTTTAATGGTCTTGACAAGGATATGTTTGATAATGTGATAAATTGTTCAACTGCCAAAGAGGTTTGGGACACAGTTCAGCTGCTGTGTGAAGGTACAGAACAAGTAAGAGAGAACAAAATGCAGCTTCTCATTCAACAGTATGAGCACTTTCATTTTGAAGAAAATGAATCTTTAAATGACACATTCAATAGATTCCAAAAACTGTTGAATGGACTGAAGCTGTATGGTAGAGTGTACCAGGTGAAGGATTCAAATCTTAAATTTTTGAGATCCTTACCAAAGGAATGGAAACCCATGACTGTTTCCTTAAGAAACTCTCAAGATTATAAGGACTTTACTCTTGAAAGATTATATGGAATCTTGAAGACTTATGAACTAGAGTTGGAACAGGATGAGGTATTGGAGAGGGGGAGAAAGAAAGGAGGTTCAGTTGCATTGGTAGCTGAAAATGAGAAAGAATGCAGAAAAGAAACTGTGAGATCTACATCAAGCTCCAAAGATGGTGTAAGAAATCCAGAATCAGACAAGGGTAAAGGGCAAGTTGCTGAAAATGAAGACAACTCCAGTCAAGATGACTCTGATGGTATTGATGAGCATCTTGCATTTCTGTCCAGGAGATTTGCAAAGATGAAGTTCAGGAAAAACACTAGAGCCACTAAACCCCATAAGAACATGGTGGACAAATCCAAGTTCAAGTGTTTTAATTGTGGTATGAGTGGACACTTTGCAAGTGAGTGCAGAAAGCCAACCTCTGAAAAGAAGAAGTTTGATCAAGTAGATTACAAAAAGAAATATTTTGATCTGCTCAAACAGAAGGAAAGGGCTTTCATTACTCAAGAAAGAGACTGGGCAGCTGATGGAGAAGAAGAGGATGAAGACATGGAATATGTTAACTTGGCTCTCATGGCTGATTCTGAGGAGAATGAAGTTAGTTCATCAAGCAACCAGGTAATTACTACTGATATAACACAGCTTACTAAAGAAGAGTGCAATGATGCTTTTAATGACATGTCTACTGAACTGTATCATTTGCGTGTATCTCTTAAATCTCTTGCTAAAGAAAATAGTAGGATTAAAGAGAACAATCTGTTTTTAAGTAATAGAAATGCTGTGTTAGAAGATAAGTTAATTGACCTAGAAAAGACTAAGCTGCATTGTGTATCTGTTGAAAATGAACTAGCTGAATCTATTAAGAAAGTAGAAATACTTTCCAATCAATTAGAGAAAGAGCAAGAGGTGATTAAAGCCTGGAAAACATCTAGGGATGTAAGTGCTCAAATTGCCAAAGTCCAAGGAATTGAATCATTCTGTGAAACTGCCTGGGATAAAAATAAAAAGAAACTGGAATTAATTGATGGACTGTCAACGGATGTGGAATCAACGGATGATGAAAGTTATCCGTTGAAGGAAGAAAAGGAACATCCGTTGAAGGCTCCTCAATTAAAACAGGCAGATGTTTCTAAAAGAGAAAATCTAAAGAAACTCAACAAAAAGTTTGGTTCAACTTCAAAGAACTTTGTCAGAGAAGGAGCAAGCACATCCAAAGATGTCAGAAAGGTGAATGTAGGGCACATGACCTTAGAACAGTTAAACAATAGGCTCAAGATGGTTGAGGATAAAAAGGAATCCAAAAGGAAATCCAACAGAAATGGGAAGGTAGGAGTTAACAAACATAACAATTACACACCTGACAAGTATGCTCCTAGAAAAAGCTGTGTGCATTGTAGTAGTGTTAATCATCTATCTGCTAACTGTAAATCTATTAAGAAAACTCCCATAACTGTACCCTCTTCCATGCCTAACATGTCTGTATCACCTCTACATGCTCTGCCTGTTATGTCTCAACAAAATCCTTATGCACATTTTGCAAACATGCCATATTTTAACAATTCTTATCTTGCTGCATTCAGTATGCCTCAATTGCCATACAATATGCCAATGTGGAATAACATGTATGCACAATCCATGCCTAATAATACTATAAATGTGCTGGATAATGTTGTGACTAACCCTACACCTCAACCAACCACATCTAAGACCAAGGTTGACTCAAACTCACCTAAGTCTAAAGATGCAGGAGGAATGAAGTCTAGGAGAAAGGCTAACAAGAATGGACCCAAGGAAACTTGGGTACCAAAATCAAATTGATTGATTTTGTGGTGTGCAGGAAAATAGAAGAAATCTATGGTACTTGGACAGTGGCTGTTCAAGACACATGACTGGAGATTTCTCCCTGCTCACAGAGTTTAAAGAGAGAGCTGGCCCCAGCATAACCTTTGGAGATGACAGCAAAGGGTTTACTATGGGATATGGCTTGATTTCAACAAGGAATGTCATCATTGAAGAAGTTGCATTAGTTGATGGTCTCAAGCACAACTTACTGAGTATCAGTCAACTATGTGATAGAGGGAATACAGTTTCCTTCAATTCTGAAGCCTGTGTTGTCACTAGTAAGAAAGACAACAAAGTGGTTCTAACTGGAGTTAGAAAAGGAAATGTGTACTTAGCTGACTTCAACTCTACAGATGCAGAATCTATTACTTGTCTTTTCAGCAAAGCAAGTTCAGTTGAGAGTTGGCTATGGCACAAGAAGCTATCCCATTTGAATTTCAAGACAATGAATGAACTAGTCAAAAAGGACTTAGTAAGAGGAATTCCTCTTGTTGAATTCTCAAGGGATGGTCTGTGTGATGCTTGTCAGAAAGGCAAACAAAGGAAAGCATCATTTCAGAAGAAGCTTGAAACAACAATTGATGAACCATTACAGCTGCTACATATGGATTTGTTTGGACCAGTCAATGTATTGTCAATAGCAAGAAAAAGATATTGCCTAGTGATTGTAGATGATTTCTCAAAGTTCTCATGGGTCTATTTTCTTGGATCAAAGGATGAGGCAAGTGAAATCATTATCAATCACATCAGGCAAGTCAATAATCATCCTGACTTGAAAGTAAGAAACATCAGGAGTGACAATGGAACTGAGTTCAAGAATTTGACATTAAGGCTGTTCTGTGAAGAAAATGGAATCATGCATGAGTTCTCAGCTCCAAGAACACCTCAGCAAAATGGGGTAGTTGAAAGAAAGAACAGATCTTTAATTGAGGCTGCCAGAACAATGCTTGAAGAATCAAAGTTACCAACATATTTTTGGGCTGAAGCTGTTAATTGTGCCTGTTTCACTCAAAATATTTCTCTGATCAATCAAGCTAAAGGCATGACTCCTTATCAGTTGTTCAAGAAAAGAAAACCAACTCTAAACTTTCTTCATGTCTTTGGATGTAAATGTTTTATACTAAGGAATCAATCTGACCATAAAGGGAAGTTTGATGCAAAGGCTGATGAAGGAATATTTGTTGGTTATTCAGCTGGAAAATCTTATAGGGTCTACAATCTAAGAACCAACATTGTTATGGAATCTGTGCATGTTGTGTTTGATGATAAAAAGATTGATGGACTAACAGATGAGGAACATTATGAGAGACTCAAATTTGACAATATTGAAATATATTGTGATGATAGTGAAGAAGAGATTGATGGAGACGACACTTCAAAAGGAATACAAAATTTGCTCCTGGATAATGCACAAAATTCAGCATCCGTTGAAAGACATTGTGCATCATCCGTTGAAGTACTTAATGAAGCATCCGTTGATCATAGCTCATCAACTGATAATCAATTTACATCATTAATTGATGGAACTCCAAGTTCCCTGCAAAGGACCAACAACTCAGGGGGAGTTTCAACTAATCAAAACTCTATCTCACATCATGACAATACTGAGATCACCTCATCTAGAGCTCATCTTCCACCTCAAAGGAAATGGACCAAGAATCATCCCTTTGAACTGATCATTGGTGATGCATCATCTAAAGTGCAAACAAGAAGAGCTACTCAAGATGAATGTCTGTATAGTAGTTTTCTATCTCAGGAGGAACCTAAGAAAGTGGAAGAAGCCTTATTGGATCCAGATTGGATACTAGCTATGCAGGAAGAGCTAAACCAATTTGAGAGAAACCAAGTTTGGAAGCTGGTACCCAAACCAAAGAACAAGAGTCCTATTGATACAAAATGGGTATTCAGAAATAAGATGGATGAAAATGGCATTATCATAAGGAATAAAGCCAGATTGGTTGCTAAAGGCTATTCTCAGCAAGAGGGAATAGATTTTGATGAGACATATGCTCCTGTTGCAAGACTTGAAGCTATCAGAATCTTTCTAGCCTATGCAGCCCATGCCAATTTCAAAGTCTATCAAATGGATGTCAAGAGTGCATTTCTAAATGGGAAATTAGAGGAAGAAGTCTATGTAAGTCAACCTCCAGGATTTGAAGATCCAAATTTTCCAGACTATGTGTATTATCTGTTGAAAGCACTCTATGGACTGAAGCAAGCACCTAGAGCCTGGTATGAAACATTATCAAAATTTCTTTTGGAGAATCACTTCACTAGAGGTACTGTTGATAAAACTCTCTTCTTTAGAAATGTTAATGGCTCTAGTATACTTGTTCAAATTTATGTAGATGACATAATATTTGGTTCTAAAGATAATAATCTTTGTAAGAAGTTTGCTAAGCTAATGCAAAGTAATTATGAAATGAGCCTAATGGGAGAACTAACCTATTTTCTTGGTTTACAAATTAAACAAGTTAGTAATGGAATTTTCATTAGTCAAACTAAATATATTCATGATCTTTTAAAGAAGTTTGACTTAATGGAATGTTCATCTGCAAAAACTCCCATGGCCACTGCCACCAAACTTGAATTAAATAAGACTGAAAGGTCTGTGGACATTACAAGTTATAGAGGCATGGTTGGTTCACTTTTATATTTAACTGCTAGCAGACCAGATATAATGTTTGCTACATGTCTGTGTGCGAGATTTCAAGCTGATCCTAGGGAGTCTCACTTAATTGCTATCAAGAGAATTTTCAGATATCTCAAGGGTACACCAAATTTAGGAATTTGGTATCCTAGAGAATCTGGCTTTGATCTAATTGGTTATTCAGATGCAGACTATGCAGGTTGCAAAATAGACAGGAAAAGTACAACAGGCTCCTGTCAATTCCTGGGAAACAAGCTTGTATCATGGTTTAGCAAAAAGCAAAATTCAGTCTCTACTTCAACAGCTGAGGCTGAATACATTGCTGCTGGAAGTTGCTGTTCTCAAATGTTATGGATGAGGAATCAACTCCTTGATTATGGACTTCATGTTGATAGAATACCTATCTTTTGTGACAACACAAGTGCCATAGCCATAACAGAGAATCCTGTGCAGCACTCAAGGACCAAGCACATTGATATAAAGTACCACTTCATCAGGGAGCATGTCATGAATGGTACAGTGGAACTACATTTTGTTCCAAGTGAACAACAAATTGCTGACATATTTACCAAGCCACTTGATGAATCAACATTCACAAGATTGGTAAGTGAGCTAGGTATGCTTAATTTCTCTTAAAATTCATGTCTTCTTTGCAATTTGATGTGGAGCCTGAAATATATTAGTTGCTAGAACAAATTTGACTTTTAACAAAGTTTATTCCATCAACGGATGTTCCCTATCCGCTGAAAGTCAAAATTGCTCTATCAACGGATATTCATTATCCGTTGAAAGACAAGTATATCTCTGGAACTTTTATCCGTCAACGGATAAAGCTGAAGTACCTTTCAACGGATGACAATTTACATTATCCATTGAAATGTCACATCAGACGTTTGAGGTGTTTCACAGCCGTTGATTCTATTTTCTTAACCGTTGATACCATACATACATCTGTATGTATTGGTTTTAAAGGTAGTTACTAGAATACTTACAGTTTATTCTTAAACGGCTGAAATTCACTAACACCTATTTATTGATTAATCCTTTATTTATTTTTTTTTCTTTGAAAGCATATAAGCCCTTCTGATTGTTCATTATTACTTTACGCTTTCTTAGAATTTCAAGCATTTACCATTTTCTCTCTGCAAAACCCTCAAGTTATTCTCTGCAATTTCTACTCACAACAATGGCACCAGTCGTGAAGATTATGTCTCAATCTGGGTTCATCTACGAGAAGAATAATTTCATAGCTCTGGTAGAGAAGAATGAAGCCCACTCAGATTATCACAAAATGATGGACTTCATCAAAAACTGTAAACTTAGCTATGCAATGCTGGAAGCCCCAACGATTTTCTGTGAAGTAGTTGAAGAGATTTGGACAACTGCTGAGTTCAACTCCATGGATATGACTATCTCCTTCACTCTCAAAGGTAAAAATCACTGTATTAACTGTGATGACTTACAAGCATGTTTTAAATTACCTGAGAACAATGCCATGACACCACACACTGATAGTGATGTATCCAGCATGTTAGATTCCATAGGTTACTCTCTTAACTCTGCTAATTTAGGGGGTATTAGACGAAAAGGCCTTAGGAAAGAATGGAGTTTTCTTGGGGATGCCTTCATAAAGGTTTTCTCTGGGAAAATTAGTAATTTTGATGCCATAACTTCATCTCTTGTTAACATGTTCTATATGCTTGTTTCTGATAGGTACTTTAACTTTAGCAACTATGTGATGCTAGAATTAGGTACTAGATTAGGTAACAAAGCTAATAGACCTAATAACATCTATTATGCTAGATTCTTTATGTTATTGGCTAACCATGTTGCTGAAGGTTTAGTCATAATCAATGAGAATAATAAACTCAAGTGCTGGACACAAGAGAAAAGAGTTCTTGCAGACTTGAAGAGAATGGATCTTAACAGCAGTGTGCAATTGGTATATTTACCAATCATGAATGCACCCCAGGTAGGTGAGGTAATTGCTTCTACAACTCCTACTTCTTCCAACCCCTCTATTTCTTTATCTTCTAGTGTGGTCATGAAATCTGTGTCAATGCCCCAACAGATTTCTACCAAGGTCACCAAATCCAAACTTTCAAAATCCAAGACAAAGAAAACCACCTCTGTTGTTTCTCAAAAGACAACAGTTGTAACAACAACCATTAACCCTGAGGGAAGTGATCAGGGTGTGAGTGGTGAGGGGAGGGGTGAACATCAAAGAAACCCCCAGGATAAGGAAGGAGAGTTGAGTGCTTCCCAAGCTAGCCAAGCCCCAGTTTCTCAAAAAGCTGTGGTGGTTGAAAAGGTCTCTAGCACATCCCTAGTAGCATCCTCCCAAAAGGATGTTACTATTGAAAAGAGTTCCCATCCAGGAACACAGAACAAAAGAGGGAGGGACACTAAAGCCAAACACTCACCTACAAAAGCCTTTATTAGAAGAAAGAAGGCTAGAACCCAATCTTCTACACAAGGTGCACACACTGCACAGATACATCCATCTGTCTCTGTGCCTTCTCAAACTCAGTTTGATGTGACTCCAATAAATGTGGAGTCACAGCCCCATTCTCTCACAATAACTACACATCAATCACCAAATACTTCTTCACCATCTCTGGATGTGGATATGCTATTCCCATCAATTCCTGATTCTCCCTCTTTACAACTCAGGGAGGAGCCCCACTCAAATACAGGTGATCATCATCTTTTAGATGATTTGTTGGATCACCCGCAAATTCTTTCAGATATAATTGAAGGATCTGTATCAACACATATCAAATCAATCTATACAGATTCAACAGTTATATCACTTTCAATTTCATCTTCTTTTCCTTCTTCAATGGATATCACTCATCCGTTGACAAGTGGTTGCTCTTCAACGGATAAGCTTAACAGCAGTTATCCGTTGATAACAACAGTTTCAACTTCAACGGATATTCCACATCCGTTGATAGTCTCTACACAAATAACTGAAATGATTCCAAGTGTAGAAGACATGAATACTGTGCAATCACTTTTAGGATTGAGGGCAGGGAG
The DNA here is from genome assembly GCF_009905375.1 of Apium graveolens. Lineage (NCBI taxonomy): Eukaryota > Viridiplantae > Streptophyta > Magnoliopsida > Apiales > Apiaceae > Apium > Apium graveolens. The sequence continues at coordinate 232,755,235 of NC_133648.1, read as the reverse complement.
TGAAAATTTGAGTGAGAGGCTGGGTTGCTCCCAGGCAAAAGGAGAGATTGAGAGCACAAAAATGCATGCTATTTCTTCCAGCATGGCAAAAGTCAGTGAGTGGAGTACCACCTTAGAAGGTGAAGGTGAGGGAGTGAGATGTGTGAGCCAGGGGGAGCCCCTGATGCAAGAACATAGAGAAAAAGAGAGAAAAGCAGGTACAGTTGATACAAGGGTGGAACCAGCCATTGCTCATGAGTCAATGATTGTGGATGATGCTGAAAAGGAAAGACAATTTCAGCAACATTACAAAGCTGTAATTGATAACATTTCCTTGGATGCTGACACTTTTACTCATCCTGTGACAGCCTATCAACTGTTGGCTGCTCAGGGCAATGAGGAGGCAGAGAGGACACTACATCTAGTGCACTCAACAGAATCTCTTCAAAGGGATAAAGCTGCTATTAACAGGATGCCTTCTACAGCTGGTGAGCCATCTGAGGAATTTGGAGTAAATTCTGATGATGATGACTCTATTTCTTCTGATGGAAGCATGAACATAGGGGGAGATGAAGACCCTAGTTCCATTCCTAATCTACCTGAATGGGCCCTGACTAAGGAGCATAGAACAGGTGAATTCAATGTCCACCTGGTCAAACAAATCATCACTATTCAACAGGCCATTCAGAACACTTCAAATGCAAATATCAAGGCTATCCTCCAAGCTCACCTGGACTCACTGCATCTCATGAAGTTGCAGAAAGTAAAGCAAGATATGAGTCTAAATGATCTCAGGAAAGATATTGCTGACTTGAAATCCTTCACTTCAGAAAAATTGGATTCAGTCATGCCCTATGGTACTTTGCAGGACTTGGTTTCGAGATTGAAAAAGGAATCAGTTACTGAACAAAGGCTGGCCAAGTTGGAAGACAGAGTTCAAGGAATTGAAGATTCTGTGGCCACCCTTCTTCTCAACCAACAATCTCAAACCAATCTCCTAATGCAGCTGGCAAAAGCACAAGGCTTGACCCCTCTCCTTGATGATAACAAAAAGGGGGAGAATAAAAGGGAAGGGGAAGGAGAGCCCTCTACAAAGATTCAGATATCTAAAGTGCTAGTTCCTGCCATCACTACCTCTCCAATCATTCAAATCAAGGGAAAATCTGATGGAATTGATTTGATTCAGCTAGCAGCAGCTGAAATACAAATGAAAGAACAATGGAGGAGAATTGATGAAAGGTTGCAATTGGTGTTTGGTTCTACACAAAATAAATCAACATCTGTGAAATTTAGCACAAAGATTGAACCAATCAACATGGAGCTCATGCCAGTAGGGAGTCTTAAGGATGGAGAAGCTTCTTCCAAAGAGCTACAAGCTATAATCCTCAAGCCCAATGAAAGATCCAATAAGGACTCAACAAAGAATCCTTTAAAAGAAGTGGACTTTCCTCCTTCAAAAGATGATGAGAACAAGATCTTAGGCAGGAGTATTGCCTATCTCAAAAAGTCCATGGATGAGGCTGTAAGGAGAAATAGAGCTATTATCATTAGAGAGGGAAAGAGCATATGTGTGATGCAAGGACATCCCAAATTCTCAATAGCTAAGAAAGAAGAAGCCAAGCAATTAAAGGCTGACAAAAGAGCACAAGCAAAGCTTGAAAAACAGCTAAAGTCAAGCCAAGTTAAAGAAATGAAAGGAATTGAAGTCAGGGGTGAAGAAAAGATTGCTAACTTAGATGAGGTTCTTGGGAGCATATTTGGTGAAAATATGGAGGAAAGAGAGGAATGGCAGAAGGGAAACAGAAGAAAGGCCAAGGCACACAGAAGGAGTGAAGATAACCCTGAAGATACCAAATCTATATCTAAACCACTACCTTCCATACCTGAACCTTTTGTTACTGATCCCTCTATAAATATCCATGGTGAACCAATCATTCCAAAAGAGGAACCTATTGATTGGGACAACATCACATTGCCTACCTTTCTAACCACTCTTCCACCACCAAAGAAACAGAAAAGAAAACCAAAATCTACACCTCCCACAACCTCTAAGAAATTCACTCAAAAACAAAAACCTAAGCCTAAGTCACCCATTTCTAAAGATGATTATGTTCACATTTGTGACATAAAAGAAATTTCAGACATTGAACTCTATCTGGATGAGCTGGAGGATGTAAGGGGAATAGCTGCCTACAGACAGTTACCAGAAAGATTAGTGTTCAGATATAAAGGAGCTGGGGAAAGAACATGGCCTCTCCACAGGATTCTAAATGAAGGCTACTCTACCTTGATCAGAGTCTTTTCAGCCATCAAAAAGGATTCTGGCTTTACCAGAACAGCCAAGACTGAAATTCTCAACAAGATTGCCAACATAAGGAAGACTTGGAGGGAACCAAATGCTTTGCCCAGAACCTTACTCATACAAGAAAGGGGAACTAAAATTCACAAATCACCTCATTGGTTGATGGAATTTAGAGATGACAAAGGAGTCAGAAGATTTTTCAGACTTGAAGACCAACTCAAGATTGCCAGCAATGAAACTCTCAAAGAAATGCAATCTAAGTTGGATATCAGTGATGAAGATGAAGCTGAATTCTTCAGAAAACTCCAACTCCAAATTGAGGGAAATGACAAAGGGCTAGGAAAGAAAACCAGGGAACAAAGAAGAAAATGATGATTTGCTCAGGCTAGAGGAGCACCCTTGGAAATACTGTAAATCTTCAATTACCTCCTAGTACATACACTTTTGCAGCACTTTTTATATTTCTACTTAGTTTCAATTCAAATATTTGTTAAGTGTTTTGTTATCATCAAGTTAACCCTGAATTTATGCCTACAGTTCTTATAGACATAAATAGGGGGAGATTGTTAGGAATATATGTGCATTAGTTTGATGATATGTTTAACAAAACACTTAAGTAGAAATTTAGTGTCTGTAGCCTCAACGGATAAGACCACTTTGGCTATCCGTTGATGGTGTAGCTTTACTTAGAAATAAGTCTAGTATTGTAGCATATTTCAGTCTCTGTATTTAAAATTGTAATTCTTAGAAGTTGAGAGAAACTATGAGTCATGTTGACTACTAGATGATATGCAGATAGGAAGGCCAATTGTAAATATTTCATGCCTTGTAATTTTGTATAAATGAAGTGGTATCAACGGATGACTTAAAAGACCTTCAACGGATGAGAAGCTAAGCTTCAACGGATGTCTCTAAAGCTTCAACGGATAACATCCTTCAACGGATGAGAGCATCAACGGATGAAAGCTTCAACGGATAACATCCTTCAACGGATGAAGTCATCAACGGATGAAAGCTTCAACGGATGTTCTGCTAATCAGCCGTTGATAAGTGGTAGTTGTACCTACAAGCAGAGGCACGTGGGTTGACAGAGAAAACTGAGATGTGGTAGCCGAATTTCAGGATCAACAGAAAAAGCAGCCGTTCTTCTTTTGTACAAAGTTGCAATAGTCAACAAAGTACTTGAGTGAACAGGAAAAGAAGCAAGTGAAGAACTTATTTTACTATTGTAATTTTATATTGTTTTTCACTTGTACACTTGGTAATATATATGAACCAAGAAGAAGCTAGTAATTAGAGGGATTTTTCCAGAGCTGTTAAGAAATATCTTGAGAGAAAATTCATCTAGTTTGTACTAGGATGCAGCTGTGATCAACATTGTTGAACACAGATTTTCTAATACACCATCTCTGGTGGAACAACAAATCCACCAGAAAAGTTTTTAAGGTCTGTTGTGTTCTTTACATTTGTGCTTGAATATATATCTGTCTGTATTAGCTTAAAGCAATTCACACACTTGTTCTTCTTGAACACACAACTTTATAAACTGCTCAAAACTTGAAAAAGTTTTGAGATTTACATTCAACCCCCCTTCTGTAAATCTCATTGTTAGTCTTCTAGGAATAACACTTGCTACTGCACTAGCATTGGGAACTCCAGACATGTACTCCTTCTCCTCAATAGACTTAGGTTCATAAACAATGAACATATGTGCATTTACAACACTAGGAGTATCCATGGGCTTTGATGTTGACATGTAAAACCTTGAAAAAATCTTCCGAATGTATCCCTTCTGTGACAAAAAAAGTTTTTTTTTTACTTCTATCCGTATGAATCTCCATTCCCAAACTTTTCCGAGCCGTATCCAAATCTTTCATCTCAAACTCAGCACTAAGAAGACCCTTCAACTTCTGAGCATCATACTTGTTTTCTGCAGCTATCAACATATCGTTCACATACATGACCAGATTAATCAAAGAATCATTTAATGTCTTACTATAATAAACACAACAATCACATGGACTCTTGGTGTAGCCAATACCTAACATATAGTTGTCAAATTTCTTGTACCACTGCCTCAGAGATTGTTTTAGTCTATAAAAGACATCAACAACTTGCAAACATAGTCTTCTTCACCATGAACCTGAAAACCATCTGGTTGAGTCATGTATATCTCCTCTTCCAACTCTTCATGTAGAAAAGTTGTCTTCATGTCAAGCTGTTCAAACTCGAGATTCTGATGTGCAACTATTACTAGTAGCATCCCGATGGAAGTGTGTCGGACCACTGGCGAAACAGTCTCATTGTAGTCTCCCCCTTTTTGAGTGAACCTTCAAACTACTAACCGAGCTTTATACTTGATACCCTCAACATATGTTTCTCCTTTATTCTTCTCGTAGACCCATTTACAAGTGACAATCTTTCTATCTCGAGGCCGCTTGGCCAATTCCCAAGTCTTATTCTTCAGAATTGACTCAATTATGTCTCCCAATGCAGCAAACCACTTTGTAGACTCAGTACATGTAACTGCTTCTTTGTAAGTGGATGGCTCATTAGAGCTAGGATCTACCTCTTCAGCAACATGTAGTGCATATGCCACCATATCTTCAAAACCATATTTTTTGGAGGTACCCCATAATTAGCTCTCCTCGATCGATCAAGAGCTAAACTATACTGGTTCACTACTGGTAATGATGAAACTAATGATTCTAATTCTGACTTGTGATTCATTTTCAACTTTAGTGACTCCCTGCTCCACCTATTTCTCAACACCATCACTTTCTGAAACAACAGTAGACTTTATAGTAGAGTTCAACATAGAATTTTCATCAAAGACTATATTTCTACTTAATATAATCCTATTTTTAGATGAAGGCCAAATTTTATAACCTTTAACCCTATCCCCACAGCCTTTAAATACTCCCTTTTTAGCTCGTGGCTCTAATTTACCCCTATTTACATGATAATAAACAGTACAACCAAAAACTCTTAAATCGGAATAATCAGCAGGCTTACGAGACCATTTCTCAATAGAAGTTTTGAGATGAATACCTGTGTGAGGCCCACGATAATTAGATAACATGCTGTACTAACCGCGTCTGCCCAGAATCTTCTAGTTAGTCCAGCATTAGAGAGCATGCACCTAACTCTCTCCAGAAATGTCTGATTCATACGTTCTGCTATATCATCATTTTGTTGTGTATCCTTGACTATATGATGCCTAGAAATTCCCTTATTCTTGAAGAATTCATTAAACTCAGGCGAACAAAATTCAAGGCCATTATCAGTTTACAATCTCTTAATCTTCTTCCTTATTTGATTCTCCACTAGCGCCTTCCACTGCTTGAAAATCTAAAAGGCTTTACTTTTATGATTTATGATGAAAACCCAAGTAATTCTTGAAAAATCATCAATCATTGACTCAAAATAACTGTGACCTCCTAAAGACTCCACCCAAGATGGATCCCAACAATAAAAAATAATCAATTGTGCCCTTTGTTCTGTGTGTTGCTTTATGAAGCTTACTGCGATGTAGCTTTCCAAAAATACAATGTTCACAAAAATCAAGACTTGTGACCTTATGACCACAAAGAAGATCATTTTTTGATAGAATTTGCATACCCCTTTCACTCATGTGATCGAGCCTCATGTGCCACAATCTGGTCATGTTTTCCTTTCAAATCTCATAGAACGCAACAACAACAAAACCTGTTAACGTAGAACCTTGAAGAAGATACAAGGTACCTAGTTTAATACCTTTCAGAATCCCATCAGAACCCTTGTAGACATGTAGAACGCCACCTTCACCTTTAAAACCTAAACCCTTGTTCTCTAGGATATTTAGAGATATCAGATTCTTCGTCATCAGTGGGACATGCCTAACATTATTCAATGTGCAAAAATTACCATCATATGTTCGAATTCTAACCAAGCTTATTGCAAACGTCTCATAAACAAAACTGCTAGCCATAGAAATTTTTGCACCGTCTACTTGCCCGTACGTTGTGAACCACACCCTGCGCGGATATATATAGTAAGAAACTCCAGATTTAAGAATCCACACATCAGAGTGATGCGTTTGATTAGTAGAAACTAGAGCAATATCTTATTCAGAATTATCACCAGCTACAGCAGCAGTACCCGCCAATTTATCCTGTTGCTTCTTTTTCTTGGGATAGTCAAATTTCCAGTGCCACTTCTCTTTAAAGTAATTGCAGACAACATTATATTTTGAACCATTAAGAGTTAGTTTCTTGGATTTATACTTCCCCGACTTCCCCTGTTCGGTACTCCCACCGGCTACCAACCTAATAGCTTGAATACCTGCACCTGTACCAGCTGTCTTGTGGCACAACTCTCTAGAATGAATATAAAATCTAACCTCCTATAGAAAAATAGTATTTTTACCAATAATAAACGATTGCACAAAATTTTCATATGATAATGGTAAAGAAACTAACAGAATTAAAGCAGTATGCTCATCTTCAACTTTAACATCAATATTAGACAATTATAATAAAATTGTGTTTAACTGATCTAAGTGATCTTGAAGAGGCATACCTTACTGCATTCGCCGCCTAAATAGACGTTGCTTCATAAGCAACTTACTTGTTAAAGACTTTGTCATGTAGAGACTTTCAAGTTTCAACCATAAACTAGACACGACATCCTCCTCCGCAATTTCAGTAATAATATCATCTGCAATGCATAAAAGAATTGTTGAGTGTATCTTTTCTTTAAGACTGGCCATCTCAGTGCTTCCAGAATCAGCTGATTTCGTGTTCAACGATGCCCAGAACCCATGTTGCTTTAACAAGGCACGCATTTTGACTTGCCGTAGACTGAAACTATTTCTCTTAGTAAATTTGTCGACCTTCATGTTAATACCACCCGTCATCCCAGAAATATTTTTCCCCAAACCGAAATTCAAACCCTAGAATTAGAACCAAGCTCTGATACCAGTTTGTTATAACGGAAGTAAGAAAGATTATAGTAAACGTAAGGAATGAACACAAATAGGTAGGAAAGAAAAGTTTTATTGATCTTGAGGATACAGATTACCGCATACATTTAAGTTATGCCTAGAGAGTTTATATAGTACTCTCTAGGCGGTTACAGAAAAATCCAGAAAATCGGCGCAAAACAGATAATCTCTAAAAAAATAGATTCAAGGCATATTCTAACGTATGTCATATGTGGAGTCACTTAGTGGAGAAGTGGAATGTAATAACCGACCATTATTGTTAGTTGGATGACGATCGGGAATAATATTTATAACCGATTGAGGGGTCATTTACGACCATATATTAACCGATCAGTTTTATCGGTCGGTTTGATTGATTTTGATCCTTATTTTCAACAAGTAGGCTCATTTCTGATCAGAATTGGTGTTCATAAAAGACCAACAAGTTGCCTAAATTGTAGAATATTTTAGGGTAATAAACTTTAAATTTTAATTACTGTAATATTATACCCTTTTCTGTTATGAAAGATTTGGGGTCATTTTTTTTGTCTTTTCTAAGCTTATAATTTTGCGGTATTAATTAACTATATATAACCATTCATATCTGGAAGGCAAAGGCGAGCATATAATATATATACGGCTGGCCTTGGGAAATGTCAACCAGAGGGTGAACAGATTGGTCTATCATCTTCGGCTGTAGAGTTGAGAGATTTATTTTTAGATTTTCAACAAATTATCTTTTATTTTGTATCTACGTAGGGTCTTTTTAACAATCATTTTAATACTGCTCGTTTATGAAGTTGAGTAAAAAACAAATGAACAGAACTGTAATATAGTGACTATTTTTGGACTCTTCCTGTCTTGTTACAAAACAATTCTTTTGAGAAAATAATTGGAGGGCCTAGAGGGCTGTAGCTCTATCTTGTCTTGTATTAATACCGCGCGTGCAAATATCCATCTTGATTATTATAGGTTGCAAGTTGACACCATCTTTGTCTGTCCTGGTTTGTAGTTTATATATATGCCCGTTCTCATCATTTTTACATCTCTCGCACAATAAACACACATATACCTTTATACATTTACAAGACTAGAAGTTGTTTCCGGAAATGCATGGCTGATCACCCTGCAAATCTTCTTCAAGGAATTGATCAACAAAAGTTGCAAAACAACCCTTCATTGCAACACTTCAAATTCCCCTCTTCCACTCGGACGCATCCCCTGTATAGCGGTATCAGGAGCCGGCAGAATGGAAAATGGGCATCAGAAATACGAGTGCCACGTACAAAAACACGAATATGGCTGGGTACATATCCAACGCCAGAAATGGCAGCTGCAGCATACGATGCAGCTTCCTTGGTGCTCAAAGGTCCTCACACTTCCCTAAACTTCCCTACTCACCTGTATGGAAATTTGCATCTCCTTTCAACAGAGCCTCCTACAGCTGCATGGATACGTGGGGTTGCCGCCAATGCAGCTGCTTCTCGGGCTGTTCAATCACAAAATTTTACGTCGCCACAACCTCAGCTTGCACAATATTCCAATAATTATGTTAGTAGTAATCATGCTAATGTCCTCGGAACCAAAGAAGAGTATATAGACGAGGAAGAACTTTTCGATATGCCTAATTTGCTTATGGCCATGGCTGAGGGAATGCTCGTTAGCCCTCCAATGATCACCATCTCCCCGCCACCCTCAGATGATTTTGATGAAATAAATTTGTGGAGCTATAGACTGTAAAACACTCTGTATCAGAAGTCAGAGTCACTAATGTTTATAGCGTGCTTCTTATTTAATGGCATGGTGAAATTAAGCCAATGTCACATGTATATTATTAATCGTATTTGCTGTGAAAATTAAAAATGTATACTTTGAAGTTTTAAAGCTTTTGTTTGGAGAGTAATAAATAGCATGACCAATGACTCGGGGAGGGTAACAATTTTTCTCCTGATAACTAGTTACCAGAGTAACAAATTATTACCTGAGTAACAAATTATATACGTGCTTATAGATGCACAAAAGGCCCACCAGGCCGGATTTTGACCATGTCTTATAAAATCCGGGTTTTGACTGGATTGTACTTTTCAGGCTTTGACTTTCACCGGGCCGGGCCGGGCTCTGACGGTCGGGCTGGGCTTTGCAAAAATGTCACATCCCATTTGGACCCTCGAGGCGGACCTCACCGAACTTTTTTTCGGGCTGAATCGGATCGGGCCGAACTTTTTTCTAATTTAAATCGGATCGAGTTTTATTAAAGATTCTGAAGATTACATATGTTAGAAACTAGATCATTGTAAAAATATATTAGTTTGCATGGAATATTTTATGAAAACATTACTTCGTTGAAAACATTTAAGTTTGACAAAAATAAACATGTTAATAGAATACTATGTTTTATCAATGTTATCCAAATATATATAGTGTACTTACGATATCTTCTTTCATTAATCCTATAATAAAGTATATAAATCTATACTTCTATACTATTTTATAATAGACGAAACATTAAAAGTTTAGTAGTCGATCGGTCGGTACTTGGTGAAATTACTTAATTACCCTTTCCTAATTATTTCAATTCTAATTATTGGGGTTTAATTATTGGGATTGATCAATTCTAATTCTAATTGATATTAAAGTCAACTTCCTTTATTCCTTTACCAATTTTAATTCTATTTTATATTGAACTCTATGTCATTATAATTTATATTAAATTCAACTTCTTCTACCAATTTATATTTTAATTCATATCGAGTTCTATGTTATTTTAATTTGTTACTTCGGGCTAAATTAATATACAAACTAAATATAATTATTAAGATTTAGTTGATATGTCATGTGAATCGGACTAAGATAAAATAATAATACTATCGGTCCTAAAAAAATTATACAAATGAACTTGGATAAATAAAATAATATATTTTATTTATCCACTATAAAAAAACTACATTATACAATTGATTCAGACTAACACAAAACTAAAATAAAAATAGAATTCGACCAACAAAAATAAAATAATATATACTAATTATTCAGTGTAAAATAAAATTATCTTATTGATCCACACTTAAAAAAAATTAAAATTAAACTAAAAATAATTAGTTTGATTTGGTCGGTGTATTGGGCATAGGGCTAAAATAAAATAATATAAATCACTGATCCGAGATAAATCAAATTAATATTAGACAAAGTATAATTCGTATCCTATTGATGTGAACTAAAAATAAAATTTTAATTAAAACATAAATATTATTTTTTTTAAAAAAATACATATAGAATTATCAATAAAATTATATCGTTCAATCAATAATATTGTCTTTTTAAATATCTTTTATAGAATTAGTGTTAATCGATTAAGTAATCAACATGCTAAAATAATATTTTTTAAGGTCCCAACATAATGAAGACATTATATTTTTACCCTCAATAAAATAACAATTTCGTTATAATAACGTTTCCCTCCTTACCAATGATATCACTTTAAATAAGTTTAAATTTTCTAAAAAGTTGTGAACATATACGTCTACTAATATTCTAATTCTAATTGATATTGAAGTCAACTTTCTCTATTCCTTTACCAATTTCAATTCTATTTTATATCGAACTCTATATCATTATAATTTATATGAAATTCAACTTCTTCTACCAATTTATATTTTAATTCATATCGAGTTTTATGTTATTCTAATTTGTTATTTCAGGCTAAATTAAATTTAAGCAAACTAAATATAATTATTAAGATTTAGTTGATATATCATGTGAATCGGGTTAGGATAAAATAATAATACTATCAATTTTAATCGATTAAGTAATCGTCATGCTAAAATAATATTTTTAAGGTCCTAACATAATGAAGACATTATATTTTTACACTCAATAAAATAATAATTTCGTTATAATAACATTTCTCCTTACTAATATTATCACTTTAAATAAGTTTAAATGTTCTAAAATGTTATGAACATATACGTCTACAAATATAATTATTATGAAGTCATATCATTTAAAGTTTTAAATGAACAAAATTAAAAATTGAATTCAAATTTTTTTAAAATAATTATATAATATTAAAAAAAATCTGTCTGATGTGTGCGATCCGTGCATCGTACGGGTTTTAAGCTAGTAATATTATAAATCACGAACATGTAAATAAATATATGTTTAAAGTATTATTTATATTTATAGTAAATGTAAATTTATAAATATATAAAAAATATATTAGAATAATCAGATTTTAACCTGGTTTTTTCGTGCTTTTAATCCGGCCGGGCCAAAAACCGGGCCGGGCCGAAGCCCAGACTTTTAACCCGGTCGCGCCGGGTCGGGTTTTGACTGGACCAGGATTGACTGGGTTTTGATCGGATCGGGCCGGGCCGAATTTTTGGGCCTAGGCTTTTTGTACATCTCTATATGTGCTTCCATATTTAATAGAAAATCAACCTTCCTCTCCAACAAAAGATAATGAGCCCGTTAGGGATTTTTTTAAAAATGCAACTTATGATTTAAAGTCGAAAAGTGCCGTATAAGTGATATGCACAACGTAACGTATAAGTTATTTAGGCGTTTAGATCATTTTAGTAACAATTACTTACGAGTTGTTCAAGTTTTTGGTAAATCATAACTTATAAGTACAAGTTTTCTTAAAAAAATTAAAAATTTTAAATATAATATAATTGAATAGCAAATTTTAAAATGCGGCTTGAATACTCTCTCCGGAATATAAAAAATGAGAGGGATAAAGGTAGTATCATATGAGTGTTAATAATTATTTAGGAATTTGGATAAGTTTACTTATAAATTTAGATAAATGTTAATTTATAAGTTATTAAATTATTTTTACAAGAAAAACATAAAAAATTATATTGAATTTAACAATTTTTTTTATCAATGCATAAATTTAAAGAAAATTTTTTAAAATTAAAATCATTTAAATTATGTCAAGCGTCCAGGAAAAATTATAAAGTAAAAAATATAATATTTACATAATATAAAGAGCATAATAAAGTCAAAATAATTAGTATAGCACGATAAAGTTAAAATAATTAAACAATTTATTTAATTTTAAAAAACCATCTAGCCAATAAACTTCAAGAATTTTAAATGAATAATCACCATAAAAAACTAAAAATAACAAAATTATGTCAAAAAGGAATCACAGGAAATGAACGAGAATGGGCTGATAAAGAATATAATGGGGAATGTTAGACTTCCTAACTTTCCAATTATCAATGAAAATGAAGAGATTAAGTCAAATATTCTCTAAGTAGTTTGATATAATGTGAAATGGGCTAATGACCCATATAAGCTCAAATACGTTACACCCAAACATGCACAATATCGGGAGATGATTCACAACACCCAAAACCCAGAAAATTCCCCCACTAAAAATGATCGAATTTAAATTTCACCAATGTCAAATACAATTCAATTTGACCGAAGAATACAAATGACCAAAATCAATGATATTTAAAGTTGGTCGTTCTTAATTAACCTATAATATTGGTCAATTTTAGTCGGTCAATTATAGATATTATAGGTGTTACGCCTAGATATTTTTCGGACTGAATGGACGGCCTTCGGCCTCCCAGGAACTTCCTTCGGCTTCTACCTGAAAGGGAAGAGAATGCGAGGGATTGTTCCCCCGATTCACATCCGGTGTGAGAGTAAAAAATCTGGATGTAGAGTGGGTTTTAGAAATACAAGAAAGTAGAGAGTGTGGGAGAATGAGTGTGTAATTGTGTATTTCTTACTTTCCTGGGGTTTTTATACCCAATCATGCCATTAATGCTCATCCGTTACACCTTATTAATGGAAATGAGGAGAAATGGGGCGTTATGATTGCACAATCCCAACGGCTGCATGAAAGATGGTCATCGACCTGTGGTGCTATGTGGGCTTCGGTTCATGGTCCTGTTAGGCCTTCAACCCAATAGTTTAATAGGCCTTCGTTCGTGGGGCATTATTGGGCCCATAGCTAACATGTCCATGTCCTTCGGCTAGGCCTTCGGGCGGGCCGATGGACATCAATCTAGGCCCATCTTGTGGTGAAGAAACCCTAGGACGATTAGTTCTATCTTACCTCGATTTTCGTTCATACACGTGGCAAAGTCATTGGTGCATTAAGAGGACAACTGTCTATCACGTCGCTCCGTAGCTCAATCTCTGCTGTTAAATTTCAACCGTTTTCATCAGGGTCGTCCATTTTAAAAGATCCCCAAACGTCGCCTTTTTGGCACCCAAACACATTTAGACATCTATACATTGAGCCACAATGTATCCTTGTGTTTCTTTTTTCTTTTTCTAGAAACCAAACACTCACAGCAATAAAAACTCTCCAAGTCCTTGCAATCACGGAGATTAGAAACTCTACCTTTCCCTATCACCCCATCTCTGTCAAACAACATCTTCAAATTAGTAAATGTTCATTGTATTTCTCTTCTTTTTACGTGCGAGTTATTTGTTTGTGCATGCGAGTTTTTTTGGGTGTTTTCTGGACCTTATGTCTGGGGTTTTTCTTGTTTTTTGTATGGGGTGCTTATTATGGGTAGGTAATAGGTTCTTTTCTGGGTTGTTTACTTTTTAGGAGCGCCCACTGGGTTTAAAGAGGGCATGCAAGTTGTTCCCAGTCAAGAACTCTCTTCGGGGGTTTGTTGATTGTGGAACAACCTTCGGGAGCCGACCCAGGGTGCTTAGTTTTTCCTTCTTCCTTGCCTATTAAGTTTAAAGATGGCATGTAAAGGGTTTTAGAGGCAAGAACTTCCTTCGGCAACACTTATCTGTATAACATCCTTGGGGAGCCGACTCTGGGCATTTTCTTGTTCATTCGGTTACTAGACATGTACTCGGTCCCTTGTCGTTTTGTTTTTCCTTTTTTCGTTTAATCCGAGTACATGGACTAATTTGTCTCTTATTTCAGGATACAAGGACATGGACTGAGCGAATCCTCCAGCTGAGACTTCTGTTCGAAGAGTGAACACTCTGGCTAGGACTTCTTCCATTCGTCCTGAAAGAATGGGACGAGCTCTCTTCGGCTCCGTGACGTCGTATCCTGCTGCCGATAATCGCTCGGAGCTATCGAAGGAAGGCGTGTGTCAGATGTACTTCGACTATTCTATCCACAACAAGAAAACCAACCTTTACCTACTAATAACTTAATTACCAATTAATATATGTTGGTAAAACTTACTTTTACATACCAATATCTAATTGTAAATTTTATTGGTCGCTAAAGATCAATCTTTTTTGAAAACGTGATTCATTATCAAAATTTATTGATGTGGGTGGCCCATTATCATAAACATGGTCTCTTTTTGCTCTTTCTTCTCGTGACATGGTTTCCAGTTTTCCTTGTAACATACTGACATGCCAAATTTATTTAATACATGCATGTTTTCTAACAGAAATTTCTCTTCCTTTTATATTTTAATTAAAGTTAATCTTTTCCCACATGCTAACATAAATGACCGACTTATATTGAACCTTCTGCTAAAATTACTTAACGAAATTTAATAAATGTAATCTACGTCAAGCCTATTACGTTAAGAATGCATTTAATTTATATTAATCAAATTAGGAATATCTGAATATTTTCAAAAACAATTAATTTTTTTTGTTACTTTTCTAATTCATAATTAATTATTATATAATATTTTCAGTTTATACATACATTTTACTAGATGTAATAGTTATTATATCAACTTACTAAATTTTTATATTTTATTTGTGAAAAAATGCTCTTTTGTTATTTTGAAATTTTTTATAAAAATAAGATACGAAATTCATTACTAAGAATTCCATTAATTTGGAAAGTATTAATAATTTGTATTCGAAATATTTTGTATATTTAATCCATTCGAAGAACAAGTTTGCACATTAAAATTTGAAATAATAATATATGGCATGTCATTTTAAATGAAAAATATACTATTCTCTAACAAAAATATGATATATTTACCTAAAAGAAAAATTCATGAACTATTTCAATAGAACTTTTTAACCCAAAATAAATTTTCAGAATTTTTTGTTTCAAAAAAATATTTTTTCTGAAAATTAGGCCATGATTTGAGATAAGGTTAATTTAGCCTTAAAAATGGTAAAATTTTGAATTTAAGTTGAATAATGTTTAGTTTCAGCGCTAAATTGCCCCGCTCCATAGTTTTGAACTTTTTGGGATCCACAGTTTTACATAACTACGCGCATGAACATATCAATCCTAACTAAACGCTGCTAATATTAATCAATCTACATATCAATCCTAACGAAACACTGCTAATATTAATAAATGTATTCCAGCAAAACCTCCATTTACAAAAAACAATCTACACTCTATACATGTAAATGCAGTTTCGTGCATCTATGCGTGTGTGTATAAAATAAATATAAATCAACCCCTTATTCTCTTTATCAATTTTCTGACCAAAAAGATGTTGGGATCCAGTTACGCGCGCAAGACCTTCATTTATCTTAAACTCACTAAAGGTAGTTATCTTGAATTTGCCTTATCCAAAACAGTAAGGATTATTCTTTCTTATTTGGACATTTAATAAGATTAAATTTGCAATCTTGTGTGTGTTTGACTCTATTTGCAGGTTATCGAGTCTCAAACGCTCTAAAGATAGTTGTCTTGGGTCTGTGTGTGTTTCAAAACTTTACATGTATTGCTTGATTTGTACATTATTCTATATACATTTATTGAAATAACTCCCAAATATTTGATAAAATTACTCAACCAAATATAATTATTTATCCTTTTATCGCAAAACATGAAATATAATCTATAACTGTGATCTAAATTAAATTTAAATTACAGTGTGCTTTGATAATCATAATCTGAGTACTTTTGTTATTTGATTTTATCTCCAGGGATATGTTAGCACCAAATGGATTGATGGCTTGATAGTGCTTTGGCTATAGGAAAATAATAGTGGAGTGAGGCAAAAATAGTTACATTTCTTTGGTCGATGGTGTAATGGTGTTTAAAACCATCAATAAATATTGAATATGGACGTCCACAATAATCTCCAACAACGTCATCAACTGCTGCCATGGTTTCGGTTCTTGTAGCAATCTTGAAAATTTTGGCTTTTTTTGCAAGTTTTTAGTGTTCGAGTAATCGATGTAAATGTAAATATTATCATGTATTCTCTTATTAATGTTACAAAATATATTAATCAATAAAACTTGATTTTTATATATTTTACTCCAAGTAAATAAAATAAAAGATGTTCATATACGATTATGTTCCATAAAAAAAGAATTAATATAAGGACTGTTATGACACATATTTATTATTTTGTAAAATGACGACCATTATGGATTGACATGTGTACTATTTAGATGCCGCCACGTGGATCATTTAAAATCAGCCATGTGTACCAATTAATCACTTAAGTTAATGACACATGGATGGATGATTAGGCTGATGACTCATCGATGAATATTAATTTACGTGGGCTCCACTTAATAATTTACCTACCAATGTAATTTGTGTAGGTAAAAGGCCTTTCTCCACCAACTTTTACCTACCAAACGTTACCAATGTTGTATTGGTGGGTAAAGTAATTTATTTACCAATAATCTATTTTTACCTACACTTAAATTTGGTAGCTAAATGTCAAATTTCTTGTAGTGATCCCACGGGGTTACTTTTGGTTGCACGCCTCGAAGGAGGACGAGCGGATCTATGATACTTCTGGCATGCCGAAGGGGTATGGGGACTGCGCCGTCGGAATATCCAAAGCGACGTTCAAGTGCGGCTTCAGAGTTCCGTTGTTGAAGATTTTGTGGAGGCTCTTCAGCCATATGGGAATTGCGCTGGGGCAGATGAATCCGAATGGATTCATCCTTATTAATTGCTTCCACAAACGGTGCCTCCAAGCCGGGATTCATCCGCTCACCCAGCTGTTCTGGTATCATTATAATTTTCAGAAGAACCCGAAGAGCCTGGGCTTCTATAATATTGTCCGTCGGGCCGACAGACCGGACTGAACGACTATTAATTCCAGCAATAAATCTACCCACACGCACTAATGCTTCGTCAGTGGACCTAAGTTGGTCGAGTTCTCGGTGTGGCATGAGGTCAACACTTCGGCACTTATAATGCAGAACTTGACGGAGGAGGAGAAGGACCTTTACGTGACCTTGGTGGACGCGAAGGTGTCGAAGCTTGGTCCCGAGGACTTCTGGGACAATGATTGGATTTTGAGCTTGTGGTGTGGGGGTAACAACTTTCTCCTTAGTTTTTATTTATAATTTTTTTTTACAACTGCTTTCCATTATTCACTCTTCCTTTTTTTTCTTCCGTCTTTACACCTTGTATATTCTACTGCCTTATCATATCTGCTTGACTGACTTTTCTTTTGTCTTCCTTATTTTTCAGTGTCTTCCGGGGAGGCGCTCATTGAAAGAAAGAAGGCCAAGACGGACGGGAAGAGGACCGCAGCAAGGGCCAAGGCGGATGGCAAAAAGATTATTCCGGATCCTTCCGAAGAGAAGACGGAGGAAAGGCCCGAAGCTGAGAGAACGGTCCCACTTCAACAGGCCCCTCCGGCTTCGTAGGATGGAGAATGGGACGTGCCGGAGTTTATGGGAGAAGGGGCTTCTTTCAAGCGGCTCCGAAGTTGAGACAGGGTCATTTAGACATTCATCCCGAGGTGGGGCATTCTGACGTCCGATTATACTGTCTACCCAGCTAGGAAATCGACGAAGGATGTGGCTTCCGACCTGTGCCACGGTCTACAGCTTCCTTCTGATCTGCCTTCCTTTACGTCGACCTTTACTATAGATGCCTGCACAGAGCTGCCTTCGTCAATTTTTGTTTAGTCTTTCCATACATATATCCATCGTTCGTCTGATATATCTTTTGCCTTGTGTATTTTTTATAGGCTGCTCCTTGGGCTGCGACCGTGGAGGACAAAGTCCGAGACATGGAGTCCAGAATGGTCGAGGTCAAGGAGCTGGAAAGGAGGGCCACGATGGCTGAGGAGGAACTCAGGAGGGTGCAAACCCAGAATTAGGTGTTGATCGGGCAGACCAAGGTGCTGCAGGCCGACAAGGAGAGGATGGAGGAAGACCTCGCCCGGCGAACTGGAGGATCGTTCATATGAATGGTTAGCTGAAGAAGTCTCGCAAAAAACTTCTTAAAACTAAGAAGCAACTGGATCAGACCGAAGAGTGGTGCTTCCAGTTCGAGGCTGACTATGTCCTCGAAAAGGCCCATAGCCTTGGATGGGATCATAAGCAGCTGCTGGATGACTGCTTGGAAGGCTCCATAAGTCGGGCGGCGTGGAAGGTCCTGCTGTCTCTTCGGTCGAGGATGAAGAGTGTAAAGCATAATGTAATGTAATATGTAATCGAGGAATTATAACTCAACATGAAACATAAACATATAAATAGTATTAAATTGTGAAGCACAGGAACCCTAAAGATGAAGACTGGATAAATACAAAGAATCAAATGATGTAATTAATGCTCTAAGTCCATAACCAAGTCATGGAAAGAAGTTCATTAACATGTTCAAGCCTCCATAAAGAATAAGATGTCAAAGGACTTTCAGTGTCAATGAAATGATTTGATTTGAAGTATTGAAGATTAGGGGTTCAGTGATTAAAACAATGAATAATCATCCAAGATGTATCAATTCTGTATTGCAAAAGGAATTGAATTAAATCAATTCATGTTAGTTGTTTGTAAACCAGACCAGTGCGCCAAATATCAACATTTTAGAAAAGATTTAATTCAGTAACACAGAAGAAATGTTTCTTTGGTAAAGCTATTGGAGACAGGGAAAATAATCTAAGGTAACCTCAGTACCTTGTGGTTGCAGGTTGAGTATTTGGAAAATACTCTAAGGCAACCTCAGTACCTTGTGGTCGCGGGTTGAGTGTTTGGAAAATACTTTAAGACAAAACAAATGCCCTGTGGTCGCACGTTAAAGGTCGCAGCTTAGAGTTGTGAAGAAAAACTCTAAGGAAAGAATCACATTACCATGTGGTCGCAGGTTAATGGTCACGGATTGGATATGTAAAGAAAACTCTAAGGCAAGAATCATTACCTTGTGGTCGCAGCTTAGAATATGAGAAAATATAGTTTAAGGCAACACAACTTGCCTTGTGGTCTCGTGTTAGAGGTCGCAGGTTACAAATCATAGAAATATTCTAAGGAAGGATCCTTACCTAGTGGTCGCAAGTTAGGAACAACATATATTTCTCTCTGGTCGCTAGTTAGCACTTGGAGTTTATATTGAAGATCAATTACAACAAATTCAAAGGATTTTGTGTGGATATAATTATGCCACGTGTCCAATAGAATTTGAAGTCTACAAAGCAGTAGAATGAATTGATATTCATTTGGTTATCTTCCTCAGCTAACAGAAGTGTTTTTACGAGAGCTCTAATAAAGACCATATTTATTAAGCTTGTAAACACAAAGTTGTGCTGCTAAATTTATTGTAGCTAATCATTTATTTGATTATATTGTAGCAACATCAAGGTTATATTGATAAAATAATATATTCCTCGAATTGTTTTGTGTCTATTTTGATTCCGTATAACTAACGAAAAACTTGAAACAAATCGAAAAAGATTGTAGGTATCATATTTAACCTCCCTTCTATGATACTTTGGGACTAACAATTGGTAACAGAGCTTGTTGATTGACATACAAATCAAGATCCGGAGAAAGAAACAAGTTCTTGAAAAATCTCTTAAAATTTTTTAATTTTCAAAAATTCTCATTTCTTGAATTTTTTGAATTTTAAATAATTTTAATTCCGCCAAGATGATGAATAACCAAATAATTGGAAATATCAAGGTTCCCCCATTCGACAGAGATAATTACAACCTATGAAAGAAGAAAATGATGCTATTTATAAAAGCTTCGAATCCACTTTATATTGGGATATTACTGAATGGTCCTTATGTTCCGATGGAAGTAGTTGCTGAATCCACTACTGCAAGTGGTGTAAGAATTCCTTCCTCATCCATTCCCAGGGATCCGTCTAAATATATGAAGATTGACGAGGAGTTGATAAATCTGGACACAAGCCTTCAACTCATAATAGTGGAATCGATCGATAATGATATGAGTCATTAAATCCTGGGAAGTAATAGTGCAAAAGATATGTGGGAGACCATTGAACTGTTGATGGAAGGTACATAAGAAGTCAAAGAGAACATGATGGATATTCTGACGACTCAGTATGAAGCATTCAAACTTCAACCCAGAGAAACACTGTCTTCACTCTTTGAGAGATATACAAGACTGTTAAGCGAACTAAAGCTACAAGGGAAAGTTTATCCTATACGAGAGTCTAACCGAAAGTTTATGTTGTCTCTACCAGTTCATTTGGAGCAAAAGAACACATCAATCACGAAAATAGCTGATTTTATTACCATGTCTCTGGATGTGATTTATGGAAAACTAAGAACCCATGAACTGGAGCAAGAGCAGAGAGCTATTATCTATGGACCTGGTTCTATGGACAGCAAGAGTACGACACTTGCAAAAACCACTGCACTTGTAGTTCGTGAACCTGAAACCCAAGAAGTCAAGGTTGCACCCTCCTCAACAATCAAGAAAATTGTTGTAGCTGAAATTGCTCATGGTGATCCAAAGGATTAAAGTGAGTTTTACACTCAAGAAGAACTTAAACAATTGGAGGACAAATCTATGGCATACATGGCTGCAAAATTTAGTCATGTTAGATTCAGAAGAAAATCCAACTACAAACCAAGGGGCTCATCTAGGAGATTTCAGAAAGGAAGCTACTCTTCAGGGTCAAGCTCTAGAGGAGGCTACAAGTCAAGTTGGGTGGATAAGAGAAAAACAAGATGTTACAACTGTAATGAGTTGGGGCACTTTGCATCCAATTGCAGAAAGCCCAAGGCAGCAAAAAGAAAAGATTCCTATGAAAAGAAGGAAATTATGAAGATCTGAAGAGGCAGAATGAGAAGCTGAAACAGAAGCTGAATGCTTATGTGGTTAAGGAAAAGGGAAGAGCGTACATTGCTGAAGAAAAAATATGGGATGATACTGATTCAGATGAAGAGGAAGAGTATGTGAATTATGGCAGACTCCGCAGAGGAATCACCACAATCATCTCAGGTTCCTGAACTTACCACTATTGATATGTCTGTGTCTGATACAAATCTACTGTGCATGAACTTACTTTGGAATTGTATAATGTTCATATAAGCATTCTTGCATATAAACTTGAAAATGATAAGTTAGTTCTTAAAGCTGAGAGTTTAACCTCTAGAAATGAAGAACTAGAATTGCTTGTAGTTGGCTTAGAAGACCTTAAACAAAAGAATGAATATTTAGAGAAGGTTAAGTGCAACGCATACATAGAGGCCATTCTTAGAATCCAAATTGCTTATTTAGAAAAGAAGTTACAGGCGTTTAAGAATGTAGCTTTGACTCAAATGGAGATAATAGATAGTCAAAGATTTAAATCCAAGACTTAAATAGGACTTGACTATTCTAAGCTGACCAGTAAGAAGCATAGTGGTGCATCAGAGATAAATATGTTTATCTCAGAAAAGGTACCATATGTTTTTAAGGATGCTGTATCTTCGTTGTTCACCGAGTCTGTTTCAGAACCTTTGGATGAAATAAGTTTTCTAATTAATGAGGAATTGATTTCTGAGGATAGAGAGAGAGAGAAGGTAGAGGAATCCCCTAAGACTCCTAAGGCTCCATCTAGTAAAGCTAAACCCAAAGCTGACCTAGGTAATAAGGTGGATAAGAAAGAACTTGACACACTTAAGAAACCAGACACCATAGATGAACCTAAGACTGGTGAGAGTGTTAAGGTTAAGGCTAAGAAGAATATGAATGGTAAGGTAGGTGTAAATAAGAAATCTGATTTTGCATCTTCCTCATCTGCATCTAGAAAGTTATGTAATAATTGTATTTCTGTTGCACACCTTACACATGTATGCACAAAAGCTAAAGTAGAATCTGTTAAAACTTCTAGTATGCCTGCCATGCCTAACATGCCTAGTTTTCATGAGCCTTGTCGAGTAGTTGGTTGTATGCCATGTGCATTTGTTACCATGTCTAAGTATTTTAAAGCTTTTCATGCATCTGCTAGCACTTGCACTGACACCAAGACAAACATGAATAATGAGCACACACAGGAAAAGACTGTAGTATCTCCTGTCTCTAAGTCTGACAATATTGTTGAGATTAACACTGAGAAGGAGTCAGTAAAAGTGAAAGCTAATCCTGTTAAGGTTTCATTTGTTGATTTTGTTTCTACCCCTAAACCTTTAGGATCCAAGAAAACTTGGGTACCAAAGTCTTCTTAATCAATCTGTGTTTGCAGGGTAAGGTTCGAAAGGAAAAGATCATGTGGATTCTGGACAGTGGTTGTTCTAGGCATATGACAGGAGAAAAGGCCCTGCTCACAGGTGTGGTTGAGAAAGCTGGACCTATAGTTACCTTTAGAGATGACATCAAAGGATTTACTAAGGGATATGGCAATCTGGAAATTGGGAATGTCATCATTGAAAACATCTCTCTTATGGAAGGATTAAAGCATAATCTTCTGAGCGTCAGTCAATTTTGTGACAAAGGATACAATGTTGACTTCAGACAAGAAAGGTGTTTGATCACTCACTGGAAAGATGAGCAGCTTGCTTTACAGGGAGTAAGAAATGGTAATTTGTTCGTAGCTGACTTGAAGTCTAACTGTGATGGAGTAATGAGATGTTTTTACAGCAAAGCTTCATCTGAACAAAGTTGGCCATGACACAAAAAGCTCTCGCACTTGAACTTCAAGACAATGAACTCTCTGGTTAAGAGGGAATTGGTGAGAGGACTACCACAGATGGAATTCTGTCAAGAAGGACTCTGTGAAGCATGTGAAAAGGGGAAGTCAAAGATAACATCACATAGAAGCAAGGAAATGACAAGCATAATTGAACCTCTTTAGTTGATTCACATGGATTTATTTGGTCCAGTGAATGTTTTGTCACTTTCAAGGAAAAGATACACTTTAGTGATAGTCGATGATTACTCCAAGTACACATGGGTGTTGCTCTTACAATCAAAGGATGAAGCACCACAGATAATAGTTGATCATATAAAGAAGATTGAGTTGGAAGCGAAACTACCTGTCAGAAAGACCAGATCAGATAATGGAAAAATTCAAGAATGCATTTTTAAATGAATTCTGTACAGAGAAAGGTATTTCGAGACAGTACTCAGCCCAAAGAACTCCACAATAAAATGGAGTAGTAGAAAGGAAGAATCAAACCTTGGTTGAAGAAACAAGGACTATGCTAAGTGAATCAAGACTTCCTACCAACTTCTGGGATGAAGCTGTCAACACAGCGTGTTACACTTAAAATCGTACCCTGATTAATAAAGATCATGACAAGACTCCTCATGAGATTATGGCTGAAAAGAAACCAACACTGAAATACTTTCATGTGTTTGGGGCTAAATGCTTTGTGCTGAAAGAAGGAAATGGGCATCTGGGAAAGTTTGATGCTAAGATAGAAGAAAGCATATTTCTTGGCTATTCTCTAGATTCTAAATTTTATAGTGTTTATATGATTGTTGATCAGAAGGTGATTGAAAGCCTTAATGTAACGTTCGATGACACCAAGTTAGCAAGCCTGCAAAGAGAAAAGGATTATGAATCTCTGGAATTTGAAAATCTTTCAGATGATCCTTTGGATGAAGAAGAACCTGAGATTGCTAGCGCTATACCTACAGTACATGGCAATGCTGATCCTGAATCAAGTGGTGGTAATGGTGGAAACAATGATTATGGAAATCATACAGGAACCCCTTCAAGAACTACTACTCAAAGATCAGAATCATCAAGTCATAGTGGAAGCAACTCAGGGGAAACATGATGAGGATCTACAGTTCACACTCAACATCATGCTGAACAAGGGGAAACATCAAGATCTTATCTGCCTCGACAAAGATTCTGGAACAGAGACCATCCCTTTGAACTGATCATTGGTGATTCTGGCACAGGAGTGAGAACTAGACATTCTATACAGAATGAATGTCACTTTTCAGGGTTTCTCTCAGAAATGGAACCTAAGAAAGTGGATGAGGTACTTGAAGATCCAGATTGGGTTATTGCTATGCAAGAAGAATTCAATCAGTTTGAGAGGCAAAAGGTATGGAAGCTGGTACCCCGACCAAAGGACAAGTCAGTGATTGGCACCAAGTGGGTATTCAGAAAGAAGTTAGATAAAGATGGCATTGTAACGAGAAACAAGGCCAAACTGGTAGCTAAAGGTTACTCTCAAGAATAGGGTATAGATTATGATGAAACCTATGCACCAGTAGCTAGGCTTGAGGCGATCAGAATGTTTCTGGCATTCCAGCACATTCAGATTTCAAAGTTTATCAAATAGATGTGAAGAGTGCATTCCTGAATGGGGAGCTAGAAGAGGAAGTGTATGTGGAACAACCTCCAGGTTTTGAAGATCCATCTGGCTGACTTTTTATACTTTTTATTTAAAGCTCTCTATGGTCTCAGGCAAGCTCTAAGGACATGGTATGACACTCTCTCAGAGTTTTTAATTGAAAATGGCTTTACTAGATGTGTTATAGATAAAACTCTATTTCATAAAATGTATAAATCTGATATGATATTAGTTCAAGTATATGTTGATGACATTATATTTGGCTTTACTAATGATGATCTTTTCAAGAGATTCTCTAAGCTAATGCAGAGTAAGTATGAAATGAGAATGATGGGAGAGTTGAACTACTTTCTTGGATTACAAGTGAGTCAAAGAAAAGATGATATATTTATCTGTCAATCCAAGTACATCTGAGAACTTCTCAAGAAGTACAATCTGGAAGATTCAACTCCGGCAAAGACTCCAATGCCAATAGCCTCTAAGCTTGATCAGGAAAAACTGGTAAGAAAGTTGACATCACAAGCTATAGAGGTATGATAGGCTCATTACTATATCTTACAGCAAGTAGGCCAGATATTATGTTTGCAACATGCTTATGTGCTAGATTTCAAGCTGACCCTAAAGAGTCTCATCTTGTAGCTGTTAAGAGGATATTTAGGTACCTTAAGGGGACTCCAAATCTTGGCATTTGGTACCCTAAAGGTACAGGTTTTAACCTTGTGAGCTATACAGATTCGGATTTTGCAGGTTGTAAGATTGACCGGAAAATTACTTCAGGAAGCTGTAAGTTTCTTGGAAGAAGGTTGGTATCCTGGCATAGCAAGAAGCAGCACTCAGTATCCACATCAACTGTTGAAGCTGAATACATAGTTGCTGGGAGCTGTTGTGCTCAAATCTTATGGATGAGGAACCTGAAAGAGATGTGTCCTAAGTCCAATCATGTATGCTGATTTAGGAATAACTTTTATGTAATCTGTTTTGATTTCATTGATATTAATAAAAGACTTGTTTTGGTTTTATTGCGGGCCTTATCTATTTAAGTGTTTAAATAAGATATACCATAGTTTAGAGTAAAGATTTTTATGGATTATGATGAGATCATAATAATGAGACCTAAAAGATGATAAATCTAAACTTAAATATTTCATGGTTGTAGGATTACTAACTGGTAATTAGTAATCCGCAAAGATCGGTACATACTATGCTTGCTTCATTATGAAGGATGTCTGTTCTGATAGACATTTGTGTAGTGACACTATAGCTAGTATGTAGGTGCTTATTATAGAATAAGTTCATTGAACATGACTCACACAACTGAACAACTGATGGAGTTCACTCACGTGTCAGCAGTTATTCACATAGTGATAGTTGTACAAGTATCCTTACACTTGAGGTCATCATAGTCATCTTGTGTACACTGAACTATGCTTTGGTTTAGTTCTTAGTCTCCAGGGACAATTATAAGGGCTCTACTGGGTATAGGAATTTGTACACGAAGATAGTGTATGGTCAGTAAAGGATCTACCCCTTCCAGTGAAGGAAGAGAATATTCAATACTGATCCACTTATGCCAGTTCAGGAATCTCTGGCCAGAGTGAATGAAATTAGAAAGGAGTTTCTAATTTACATTAAATAGAACTAAGTATAGTGAATGGGAAAGCAAATGATTAAATAAGATAGGCTTGACACAAGTTCCATGCCTTGTATTTAATCGTGACATTTCAGGGTAGAAGGAATTGATTGTACGGTAACTACTCACTGAATAGGTTCTTGGTATTCTAAGCAGTGAATTCATATTATCCGGATAGTCACGATATGCTGAGAAGTATCCCTCACGATGTAGAATAAATATGATTAATTTATTAATTAATCATATTTAATGAATTAGAGAATTTATATAAATAATGATAAAATAGTTTTATTATTAATTATTTCTACTACCGGCTTAATATTGAACCTACAGGGTCACACCATAAAAGAGAATGATTTAATGGTGGAGGAATTAATTAATAATGGCTGGTAATTATTTATTTGTGAAATAAATAATTAATTAGCAGATTTAATAATTGAGTAAATAAGATTTAATTAATTCTTAATATTATTAATTAAGAATTTAATTTTGGAAATTAAATCAAGTGAGAGAATTATTTTTCTAAAGTGTTTAGAAAAGAGATTAATGATTAAAAGGTGTTTTAATTATTAGTTAATTGATTAATAAGAATAATCAATTAAAGGGTTAATAATAATAATATTTTATGGAAAATTTCCAGCTAAAAATTTTGCCTATAAATATACTATTATAAACCCTATTTGCAAAAAAAAACCCAAATAATTAACCTTAATTCTAAAGTAGAACAAGAGGGAGGCAACTAATTCTCTCAATCTCTTCCCCCTCCATCACATTGTACTCTTGGTGGATACCGGTGGAGTGCTTCACACTTGAGGAGCAGCTGCTAGGGATTTCCGTTCATCGTTCTTGGATCGTTATTAAAGACCTCCATCTTTCCATTAACGTAAATCTTCTTAAGGTAAACATACTGAACTACGAATTAAATATTATTTTTCGCATGGATCCTGCGGAGGGTTTCGTTTTTTTTTAAGATTTAAATTTACGTTTTCGTTGCGTTTATGTGCTAAAAACCCTTCAATGGGATCAGAGCTACTTGCGAAAAGTTTTTAATTCGTTTATGTGTTTAACTGTTTTCGATATATGAGCATGTACGTGATTCACCATGATTTGATGTTGATATAATATGCTTATATATGTATGGTTTTGAATATATGATATTCATGTGAGTTGTATAATCATAAGATGATTATGTAATCTGTATATATATTGATATATACATTATTTATGTTTGTTCTAATTATGAGAATCATATTAGATACGGATTCTGAATTGGCTGCTGCAGATTTGCTGAAATCTGGGTATGGTGTCCGATTTACGCAAACGAATACCCTTATCCATAGGTAAACGAGCGTCTGAACAAAACTGATAGCTAAAGCTATCAACGACTCGTCTGTAAGGCGTTTGACGTCGGTTACTGCCCGTAAACAGTGATTCTTGTTTTTCTGATTTAATTCTGATTTTTCTGATTTTTGTCATTTTTTTTATGATTAGATCATGGATAATATGATATGTTAAGATCAGATTATGTGTTTTAACATGCTTTTATGTGTTGTATGAGCATGGTGGATGGTTATGGCCTTTCGACCTTAGTGTAATGGTTTTGGTTTTGGTTTTAAATACAACTTGCATGTCGTCAATCTTTGTAATCATAAATCTCGAATGTAACTCGAGTTATTCTTGTAAGTTCATTAGATTAGTTTTACTTTCAATCTATGTAATTTAATTGAAGACTCAAGAAGGCTATCCAATGGAGGTGATACAAAGAAGAAGACGAGGCATACAAGAAGTCTAAACAAAGAAGAAGACTTATGTAATAAGTAGTTGTATTTATTTCCATCACCATATTAGATTGACCTTGATCTTTATCATGAGCTTGATAAAGATCACATAGGATAGGGTCATAACCAAACACATTTACTTTATTGCACTTTACATTTACTTTTTTATTTAATTTTATATATGAGATATATGCCTATGTTTACCATGCGATGATAGATTTAGGTGAACTTAAATCAATATAAGGCGTGCTCTAGAAAATCTAGAATAGGAATCGTTTCTTGCCTTAACAATAATATTATGAATACAATCATGAGATTCTTGTGTTTATGAAACACGTAATTAAATATAAATTTTCAATATTGAGAGAAAGGATGATTCTGTCAAAAGCATATTTCTATCTGTAAGAAAGGGGTATTAAGTGACGCCTCTTGACAATGCTCCCCCCGATCTGGGAATCATCTGATTATCGATTATTAATTTGAAATATTTAATTTAAAAGGAAGAATCTTTTTATAATATGAATATGATTGTAACATAATATAATCCCTCTAAAATTAAATAATATTAAGTAGTAATTGGCCAATGACACAACGGGCTTGTGTCGGTCATAGCCTTCCAACATGGTAGAAAGTGGTTCTTATTTTTAAATCATTGTCGTTTCGTGCTACAGCCGAGGGCTTTGATTTCGAAATAAGAAATACTTGTCTATTACATATAGATGTGTACATTAAATTAGAATCTAAAGGTCGTTACGTGCTACAGCCGTGGGCCGTTGGAGACTGATTCAATTGTACGAAATATTGGGTTAGACTTGACTTAGAATATGGAGTTTGTCGTGCTACAGCCGTGAATCAATTATTCAAGAGGCTAAACTTTTATTAGGGAATAACATAAGATGTAATTAACAAGAGTTGTCTGCCTATTGAACATCACATGACGTTTCGTGCTATAGCCGAGGATGTGTGATGGAATGTAGGATCCCTATTCCCACTAGCATTATGAATGCTTAATTTTCACTTAGGGGTTGTATAAATTAGATAAACTAGTGGGAGCCACTTATGAATAAAGACCCGATTCATATAGTGTCTTAAAATGAAATTGAATATTTGCTAAGTGTTGTTATATGTTCATCATTTACAGATTTACTATATTCGTTATATCTTCTGCACTATCACTCCGGAGTATACTAGATGCTCACAAGTTGACTGGTCCTAATTTTTCTGACTGGCTTCGAAACTTGAGAATTGTTCTCAGGGTTGAGAAGCTGGAATATGTGCCTGACTCACCTAAGCCTACTGAACCTGCTAGCGATGCACATAATGATGAACATGTTCTGTATCGTAAGTGGATAGATGATGCATATATTGCTCAATGCATCATGCTAGCTTCCATGAACATTGAGCTACAGAAGTAACATGAGCATATGGATGCTCACACTATCCTTATGCATCTACAAGAGTTGTATGATGTGGCAGGGAGGACAACTCGATATGAGATATCGAAGGAACTGTTCGGTTGTAGGATGTCTGAGGGATCATCTGTGAATGACCATGTACTTAAGATGATCAATTTGATTGAACGTCTTGGACAATTTGGTTTTGCCATGTATGGGGAGCTGAGCCAAGACTTGGTCTTGCAATCACTTCCGAGTTCGTTCTCGCAGTTTGTTGTGAAATTTCACATGAATAAGCTGGATGTCAGCCGGCCTGAACTCCACAACATGTTGAAGACTGCGGAATCGAATTTCCCCCCTAAGAAGAGTTATGTTCTTCTAATTGGCGAAGGTTTCAATCCTAAGAAAAGGAAGAAGAACCCTTCCCAGAAGAAGAAAGTAGGTGAGAAAAAGCCGGTTCCACCAAAAGATGAAGACCCCAAGAGCAAAGCTATTTGCTTTCACTATAACAAGGTGGGGCACTGGAAGAGGAACTGCAAGGTTTACCTTGCAGGATTGAAGAAGAAGAAGGGTAGTGAGACATCCGCTTCTGATTCAGGTATGTTGATGATCGAAGTTAATATGTCACTAAGTTAAATTTCTACTTGGGTATTAGATACCGCTTATGGTTCTCATATTTGAAATTCGTTGCAGGGACTAAGGAGAAGTCGGACTCTTGAAGAAGATGAGGTGATTCTACGGATAGGAAATGGAGCAAGAGTTGCTGCTGAAGCTGTAGGATCATTTCATTTACATATGCCTACGGGCAAGACTATTATTCTAAATAATTGTTATTTTGTTCCCTCGATTGTGAGGAATATTATTTCTATTCCACGTTAGACTTGGCTGGATTTTCGTTTGTTATTCAGAATAATAAATGTTCAATTCTTAGAGATAACATTCTTTATGGAAGTGGTATTTTAAACAATGGTCTTTGTGTATGTGATGTAGAACATAATTTACTACAAATTGAACATACTAATAAAAGAAAAAGGGATGATGAAAATCTCACTTTCTTGTGGCACTGCGGACTTGGTCATATTAGTGAAAATAGACTGCGGACATTGCATAAGGAAGGGTTACTTGACCCCTTTGATTTTGAATCATATCCTACATGCGAGTCTTGTCTATTGGGTAAAATGACCAAATCTCCAATTAGTGGACATGGAGAGAGGGCTGCAGATTTGCTAGGATTGGTACACACAGATGTATGTGGACCAATGTCTACGCAAGCCATGGGTGGATTTTCATACTTTATTGCTTTCATAGATGATCGATCTAGATTCAGATATGTGTATTTGATGAAACACAAGTCTGAAGCCTTTGAAAAGTTCAAAGAATATAAGTATGAAGTGTAGAAACAAACCAAACATAGTATTATAACTCTTCGATCAGATCGAGGTGATGAATACTTGAATGGAGAGTTTCTAGCTTATCTCAAAGAAAATGGTATAGTCTCCCAGTGGACTCCTCCATATACTCCACAGTTGAATGGGGTATCTGAAAGGAGAAATCGAACTTTGTTAGACATGGTTCGGTCCATGATGAGCTATGCGAATCTTCCAGTATTCCTATGGGGTTATGCATTGGAAACCTCAGCATATTTACTGAATAAGATGCCTTCCAAATCTATTCCTCAAACTCCATATGAGATATGGAAAGAAAGGAAACCGAGTCTTAAACACGTTAATATTTGGGGATGTCTAGCTTATGTCAAGAAAGTTGATCCAGATAAGCTGGAATCTCGATCTGTAAAATGTAATTTTGTGGGATATCCTAAAGAGACTTTAGGGTATTACTTTTACACCGATCATCGGGTGTTTGTCTCCAGACATGCTACCTTCTTGGAAAAGCAGTTTATCCTTGAAGGAAACAGTGGGAGCAAAATTGAACTTGATGAAGTTCAAGAAGCACAAACTACTACGGATCAAGTGGAAACACCTGTTCAGACTGAACAACCTTCTGTGGAACAACCCATTCGTAGGTCAGGGAGAGTGTCTCGCCAACCTGAGAGGTATTATGGCCTTGTCATTGAGAATGACAATGAGTTGTCAATCATTGATGATGACGACCCTGTGACCTATAATGAGGCTATGAGTAGTGTTGACTCAGAGAAATGGCATAGTGCCATGAAATTCGAAATGGAATCTATGTATACCAACCAAGTATGGACTCTGATTGAGGCGCCTGAAGGTGTTAAGCCTATTGGGTGAAAGTGGGTATACAAAAGAAAGATTGGAGCAGATGGGCAGGTGGAGACCTATAAGGCCAGGCTCGTGGCAAAAGGATTCAGATAAAGGCAAGGGATTGACTTTGATAAAACTTTTTTGCCTGTAGCCCTGTTAAAATCAATTCTTATTTTGCTTGCGATTGCTGCTTACTACGACTATGAGATCTGGCAAATGGACGTGAAAACGGCCTTCCTCAATGGGATACTTGAAGAGGAAGTGTATATGACACAGCCAGAGGGTTTTCTTTCCAAGGGAAATGAACACCTAGTGTGTAAGCTACTGCGAACCATATATGGTTTAAAGCAAGCTTCTTGTAGATGGAACATCCGTTTTGATGAGACAATCAAAGGGTTTGGTTTTATCAAAAACATAGATGAACCATGTGTCTACAAAAAGGTTAGTGGGAGCGCGGTAACATTTCTTGTATTGTATTGAAAGAGGAGACGTCAAGAGAGTTGACACACATAACAACGTAGCAGACCCACTCACAATGCCACTTTTTCAAAGTCACTTTGATCGTCATAAAGACAAGATGGGTATTAGATACCAGAGTGATTGACTTTAGTACAAGTGGGAGATTGAAAGAGATGTGTCCTAAGTCCAATCATGTATGATGATTTAGGAATAACTTTTATGTAATCTGTTTTGATTTCATTGATATTTATAAAAGACTTGTTTTGGTTTTATTGCGAGCTTTATCTATTTAAGTGTTTAAATAAGATATACCATAGTTTAGAGTAAAGCTTTTTATGGATTATGATGAGATCATAATAATGAGACCTAAAAGATGATAACTCTAAACTTAAATATTTCCTGGTCGTAGGATTACTAACTGGTAATTAGTAATCCACAAAGATCAGTACATACTATGCTTGCTTCATTATGAAGGATGTCTGTTCTCATAGACATTTGTGTGGTGACACTATAGCTAGTATGTAGGGGCTTATTATAGAATAAGTTCACTGAACATGACTCACACAGCTGAACAACTGATGGAGTTCACTCACGTGTCAGCAGTTGTTCACATAGTGATAGTTGTACAAGTATCCTTAGACTTGAGGTCATCATAGTCATCTTGTGTACACTGAACTATGCTTTGGTTTAGTTCTTAGTCTCCAGGGACAATTATAAGGGCTCTACTAGGTATAATAATTTGTACACGAAGATAGTGTATGATCAATAAAGGATCTACCCCTTCCAGTGAAGGAAGAGAATGTTCAATGCTGATCCACTTATGCCAGTTTAGGAATCTCTGGCCAGAGTGAATGAAATTAGAAAAGAGTTTCTAATTTACATTAAATAGAACTAAGCATAGTGAATGGGAAAACAAATGATTAAATAAGATAGGCTTGACACAAGTTCCATGCCTTGTATTTAATCGTGACATTGCAGGGTAGAAGGAATTGATTGTACGGTAACTACTCACTGAATAGGTTCTTGGTATTCTAAGAAGTGAATTCATATTATCCGGATAGTCGCGATATGCTGAGAAGTATCCCTCACGATGTAGAATAAATATGATCAATTTATTAATTAATCATATTTAATGAATTAGAGAATTTATATAAATAATGATAAAATTGTTTTATTATTATTTATTTCTACTACCGGCTTAATATTGAACCTACAGGGTCACACCATAAAAGAGAATGATTTAACGGTGGAGGAATTAATTAATAATGGCTGATAATTATTTATTTGTGAAATAAATAATTAATTAGCAGATTTAATAATTGATTAAATGAGATTTAATTAATTCTTAATATTATTAATTAAGAATTTAATTTTGAAAATTAAATCAAGTGAGAGAATTATTTTTCTAAAGTGTTTAGAATAGGGATTAATGATTAAAAGGTATTTTAATTATTAGTTAATTGATTAATAAGAATAATCAATTAAAGGGTTAATAATAATAATATTTTATGGAAAATTTTCAGCTGCAAATTTTGCCTATAAATATACTATTATAAACCCTATTTGCAAAAAAAACCCAAATAATTAACCCTAATTCTAAAGTAGAACAAGAGGGAGGCAACTAATTCTCTCAACCTCTTCCTCCTCCATCACATTGTACTCTTGGTGGATACCGGTGGAGTGCTTCACACTTGAGGAGCAGCTGCTAGGGATTTCCGTTCATCGTTCTTGGATCGCTATTAAAGACCTCCATCTTTCCATTAACGTAAAGCTTTTTAAGGTACATACTGAACTACGAATTAAATATTATTTTTCGCATGGATCTTGCGGAGGGTTTTGGTTTTTTTAAGATTTAAATTTACGTTTTCATTGCGTTTATATGCTAAAAACCCTTCAGAACCAACTCCGGGATTATGGTATGTTGATGTCAAAGATTCCAATATTCTGCAATAATACTAGTGCAATAGCAATCTCCAACAATCCAGTTCAGCACTCAAGGACAAAGCATACTGATATTAGGTATAACTTTATCAGAGAACATGTCGCTAATGGCATTGTGGAATTATATTTTGTACCCACAGAGGATCAAATTATAGACATCTTCACAAAACCACTTGATGAAAACACTTTCTCTAAGTTGGTTAGTGAACTAAGGATGTTAAATCTTTCTAATTAATAAATTAGAAGTCAATAACTGCAATTTGCCTTAAATAAATTCACTTATTATTCAATTTCAATATTTTAAAAATATGTGAATTTATGTGTCATTATTTATTTCTCGTAGTTCAAATACTTTTGTACTTGCATCTAATTGATAAATATTTTAGCACGCTTATATTGATAAATTGTTTGAAAATAATTTAATAAAAATTGGTTAAATTATGAGTAAAATATGGTAGCATAATTTTGATTTGAATTAATTGAGACTTTATCAATTCAATGATAAAAGTTTCAGTTTTAATAATCAAAGTTGTGATTTGTTTATTTTAGTGGACTTTAAATTATTTAATATTTAAAGAGGTTCATTAAAGTTAATTTGAAATAAGCAGCATAATTTATTTCATAAAGATATAATTATAGTCAAATTAATGATAATAATTATTTAATTATGAATGAAATTGTGTATTATCAATTTAATGAATTTTAAATAAATCCATATATAAAGAATTCATTTAGTTGATATTTTATTTTGCAGCACAATATTTTTTTTAAAATTTATTAATCCTTTTCTTTTCTGAAAAGAACAATTTTAATAAATTGATTAACATGATTATTTGTGATAATAAAAATTTTGTTTCTTGAGTTGGTTGGTGGTATGTTTTGTTCCAACTTGTAACCTGCGACCTCATCTATCCTTGTAGTGGCAAGTTATAAGTTTCAACTCAAAACTCTACTAACTCCCAACCCGAGACCCCTATTTCCTTGTAGTCGCAGGTTATATCAATCTCAGAATCTATCTCTTAACCTGCGACCTGCATGTACCCTGTGGTTGCAAGTTAACACATAGATTTACACTGAGTTCCCAACTTGCGACCTATGTGTCCCTGTAGTCGCAGGTTGGTACTTGAACATTATTTTTGTTTGATTTGTTGTGTATATATAAATATCAACGAACTTCTATTTTCATTCCTTTATATACATACATTCTTTACAGTCGCAAGAGAGAACAAGAGCCATTTTTTCATCGATTAATAGTATACCCAAACTATGCCAAATTTTATGCTGATATCAGATTCTTGGAGCCTAGGATTTGTCCTTTCTGTAGATTGTAAAAACCTGTGTTTTCACCTGTTAAACAGAGAGATCTCGAACTGTGGTTTGCAAAAACTAAGGCCCTGTTTGATTACTACAAATAATTGGTTATTTGGCTTATTTGCTCTCTAGGGTTATAATTGAAATTTTGTTCTTTATTATTTGTGTGTTGGACTTTATTAATTGTTTTAATTTTCGTGCACGATTAATTTGTTCTACGATCGAAATTTTCTTCTCATTTTTTAATGGCGGATAATATTAAGATTCTGAAAATAAATTTTTTCTCGGTTGTAAAACGTAATCCAGCTCAATTAGGTGATTTTGAGAAATGGATTCATCTTCTGAACGAGCACTCGACTGTGCACTATGATTTAGTTACTTGTTAGGTCACACAACACTGTAGAAGGGGGTTGAATACAGTGTAGAATACAATCAAATCGATTTAAAGCACAAGTAACAGAAAACAGATGTATTCGATATAATAAACTCTGTTACAATGGAACTGTTCTCTCTCAGCGATGAAAAAATATCATGAGAGATGCTAGGTTACAATATATGATCTTCTCGATGATCGTAACTCTTATAGAGTAAACCTATGTCTGTGTTTATATAGACACACAGTTACAAGATAACTTCAAGTTGATATGGAATATAATTATGTCTCCTAAAATATATCAACCAGATATCTTATATAATTCTTCTAGTCCTCTAACTCTTTCCATGCATATCTTCTTCTTGTATTAGTCTCGATCTTCTTTCCTGTAAATCAGCTTCCTTTCTTAATTGTTAGTCCTCCAGTACTTAAGTTCTGATATCCATCTTCTGATAATCTAAGTCCTGATATCCTTAAGTCCTGACTTCCAGTAAGTCCTGATTCCAGTAAGAACTGATATTTCCTGTTAGTTAAGATCTGAAAACTAAACATGAAACATATTAGACATGACATCTCAAATATATCCAACAATCTCCCCCAACTTGTAAATTATGCAAGAATGTACAAGTTAATAGATTTGATGATGTCAAAAACATTTAAGTTCAAATGCAATAAGAGTTTAATAAGACTATTAATTACAACTTCCAAAACATCCAGCTTTACCAACATCACTGAATCAATCTGAATCCATAATGATTCTAACAAAATCATTTATCAGATTATCTTCAGCTTTCTTCAGAACTTCAGCTAACTGTGCTCTGACCTGCATCAGTTCTTCTTCCTTACTATCACCAATTTGATAAATGGCTATTCTAAGAGCTTGAATGGATGTTCTTTCAAGTCCATCACCAAGTCTGATAACCTTAGGATGTGAAGAGTTTTCATTATAACATAAGCATCTTCCTTTCTGAATAACTTCCACCTTAGCAGAATTCTTCAGCATAGGAATTTCTCTTCCATCACCTTCAGTAATCATTGGACTGTAATGAGAAGTCTTTATACCAGAGATTCTGAATAGATCTCTTATAGCCTTCAAATATATTCTGACCATCTTCTTGTAATATCATATTTTACTTCCAGAAGATAGTGAATATGTTGAAGTTCTCTGATAGACTTCTTTAATACATCAGTATCAGCTAATCTATAAGTCCTTCCATCATTGAGAAATAAGATCAATTTCTCTTTTAGATTCTCTTTGTCATGAGCATCTATCATAACTTGAGCAGACAACACCTTGTCAAGGTGCCTTTGTTTGATTTGTTCATATGGTTTGTCTGTCAATATGAACGGATCTCTTAGAGTAACCTCTACTCCTATTTGAATCTTCTCTTCGTCAGAACCTAATCCAGCTCTATCTCTAGGTTGCTTGGATTTCAACCCAAATGTTGCAAGTTGATTAATCATGAGATTGGATTTTGGTTCAACTGGAGTAGCTTTCTTCCATAACAACTTCTTCTTATCAGCAATTGTTATTTTATTCAAACCAACTTGAGCATGGTCAGTAGTTGATGTCTTGATAGCTTGATCAGAATTTGATGTTTCTTCTGTACCTTCCTGTCCTTTATCCTGAATAACAACTTGAGCAGTGTCAGAGGTTGTTTTAGAATCTTCAATTATCTTTCTTCTTTTCAGAATTTGAACAGTTTCATCTTCAACAAGATTATTATCAGTTACTTGAACCATTTTACACACTGGTTTCATCAGAGCTTGAGAAGTTTTCAAGTCCAGTGACTTGGTTGATTCATAAATTTTTCCTTTCCCTTTGTCTTTGGGATCACTCTCAGTCTGTGATCTAGTCTTGAACTTTGAAGTTTCAGAATTTGACTTTTCCTTGATCACAATGCCTTTTTCCTTAGGCCTTGGAGGTTTCTTTGCATCAGAAGCTTTAGACTTAAAATTTGTCTTCTCAGCAGCAAATCTAGCTTCTTCCTCCTTGAGAGTTTCTAAATCCATTCCTGGATTGTGTTTCAGAAATAATCTTCTTGCTATCTCCTCATCAAGTGTCTGGATTTTAGGATCTTTGTTATAAACAGTAGTCTGCTTCCCCTTTAACTTCAGAGTTTGCAAGAACTTCTGAGAGTCTTCAGATCCTGACTGAATCAGAATATCAGAACTTGACATCAGACTTTGCTTATCATCATTTGACTTCAATCTTTGAGCATTCACAGCATCAGAACTTGACTTGTTCTGAATAGAATATTTTCCTTGAACTTTTCTGTTATTCTCAAGGAACTAACAATGAGATTTACAGAAGGGGGTTGAATGTAAATCTCAAAACTTTTTTTAAGTTTTGAGCGAATTTCAAAGGCTAGATGTATAATGAACAGATGTGTGTGAATTGCTTTAAGCAAGTGCAGACAGATGTATATTCAAAACACAAATGTAAAGAACACAAAAGCTTTTAAAACTTTTCTGGTGGATTTGTTGTTCCACCAGAGATGTGTATTTCAGAAAATCTGTGATACAAAGAATTGTTCACAGCTGCTTCCTAGTACAAACTAGATGTTTTTTCTCTGAATTTTTCTAAACAACTCTTGAAAATTCACACCTAATTACTAGCTGCAACTTGGTTTATATATCACCAAGTTTTTCAAGTGAAGACAACGATAAAATACAATTATAAAATAGTCCTTAACATATTTCTTCTTCATTTCTCTATCCAATGCAATCTAAGATAATCTGTGAATCTTTGAATACTTTCTTGTTTGCACCAGAATGGAAATGCTGCTTTTTCTTGATTCCTCCAAGAGGCTACCACATTTCAATTATCTCTGTCAACCCAT
The DNA here is from genome assembly GCF_009905375.1 of Apium graveolens. Classification (NCBI taxonomy): domain Eukaryota; kingdom Viridiplantae; phylum Streptophyta; class Magnoliopsida; order Apiales; family Apiaceae; genus Apium; species Apium graveolens. The sequence continues at coordinate 232,716,644 of NC_133648.1, read as the reverse complement.
GTGCCTCTGTGAGCTTATGAATTGTCACTATCAACTGCTATGTAACTGAGCATCCATTGAAGCTTTCATCCGTTGGTGGCTTTATCCGTTGATACTCTTATCCGTTGATGCTTTTGCAGTTGAAGCTTTATCGGTTGGTGCACTCATCCGTTGATGGATGTTATCCGTTGAAGCTTTAGAGACATCCGTTGAGGCTTTATTTCTCATCCGTTGAAGGTCTTTAATTTACCAGTTGATACTACTTCATTTATACAAAATTACAAGGCATGAAATATTTACAATTAGCCCTCCTATTTGCATATCCACTAGTAGTCAACATGACTTATAATTTCCTACAACTTCTAAGAATTATAACTCATTTACAAAGACTGAAATGTGCTACAATACTAAACTTATTTCTAAGTAAAGCTACTCCATCAACAGATAGCCAAAGTGGTCTTATCCGTTGAGGCTACAAACACTAGTTTTCTACTTAAGTGTTTTGTTTAGCTTATCATCAAAGTAGTACACATATATTCCTAACATTTTCTTTGACCTCTACTCTTTTCAGAGTTTCCCTGGTTATCACCTTTATCATCCTTTTTCTTCAGTTCTTGAGTAGGTGAGTATTTGGACTTAACTACCTTTTCCCCCTTTTTGGCATCATCAGGAAGTAAGAGAGAAAGAAGAAGTTCAACTGAAGATTGGATTTCATCCAATTGAGCTTTCTGAGAAGCTTGATTAGCCAGAACCTCAGCAATTTGGGCCTGTTGCTTCTCTTGAGTTTTCTCAATGGCTGCAACTTTTTCAGAAATAGGTCTGATATACCTGTTCTTGTCAAGCTTGACCTGTAGATTGAACTTATCAGCTTGTTCCCTGAGTATATCAACCTTTTCATGAGTAGAAGTATGTAGACCTTGAAGATGTTTTGTAGACAGAGCTGTGATATTGAGTTGTATCTTGAAATCAGCATTTGTAAGCAACTCATCAACTTTTGTAATATGCTCTGTCAGAATTTTAGAACATGGAATAAAATCTGATTCTTCCACTTCTTGGTCCACTCAACACCCCTGTGAGTATCCTCCCAAGGAATAGGTGCTTTCTTTTTAACAAATTTCTTCACCAATTCTTCCTTGCCCAGAGTAGGTACTGGAGTCTCAACAGAAACACTGTCATCAGAATTTGAGGAAGACTCATTCTGTTCTGATAGCTCAACAGTGTGTGAAGCAACTGAAGATTCAGGAATAACATCATCTAAATTCTGATCAGCAGAATTTATCTCCAGAGCTGGTGTCTTTGATGTAGATGGAGCTTCCAGATAAAGAACTTTAGGTATATTCAAATTATGAATATATATTTCAAAATTATCAGTTTGTTCTTTAGCATCATCCGTAGCTTTAATAGGAGAGACATGAGGGGTAACAACTGTGTCATTAGCAGTGTCTTTGGCTTGAGCTGAAAGGGCTTCAATGATAATTGGTTCTTATGAGATCAGAGATTCCTGATCCCCTTCCTCAACTTCTTCAGTATCTTCTGATATAGCCTTAGCCAAATACCTCATTGCCTTCATTTTCTTCAATCTCCTTGCCAATGAAGGAGTTGCTTCAGCAACATCAGAATTTACAGATTTCCTTTTCAAAGTATCAGAACTATGAACTGCTTTCTCTTTCTGAAAAGTAACATTCTCAGCTTCTACTATCATAGGTTCAGATGCATGAACTCGTGCTTCAATTATTTCCTCAAATCATCAAAATTTATTATTGACCATTATTGAATCAAAACATTCATCACAGGATAAAGTTAAAAATCGATAAGTAAAGATTAACAAATTACAATTAAGTAATGCACAGTCACATAATTTGACAAAAAAGACCAAATCTTGCAATTTAAAGGAAATTTCATTAATATAACAGATGAGTACATTTATGAAATTTATCAATTACATGCAAAAATTACAAGATAGTCCTATTCTAAGATTCTTAACATCAACAACATTAGTCCTAGTCTAAGAAAACCTATCGACTAGCTCCTTCTGCTGTTGACGAAGAGCACTGCAAGATGGATGATCCGTTCTTGCTGACGGAAAGCTTCTCTCCTTTCCACTTCCAACCGATCAAGATGGAGGTGGTATTCCATTGAAAAGAACAAGATGTCTGTGTGAACCTCTTGTGGAACTGAGTTCCAGAGCTCTTCAGGAATGGCGGTGACATGCCACTCCTGTTGCCAATCATCACAACTCAACTCGATGTTGAAAGTTTCATAGTTCAGGAACAAGTTGAAACGAACCATTTTTGTTGATGAGAATAAAAAGAGAGTGAGTTCGTGAGAAAATGAAAGATGTTTTGGCTGGAATGAATAGTCAGTTTAAATAACCAATAGAATACCAAGGGACGCGAGGACTGATTAACAATTACGAGTAAAAATAATGATCCCTCAACTCCCTAGACTGATGTGTAATAATAACATTCAGTAAAAGATCTAAAGAAAGAGTTAACGGGCACGAGAAATAATTAACAATTATTGTGCACATGCAGTTTTTCAAGACATACACGTTAACCACTAACCCATAATGATTATGACTATTTTTATCTTACCCAAATCTATTCTAATGTAAATATGACTGTTTCAGATTTTACCACAAATAAGTCAAGTAAAGAAAAATGCTACGTAAGCATCAAAGATTCCATCAGGATTTAATATCAGAACTTAACTTATATCAGATTTTAACAGTCATCAGAACATGGCTTCTGTACTCAAAAAGTGAATATCTTTTTCTGTGATTTTTCATACAAATACTGACTTGTTTTCTTCAGATTTTAATCATCAGAACTTCCATCAGAACTTGTCCTCAAAAATTATGCAAATGACATTTAACTGTTTGTCAAAAACAACTTAATCACCACAGTAATTTTCATTATTCATATGGAGTGAAATTGTGTGCATTCAGCAAAATATCAGATAAAGATTGAAGTCTGATCAACTTCAGTACATCTTAGAAATAAGGCATAACTAAGAAAAATGCTTAAAATCTGTCATTATTTGTTAGGTCACACAACACTGTAGAAGGGGGTTGAATACAGTGTAGAATACAATCAAATCGATTTAAAGCACAAGTAATAGAAAACAAATGTATTCGATATAATAAACTCTGTTATAATGAAACTGTTCTCTCTCAGTGATGAACAAATATCACGAGAGCTGCTAGGTTACAATATATGATCTTCTCGATGATCGTAACTCTTATAGAGTAAACCTATGTCTATGTTTATATAGACACACAGTTACAAGATAACTTCTAGTTGATATGGAATATAATTCTGTCTCATAAAATATATCAACCAGATATCTTATATAATTCTTCTAGTCCTCTAACTCTTTCCATGCATATCTTTTTCTTGTATTAGTCTCGATCTTCTTTCCTATAAATCAGCTTCCTTCTTTAACTGTTAGTCCTCCAGTACTTAAGTTCTGATATCCATCTTCTGATATTATCTTCTGATAATCTAAGTCCTGATATCCTTAAGTCCTGACTTCCAGTAAGTCCTGATTCCAGTAAGAACTGATATTTCCTTTTAGTTAAGATCTGAAAACTAAACATGAAACATATTAGACATGACATCTCAAATATATCCAACATTACTAATGTCCAATTGAATGTTGAGCTCCTCAGATGCATTCACTAATACAGCTGAAGACACATCAGATGATGAAAGACTAGGGTTCTTATTCTTCATTGGTGATGAAATAATATAAATCACTGAGGATGATTTCAATGAATATCTACAACTTCCTCGAGATAATTTTGATCCATTATCAGAGAAATGGGAACAGAATAACTTCTTCAGAGCCATCAATAGCACCATGCCCAATGACACTCTTCCCAAATACTTCAACAAGAGTCATCTACCCAAACCCTGGAATTTGTTTTTTAATATTCTATTCTTCTGTCTGTCTTCCAAGACTGGTGGATTTCATGGAATAACATAATTTATGAGGGAAATTGGAGTGGCTGTTGCTAATAATCTTCGAATCAACTTTGAACGTCTGTTCATGAAAGAAATCCTGGAGAACTAAGCTCAAAAACAAGATCACATCATATATTTCAGGTTTCTCTAGATTGTTCTAAATGGCAAGTTCACAGAAGATCAGAAAGACGTGGTTCATAGTAACAACATGGAATAATCTCCAGAATTATCCTCCAAATTGGTGGTTACCCTGATAAAAAAGAATCCTAATGCTAACAACAACTCCATTCATGTGACGGACTTCATGCAAGAATACTTTGACTCTATTGCTCAAGAACCTGTCTCTGAGTCTGAAGATGTTCAAGAACCTGATAATCAAGAACCTTATGATGTGAATGAGGATAATGCAGAAGCAGAAGCTGAACATAAAGCACATCCTCATCCTATCCCTGATGCTCAACCAATGGATGTTGACCAAGGACCTGATAGTGATGAACAGTCATAAGAAGTTCCTCAACCTGAAGCTGTTGAACATCAAGAAAAAGCTGAGCCCATTCAATTAGAGACAAATGTTTATATGCCAGACTTCACAGGTATGAATGAATCTTCTATGAGTACTAATTTTGATAATTTACTTGATATAGACTCATTTCACCTTGGTGACTTTCACACACAACTTTCTCAAGAGCAAATTCATAACCACCCACTAGAGCCAATAAACACATCTCAAACTCTTTTAGCCCAATCCCTGGAGTATAAGGATCCAATGAGTATAGAGGGAGAAACTACAAACATTACAGCAAATAAGGAAGGTACTATGAGTGAACCTACAACTTTGTCTCCAAAGAAGCAAAGCAGTACCCCCACTGAGACAAATGTAACCTCCCATGTATCTTTCCAAAAGTATAAAATAGCTGAAAAGGCACATAAACATTTACTGGATCCAAATTCTCAACAAGGTGGGTCTATTGAAATTCGCCCATCGGCCACGACATCCTATATTGAGTCAAACACACTCTCCAATATTCAAGCTCTTGAAGCTTTAAATGATTCGATCAGAAGAGAGTTATTTGGTGAGGATGTATTGACGGTAACAGGGCATTCAACCATATTACGGTTAGAATATCTTGGTCTAGGTCCTTCAATGGATCAACTGCCTTCACAAGTGTTAGAAGAGAGTGTTGTAATCGCTGCCACATCTAGCACAACACTTACCTCCCCAGGACTAAAAAACCTGGATGCATCTGCAGATAGGGGATCCGACATAGGTGCGGATCGGTAACCCATTGGCGATGAACTAGACTTAACTGGTGATCCTACAGGGAAAGTGTCTTCACCGATACTAGAGAAAGCTGAGGAACAGATGCCAAATATGACGGCCTCAGTGATCCTCCCAGAGGTTCCAACTCTGGAACAGTCATCTCATGATGACATGCAACTTGTCTTGAACAAGAATCGGGAATCGCGAACTCCCATTGCACCACTACTGACCTCCTTAAGGATGGCTCTAGTGTTTCCTGCAGGTACATCTTCTGGATCTCGAAGCTATGAGCAAAGTGTATCCGTGAGGGTGAGTGAAACACAAAACCCTAAACCGAGTGACAGAGTGCTGAGTAATACATTGTGAGAATCCCGTGAGACACCTACCTCCCAAACTATACCTATAGACATGTCACAATATGTAACAAAATCTTACCTTGAGGAGCAGTTAGCATTCAAAGATAGCTATCTCAAAGAACAACTGGCTCTCAAGGATCAATATCTCAAGGATGAACTGTCTATAAGGGATCACCAGATTGTACATCTTTTCGAGTAACTTGAACTTCAACAAGCATAATTTTCTAGTTTACGGGAATTCGTGGAGCAATATCTCTCTCAATCAGGAAAGGGAAATGCAATTGCTAATATTGAGCCAAAGATCTCAGTTAGCAAGCAAGCGCCAATCCCTGTCTCCTCTGGAATTGCTCTTGCCAGTACTGGTCCAAAGACCTTAGTCAGTAAGCAAGTGTCTATTTCAGAACCATCTACTCAAGAGATCCATGTTTTGATCTTGCCTGCTCAATCAACCCCAGCTCTGAAGGATAACACAACTGAGGGGGAGAAATGGGTAGAGAAAGAAAAAGTAACTACTGCTATGTATTTAATTCAAGATGCTTTTCAAGTAGCTGACTCTGGATATGATGAGTTTGAAGATTAGCTATAAGAAGAAAAGGAAGAAGAAGAGGAGAGAATTGATGAAAGGGTGTTACTAAAGTTAAGACATACTGTTGAGAAGAAATCTACAACTCAGGCGGAGTAATCAACATCAAAACAATATCATCTGAGCAAAGTCATTACAACTCAGAGGAATCTTCTGTTGGAGATATATGCTCCAAGCCCCTATTCTCAGAGTACGGGCTAGAGGAAGGAGAGATAGATGAGAGCGATGTTCCTAAAGGGTGTGAACCTAGATTTGAAGAAGTGATGACGGAATAGAGAAAGATTTTATCTGACGGTGAGGAATTTGAAGATGAAGATGCCTTCTCGAATGACTGTTTGTTCTATGGATTCTCGGAGGAATTCAACCGATCGTATGAATAAATTCAAGGAGAGATTGAAAGATCAAGAGCTAGAGTGCAAAGAGCTATACAGAGAAGGGAAGCAAGAGAAGCAAGAGAATCATATCTTTGGGCTAACAGGAAAGGAAAGGAATGGGATGAGATAAAAAGGAAAATGGACAAATCTGAAAACTATCATAAGTTAGACCCTGGCAACGGGAATAGACTAAACACTGTGGAGAAGTACAAAGAGGGTTATCCTAATATTCATGAGTTCTATGATCAGTTTAATAGGATAATCACTGGTACCACTGTGAATATTATAAAGAATTGATGGAAAATAACTGTTAATCACATTGATGGACTACAAATGAAGATCTCCACAAGTGTCTTGAAGAAACTAAACATTGTTGAACCGTTTGTCCTCGAATCAAAAATTCCATGGTTGAAATCGAATGAAAATGAATATTCAGAGACAAACTTCGGAAGATGATGATGGATGTGTCTCCTCAAGCATTCTTTTATCCAATCATGATTAAGGTATTTGCAGATGAAAGAATGCAGAACATCACCATGTCTGATCAACATATAAGATCCATTCGTTTTCTACAACTCACTTTCCTGGAAAGTCAACTCAGGAGCAAAAGAGTAAAACTGGAAGCACCAGGTTTTAAAAGATCAGAAGTAGATCATAGAGCTGCTGAAGTTCTATATGCTTACAGGCTTAATGACAAGATGATTAGGGATTCAGAGAAGGACATGAAGAAGGTGAAAAGAGCTTATCATGAGATAGTGTTTATAAATAGAGAGGCTGAAATTAATCTTCTAAAAGATAGTTAACATATCATTAGCACTGATAGTGAAGGGGATATATTCTTTAAGATTAATAAGTCAAAGATTAAGATCAAGGATTTCAGAACAAGCGAATCAGAATCAATATGACAATCTTTGATGGATGTAAAATGTTCCACAGCAAAGCATACAAGGTTGCTTTGATTCCCATCATACAGATACTTGATGAGGTGGTGGAAGAAAAATCGATCAACAATACTAAGAGAGTACGAGGACATCCTAAAAGGATAACAGACTTTGTAATGGAAAAAAAGATCTACTATGTTGTTTGAACTTATTTCTAAGTGCTCCAAGATCAGATATCTCCAATTGATGTTTAATGAACTGAATAATCCATCTCCTATTAATGCACTTGAAATAGAAGCTCATGATTTGGTCCAAGCAAGACTGAATGACCTTTTGAATAAAAGCAAATGATCATCTCTTCCAAACACAACAAAATCAACAGATCCAAGAAAGAAAGCTACAAAGAGAAATTCTGTTCAGACTCAATCCAATCAAGAAGAAGAAGGTAGTCAAGGCAAGAAGCTCAAGAAGCCAAAAATAAAGAAGACATAGATAATTTTTTCAGATTAGAGGAACACATTTTTTTCATTTATAATTTAAGAAATCTGGAATTGTATATGTAATCCAGAATGCATTTAATATCATTATCTGTTTTGAGGTTGTACTTTTCTTATTGTCAGTTGAGTTATCCTTAGGAATTTGCTTGTCGAACTCTAACAATTAAATAGGGGGAGATTTTAAAGCATAATATAACGTAATATGTAATCGAGGAATTATAACTCAACATGAAACATAAACATATAAATAATATTAAACTGTGAAGCACAGGAACCCTGAAGATGAAGACTAAAATAAATACAAAAAATCAAAGGATGAAATTAATGCTCTAAGTCCACAACTAAGTAATGGGAAGAAGTTCATTAACATGTTCAAGCCTCCGTGAAGAATAAGATGTCAAAGGACTTTCAGTGTCAATGAAATGATTTGATTTGAAGTATTGAAGATCAGGGGTTTAGTGATTGAAGCAATGAATAATCATCTAAGATGTATCAAGTCTGTATTGTAAAAGGAATTGAATTAAATCAATTCATGTTAGTTGTTTGTGAACCAGACCAGTTCACCAAACATCAACATTCCAGAAAAGATTTAATTCAGTAACACATAAGAAATGTTTCTTTGGTACAACTATTGGAGACAGGGAAAATAATCTAAGGCAACCTCAGTAGTTTGTGGTCGCAGGTTGAGTATTTGGAAAATACTCTAAGGCAACCTCCGTACCTTGTGGCCGCAGGTTGAGTGTTTGGAAAATACTTTTAGAAAAAATCAATGCCCTGTGGTCGTAGGTTAAAGGCCGCAGCTTAGAGTTGTGAAGAAAACCTCTAAGGTAAGAATCACATTACCATGTGGTCGCATGTTAGAGGTTGCGGCTTAGATATGTGGAGAAAACTTTAAGGAAAGAATCATTACCTTGTGGTCGCAGCTTAGAATGTGAGCAATTATATTCTAAGGCAACACAACTTGCCTTGTGGTCGTAGGTTAGAGGTCGCAGGTTACAAAGCATAAAAATATTTTAAGTAAGGATCCTTAGCTAGTGGTTGTAAGTTAGGAACAACATATCTTTCCCTCTGGTCGCTAGTTAGCACTTGGAGTTTATATTGAAGATCAATTACAACAAATTCAAAGGATTTTGTGTGGATATAATATACCACCTGTCCAATAGAATTTGAAGGCTACAAAGCAGCAAAATGAATTGATATTCATTTGGTGATCTTCCTCAGCTAACATAAGTGTTTTTACGAGAGATCCATTAAAGACCATATTTATTAAGCTTGTAAACACAAAGTTGTGTTGCAAAATTTATTGTAGTTAATCATTTGTTTGGTTAGATTGTAGCAACCTCAAGGTTTATATTAATAAAACAACTTATTCCTCAAATTATTTTGTGTCTATTTTGATTCCGTATAACTAACGAAGAACTTGAAACAAATCGAAAAAGATTGTAGGTATCGTATTCAACCCCCCTCCTATGATACTTTGGGACTAACAAAGAGCTTTCTGATGAAGATCCCCAGTCTTAGATGCTTTTTTCCTTTTTTAGACTTGTAATTTTTGTAATATTTTGAAGTGATATTTCTGCCTCCGGGCTTCTTGTAGTTTCACTTGCCTCAGGGCATAAATTTTATTTTCTAATGCATCTTTTACCTGTCGTAATTTATTTTTACTTCGTTCATTGCATTTTTGGCTTTATTTTTGCCTTATCAATTCCTGCGCAGTGATATTTCTTCGTCTTCGGCTAGAATTTTACCTTAACGGTTTTTGCTCTTTTACATAATATCCATCTTCGGCCCCAAGTGGTAAGGGGGCGAGGCCCTAGCCCGAAGGGAGCCTCGGGCCATTAACACTGAAGAGTATATGTCCTTCTGGGAGAAGAAGTAAGGGGATGGCCTTCTTTGGGTTGTCCTTAGGCGAGTCCTCCTTCGTTCCATCAGTGAAAAGTTGTACTTGTAAAAATTTAAGCTTAGCCTAGGAGAGGAAGGGCTCATTTTCTTCGGGATTGCCTCTAGACGAAAACTTCTTCGCTCTCCAAGTGTGCTTGATGTAGGATTTGATGAAGGGCTTGTCTTCCGTGGGGTCGCCCCTAGACAAGGCTTTCTTCATTCTTTCGGCGACATTGCCATTTTTTTAGTTGTTTTCTTTGGTGATAGTGAGAAATTATAAGGTTAGGATGTTTCCCATTCGTCCTTGCCATGTACATTCACTTTATAATTAAATAAGAGTCATAGAGCGAAGGATATTAATCTATTTAAGATTGCCCCTAGATAATATTCATTCACCCTTTTTCTTAAGAAAACCAAATGTGGTGGCCAGAGGGTTTATCTTCTTCGGGGTCGCCCCTAGATAATACTCGTTCGGCCGCTCAGTTTATCATAATTTCAAGTAATAAATTTACGATAAAGAAGTGCATTTTCATTGATCACTAAGTCATTACACTTTTCGCATAGGGTTCAGAATGAAGGACAAATGAGAAATAAAAGAAATTTTCCTTATTGATAAAATTTTCGAAGGCGGCTGCCATGCCATGTATTTTTGATTGCTTCGCCAACCAGTGTTTCCAGCTTGTAAGTCTCTGGACGAACAACCTCGGTTACTTTGTAAGGCCCTTCCCAGTTTGGCTGAAGTTTCCCTTGTCTTGTCGGCATGGATGCGGCTAGTTCTTTTAGGACCAGATCTCCAACTCTAAACGACCTCTTTTTAATTCCAAAATCATAGTGTTGGGCTTCCTGCAGTAAGTATTTCATTTTACTTTGGCGGGCAACCTCTCTTTCCTCTTCTAACAAGTCCACATTCGCCCTTAATCCAAAATTGTTGATTTTTACATTGTAGACTTCAGTTCTATAAGATTCTAGACCCACTTTGACCGGAATCAGGGCATCTGTTCTGTAGGCCAACCTGAAAGGAGTTTCCCCGTGGAAGACTTGGGCGTTGTTTGGTAATCCCATAAGACCCATGGAAACTCTTCGGCCCATCTTCCCTTGGCTTACCCTAACCTTTTCTTTATTTCTTGAAAGATTATCTTATTTGCTGCTTCGATTGACCCCATTTCCCTGGGGGTGCGCAACTGAGCTGAACTTCTGTTGAACCCCGAAGTGATACAGAAACCTTCAGAATTTGTTCCCAACGAACTGTGTTCCGTTGCCCGAGACACAAACTTTCGGAATCCCGAACCTGATAATAATCTGCTCCAGAAAGAACTTCTTGGCTGCTTCTTCTGTTATGGCAGATAATGGTCGGGTTTTGACCCACTTAGTCATGTAGTCGATGGTAATTATGTGGTATTTTGCCATTTTGGTGCTGGTAGCGAGAATTCCGACTATGTCTACGGCCCTCATAGCGAATGGAATTGGACTAAGGACATAAGTCATTTCTTTGGGAGGTTGCTTCAGAACAGTGGCGAACAACTGACATTGCTTTCATTTTTTTGTATATTCCCTCGCATCGGCTCGCAAATTCGACCAAAAGAATCCATGATGGAGGATCTTAAAGGTGAGAGATCGACCGACCAAATGTTCTCCGCAGATCCCTTCGTACACCGCTTCTAAGGCCTGATGTTGCTCTTCAGTATTTAAGCACCTTAAGAGGGGCTGGTTGACAGATCGATGGTACATTCTTCCCTTGATAATTGTGTAGCTTGATTATGACGGCCTCAACCCCGGGGTCAGGAGTTGACGTCACTAAACACAACAAACCACAATATAACTACAATATTATTATTATTAATATAATACTAACACGACCCCAAACCAAGATCCGATCCAGGTTCAAGTATGATTCAAGTTACTCATTAATAAAAACCACTTATTAAAACCTAACACACTAAACTTATTCAGCAACTACCTCTGAGGAGCCAAGTCCAGCATTAAAACCACTTATTAAAACCTAACTCACTAAATCACTAAAGAAACTGGATATCACTGACTAGCATGCTCTTAATAAAACAACGTATTTGTGTGCTGTATAAATACTAGAGTCCAATTTTAGCGTGCTATTAACATTTGTTATTCAAATGCGTCAATCACTTATTCCCTTATGGGAATCGCAAAGCTAAATCAGATACGTAACGAATATATGAAGATAGTTGATCAGGCTATCAGCACCAGACGGCTCCAACTGCCATCCCATGCACCTGTTCCAGAACTCAGAGACTAGCTAGGTCTCTGACCTGCTGGACTAATCGGTTATATAATGCGCGCAACCGAGTTAGCCTCTTACGCAACCTCACTAGGCCACTCTGGCCCTTATGTATCCCATATCTGATCGTTTTATCATGTTTTCAAAACACTTGTACCTATGTCATTTCAAAACCATTCATTTAACAGTACACGGAAAACTGATTCACAAATCATTGTCATTTGAGATAGGTACCTTTCGAAGTTACTTTTCCCCAAAATAGGTTTGAAAACAATTATTTATAACTACAGGGGATACATAACTTAAAACATTTATGTTCCTATACGAGAATAAAGTAACGGTTTACTCATATGTACTGAACCATTAAAGAATGGTCAAGGGTACTTGCCTTGGAACGCTATACAGAAACCTTAAGTAACTTTTACGCTGACTTTGGTCCTGGCGAGACTTGACTGGGATTTACAGTAACAGAATACCCTAATTAGTTATACCGACATGCTTGATATCCTCAACCTAATAACCCAATTTGATAACCCGACTCTTATAAGGTATATACACATAATCACGTAATCATAATTCATCTAAGGATAAAATTCTTTATTTGTAAAGTACGTTCCTCGTATTTTAAAATAAATTTTAGAAAATTTTTCACTGCGACTCTTCTATTTATAAGCCTACCCGTCGAAACATAATCGACGACAATATCAAACAAATCACAATCCATAATTCGCATTTCGATAAGACTCGTAACACAAACATTTATTTAGTTTCAAAAATAGTTTATATGAATTGTTTTATTTATTTATAAATTTAGGACTCAGATAAAAATCATCACCGTCCACCGTCCGCTTGTTGAAATTCATCGCGGACGGCGGTAAAATTTTCGGGGCACCCGCTTATTCGGGTTCCAACATGAAAAATTCCACAGATTAATGTAACGATTCCCGCACGCAAAGTAATTTAATTTCACGAATAGTAATTATTTAATTTCCTGTAGAAAAAGGAAATAGAAATTAAAATGATAGCAATCAAGCCCAACTGCAAAAATTCGGCCCAACAGGAACACAACACAGGAAACAGAACAAGCCCAACAGAACCCAAATCACTCAACCGAAGCATCACTACCAACATCACACACGCGCGCCACACTCGCGCACACACTACACACACACAATTCACACACACACACGCACGACACACACACTACACATACATAAACACATGATACACACATATACACATGAAACACACACAGTGCATATAATCGAGCACACACACTCACCACCATCACCGCACCGGAGAACCGGCGGCAACAGACGGCCAGAAAGGGAAGAAAATGGCGGCCCAACTTACTAGAATCCGAGAACAGCCGGGAAAAAGAAGAAAAGAACGAGGAAGAGGAAAAGAACGAGGAAGAGGAACGAAAGAGGGAGGAGAAGAGATTAAGGGAGAGATGATAGAGATTTTGTAAGAGAGAAAGAGACAGCCGAGAGAGAGACAAATGGGTAAAGAAAAGGAAAAATGAAAGAAATAAAAATGCTGTAAGAAATTTAATGTGAAATGGAGAAGAAATTGACACGTATCACTTCAGTATGCCAACACGTATCCCGAATTCTGATTTTTAAACGATACAATTGTGGAGAAACACATCGGAATAATTTCCAAAATATTTCTAAAATTCTCGAAATATTCGAAAGTTAATAAAATAAAATTTTTAATATTTTTAAATTATTTTTAAAACGCAGCTCATACCCACATTTAACGTTTAAAAGAATCAACACGCGGGTGAAATTAATCCTAAAAATTTTCAAAATAATTTTAAAATTCTCAGAATATTATAAACTTCATAAAATATAAGTTTCGTAATTTTTGAAGAATTCTGGAATTAAATACTGATTTTACAAATAAATATAATCAGAAAATTATTTAAAGATAAATAATTAATGAAATATTTATTTCTCAATTTTATAAAATCCCAAAATAATTAATAAAATTGTAAAGTCATAAAAATAATTTTAGAGACAATCCAAATATTTATGAAAATAAAAATGTAATAAAATCACTTTTAAAAGTGAAACAAAATAATACAACTCAATAATGAATTACACCATTCAACCCTATACACCAATAAATTACACATATATAATAGGGAACAACACACAACTGCCAAAATCAATACACATATTTTATTTAATTAATTATTCAACAATTACATTTTTAAAATAATACAAAATATACGAGTCGTTATATTGATGCCATGTACTTTACTTTTAGGGCATCCCATCGGTCCAATATGAGTATTCCTTTTTCCAGAAAATGCCGAATAGAGGTCATCCAATCGGCGCCTTGGTGAATCTCAAGGCATTCCTTCTTTTTGATCGAATACGTCTTTACTTCGGTGAGATAGATAGAACTGGTTAGGCTCCGTGTGTCAGCCGAAGCTAGCCTAAAGAGAGCATCCACCCGACTATTGTTTTCCCTGCCTATCTGACTTAACTTAAAAGTTTTAAATAAAAAAGAAGAGTCTTTTACCTTTGTGGCATAAGCCTTTGTCCGAGGATCCCTTTGTTCATATTCTCTTGAGAAGTGCTTGACTACTTGCATGGAATCACTAAACGCCCTTAAGTGCTTCGCCTCGAGGCTTCGTGTTAACTCCATTCCTGCCAGGAGGGCTTCGTATTCCGCTTCATTATTGGTAAGGGGGAAGTCGAACCGTATAGCCTGACATATATCAAAACCGTCGGGGCTGGAGAGTATTAAACTGGTCCCATACTCCTTCCCGGCGACCAACCCATCCATAAAAAGCTTCCATTTACCTTAGGTTCGAATGAGTTGTTCCTCCGGTGTAAGGTCATGTGGCCCGGAAAATGTGCACTCGACCATGAACTCTGCCAAAGCTTGAGCTTTGATCACTGTTCGGGGGACGAACTTAAGGACGTATTCTCCCAACTCAATGGACCAAGCTACAACTCTACCCGAAGCTTCTGGTCTTGTTAGAATTTTTTTCAATGGTTGATCAGTGACCACCTGAACTGTTCGGCCTTGAAAATAATGTCACAATTTTTGAGAGGCCATGACTAGCCCATATGCGAATTTCTCGATATTGGGGTACCTTGTTTCTGCATCCTTACGGACATGAGATACATAGAAAACAAGATGTTGGTTATCCTCGTGATTTTTCACTGGTACTGCCCCTAGTGTTCTGTCAGACACAACTAAGTAGAACAGAAGTGTTTCCTTCAGATCAGGCCTCATTAAGAGTGGCGCCTCGCTGAGATATTCTTTCATTTCTTTGAATGTCTTTTGACATTCGGTCCCCCACTCAAAATTCTTTGACCCCTTAAGCACAGCGAATAAATGGAGCGCTTTTTCCGTTGAACGGGAGATGAACTGCCGAAGGGCTGCTAGTTTAGCTAGTCAGCTTTTGGATATCCTTGATGTATTTAGGAGCCTCCATGTTGATCACTGCTTCGATTTTCTCCGGATTCACCTCTATCCCACGGGCACTAACCATGTAGCCCAGAAACTTTCCACTTGCCACACCGAACGTGAACTTGTTCGGATTTATCCTTATTTTGTTCCTTCGCAGAGAGTCTCGAAATATTCTCTTAAATCCTCGGCGTGATCTTGGAACATGGACTTTACGATCATGTCATCCACGTAAGCCTCCATATTTCGACCGATCCGCTCCTTGAACACTTTGTTCACCATTATCTGGAATGTGGCTCCAGTATTCTCAAGTCCGAAGGGCATTTTGATATAAGCATAAGTCCCCTTTAGAGTTATGAACGCTGTCTTGGGCACATCTTCGTCGTTCATGGCAATTTGATGATATCCGAAAAAAGCATCAAGAAAACTGAGTACCTGGTATCCGGCCATGGCGTCTATCAGTTGGTCTATACTGGGTAGGGGTAATGGTCCTTTGGACAAGCCTTGTCGAGACCTGTGTAGTGCAGAAACATCCTCCACTTTCTATTGGATTTTTTAACAACCACCACGTTAGCCAACCAATCAGGATATTCAATTTCTTCTATACACTTAGCTTTCAACAGCTTTTCTACTTGGCCTCAATTACCTTCTGTCATTCGGTTGTGAAATCCTCTTCTTCTGCTTCACCGGTTTGTCCTCGGGCTGCACATTAAGGTAGTGTTTAGCCGTCTTGGGATCGAAACCAGGCATATCTTCTGGTCCCCAGGAGAATACATCATGGTACTGCCGAATCACTGAAATAACCTTTTCCTTCAGATCTTTCTCCATATTTCTCCCAATTCAAACCATTTTTCCCGAATATCATGCATATAATTCAACCTTTTCGGTCTCGGCTGCTGGCTCAGCAATCGAACTTGAAAGATCCGTCCTGAATGTTTCAAACTTGATGTTGAGGGTTTCTCTGCTCCCACTGGGCTCTACTTCGACCCTTTTTCTTCTTCCCATTTTATATGGCCTCTCATAGGCCTGATCTTTCTTTAGGTCTTCCATCATGATTATTCGGGAGGTTTTCTGATCTCCCCTCATCTCTCCTACCGCCTTCTCAGTTGGGAACTTGAGCTTTAGATGGGTTATAGATTCTACTTCCTCGAAGGTTGACAGGAACGGCCTTCCCAGAATGGCATTATATGGATTTTCAATCAGAACCACGTAGAACTTCACCTGCTTTTCAACGATGTATGGTAATTTACCTAAAAGAATGGGAAGAGTGATCGTACCTTCAAACTATATTGAATTCCCTCCGAAGGCATAGAGAGGTGCTTCGTTACAGAGATGTAGCTGTTCTTCCGCCAAGTTCATCTTACAATAGGTTTTATGGAATAGGATGTTGCCCAAGATGCCCGTATCCATGAGCACCTTCCAGATTTTTTTTGCCCAATAAGAGGGTTGATGATAAAGGGATCTTCATGTGGGAAAATAACATCCTCATAATCTTCTATACTGAAGGTCATGGGCATATGTACTGAAGTTCATATTACAATAGGTTTTGTGGACAGGATGTTGATCGAGCTACCCGTATCCACGAGCACCTTCCAGATTTTATTTTGCCCAATAAGAGGGTTGATGATTAGGGGATCTTCATGTGGTCGAATGACATCCTCATAATCTTCTGTACTGAAGGTCATGGGCTTATATGGCTTCGCCTGGCCGAACTGATAGAGGTTGTACACTTGTCGGGTGTATTTTTTCTTCACCGTCTTGCTATCTCTTTCCAGCACACTGCCCCCAGATATTGTCTTCACCTCGCCCCTTATCATGTCTCTTCTTCAGGCTCCTCGGCTTCTAGTTCCTCCTGGTTGTCCTTCAGTCCCAGTATATCCGTCAGATATCGAACAAACTGATTGAGTTTGATTTCTTTGATCATCTGTTTGATAAGCTTCTTGAGATGGTATCATTCATCAATATTATGCCCCTTATTTTTGTGATAATCGCAGTACTTGTCGGAGTTCTTTTTATGATTTGGGACTTTTATATTGGAAGGCCGAATGAACCCAGGCTTGCCCTTGATCTCATAGAGAATCTTGGAGATTGGTACATTCAGAGGGGTGAATACAGTCGACTCTCTATCTCGGAATCATTCGGCCTCACGGTCAGTTTCATTTCTTCCTTCTTTCCTACTATCCCTTCGGTCATTCCCAGGTCTTGAGCTTTCGTATCTTTCTGCTCGCATCGATCGGTCATCTCTTCGAGAATCTTTGTAACCCCCAATACTTTCCATCTTACGCTGAATGTTCTCACCCCTCAAATATATGTCATTTAGGGATTTTGGGGGGGGGAATCATAAAGGGAAGAGCGAAGCTTTTTACCTTTCACTACGTGAAAAACTGGAATAGACATCACACTTTTTACATCAGTTACAAAAAAAACCGATGTAAAAACAATTTTTGACATCAGTTGCTCTCAAACCGATGTGAAACAGTATTATTCACATCAGTTTCATGGCCGGCCGTTGTATATAACTGCTTTTTAAAAAATTAAAAAAACACGGAACAAATTGTTCCCCCTTTACAACTAAAAAAACACGGGGGAAATTTTTACTTAAACAAAATTCATTTCCCCCCTTCTCTCTCACTACTCTCCCTCCCCGACCTCTCTCTCTCGGTACACTCTCCCTCCCCGACTTCTCTCTCTCTCTCTCTCTCTCCATCTCCGTCTCCGTCTCTCACCTTTCAACTATCATTATCCCCTCTCTTTCACCTCTACCTGTTACAAGCCCTAAAACAAAGTTAAACCCTCTAATTATAGATCAAGCAAGAAGGTTGACATGCAACCCTGAGAAGTGTTCATACAACCCGAATCAAGCAAGTTTTACACAAATCGAGCTCTGTTTCACCGAAATCGAACCCTAATTTGTAAGTGTATTTTCAATTAAATTTGATTTTTTGGGACTTTTGATTGGTGTGTGTGTCTTATAGTCAGATTATTACTGAATTTGTGTATCTTTGTGAATTGATGTGTATACATTGTTTTTACTTGTGTGAAATGGGGCTTTGTTGATATATTTGTGCTAATGTTATTTAAAATGATTGTAATCCTCTTTCTTTTTTGATTGTATGTTTTAAAATATGTATGTATTTTAGTAATCCTCTTTCTGTTTTGATTGTCTGTTTGTGCTGATATGGGGCTTTACAATTTTATTTATTTATATAAACTGTGCAATTTATGGAAGGCAGTTGTGTTGTGTATGAGCTTGAGAACAAGTTCACAAGCTTAATTAGATATTTGTTAAAAAAGGGTATAAAATTAGTGAAATACAGAAGAGATGTTAATGATTTTGAGGAGAACTAGTCGTAATTGTAATTTAGGTATTCGTTAAAAAAAGGTATAAAATTAGTGAAACGCAATGTAATTGTATATGGTATGATAGGTTTATCATAACTTGTTAAATCTTTAACAAATATTTAAGAGTTCATATTAGCTCCCCCTCTCCCCTGGGCCTCTATGTGTGTACTGTTTTCTTTGTAGTTGATCATAGTGCTTAATGATGCCATAATAAGGGGTTGAAGCTTGAAACGAAGATTCTGAACTCAGTAACTTGCTCAAAACCTGTAAATGTTTTTAGAAGAGTGTGTCGTTCCAACTATAACACTTTCTTTGCTTAATAGTGTACCTATCATGGATAGTGGGCTTGTAAGTTGTAACTGAACTTTCTTTTATGTTTCATAACAGATTCATATTTTTATTACTTTCTATTGTTTAATGTCTAATTCAAAGACTAAATTTTTTTCAATTGTTTAATGATTTTTTAACTGAGCAAAATTCAGTGACTTGTTTTAGGGTATATATCATTGTGGTTATCATTCTGAGAAGTCATTTGGGGCTGCTTCGTACTTCATTGTCCATCCTGAAGGGAATATTCTTGTGGACAGGTACAATATGTAGTTTAATTTATCAAAAAGGTTTCTCCATCCATTCTACTATTTAGTACATCAAAAATTAAAATATCATGGAAATGAAGAAGTTTAGTGGTGAGAAGTTGTTTTTATTATTGTCTTGCACTGAATTTTGATTGTTCTACTTGAATTATATGATCATCACGGGTCTTGCAGTCCTAAATATACAGATAAACTGGCCCGTAGATTTGAAATGATGGGTGGAGCACGTTACATGTTTCTTACGCACAGGTACTAATTGCCATAACACTTATAATACGGAGCTTTGCAAATTTCCTTTGGTAAATGATTATTGTTTCTTTTGTGATCAGGGATGATATTGAAGATCATATGAAGTGGTCAAAAAGGCTAGGCTGTGACAGAATTATCCACTCAGAAGAAGTATTTTTCTAAAAATTTATATTTTTTATTCTACTTTACTTGATTTCCTCATTTCCATATTGCGTCTACGAAGATATTTTTACTACACACCTAATGTCTCTATATATATTAAAGCACTCGACAGGACCAAGTACATTGCAGGTTTATATCAAAAAGGCAAACCTACTTCTACCTAGTAGAAGATAAGATCTTATGTAAACAATTTTCCTTTCATTTAGCCTTCAAGGAAAAATATCCGCGTCACAACAATAGCTTAACCTGCTTGCTTAATTTCTCTTTTTTTAGAACATTGTTTATTTAAACGATTCTATTAACAGCTTCTTCCAACATCAGTGTATCAATATCATCCCTCTTAGCTGAAGTTTATTGGGAAAGTTTGAATTTTTAAATCTTGGCCATCATCACATGGTTTTCCTGCCCGTTCAAAATGAGAGATGAACAGATTACCTGGTAGTTTAAGGCGATTCAGTTGTCCCACATTTTAAACACTGCCACCTCAGTTCGACTTGTCAATCAAATGTTAAAATAATATTGTTCTCAGTTAAATGGCCATTCACATATATTCTCATTCACTCAGTAGATTTGTCGATCATTTTCCTTGGAACAAATCTAAAAGAAATATTTGTAAATTCTTCAGGGCATAACTGGAACTCTTCTCTACATAATCATTTCTGTAATTTTAATTTATAATTCGTACTATATTTTTTTCCTAAGGTAGATGCTTCTACTGCTGAAGTAGAGTGTAAGCTAGAGGGGAATGGGCCATGGAAGCTTGCTGATGATCTTGAGCTTATACACACTCTGGGCCACACGAAAGTGAGTAAAGATGTTCCTTCAGCAAATTTAGTAATTTAGTGTACCATTAATTTATGTTATCAATGGACTGACCCGCAATCCAGTTAATGTGATCTATGTCCTATAATTGCTAGAAGCATGTAGGAGTTCGTTAAAATTGAATCTTATATCCTCATCTTTAAAGGTTACTAGGTTAGGTTCTCTTTATTATATCCCAGATCATCACTCGTCAGTTTAAAGGAAACAGTCCATTTGTTAGTTGTTACTTCTTTACTTGGTTAAAAATGTTATAGTTGAGTGTTGCATCACCCAATTTTATTTTTATTTTTGTGGCAGGGATCAGTCTGCTTATTACACATGTCACTTAAGGTACTTTTTTCTGGGGATCATATCGCAATGGATGAATCTGGACTATGCATTTCAGAGATATACAATTGGTTTTCAGGTACCAGACTTGGAATCAATTTATGATTATTATTCTGTTGTTGTTTTTTTGCCTACAAGATCTGCTGATTAATGATTTTCAACTTGTTCTTGTTTAGTCACTTGTTCATTAGAGAGTGAACAAAGAAAAATGTTTTACACTGCATGAACAAAAAAAGGTTCAGTAGTACAGCTGGTGAAGTATATATAGTCCATTTTCAGTTCTAACTTGTATTTTTTTTATGCGTGTGGCAGTTCCGGTACAGATTCAGAGTGTCAAGAAGTTAACGCAATTTGATTTTGAATGGATATTACCAGGTAGGATGATTTAGAGAAACTGGTCTATAACTCAGATTGCTTTCTTTTGTATTTTAATTATCTATAATCAACTGCAGGCCATTGGAGGAGAGCTAAATTTAGGGACATTGAAGATAAAAACTCTGCTTTGGAAAGCTTCGTAGCCGCATCAGGTCACAGAACTTGATTCATTGCGTGCCGAATCATCCAGGATAATAGGAGGATTAGTGATAATATTTTATGTCAATGTATAGTGTAATAACGGCAACATGCTTGGCTCGTGCTGCTATGATGATCCTATAGGTAAACAAAAACCCCAAGATTAAGAACCTTAGTATAAGTATTCATTTGTGCACATTTGACTGTAGAATGGTTTTTTTGTAAATTCTTTCTTTTTTGGGATTGATTGATTGTTATTTTTTTGTTGGATTAGGGATCCCCAAAACAACCGGGTGGATACGAGTGTGGGTACGTTGTCATGCGTTACATGAAAGAGATATTCGAAGATAAAGAAATGAAATTCATTACCAAGGTAATAAATGTACATTTAGCGCAATCTGCAAACACCTAGAATAAATGTACATTTATCAGGGCATATTTATATTTAGAGTATAGTATGCTAATTCGCTGTTTTTGCACTCTGTAAATTTCACAGTGGGTAGCTAAGACTCGAAAGTGCTATACAAGGGAGGAACTTGATGAAGTGCGATTCGAGACTCTTCAATATGTCCAAGAGTTTGTTTAGTTTTCATGTTACCAGGGAACAATATTTAGTTTGATCAGTACACTGTCATCTAGTTGGTCGTTTGTTCGTTTGGTTGGTCTTGTAATCTGCTTAAGTAGTCTGCTACCACGCTAGTACCACACTTTACTGGAAATGACTTGCGTAATTAGACTAGTTATGGCAGATCATGAATTGTGGATATTCGGTCTGACTTGTTTAAATGATTGTTATAACTTTTGCTGGATGATTTACAAGTTATTATATAACTTTTGTTGCATTTCCGTGCTTGTTTGGTGCTTGATATATAGCTAAAGAGCTTTTAGTATTTCAGTTTTGGTTTGCGATTAGTCAATTTCAGTTTTGATAGTTTTGGTTTGCGATTGGTTTGGTTTGTGATTGGTTTGCGATTGGTAATTTTTGGCTAGTTGAATATGTAAATAATACACATCACTGAAAATGTAAAAACCGATGTCTATGCTAATAAAAAACAACAGGCATATTGTGTTCTTTTGTACCCAAAACTGATGTATATACAACTCAATAACATCAGGCAAAGCAATTCCAAACTGATGTTAAATCAAATAAACAACAATTTTGAACCGATGTCTTTGATTTTAACATAAAATATATACTTTAGACAACGGTTCAAAACCGATGTATTTGACCTTAAGAAAAATTATATACATTTTACATCGGTTACTAACTGATGTGTAAAATGTGTTTTAACTTCGGTTGAATGAACAACCATTGTAAAGTATAGACATCGGCTAAAAACCGATGTCTATGTTAATCTTTAACATCAGTTTTTAAACGGGGGTGATGTTAATAGTCTTAATAAACATCATTTTTTAGAAAAAACTGATGTAACAGGTTATAATCACACTGTGTGTGATATATTTAAATTGATTATAATCTCTTAGTTTGCAAAATTAAAATGCTGTTACGTACTTATATAAGATAAAGGACATCAGTTTATTTCCAAAAAACGATGTGGAAAGCTATGTTTTACATCGGCTAAAAACCGATGTCAAAGGGGGGGACCTTTCTCTACACCGACGAAGACATCGGTCAGGATTTTTTTTTACATCGGCTAATAACCGATGTCTATTCCAGTTTTTCACGTAGTGTTTGTAAGGGTCCAGCCCCGCCGTAAGGAAGCCCACATATTTGACTTTGTCCAGACTGGTGACAATTCCAGCTTCTTCCTTGAACCGAGCCAAATAATCCCCTAGTTCCTAGTTCGCCCTCTATCTACAGTGGACCAGGGCCTCAGTGTCCTTCGCCTTGCGGCATAGATGTGAATAGTACTTCAAGAACTTTCTTTTCAGCTGCTCATATGACCCGATGGACCGGGGTATGAGGGACTTGTACCACATCGAGGCTGATCCCTTTAGGTAGGTCTTGAACATTTTTCAGAGCATGATGTCGTTATGCCCCATCCCATTCTTCAAATATTCATACTTTTCACAATGGTCCTCCGGATCACCATTTCCATTAACTCACTCGTCTTTGGGAATTGCCTTTCCTCGCCCGGAGGAGGTCGAACTGTTCGATTTCTTCCATCATAATCGGTTCTTGATCAACCCTTCTATCACCGAACATAGCCTTTTCCAGGCGAGTGAGTCTGATTCAGTACCCATCAAGTTTTTCGTTCGAATCAGATAAAAAGTGTTGCTTCGTTTGCTTCTTTCTGGGGTACGACTCAGAGTCAGACTCGTCTTCTTCGCCATACCCCCTTTGCTCCTTTCTTGACTTGGTAGTTTTCTCTGGTTCATCAGCTCGCAGTGCTTCGCGCAGTGCTTTCTCCTATAGCTCAATTTCTTCCCTTTGGAGCTGAAGGGCTTTCAGACGTAACATATCGGCCTCTCTCCGCTTCGCTCGGGCCTCCGCTTCTTTTACAGCTTGATCATCCTTTCCTTTGCTCTTTTCCGTGGCTAACTTTTCTGCACGGATCTTGAGAAGTAAAGCCTCCTCTTCGGGAGTTAGCTTGATGACTCCGTCAACATCCACCAGGGAGGACGTCTATCCCTCGTCGTGAGGAGTGAAACCAGGTGGTGGTGGTGAGTGTTTGTGAATTGTGTTTTTCACTATCTCGTTATCTCATTTTTGATTCTTGTATTCCCACAGACGGCGCTAAATGTTACGCCCATATATTCTTCAGACTGAATGAACGGCCTTCAGCCTCCCAGGAACTGCCTTCGGCTTCTACCTGAGAGGGAAGAGAATGTGAAGGATTGTCCCCCCGATTCACCTCCGATGTGAGAATAAGAATCTGGATGTAGAGTGGGTTTTAGGAATACAAGAAAGTAGAGAGTGTGAGAGAATGAGTGTGTAATTATGTATTTCTTACTTTCCTAGGGTTTTTATACCCGATCATGCCATTAATGTTCATCTGTTACACCTTATTAATGGAGAGGAAGAGAAAGGGGGCGTTATGATTGCACAATCCCAACGGCTGTAGGAATGATGGTCCTCGGCCCATGGTGCTCTGTGGGCTTCGGTCTATGGTCTTGTTGGGCCTTCGGCCCAATTTTTTAATGGGCCTTTGTTCGTGGGGCCTTATTGGGCCCATAACTAACATGTCCCTATCCTTCGGCTGGGCCTTGGGGCAGGCTGATGGACATCAACCTAGGCCCATCTTGGGGTGAAGAAACCCTAGAAAGATTGCTTCGGTCTTACCTCGATTTTCGTTCATACACATGGCAACGTCATTGGTGCATTAATGGGACAACTGTCTGTCACGTCGTTCCGTAGCTCAATCTCTGCTGTTGAATTTCAACCGTTCTCATCAAGGCCGTCCATTATAAAAGATCCCCAAATGTCAGCTTTTTGGCACCCAAACACATTTAGGCGCCTATATATTGAGCCAGAGTGTATCCTTGTATTTCTTTTATTTTTTTCTAGCAACCAAACACTCACAGCAGCAAAAACTCTCCAAGTCCTTGCAATCACGGGCAGTAGCAACTCTACCTTTCCCAATCACGGTCAATATCCGTATATGTATCCTCAATTATCAGATTCTAATACAGTTAATATTCACTTTATTTCAGATACATATAATATCCGCTTTCTTTCGGATACGAATATAGATATTTCGAACGAATATCAGATTTTTTGGATTTTTTTGATTGCACTACCGTATTGACGATGATTTTAAAATATTTATTTATGATTAAACTTAAATGATATTTTTATATATGTATAAAATATCTATACAAATTTGTATTAATGTATTATAATGCATATACATACACTATAAGCTAATAAAATAAATTTTAAAATTATATATAATTATATATTTAAATAATTTAAAAATATCATATATGTATTTAATTTCGGATTCGAATATCCTGGATTCGGAACAGATAATATCCTTTTTATTTCGGATACAAATAATGTTTTTTTCGGATATGAAGGCAGATTTTTTTGGACGGGTATTAGATCTTTCAAATTTTTTTGAAAGCCCCAGGTGGAGCCTGGAATGACATATGAAGAAGAAGAAGAAACCTCGTTCCTAAGATTATTTAGCTTTCCTTCATGTGGAGCTTAGACTAGAACGTGAGAATTAAGGAACCTGTGTGGAGACTAGACCGACAGAAGATCTAATTATTTTCTTTGTGTGGAGCCTAATCGGTATATAAAAATGAAAGAACATACATTGAGCCAAAACTGACACATTTTTTTGGTAAACTAATTACATGTTCTTCACATAGAGCATAGAAAAATGAATGAGGAAGGAACTTGTGTAGAGTCTAGGCTGGCACACTTGTTTTCTAAGCTTATTATTTTCCACCATTTGCACCATAGAGTGGCATACGGAGATGAGGGAGCTAGTGTGAACTCTAGAGTGGCACACTTTTTTCCCTCGCCTTTTTTCATTTTATGTGGAGTTTATACTAGCACATGGGGTAAATTGGACATACATGGTGTAATATCCCATATTTTCAGATATTATTATTATTATTATTTGAAACTGTTTATGTGATTTTATGTGAATTTTGGTGAATTATCTAGTAATTGGAGTGATATTTTGGATGTTTATATGTAATATTCTTTGAGTATACTAATTTTTATATATGCAGAATAAATATAGATAATCATGGTATTTATTTGGTAATTTTTGGTCTGTTATATGATTTTATAATGATTTATGGATTTATTAATTATTTTCTAAGTATTTATAAAACTATTTTATAAAGCCGGGAATCGTCCAACCTCAACTATTTTTGCATTTTTACAACCCGAAACTCTTCCGAAAACTCCTTCCTAAACTAATCTGGTAATTCCAGACATTTTCCGTGTTTTAATATTTTCGATCCGGATTACGGTTTGACGCGCACGCGTCCCGGCGCAAAATTTTCGATACGATAAACATTTTAATAGATTAACAAAACCTGTATTATTGAGAGGCGAGATATTTTTACATTATTTTCGTATAAAGTGTTATATAAGATGCCCAATTTTGATAATTATCCAAATATGGTATTAAATTGTATCGTTTTATAGTTACTTAGCTGCTAAGTAATCTATTTTCGGACCCGATATACAAATATAATTATCGAATTATCAAGTAAATAAACTATGTGTATGGGTTTTGTTAGTTAGATATTATTTTGTTAATATTTTTATTAATTATGTGTGATTGTTGGTGTTCGAGGATCATTTGTGTATTTAGTTGTGACGCTGTGTTAGTTGTTTTATAGTTAAAGGTGATTTTATTCAAAAAAAAAATTATTTCCATAAATATTTGGATTGTCTCTAAAATCATTTTTATTACTTTACAATTTTATTTATTATTTTTAGGAGTTTATAAAATTTGGAAATCAATATTTTATTGATTATTTATCTTTAAATGATTTTATGTTTGCATTTAATTGTAAAATAAATATTTAATTTCGAAACTCTACAAAAATTACGAAATTCATATCTTATTTAGTTTGGAATATTCCGAGAATTTTAAAATTATTTTGGTAATTTTCAAAATTAATCTTATTCGCGCTTTGTTTCATTTAGTCGTCAATTGTAGGTCTAAGTTGCGTTTTAAAAATTTATTTAAAATTTTTGAAAATTATGTTTTATTAAGATGGGGATATTCGTAATATTTTAAGATTATTTTGGTAATTCTTCGAAGTTATTTTATGCATAGTTTGGTTCGTAAATCATGAGTTCGGAGCAATACAGGGGCAGGTAATTGCAATAGGTTAAAAGGCGACACGTATCACAAATATTGGATACGTGTCAGCAGTCTAATTTTTGGGGGGAATTTCTTTTCCTTTCGGCTCATTCGACCCGGTCTCTCTCTCTCTCTCTCTCTCTCTCTCTCTCTCTCTCTCTCTCTCTCTCTCTCTCTCTCTCTCTCTCTCTCTCTCTCTCTCTCTCTCTCATCGTCTCATCTCTCTCTCTCTTTGTTCCCTCCTGCGATTCCCTCTCGCTTCTTGGTTTTTCCTCCCTCCCCTCTGTTCTTCCGCTTCCCCGTTGTTTTTTGCCGTTGTTCTTTCGGCCATTCCCTTTTTTTTCCGGTTGGTTCTATGCCTCTTGGTTTGATTCTGTATGCATGTGTGTGTGAGTATATGTGTGCGTGTAAATCTGTGTGTGTGTTGGTGTGTTGGTGTGTGTGGGTGGCCGTGTTTTGGCCGTGTTCCGACCGTGCTTGTGGTGCCCCGTTCTGTTTTCTCTGTTTGTTTTTGTTGGGCCTGTTATTGGGCCTGGCAGTTGGGCTTAGCAGTTGGGGCTCTAATTTTGGGCCTAATTAGTGTGCAGTTGGTTTAAATATGAATTATTTATTTTCTTGCAGGAATTTTGTTGACTGATTTTGTGAAATAAAATATTCGTGCAGTAAAAACAATTTTAATAATCGGTGAAATTTTTGGTTGGAATCCGAAATACCAGGTACCCCTAGAATTTTGCCGCTGTACCGCGATGTCTATTTACGAGCGGACGGTGGACGGTGGACGATGATGACTTAATTCTGAGTCCTAAATATTTTAAGTAAATAAAATGATCGTATAATTATTTTCAAAACTCGATAAAATTTGCATGACGAGTGATATGGAATTACGAATTGCGAATTGTGTAGTCGGGTTGTAATCGTTGGATTGTGATTGTGGAGTATGGTTTTTATGAATTTGACGGTTGTTGGTTTGACTTCGACTTTGCTTCGATGTGTAGGTCAATAAACAAAGGAGACGCTGCCCGATTTTCGGGAAATTAATTCCGAAAATACGGGAACGTAACCTATAATTATCGGAGATGTCAAACGAAGATATGTAATTAATTTTTACGAAACCTAATTATGTGTTGGGACAAGATACTTTATAAATAAACTGTTCGTCCATTTAATACGAAATGAACGCCTCTATACTCAGAAAAATATTCCAATTTAAATAAAAATACTTTTGAGACGTAATTTCTTTTGTATTGAAAGACCGTTTGATTTTTTGAATCTTTCTGAGTCGATTTTTGATCGATAAATATTGTTATTTACCCGATTTCAGTTTTAAACGTACCTAGTCGGACATTTTGATGAACCGAGTCATATGTGATATGAATTATGTGATACGTGAGTTATGTGTTTATGTGTTATATTAATTACGTGCGTACGTGAGTCAAGAGTCTTGTATTTAATTGTCTTCTTTATGTGTGGGATGTCGTATGGGTAGACGATAGGGTATTGATGCGCAGTTCGACGATTAATTATCGATTAGACGATTAAAGTTGTATCTCTTAATTATAGATGCGGATCATTCGAGTTGATCAGGACAAGACGTTGGATAAAGAGTAAGACGGAATGGTATTGGATGTCGGGTTTCTAGCGATCGCAGGAGCAACACATCAGTGAATTGTTGGAATAAAAGACGATAATGTTTTGAGACAGATTGTCAGAATAGATGCGTCTTTGCGAGTGTGACTAACTGCTAAAAATCAAAGGCAAGTATTTCTATCATCACTTATTGTTCAAGTGATATATATTTTGAATCCTATTACGCAAATATTTCTTTCCCTATTCTCAACTCAGAATAGATAAATGTTTTACATATCGCTGAATTATATGATTCTGTTTATGCAAGTATTCTTCTGCTATTCTAGGTTCAGAATAGCTAAGCGATTTTACTTATCAAATTACTGTATTTATAAATATTTTGGATTTTGAGAAAGATGATTTTGTTGCGAGTATTTCTGCCCAAGTGAATGGGGGAATAAAATTATTTAGGATGTCAATTGATTCAGCTCCTTTTTCAATAAAAAGGTTTTAAGATTGGAATGGTTACTGGTTACAGCGTAGGTGAATGAGATATCGGTCCAGCTGTAATATATTTCAAGGCGAGTATATGCCTTTTATGGTGCCCTATAGGTACTGTATGGCTGCGGGATACGGGTAGTACCTATATTTACGGTATGGCTGTGGGATACCGGTGCTGTTTCGTGACTGATCATCAGGAACAACATAAAATATAATTGGTTCCAATCTAAATCATTGTTTCTAAATAGTTTTGATATTCAAAGAATAAATGGTTTACCAAGTGATTCTGTTTTGTACTAATGGTAAAATGCGGTTTTTATTCAGTTTCTGATTTATGCTGATACTTACTTTGTTCTTTAATATCAAAGGTGGTGTTAGTATAGATGATTGATTCTGACTTCAGTATGGGATGTTGTGAGCATCAAAGTTTATATTGATATCTAATTTGATATGACAACAAAATAAGTATTAATATTAGGAGTTCGGTTTTGAATAAAGTTTATGATTCATTCCATAATCAGTGTTTCTTGTTATTGTTGTTTACGATATTTCCGTAAACACGGTTTTACGAGTTTTATTCTCGTCAAGATTAAAAGTATTGCTGAAAAATTTCGCTCAAAAATATCAAAAAGAGTTTTAAATACAGTGAGAAACAATTATCCGATTCTTTAACAAATTTTCTGTTTCATCAATTATGATTTTAAATTATTCTGCGCTATTGCAGATGTCGGTTTTATATCAAAACGACCGTATATATATTACAATGATCTTGATGAGCATTTCTTCCGCTCATACTTGCCTGTTTTTAAATTTAGCCTCCAGTGAGGATTAGCTTACGCTGTTTAGCCGCGTAATTCGAGGAAGCAAAGAAGAAGCTCTTGGAAGGTGGTTGGTCCAGGGTTTGCGAACTGGAGTAAGTTATATTATGTAAAGTTGTTTATATTATATTATATTATGATTGTGTTATTTTATAGTTGGGCCTAGTATACTTCTTTTCGAAGTTATACTAGGAGGTTAGTATTGAATTGGAATTTGTTGAAAAGAGTTTTAAAAAGGAAGTGAAGATTATTTTTGGAATTTGGAATTCTTGTTTTTAGAACTGTAACCTTAAAAGATCTTGGATTAGTTTGGGGTCATAAGTGATACATATCTTCCGCTGACATTTGTTTATTGACTAAATAGGTTGATTTGGATTGAGGTTTCATAGTGACGACCAAATCCTCTGACCCCGGATTTGGGGGCGTTATAGGTTGCTATCAGAGCTGAGGTTATAGTAAACTAGAAATGAGAGTGTGTAAGAGTGTGTATAGCTATGTGAGGACGATTGAGCTCATATCGAGTTCCTGTTGGACTATTGGATATAGTACCAACGAGTAAGCTAAGATAGACATATTCGTTTGAGATGATTGTGCTGAGCTGGATGGAACTCCGGGAAATTGCAAACTTCTATGGTGGAATCTTCCGAGGCTACTACAATTTGACGACGATGAAGATTATCGATATCCGTAGAACATGAAGAAGTGTCTAGAATCAGATGGCGATTCAACTGAAGAGTTCAAACAGAAGATAAGTATGAAGACCTTGGCAATACCTTCTCTTTCTATAATTCCTTTTGACATCTTTCAAAAAGAAGTATCAGTTAGAGGATATATTCCCTAACACTCGTTTATTTATTTTGTGCCAGAATTTTGTTCTCCGGATTTCATTTCCTTCAGAAATATCAACTTTGAAATCTTGACTGTTTTATTCATTTGATTTTAGATTCCTTTGATATTCTTTTATTCTGACTGAGATGAATAACCCTAACTATAGGGGACACAAGGTATACCTGTCTGTGTGATAGGAGTTGGATGGGATGCCATCACTTGTGTATGTTGTGAATACATGAAGGTTAACAACCTTTAGTAGTGTCTTGATTTTGGCATGCAACACCAAGTTCGTTTGATCATATTGATGTCTCAGTTATTCTTTCACTTCAACAAACTTTCTCCTAAATTCAGATTTTGGTAACTACAATCATGGGACATCCGTTATGATATAAAATTCTTTTCTCTTTGAAATTTCATGATTTATCATCCCAAACATTTGAAAATATGCCAATCAAGTTAAGCTGGGTTATCCTGATCAAGTCAAAGCAGGGTTATGTGAGGGGATTACCAAAAGCAGCAGTGGACTGCAATACAATTAAAATATCAGTGGCGTATGGTGAAGTCAATCTGTTTCTTTATTTTTCTCTCTATTTATTTCTCTCTCTTTTTTCCTTTCTCTCTATCTTTCTCTCTATTCTTCTTTCTCGCAATCAGTAAAAGCGATTCTATTGAGGAATTGGTCAAATGATATGTGGAAGGAACAATGGTAAAGAGGGAAGCTCCCGTGATCATTATGTTATACAAGGACTCCAAGCTTATTTGAGATTTAAGAAAAGTTGCTTACGCAAGATTGAAAAGTTGGCCAGAAAACCCTTAGTGCTTTCTTCTGCTGATTCCGAGGACGGAATCCTTATAAGGGGGTAGATTGTAATATTCCATATTTTTAGATATTATTATTATTATTATTATTTGAAATTGTTTATGTGATTTAATGTGAATTTTGGTGAATTATCTGGTAATTGGAGTGATATTTTGGATGTTTATATGTGATATTCTTCGAGTATACTAATTTCAAATAGATAATCATGGTATTTATCTGGTAATTTTTGGTCTGTTATATGATTTTATAATGATTGTGGATTTATTAATTATTTTCTGAGTATTTATAAAACTATTTTATAAAGCTGGGAATCGTCCAACCTCAGTTGTTATTGCGTTTTTACAACCCGAAACTCTTCCGAAAACTCCTTCCTAACCTAATCTGGTAATTCTAGACATTTTCCGTATTTGAACTTTTTCGATCCGGATTACGGTTTGACCCGCACGCGTCCCGGCGCAAAATTTTCGATACGATAAATATTTTAATAGATCAACAAAACCTGTATTATTGAGAGGCGTGATATTTTTACATTATTTTCGTATAAAGTGTTTTATAAGAAGCCCAGTTTTGATAATTATCAAAATTTGGTATTAAATTGTATCATTTTATTGTTACTTAGCGGCTAAGTAACCTATTTTCGGACCCGATATACAAATGTAATTATCGAATTATTAAGTAAATAAACTATGTATAAGGGTTCTGTCAGCTAGATATTATTTTTGTTAATATTTTTATTAATTATGTGTGATTGTTGGTGTTCGAGGATCATTTATGTATTTAGTTGTGACGCTGTGTTAGTTGTTTTATAGTTAAAGGTGATTTTATTCAAAAAAAATAAATTTATTTCCTTAAATATTTGGATTGTCTCTAAAATCATTTTAACTGCTTTACAATTTTATTTATTATTTTTAGGAGTTTATAAAATTTGGATATCAATATTTTATTGATTATTTATCTTTAAATGATTTTATGTTTGTATTTAATTGTAAAATCAGTATTTAATTTTGAAACCCTTCAAAAATTACGAAATTCATATCTTATTTAGTTTGGAATATTCTGAGAATTTTAAAATCATTTTGGTAATTTTCGAGATTAATCTTATTCGCGCTTTGTTTCATTTAGTCGTCAATTGTGGGGCTAAGTTGCGTTTTAAAAATTTATTTAAAAATTTCGGAATTTATGTTTTATTAAGATCGGGATATTAGTAATATTTTAAGATTATTTTGGTAATTCTCCGAAGTTATTTTATGCATAGTTTGGTTCGTAAATCACGAGTTCGAGCAATACAGGGGCAGGTAATTGCAATAGGTTAAAAGGCGACACGTATCACAAATATTGGATACGTGTCAGCAATCTAATTTTTGGGGGGCATTTCTTTTCCTTTCGGCTCATTCGACCCGGTCTCTCTCTCTCATCGTCTCATCTCTGTCTCTTCGTTCCCTCCTGCGATTCCCTCTCGCTTCTTGGTTTTTCCTCCCTCC
Source organism: Apium graveolens (assembly GCF_009905375.1). Taxonomy (NCBI): domain Eukaryota; kingdom Viridiplantae; phylum Streptophyta; class Magnoliopsida; order Apiales; family Apiaceae; genus Apium; species Apium graveolens. The sequence goes on along the minus strand of NC_133648.1, from coordinate 232,683,424 downwards.
CCTCTGTTCTTCCGCTTCCCCGCTGTTTCTTTCCGTTGTTCTTCCGGCCGTTCCCTTTTTTTTTCCGGTTGGTTCTGTGCCTCTTGGTTTGATTTTGTATGCATGTGTGTGTGAGTATATGTGTGCGAGTGAATCTGTGTGTGTGTGTTGGTGTGTTAGTGTGTGTGGGTGGCCATGTTTTGGCCATGTTCCGGCCGTGCTTGTGGTGCTTCGTTCTGTTTTCTCTGTTTGTTCTGTTGGGCCTGGTAGTTGGGCTTAGTAGTTGGGCTTAGTAGTTGGGGCTCTAATTTTGGGCCTAATTAGTGTGTAGTTGGTTTTAATATGAATTATTTGTTTTCTTGCAGGAATTTTGTTGACTTATTTTGTGAAATAAAATATCCGTGCAGTAAAAACAATTTTAATAATCGGTGAAATTTTTGGTTGGAATCCGAAATACCGGGTACCCCAAGAATTTTGCCGCCGTACCACGATGGCTATTTACGAGCGGACGGTGGACGGTGATGACTTGGTTCTGAGTCCTAAATATTTTAAATAAATAAAATGATCGTATAATTGTTTTCAAAACACGATAAAATTTGCATGACGAGTGATATGGAATTACGAATTGCGAATTGTGTAGTCGGGTTGTAATCGATGGATTGTGATTGTGGAGTGTGGTTGTTGTGAATTTGACGTTTGTTGGTTGGACGTCGACTTTGCTTCGACGGGTAAGTCGATAAACAAAGTAGACGCTACCCGATTTTCGGGAAATTAATTCTGAAAATACGGAAATGTAACTATAATTATCGGAGACGTCGAACGAAGATATGTAATTAAATTTTACGAAACCTAATTATGTGTTGGGACAAGATATTTTATAAATAAACTGTTCGTCCATTTAATACGAAACGAACGCCTCTATACTCAGAAAAATATTCCATTTTCAATAAAAATAATTTTGAGACGTAATTTCTTTTGTATTGAAAGGCCGTTTGATTTTTTGAATCTTTCAAAGTCGATTTTTAATCGATAAATATTGTTATTGACCCGATTTCAGTTTTAAACATACCTAGTCAGACCTTTTGATGAACAGAGTCATTTGTGATATGAATTATGTGATACGTGAGTTATGTGTTTATGTGTTATATGAATTACGTGCGTACGTGAGTCAAGAGTCTTGTATTTAATTGTCTTCTTTATGTGTGGGCTATCGTATGGGTAGACGATAGGGTATTGATGCGCAGTTTGTCGATTAATTATCGATTATACGATTAAAGTTGTATCTTTTAATTATAGATACGGATGCGGATCATTCGAGTTGATCCGGATAAGACGTTGGATAAAGAGTAAGACGGAATGGTATTGGATGTCGGGTTTCTAGCGATCGCAAGAGCAGCACATCAGTGAATTGTTGGAATAAAAGACGGTGATGTTTTGAGACAGAATGTCAGAATAGATGCGTCTTTGCGAGTGTGACTAACTGCTAAAAATCAAAGGCAAGTATTTCTATCATCACTTATTGTTCAAGTGATATATATTTTGAATCCTATTACGCAAATATTGCTTTCCCTATTCTCAGTTCAGAATAGATAAATGTTTTACATATCGCTGAATTAAATGATTCTATTTATGCAAGTATTCTTATGCTATTCTAGGTTCAGAATAGCTAAGCGATTTTACTTATCAAATTACTGGATTTATAAATATTTTGGATTTTGAGAAAGATGATTTTGTTGCGAGTATTTCTGCCCAAGTGAATGGGGGAATAAAATTATTTAGGATGTCAATTGATTCAGCTCCTTTTTCAATAAAAAGGTTTTAAGATTGGAATGGTTACTGGTTACAGCGTAGGTGAATGAGATATCGGTCCAGCTGTAATATATTTCAAGGCGAGTATATGCCTTTTATGGCGCCCTATAGGTACCGTATGGCTGCGGGATACGGGTAGTACCTATATTTACGGTATGGCTGTGGGATACCGGTGCTATTTCGTGACTGATCATCAGGAACATCATAAAATATAATTGGTTCCAATCTAAATCGTTGTTTTCAAATAGTTTTGATATTCATAGAATAAATGGTTTACCAACTGATTCTGTTTTGTACTAATGGTAAAATGCGGTTTTTATTCAGTTTCTGATTTATGCTGATACTTACTTTGTTGTTTAATATCAAAGGTGGTGTTAGTATAGATGATTGATGTTGACTTCAGTATGGGATGTTGTGAGCATCAAAGTTCGTATTGATATCTAATTTAATATGACAACAAAATAAGTATTAATATCAAGAGTTCGGTTTTGAATAAAGTTTATGTTTCATTCCATAATCAGTGTTTCTTGTTATTGTTTTTTACGATATTTCCGTAAACACGGTTTTACGAGTTTTATTCTCGTCAAGATTAAAAGTATTGCTGAAAAATTTTGCTCGAAAATATCAAAAAGAGTTTTAAATACAGTGAGAAACAATTATCCGATTCTTTAACAAATTTTCTGTTTCATCAATTATGATTTTAAATTGTTCTGCACTATTGCAGATTTCGATTTTATATCAAAACGACCATATATATATTACAATGATCTCGATGAGCATTTCTTCCGCTCATACTTGCCTGTTTTTAAATTTAACCTCCAGTAAGGATTAGCTTGCGCTGTTTAGCCGCGTAATTCGAGGAAACAAATAAGAAGCTCTTGGAAGGTGGTTGGTCCAGGGTTTGCGAACTAGAGTAAGTTATATTATGTAAAGTTGTTTATATTATATTATATTATGATTATGTTTTTTTATAGTTGGGCCTAGTATACTTCTTTTCGAAGTTATACTAGCGGGTTAGTATAGAATTGGAATTTGTTGAAAAGAGTGTTAAAAAGGAAGTGAAGATTATTTATGGAATTTGGAATTCTTGTTTCTAGAACTGTAACCTTAAAAGATCTTGGATTAGTTTGGGGTCATAAGTGATAAATATCTTCCGCTGACATTTGTTTATTGACTAAATAGGTTGATTTGGATTGAGGTTTCATAGTGACGACCAAATCCTCTGACCCCGGATTTGGGGGCGTTACAGATGGAACCAAGTCTGACATGCATGAAACCTAGTAATTGAAAAGATAGGGAACCTATATCAAAAGGCAAACCTCCAATATATTTTACATGTACTCAATAAGCTTATATTTTAATAACATTTCGACAATATAAGAGAGTCGTACGGAAACCTCAGAGCAACCAAGATATTATTGAGTAAGATTGAAACTTAATATTTAACTCAACAATACTGGTTAGGATAACTCAACATAGAAAGAAGACTTGAAAATAATCTATTTTCCACTAGAATTAGTTCAGAATGATAATTTGGTATATACATAATTATCTTGGTAGCTGCAGTGAAGAAGACGTCAATAGAAGTTCGTATGAAGTTCATTAATATATTCAGATAACGGAGGAATAAGGTTGAAGTCATTCGAAGCAGTTATTAGGATTAGTGTGAAGACCTGTATGATTCTAAGTGAAGATAAATGGATATTAAATAAGACTTAACATTGGTTTGTATAGTTATAATACGAAGGCCTAAGAGTGGAACTAGTTGTTTGTAAACCAGACCGATTGCACTAGGCGTTAGTGATCCGTGAAAGGAAACTAAGTATTATTCTCAGAAAGACTGTTAAGTGGTATTCATAATCAAGGTTAATGTAAAATAATTTAATTATGAAGACCCGAAATTAGAATATTAGAAGACAGAAGACTGAAAACTTGAAAATATAGAAGACTATAACTCAAGGCACACATGAATGGCTTAAAGGCTTGAAAATACTCTAAGTACAAGATCATAACCTTGTATTATTGATTTTTATTAATCAAAAGCAAGGTTATATGGTCAATTTGTAGCCTTGGATGATTTATTGGTCGATTTGTAGCTTTTCAACAAGTGCATTATTAATTTGTAGATTCCTAGGAAGGGTCAAGTCATCATCAAGCTTTTCTCTCCTCTCTTGGTCGATTTCTAGTCTATCTAATAAAGCTATTGTTGATTAAAAAGGGAAATGAGAGTGGTTGGTCGATTTCTAGGAGATTAAATCAAAATATGGTTGATTTCTAGATTCAAGAGAGAGAAGGTATCAATTAGTAGCTCCAAGTGGTCCTATGTGGTCGATTTCTAGAACTTGCAAGGTTGTGTTATCGACTAGTAGTTCTTACAAGTTTATATGGTCGACTTGTAACAAGACAAGGCTTCATGGTAGATTTCTAGCACTTTCTTCGTCGACTAGTAGGACTCCAAGTTCAAATGAATGGACTATATACTGAGACACCTGCCTCTATCTTCTCAATCAAGTCACATCGCTATATATCCATCAGATCTTTGGAGGAACAATAAGTCTTCTCCGGCAATATAGTAACGAAACTCTGCAGAATTCTATTTGTGGGAGCTAGTTTGATTCTTTTAAGGTTTTTACGAGGAGAAGTGTTGCCAAAATTTCCTCGCACCATAAAGACAACTACATTCACAAGCTTTAGATATATGTTTTGACATATTATTTGATAGGTTAAATATCAGAGTGGTCACTCAATTGAAGGATATGTATCAGTTTAATCATCAAACTTAACCGGGTATTATTAGAATAACTAAAGTCATAATATTTTATGGAGTTCTATATATTTTTCTTGAATTTTATTACAACCAAATGAAACTGTATGAATTCTAGTATTTTATATAATATAATAATATTTTTTAAAAATTAACTACTATTTATTTTTAATTTTGTAGTCATTTTATTTATTTAAATAAAAATAATTAGTAGATAAAATTTTAAAAATCTCACAAAATCATCTAAAATACTATGAATTCGTAACTTTTCATTTGGTTGTAATAAGATTTAAGAAAAATGTTTAGAACTCCATAAAACAAATTTTAATTATCGAGCACATATTTTGAGATATTTGTTTGATATTAACTATGACTTTAGTGATCCAAATGATATCCCATTAAATTTGATGATTAAACTTATATATGAACTTGAGTTGAGTGACCACATTGATTTTTAACCCTTATTTGATAAGATCTCTAGCTTGTTTGAGTGATAAGAAGAACCATAAATTGATAGCTTATTGTATCGATTCTTTTTATATTTGTTGTTTCGAATATTTTTTATTTGGATTTGTAAGCAACCCCTCGTGGTTATTTTTCTTAAAACAAGAATTTAACCTCGAATATTGTGTTTAGTCATTTTAGTTTTGATTTTGTTGCTTTAACTTTGATAAAAAAATTGATTAAATTACATTCACCCCTGTAATTGAACTCTGGACCTAACAGATATCGTGTAAATACCAGGGTTACTTGACAGTCACATCAAACAGTTTCACGTGGAGCATACTTGTAGAGCTAACAACAACGGTAGGGGTGGAAGATTTAATAATATATGCCACATTCAAATTTCTATGAAAGATGGTCATAAAAGATCATTTTATTTAAATCAGTTTGGAAGAAGAAAAATAATGCACGAAAGATCAAAAATTACATAGGGTGGTTTTTATGGTTATGTGATGATAACTTACAAGACGATGGCGTCCGAACAGTGTCCAGATTAGTTTTTCAGCAGGTTCCTCTGATGTTTTAGTTAGTTTGAAATGTACATGCAGAAGCGAAATATTTTATGTTTCTTACGCCAAATCAGCTCATGTAAGTTTGGATGCACGATATGTAAGTTATGCATTTTTTAATGAAGATTAATAAGAAACGACCGGACGTCCTTTTAAGCAGCTTTTAATATTCCTCTAGTATTTCTAGACTTCTTGATATTCAAGAGAAGTGCGAAGATATTAAAGTCATGGATTACGCAGGAAGCTACCAGAGTAAGTATAATTGATGATAATATTCAGGGAACCTCAGAAATGTTGTGAGGTTAATATTTGCAAGTTATAATAAATAGTTTATGAAGAGTCCAATAGATGAAATATGAAGATTTGAGGGAAGAACATTTTAATAAGATATAACATTGAGAGTATAACATGTTATCGTGATTTAGGAACTGAGGTTTAAAAGATAAGATTTTTTTTTGGAAATTGGTGAGGTTCCTTTCACATTTTTATAATTTCAAGGAATTAGAGGGTACTTGTTGTACGCAAAATCTCCATGGACTTGATTTAGGTCCATTGGGCTAAAATTTTAATCCATGTGATTATATCGACCAAGGTTGAGGTTCATCATAGTAATTTATTAAATATCATGTCAATTGGGTATAGAAAATATTTATGTAGAGGTCTCAGTTAACTACAGGTCACCCATTGACCAGTATAGATAACAAGCTTACAAAGAGGTCTGGACAACCAGGTTCCTCGTAAATCTATGGATAAGTAGGTTTCTATAGTATGAGGTTCCTTCCTCTACAATAGGTTGTAGCAGCTCGGAGGTATAGGTGCAAGCATCCAACAGACTAACATATTTGTTTTCATGCGCATATACAAGTTCCTAATGACAGGTTCTTATAACCATGTATCTATGCGCATACAGCTTACACAAGTAGTGTTAAATTATGATTAAGTTATATTCTCTAGGAGCATGTTATGGAAGGAAAGTTCTTGTTAGATTGTATTTCTTGGGTGTAAATGATCCTTGAATACTTCTAATGGAGCACAAACTACTAGAAAGAATCTTAAAAATTTATTATCTTTCATTTATGTTGATCCTAGACCGCCACATAAAGTCAAGAAAATCCTACCCGAATAAGAACCTGAGTTTTATTTTAGGTGACTGATGCTTTATTGGCTCTGGTGAAAATGAGTTCAACCTAAATTGGAAACCTAGCTAGAATATTTTTGCCCAAGTAGATTTCTAGTCATAAAATAAAAAGGTAAGTTAGAACCTTAAGAACATGAGCATAATTCTTGCTAAAGGAACCTGCAATGATCCTTGTAAACGTTGTCAAGCTTAGTTCACCCCCAACACAAAATCATTCCCAGATCATATAAAAAAATCACTTACATAGATTATTCTTGTAATTTTTAGTAGAACTCCAAAAATTAGGTTGATTAATCCTCCATTAACATTAACAATTATGTAACACCAAGTTGTCACAATTATTCTACTCAAAATTCTCATAGGCTAGATTTAGGTCCAATGGGCTACGAGGTCCAATTTATAAGTTACAAATGTATTAGATCATAGGCTTATCATGATGAATAAATATGGGACATGGGTAAACGGGCTCAGTAGATAGGTTCATTAAGAAGCTACAGTAATATAAAGGTTCCATTTGAACTTGTAGGTAAAGAGGTTACTCAGAGAACGGGTTCTTTCCTCTTGAACATATTAATTTGGCTCGGTAGCATTATTAGAAGTATCCCGCATGATAGGGGAACCTGTATGAAGTTCGCCAGATTAATATATTTATTATATGTGTAGGTATGAGTTCCTGAAGTTCGGTTCTCGAAGATAGGTTCTCGAAGATAGGTTCTTAAAGATAGGATCCTGGAACTCATTTTAGTTGGGAGATCAACAACACCTTTTTCAATTTTTCTTAGGTACAAATACACCTTTTACTTCCTTGATACCCTCTTCGCTAGACCTCAAACAACTACTATCGGGAACCTCTCCCATAATGCTCTCAACTGGATATTTTTTGTAGGAACGACTCTTACAACCATGTCACTTATAGTGTTATCTCTCGAAGAACATGAACCTAATTGTGAGATTCCTCTGTTAAAAACTCCATAATCATGATTACATTGCATGACGCCTCAAGCTTTATAAGTTCCCTCCTAGTATAGCTTGTTAGAAAATCATTATCATTTTGTTATTAATCTATTCATATGGTTCATCATTGTGATGCCCAACAATCATAGCTGTATTTTATAAAGCATTTACGAGCTTTGTTGACTAAAACATAGCTTCCACTATCATTATATCCCTAGTTCTTTTCCTTCTTCTACAAATCAAGAAGGTTTAGTATCAAGAAAATTGGGCAAAATTCCATGTTTTGATAATTTAGGAGTTCCTGCATTGTCAAGGTTAGCATATCATAGTGGATGTTTGAAGGCTATCTTTCTAATAAGGCGTGGGCACGCCTTACTGCTTGTCAACAATTGAAGAATGAGTTCAACTATCATGAAACAACTCTTACTACACTTGTATTGTATCTAAATATGTCAAACACCGTATTAATAAAAAAAATATGCTACTTTGAGTTATCATCTAGTTTTTATATTAAGAACATATCATTTTTAAAGCCATTTGTGGTAAATTCTTTAAGATCTAGTCAAGGATAATTAAAGGTTTTGATGGAACAATTGTAAGGTCTAACTAAAATTCATCATTTTTATATTTCTTGGTTATTTTTATATTCGACATGATTTCTTATTATTATTATTTTGATAAGGTGCACATTTTTTATTGTTCATAGTAGTTTGTATCAAATTGTCAAATATATAATCGTTCGAATAATTCTAATACAAGTAGCAGTTAACAACGTTGGTCGACCAAGTAGTCAATTGTTATTAAGAGAATATATAATCTAGTTTAAATAAACCGTGCTCTATGAGTTTGTTGACAAGGATTGGGTTTCTCTAGTTCTTAAAGTTATAATTAGATTAATCTCAACTATTGTTTTTTATGTTTAATTTGCAAGATCTTGGATAAATAATTAAGGCCGATTGTAATAGATTATCGATACCGAAAGGAGAAACCGGTTGTTAGAGCTTGTTTACAACTATAACCAATCTACCCATTAAAATATAAAGTATTATTCCATTACTGGTCAGTTGTTAAGTCAATACCTAGATAATACCCTTGACTAGATTGTTTCATATACTTGCTCGTATTTGTTCGTTGTTATAGTTCTTATTGATTTTTATTCAAACTAATTTAATAAAAATTCAATCCACCCAATATAGTTTAATATAATTAAATCATTACTAATCTCTTGGTGTTTGACCCAACTTACTACTATAAATGATTATTTCAAGTAGGAATTATTTTTGGTGGTTTCCACACCTATAAAATTTTGCGTCGACGCTGGGGATGGTGTCTATAAATTTATTTCTATTTTCGTAACCTTATTTTCCTGGTCTTTTACGTCTATATCTTCTCATACATGTGAGTTTCAATAGGATCTTGAAATTGAGAAGATAACTCGTAGACTAAGAAAAGAAACTTAGCAGCCTACAGAAGGAGAAACATCACTTTCATCTCCCAAATTAAAGCTGGAACCACCGATTATTTTGTTGATTCAAGTACAAATAGTGAGTCAAAAGAAGAAATAATGGGTAACATTGTGAAAGACAATAAGACTTTTTAGGAATTTCGAGCTACAGAAATTAATCTATAGCAATTTTGGATTCAATATCTTGACATTAATGTAAGTTATGAGTCAAAATCTGGACTTATACGCTTGTATCCTACTTTTCGTGGTCTTTCAGGTGAGGATTCTTACAAATATCTGAAGAAATTTTATGGGGTGTGATCAAGTATGAAACTAAAATGAATCACAAAGAACAAATTAAATTACGAGCCTTCTTTTTTTCAATGGCATATAAAGCAAATGATAGGCTATATAACAATATGGAATAAATTGAATAAGTCATTACTTGAAAAATTCTTCACAGCCTCAAGTGCTACAGATATCAGGAAAGATATTATGGGAATACGATAATTTCAGTGGAGAAATTTTGCAATAGTATTGAGAAAGGTTCAAACAACTTGTTGCTAGTTGTCCACAACATCAAATTTTAAAACAACAAATAATTCAGTATTTCTATGAGGGGTTTTACCTATGGATAGAAATCTGATAGATTTATTGTGACGCCCTCCCAATCTGGCGCCTAGACTATGGGTCACAAAACAAAGAAAGATATGTGTTAGGAATATGTTGTGTACTTGATGATAACTTGAACAAAATACTAAGTAGATTTTATTTAAGTGAAATTATAGCTTTCAACCGATGATCATTTCAACATCCGTTGAAAGAGTAACCTATGTAACAATAAGATTGGTAGCACATTTCTGCATACTCAATTGGCTTAGTGAACTAGATGTTGTAGAATGTTTAAGTCATGTTGACTACTAGATTGATATGCAAGATAGGTTGGTTAATTGTAAATATTAGATGCCTTGTAATCTTGTATAAATGAAATGGAGTCAACTGTCAAGAAAATAGTCTTAACAGATGATTCACAAAGCTTCAATGGATGCTCAACTAAAAGCTTCAACGGATGATCCACATAGTCTCAGCGGATGATCAGCCAAAGTTTCAAGAGATGATCAACCACAATTTCAACGGATGATTCAATGAAGCTTCAACGGATGTCCAAATTCAATAGAGAAGTTAATAGTGACTTGACAGTCACATGCATTGATTGTATGCAAATGGAATGTGGCAGCCTATTTGCAGGGTTTAGAGAACAAATAACCATTTCCATTTCCATGCTAAACTGAAAATATTCAAAGATGCTGAAAAGAGAAGTGAAGCAGCATGAAATTAGACTCGAAATATTTTATCTTATTTACTTGTCTTTTTATCATGTAACTTGGTAATATATAAATCAAGAGTAGCAAGTAGAACAACAACAATTTTTATCTATCAAAGTTAGTAAGAAATAACCAGAGAAATAGATAAGGCAAAATCTGTAAAGAATTTTACTGTTCTTGTAGTTCAACTTGAAAGCAGCTTTGTACAAGTTTGTAACACAGAGTTCTCTACTTAATATATATCTCTGGTGGAAAAGTCCAATCCACCAGAAAGTTTCTGGTATTTAAATACTTTGTGTTTTGATTTCTATACTACTTTCATTCTGCACTATTGCTAAATCAAACACACCTATATATTTTTAGAAGAACTGTTCTTAAAACTGAAATGAAGCCAGAATTACATTCAACCTCCCTTCTGTTATTCTTGTTTAGATTATTTGGGAATAACAATTGGTATCAGAGCAAGCTCTTGAAGAACAAAGAGTTTAAATATCACAACAGCTAACAAGATGAGCAAACAAGATGTTGGAGTAAAGATTCCATTTCTGGACAAAGACAACTATTACCATTGGAAGGTGAAGATGCACCTGCATCTCCTATCTCAAGATGAAGATTATGTGGACTGCATTGAAAAGGGTCCACATGTCCCTATGAGAGATGCTACAGGAAATGAATAATCCATCCCAAATCCTAGAGCAGAATGGTCTGATCCAGATATTGAACAAGTTCATAAGGATAAGAAGGACATGAACATTTTGTTCAATGGGGTTGATGGTGACATGCTTGATAACAACACTAACTGCAAGACTGCCAAAGAGGTCTGGGATACAATACAAGGTATTTGTGATGGAACTGAGCAAGTAAGGGAAAAAACGCAACTCTTGATTTAGCAATATGAGCATTTCCATAGTGAAGAAAGTGAGTCACTCACTGACATTTTCAGTAGATTTCAAAAACTACTGAATGCTCTAAAGTTGCACAGAAGGGTCTATCAATCAAAGGACTCAAACCTCAAATTTCTTAGATCTCTGCCAAAGGAATGGAAGCCTATGACAGTCTCATTGAGAAATTCTCAAGATTACAAGGAGTTCACCTTGGATAGATTGTATGGGATTCTAAAGACCTATAACTTTGAAATAGAGCAAGATGAGAATCTGGAGAAAGGAAAAAAGAAGGGAGAATCCATTGCATTGGTCGCTGAGCAAGGAAAGGAGAAGGAGATAAAAGTTGAAGTTGTTGAATCTGCACCAGACCCTAGAGTTTGTGAAGGGAAGGGAAAAGGGCCAGTAGTTGAACATGAAGGCCATCTTAGTCAAGATGACATGGATGACATAGATGAGCATCTTGCTTTTCTATCTAGGATATTTGCCAAGCTCAAATTCAAGAAGAATTTTGGAGCAACTAAGTCAAACAGAAACATTTTTGATAAGTCTAAATTTAAATATTTCAAGTGTGGCTTGGCAGGTCATTTTGCTAGTGAATGCAGAAAGTCTGATTCTCGTAAAAAGAAGTTTGAGCCTATTGATTATAAGTAGAAATATTTTGAGTTGCTCAAACAAAAGAAAAGGGCTTTCATCACACAAGAAAATGACTGGGCTGTAGATGGATTAGAAGAGGATGAAGATACAAGCTATGTCAGTCTAGCACTCATGGCCAAATCAGATAAAACAGAAGTCAGTTCATCCAGCAATCAGGTAATCACCACCAATCTAGCACATTTATCTAAAGCTGAGTGTAATGATGCTATAAATGATATGTCTACTGAATTATATCATCTGTGTGTTACACTCAAGTCTCTCACTAAAGAAAACACTAAACTTAAAGAGAACAATATGTTTTTAAGTGAAAGAAACAATGTGCTAGAGACTCAATTTGTTGAGTTTGAAAAATTGAGTATAGAGTGCAAGATTGCTAAAGATGAATTGACTAAATCCTTAAAGAAATAGGATATTTTAAGAAAGCAGCTTGAACGAGAAGAAGAAGTAGTTAAGGGATGGAAATTATCTACAAATGTCCATGCTCAAATTGCTAAAGTTCAAGGTATAGAATCCTTCTGTGATGAAGCCTAGAAAAAGATTAAGGAGAAACTAGATTCCAACTTGGTAGAATGACTTTTAACGGATGTGGATTTGACATATGATGAATGTTATTGTTAGGAATATATGTGCATTAGTTTGATGATATGTTTAACAAAACACTTAAGTAGAAATTTAGTGTCTGTAGCCTCAACGGATAAGACCACTTTGGCTATCCGTTGATGGTGTAGCTTTACTTAGAAATAAGTCTAGTATTGTAGCATATTTCAGTCTCTGTATTTAAAATTGCAATTCTTAGAAGTTGAGAGAAACTATGAGTCATGTTGACTACTAGATGATATGCAGATAGGAAGGCCAATTGTAAATATTTCATGCCTTGTAATTTTGTATAAATGAAGTGGTATCAACGGATGACTTAAAGACCTTCAACGGATGAGAAGCTAAGCTTCAACGGATGTCTCTAAAGCTTCAACGGATAACATCCTTCAACGGATGAGAGCATCAACGGATGAAAGCTTCAACGGATAACATCCTTCAACGGATGAAGTCATCAACGGATGAAAGCTTCAACGGATGTTCTGCTAATTAGCCGTTGATAAGTGGTAGTTGTACCTACAAACAGAGGCACGTGGGTTGACAGAGAAAACTGAGATGTGGTAGCCGAATTTCAGGATCAACAGAAAAAGCAGCCGTTCTTCTTTAGTACAAAGTTGCAATAGTCAACAAAGTACTTGAGTGAACAGGAAAAGAAGCAAGTGAAGAACTTATTTTACTATTGTAATTTTATATTGTTTTTCACTTGTACACTTGGTAATATATAAACCAAGAAGAAGCTAGTAATTAGAGAGAGATTTTCCAGAGCTGTTAAGAAATATCTTGAGAGAAAATTCATCTAGTTTGTACTAGGATGCAGCTGTGATCAACATTGTTGAACACAGATTTTCTAATATACCATCTCTGGTGGAACAACAAATCCACCAGAAAAGTTTTTAAAGTGTGTTGTGTTCTTTACATTTTGTGTTTGAATATATATCTGTCTGCATTAGCTCAAAGCAATTCATACACTTGTTCATCTAGAACACACTGCTTTAATAAACTTCTCAAAACTTGAAAAAGTTTTGAGATTTACATTCAACCCCCCTTCTGTAAATCTCATTGTTAGTCCTCTAGGAATAACAATTGGTATCAGAGCAAGCTCTTGACACACAAAGAGTTTAAAGATCTTGGAATCTAACAAAGATGAGTAAGAAGGATATTGGAGTAAAGATCCCAGTTCTTGACAAAGACAGTTATCACCACTGGAAGGTGAAAATGCACCTTCATCTACTCTCCCAAGATGAAGGTTATGTAAACTGCATTGAGAATGGTCCTCACATTCCCCACAAAGTAGCCACAGTTGCTACGGCCACAATTGCTGTTGGTCAATCTATTCCAAAACCTAGAGCAGAATGGACAATGGAAGACACAGAAGAAGTCCACAAGGATAAGAAGGCTATGAACATTTTGTTTAATGGTCTTGACAAGGATATGTTTGATAATGTGATAAATTGTTCAACTGCCAAAGAGGTTTGGGACACAGTTCAGCTGCTGTGTGAAGGTACAGAACAAGTAAAAGAGAACAAAATGCAGCTTCTCATTCAACAGTATGAGTACTTTCATTTTGAAGAGAATGAATCTTTAAATGACACATTCAATAGATTCCAAAAGCTGTTGAATGGACTGAAGCTGTATGGTAGAGTGTACCAGGTGAAGGATTCAAATCTTAAATTTTTGAGATCCTTACCAAAGGAATGGAAACCCATGACTGTTTCCTTAAGAAACTCTCAGGATTATAAGGACTTTACTCTTGAAAGATTATATGGAATCTTGAAGACTTATGAACTAGAGTTGGAACAGGATGAGGTATTGGAGAGGGGGAGAAAGAAAGGAGGTTCAGTTGCATTGGTAGCTGAAAATGAGAAAGAATGCAGAAAAGAAACTGTGAGATCTACATCAAGCTCCAAAGATGGTGTAAGAAATCCAGAATCAGACAAGGGTAAAGAGCAAGTTGCTGAAAATGAAGACAACTCCAGTCAAGATGACTCTGATGGTATTGATGAGCATCTTGCATTTCTGTCCAGGAGATTTGCAAAGATGAAGTTCAGGAAAAACACTAGAGCCACTAAACCCTATAAGAACATGGTGGACAAATCCAAGTTCAAGTGTTTTAATTGTGGTATAAGTGGACACTTTGCAAGTGAGTGCAGAAAGCCAACCTCTGAAAAGAAGAAATTTGATCAAGTAGATTACAAAAAGAAATATTTTGATCTGCTCAAACAGAAGGAAAGGGCTTTCATTACTCAAGAAAAGGACTGGGCAGCTGATGGAGATGAAGAGGATGAAGATGTGGATTATGTCAACCTTGCTCTCATGGCTGATTCTGAAGAAAACGAAGTTAGTTCATCAAGCAATCAGGTAATCACTACTGATTTAACACAGCTTACTAAAGAAGAGTGCAATGATGCTTTCAATGACATGTCTACTGAATTGTATCATTTGCGTGTGTCTCTTAAATCTCTTGCTAAAGAAAATAGTAGGATCAAAGAGAACAATCTGTTTTTAAGTAATAGAAATACTGTGTTAGAAAATAAGATGATTGACCTAGAGAAAACCAAATTGCATTGTATATCTGTTGAGAATGAACTAGCTGAATCTGTTAAGAAAGTAGAAATACTTTCCAATCAATTAGAGAAAGAGCAAGAGGTGATTAAAGCCTGGAAAACATCTAGGGATGTAAGTGCTCAAATTGCCAAAGTCCAAGGAATTGAATCATTCTGTGAAACTGCCTGGGATAAAAATAAAAAGAAACTGGAATTAATTGATGGACTGTCAACGGATGTGGAATCAACGGATGATGAAAGTTATCCGTTGAAGGAAGAAAAGGAACATCCGTTGAAGGTTCCTCAATTAAAACAGGCAGATGTTTCTAAAAGAGAAAATCTAAAGAAACTCAACAAAAAGTTTGGTTCAACTTCAAAGAACTTTGTCAAAGAAGAAGCAAGCACATCCAAAGATGTCAGAAAGGTGAATGTAGGGCACATGACCTTAGAACAGTTAAACAATAGGCTCAAGATGGTTGAGGATAAAAATGAATCCAAAAGGAAATCCAACAGAAATGGGAAGGTAGGAGTTAACAAACATAACAATTACACACCTGATAAGTATGCTCCTAGAAAAAGCTGTGTGCATTGTAGTAGTGTTAATCATCTATCTGCTAATTGTAAATCTATTAAGAAATCTCCCATAACTGTACCCTCTTCCATGCCTAACATGTCTGTATCACCTCTACATGCTATGCCTGTTATGTCTCAACAAAATCCTTATGCACATTTTGCAAACATGCCATATTTTAACAATCCTTATCTTGCTGCATTCAGTATGCCTCAAATGCCATACAATATGCCAATGTGGAATAACATGTATGCACAATCCATGCCTAATAATTCTATAAATGTGCTGGATAATGTTGTGACTAACCCTACACCTCAACCAACCACATCTAAGACCAAGGTTGACTCAAACTCACCTAAGTCTAAAGATGCAGGAGGAATGAAGTCTAGGAGAAAGGCTAACAAGAATGGACCCAAGGAAACTTGGGTACCAAAATCAAATTGATTGATTTTGTGGTGTGCAGGAAAATAGAAGAAATCTATGGTACTTGGACAGTGGCTGTTCAAGACACATGACTGGAGATTTCTCCCTGCTCACAGAGTTTAAAGAGAGAGCTGGCCCCAGCATAACCTTTGGAGATGACAGCAAAGGGTTTACTATGGGATATGGCTTGATTTCAACAAGGAATGTCATCATTGAAGAAGTTGCATTAGTTGATGGTCTCAAGCACAACTTACTGAGTATCAGTCAACTATGTGATAGAGGGAATACAGTTTCCTTCAATTCTGAAGCCTGTGTTGTCACTAGTAAGAAAGACAACAAAGTGGTTCTAACTGAAGTTAGAAAAGGAAATGTGTACTTAGCTGACTTCAACTCTACAGATGCAGAATCTATTACTTGTCTCTTCAGCAAAGCAAGTTCAGTTGAGAGTTGGCTATGGCACAAGAAGCTATCCCATTTGAATTTCAAGACAATGAATGATCTAGTCAAAAAGGACTTAGTAAGAGGAATTCCTCTTGTTGAATTCTCAAGGGATGGTCTGTGTGATGCTTGTCAGAAAGGCAAACAAAGGAAAGCATCATTTCAGAAGAAGCTTGAAACAACAATTGATGAACCATTACAGCTGCTACATATGGATTTGTTTGGACCAGTCAATGTATTGTCAATAGCAAGAAAAAGATATTGCTTAGTGATTGTAGATGATTTCTCAAAGTTCTCATGGGTCTATTTTCTTGGATCAAAGGATGAAGCAAGTGAAATCATTATCAATCACATCAGGTAAGTCAATAATCATCCTGACTTGAAGGTAAGAAACATCAGGAGTGACAATGGAACTGAGTTCAAGAATTTGACATTAAGGCTGTTCTGTGAAGAAAATGGAATCATGCATGAGTTCTCAGCTCCAAGAACACCTCAGCAAAATGGGGTAGTTGAAAGAAAGAACAGATCTTTAATTGAGGCTGCCAGAACAATGCTTGAAGAATCAAAGTTACCAACATATTTTTGGGCTGAAGCTGTTAATTGTGCCTGTTTCACTCAAAATATTTCTTTGATCAATCAAGCTAAAGGCATGACTCCTTATCAGTTGTTCAAGAAAAGAAAACCAACTCTAAACTTTCTTCATGTCTTTGGATGTAAATGTTTTATACTAAGGAATCAATCTGACCATAAAGGGAAGTTTGATGCAAAGGCTGATGAAGGAATATTTGTTGGTTATTCAGCTGGAAAATCTTATAGGGTCTACAATCTAAGAACCAACATTGTTATGGAATCTGTGCATGTTGTGTTTGATGATAAAAAGATTGATGGACTAACAGATGAGGAACATTATGAGAGACTCAAATTTGACAATATTGAAATATATTGTGATGATAGTGAAGAAGAGATTGATGGAGACGACACTTCAAAAGGAATACAAAATTTGCTCCTGGATAATGCACAAAATTCAGCATCCGTTGAAAGACATTGTGCATCATCCGTTGAAGTACTTAATGAAGCATCCGTTGATCATAGCTCATCAACTGATAATCAATTTACATCATTAATTGATGGAACTCCAAGTTCCCTGCAAAGGACCAACAACTCAGGGGGAGTTTCAACTAATCAAAACTCTATCTCACATCATGACAATACTGAGATCACCTCATCTAGAGCTCATCTTCCACCTCAAAGGAAATGGACCAAGAATCATCCCTTTGAACTGATCATTGGTGATGCATCATCTAAAGTGCAAACAAGAAGAGCTACTCAAGATGAATGTCTGTATAGTAGTTTTCTATCTCAGGAGGAACCTAAGAAAGTGGAAGAAGCCTTATTGGATCCAGATTGGATATTAGCTATGCAGGAAGAGCTAAACCAATTTGAGAGAAACCAAGTTTGGAAGCTGGTACCCAAACCAAAGAACAAGAGTCCTATTGATACAAAATGGGTATTCAGAAATAAGATGGATGAAAATGGCATTATCATAAGGAATAAAGCCAGATTGGTTGCTAAAGGCTATTCTCAGCAAGAGGGAATAGATTTTGATGAGACATATGCTCCTGTTGCAAGACTTGAAGCTATCAGAATCTTTCTAGCCTATGCAGCCCATGCAAATTTCAAAGTCTATCAAATGGATGTCAAGAGTGCATTTCTAAATGGGAAATTAGAGGAAGAAGTCTATGTAAGTCAACCTCCAGGATTTGAAGATCCAAATTTTCCAGACTATGTGTATTATCTGTTGAAAGCACTCTATGGACTGAAGCAAGCACCTAGAGCCTGGTATGAAACATTATCAAAATTTCTTTTGGAGAATCACTTCACTAGAGGTACTGTTGATAAAACTCTCTTCTTTAGAAATGTTAATGGCTCTAGTATACTTGTTCAAATTTATGTAGATGACATAATATTTGGTTCTAAAGATAATAAACTTTGTAAAAAGTTTGCTAAGTTAATGCAAAGTAATTATGAAATGAGCCTAATGGGAGAACTAACCTATTTTCTTGGTTTACAAATTAAACAAGTTAGTAATGGAATTTTCATTAGTCAAACTAAATATATTCATGATCTTTTAAGGAAGTTTGACTTAATGGAATGTTCATCTGCAAAAACTCCCATGGCCACTGCCACCAAACTTGAATTAAATAAGACTGAAAGGTCTGTGGACATTACAAGTTATAGAGGCATGGTTGGTTCACTTTTATATTTAACTGCTAGCAGACCAGATATAATGTTTGCTACATGTCTGTGTGCTAGATTTCAAGCTGATCCTAGGGAGTCTCACTTAATTGCTATCAAGAGAATTTTCAGATATCTCAAGGGTACACCAAATTTAGGAATTTGGTATCCTAGAGAATCTGGCTTTGATCTAATTGGTTATTCAGATGCAGACTATGCAGGTTGCAAAATAGACAGGAAAAGTACAACAGGCTCCTGCCAATTCCTGGGAAACAAGCTTGTATCATGGTTTAGCAAAAAGCAAAATTCAGTCTCTACTTCTACAGCTGAGGCTGAATACATTGCTGCTGGAAGTTGCTGTTCTCAAATGTTATGGATGAGGAATCAACTCCTTGATTATGGACTTCATGTTGATAGAATACCTATCTTTTATGACAACACAAGTGCCATAGCCATAACAGAGAATCCTGTGCAGCACTCAAGGACCAAGCACATTGATATTAAGTACCACTTCATCAGGGAGCATGTCATGAATGGTACAGTGGAACTACATTTTGTTCCAAGTGAACAACAAATTGCTGACATATTTACCAAGCCACTTGATGAATCAACATTCACAAGATTGGTAAGTGAGCTAGGTATGCTTAATTACTCTTAAAATTCATGTCTTCTTTGCAATTTGATGTGAAGCCTGAAATATATTAGTTGCTAGAACAAATTTGACTTTTAACAAAGTTTATTCCATCAACGGATGTTCCCTATCCGTTGAAAGTCAAAATTGCTCTATCAACGAATATTCATTATCCGTTGAAAGACAAGTATATCTCTGGAACTTTTATCCGTCAACGGATAAAGCTGAAGTACCTTTCAACGGATGACAATTTACATTATCCGTTGAAATGTCACATCAGACGTTTGAGGTGTTTCACAGCCGTTGATTCTATTTTCTTAACCGTTGATACCATACATACATCTGTATGTATTGGTTTTAAAGGTAGTTATTAGAATACTTACAGTTTATTCTTAAACGGCTGAAATTCACTAACACCTATTTATTGATTAATCCTTTATTTATTTCTTTTTCTTTGAAAGCATATAAGCCCTTCTGATTGTTCATTATTACTTTACGCTTTCTTAGAATTTCAAGCATTTACCATTTTCTCTCTGCAAAACCTTCAAGTTATTCTCTGCAATTTCTACTCACAACAATGGCACCAGTCGTGAAGATTATGTCTCAATCTGGGTTCATCTACGAGAAGAACAATTTCATAGCTCTGGTAGAAAAGAATGAAGCCCACTCAGATTATCACAAAATGATGGACTTCATCAAAAACTGTAAACTTAGCTATGCAATGCTGGAAGCCCCAACGATTTTCTGTGAAGTAGTTGAGGAGATTTGGACAACTGCTGAGTTCAACTCCATAGATATGACTATCTCCTTCACTCTCAAAGGTAAAAATCACTGTATTAACTGTGATGACTTACAAGCATGTTTTAAATTACCTGAGAACAATGCCATGACACCACACACTGATAGTGATGTATCCAGCATGTTAGATTCCATAGGTTACTCTCTTAACTCTGCTAATTTAGGGGGTATTAGACGAAAAGGCCTTAGGAAAGAATGGAGTTTTCTTGGGGATGCCTTCATAAAGGTTTTCTCTGGGAAAATTAGTAATTTTGATGCCATAACTTCATCTCTTGTTAATATGTTCTATATGCTTGTTTCTGATAGGTACTTTAACTTTAGCAACTATGTGATGCTAGAATTAGGTACTAGATTAGGTAACAAAGCTAATAGACCTAATAACATCTATTATGCTAGATTCTTTATGTTATTGGCTAACCATGTTGCTGAAGGTTTAGTCATTATCAATGAGAATAATAAACTCAAGTGCTGGGCACAAGAGAAAAGAGTTCTTGCAGACTTATTGAGAATGGATCTCAACAGCAGTGTGCAATTGGTATATTTACCAATCATGAATGCACCCCAGGTAGGTGAGGTAATTGCTTCTACAACTCCTACTTCTTCCAACCCCTCTATTTCTTTATCTTCTAGTGTGGCCATGAAATCTGTGACAATGCCCCAACAGATTTCTACCAAGGTCACCAAATCTAAACTTTCAAAATCCAAGACAAAGAAAACCACCTCTGTTGTTTCTCAAAAGACAACAGTTGTAACAACAACCATTAACCCTGAGGGAAGTGATCAGGGTGTGAGTGGTGAGGGGAGGGGTGAACATCAAAGAAACCCCCAGGATAAGGAAGGAGAGTTGAGTGCTTCCCAAGCTAGCCAAGCCCCAGTTTCTCAAAAAGCTGTGGTGGTTGAAAAGGTTTCTAGCACATCCCTAGTAGCATCTTCCCAAAAGGATGTTACTATTGAAAAGAGTTCCCAACCAGGAACACAGAACAAAAGAGGGAGGGACACTAAAGCCAAACACTCACCTACAAAAGCTTTTATTAGAAGAAAGAAGGCTAGAACCCAATCTTCTACACAGGGTGCACACACTGCACAGATACATCCATCTGTCTCTGTGCCTTCTCAAACTCAGTTTGATGTGACTCCAATAAATGTGGAGTCACAGCCCCATTCTCTCACAATAACTACACATCAATCACCAAATACTTCTTCACCATCTCTGGATGTGGATATGTTATTCCCATCAATTCCTGATTCTCCCTCTTTACAACTCAGGGAGGAGCCCCACTCAAATACAGGTGATCATCATCTTTTAGATGATTTGTTGGATCACCCGCAAATTCTTTCAGATATAATTGAAGGATCTGTATCAACACATATCTAATCAATCTATACAGATTCAACAATTATATCACTTTCAATTTCATCTTCTTTTCCTTCTTCAACGGATATCACTCATCCGTTGACAAGTGGTTGCTCTTCAACGGATAAGCTTAACAGCAGTTATCCGTTGATAACAACAGTTTCAACTTCAACGGATATTCCACATCCGTTGATAGTCTCTACACAAATAACTGAAATGATTCCAAGTGTAGAAGACATGAATACTGTGCAATCACTTTTAGGATTGAGGGCAGGGAGTGAAAATTTGAGTGAGAGGCTGGGTTGCTCCCAGGCAAAAGGAGAGATTGAGAGCACAAAAATGCATGCTATTTCTTCCAGCATGGCAAAAGTCAGTGAGTGGAGTACCACCTTAGAAGGTGAAGGTGAGGGAGTGAGATGTGTGAGCCAGGGGGAGCCCCTGATGCAAGAACATAGAGAAAAAGAGAGAAAAGCAGGTACAGTTGATACAAGGGTGGAACCAGCCATTGCTCATGAGTCAATGATTGTGGATGATGCTGAAAAGGAAAGACAATTTCAGCAACATTACAAAGCTGTAATTGATAACATTTCCTTGGATGCTGACACTTTTACTCATCCTGTGACAGCCTTTCAAATGTTGGCTGCTCAGGGCAATGAGGAGGCAGAAAGGACACTACATCTAGTGCACACAACAGAATCTCTTCAAAGGGATAAAGCTGCTATTAACAGGATGCCTTCTACAGCTGGTGAGCCATCTGAGGAATTTGGAGTAAATTCTGATGATGATGACTCTATTTCTTCTGATGGAAGCATGAACATAGGGGGAGATGAAGACCCTAGTTCCATTCCTAATCTACCTGAATGGGCCCTGACTAAGGAGCATATAACAGGTGAATTCAATGTCCACTTGGTCAAACAAATCATCACTATTCAACAGGCCATTCAGAACACTTCAAATGCAAATATCAAGGCTATCCTCCAAGCTCACCTGGACTCACTGCATCTCATGAAGTTGCAGAAAGTAAAGCAAAATATGAGTCTAGATGATCTCAGGAAAGATATTGCAGACTTGAAATCCTTCACTTCAGAAAAATTGGATTCAGTCATGCCCTATGGTACTTTGCAGGACTTGGTTTCGAGATTGAAAAAGGAATCAGTTACTGAACAAAGGCTGGCCAAGTTGGAAGACAGAGTTCAAGGAATTGAAGACTCTGTGGCCACCCTTCTTCTTCTCAACCAACAATCTCAAACCAATCTCCTAATGCAGCTGGCAAAAGCACAAGGCTTGACCCCTCTCCTTGATGATAACAAAAAGGGGGAGAATAAAAGGGAAGGGGAAGGAGAGCCCTCTACAAAGATTCAGATATCTAAAGTGCTAGTTCCTGCCATCACTACCTCTCCAATCATTCAAATCAAGGGAAAACCTGATGGAATTGATTTGATTCAGCTAGCAGCAGCTGAAATACAAATGAAAGAACAATGGAGGAGAATTGATGAAAGGTTGCAATTGGTGTTTGGTTCTACACAAGACAAATCAACATATGTGAAATTTAGCACAAAGATTGAACCAATCAACATGGAGCTCAAGCCAGTAGGGAGAAATAAGGTTGGAGAGACTTCTTTCAAGAATTTAAAACCTATGGTTCTAAAGCCTAACACTAGATCCAGTATGGACTCCACAAAGAATCCCCTAGACTTTGCTCAGATAAAGGAAGTAGACTTTCCTCTTCCAAAACCTGATGGAGACAAAGTTCTAAGTGCAAGCATCATAAAGAAGAAGGAGACCAAGGACAAGGGTGAGAGAATGAACATGGCCTTTATCTATAGAGAGGGAAAGAGTATCTGTGTGATGCAAGGACATCCCAAATTTCTAAAGGCTAAAAGGGAAGAAACCAGAAGGTTGAAGAAAGAAGCTCTAAAACTCAAGGCTGACAAAAGAGCACAAGCAAAGCTTGAAAAACAGCTAAAGTCAAGCCAAGTTGAAGAAATGAAAGGAATTGAAGTCAGGGGTGAAGAAAAGATTGCTAACTTGGATGAGGTTCTTGGGAGCATATTTGGTGAAAATATGGAGGAAAGAGAGGAATGGCAGAAGGGAAACAGAAGAAAAGCCAAGGCACACAGAAGGAGTGAAGATAACCCTGAAGATACCAAATCTATATCTAAACCACTACCTTCCATACCTGAACCTTTTGTTGCTGATCCCTCTATAAATATCCATGGTGAACCAATCATTCCAAAAGAGGAACCTATTGATTGGGACAACATCACATTGCCTACCTTTTTAACCACTCTACCACTACCAAAGAAACAGAAAAGAAAATCTAAATCTACACCTCCCCTAACCTCTAAGAAATTCACTCAAAAACAAAAACCTAACCCTAAGCCACCCATTTCTAAAGATGATTATGTTCACATCTGTGACATAAAAGAAGCTTCAGACATTAATCTCTATCTGGATGAGCTGGAGGAAGTAAGGGGAATAGCTGCCTACATACAGCTACCAGAGAGATTGGTGTTCAGATATAAGGGAGCTGGGGAAAGAACATGGCCTCTCTACAGGATTCTAAATGAAGGCTACTCTACCTTGATCAGAGTCTTTTCAGCCATCAAAAAGGATTCTGGCTTTACCAGAACAGCCAAGACTGAAATTCTCAACAAGATTGCCAACATAAGGAAGACTTGGAGGGAACCAAATGCTTTGCCCAGAACCTTACTCATACAAGAAAGGGGAACTAAAATTCACAAATCACCTCATTGGTTGATGGAATTTAGAGATGACAAAGGAGTCAGAAGATTTTTCAGACTTGAAGACCAACTCAAGATTGCCAGCAATGAAACTCTCAAGGAAATGCAATCTAAGTTGGATATCAGTGATGAAGATGAAGCTGAATTCTTCAGACAACTCCAACTCCAAATTGAGGAAAATGACAAAGGGCTAGGAAAGAAAACCAGGGAACAAAGAAGAAAATGATGATTTGCTCAGGCTAGAGGAGCACCCTTGGAAATACTGTAAATCTTCAATTACCTCCTAGTACATACACTTTTGCAGCACTTTTTATATTTCTACTTAGTTTCAATTCAAATATTTGTTAAGTGTTTTGTTATCATCAAGTTAACCCTGAATTTATGCCTACAGTTCTTATAGACATAAATAGGGGGAGATTGTTAGGAATATATGTGCATTAGTTTGATGATATGTTTAACAAAACACTTAAGTAGAAATTTAGTGTCTGTAGCCTCAACGGATAAGACCACTTTGGCTATCCGTTGATGGTGTAGCTTTACTTAGAAATAAGTCTAGTATTGTAGCATATTTCAGTCTCTGTATTTAAAATTGCAATTCTTAGAAGTTGAGAGAAACTATGAGTCATGTTGACTACTAGATGATATGCAGATAGGAAGGCCAATTGTAAATATTTCATGCCTTGTAATTTTGTATAAATGAAGTGGTATCAACGGATGACTTAAAGACCTTCAACGGATGAGAAGCTAAGCTTCAACGGATGTCTCTAAAGCTTCAACGGATAACATCCTTCAACGGATGAGAGCATCAACGGATGAAAGCTTCAACGGATAACATCCTTCAACGGATGAAGTCATCAACGGATGAAAGCTTCAACGGATGTTCTGCTAATTAGCCGTTGATAAGTGGTAGTTGTACCTACAAACAGAGGCACGTGGGTTGACAGAGAAAACTGAGATGTGGTAGCCGAATTTCAGGATCAACAGAAAAAGCAGCCGTTCTTCTTTAGTACAAAGTTGCAATAGTCAACAAAGTACTTGAGTGAACAGGAAAAGAAGCAAGTGAAGAACTTATTTTACTATTGTAATTTTATATTGTTTTTCACTTGTACACTTGGTAATATATAAACCAAGAAGAAGCTAGTAATTAGAGAGAGATTTTCCAGAGCTGTTAAGAAATATCTTGAGAGAAAATTCATCTAGTTTGTACTAGGATGCAGCTGTGATCAACATTGTTGAACACAGATTTTCTAATATACCATCTCTGGTGGAACAACAAATCCACCAGAAAAGTTTTTAAAGTGTGTTGTGTTCTTTACATTTTGTGTTTGAATATATATCTGTCTGCATTAGCTCAAAGCAATTCATACACTTGTTCATCTAGAACACACTGCTTTAATAAACTTCTCAAAACTTGAAAAAGTTTTGAGATTTACATTCAACCCCCCCTTCTGTAAATCTCATTGTTAGTCCTCTAGGAATAACAGTTATTCGTCGAATGACCAAAAGGATTATCCGTCAAAAGACAAGGAATCATATCCGTTGAGTAAAAGAAAACCAGTTAGCAAAGCCAAACTAGCTAATCTCAATGAGAAATATGGATCAGTTTCTAAGAATTTTGTTCCAGAGAAACAAGTCAAGTGAACAAGAGCAAGAGAGTCAATGTAGGGCATCTGTCTATCAAGCAATTGAATGATATATTGGAGAAAATTGAAGTGAAAGCAGAGTCTAAAAAGAAAAACAATATGAATGGAAAAGTAGGAATTAACAAATATAACAACTACACACCTGATAAATATGCACCAAGAAAACCCTTTGTTAAGTGTGGTAGTGTTAATCATTTGTCTGTTAATTGCAAACTTGCTATACCTGCTACCATGTCTGCACCTCCTTCATTTCCCAGTATGCCTACAATGCCTGTGAATGTTATGCCTGCACATACTTTGAATGCACAGTTTGCTAATATGTCATTTACACAAAATCCTTACTATGCTGCATTTAGTATGCCATAAATTCCACTTAGCATGCCATACTGGAACAACATGTTTGCATAAAATATACCTTTCCATATTAATCAACCTGTGCATGATATGTCTACAATGATGAATGGTTTTAAGGGTTCTACTCAGAATTTTCTTAGCCTATGCAGCCCATGCCAATTCCAAGGTCCATCAAATGGATGTCAAAAGTGCTTTTCTGAATGGAGATTTGGAGGAGGAAGTCTATGTCAGTCAGCCTCCTGGTTTTAAAGACCCAAATTTTCCAGAATATGTCTACTATCTTTTGAAAGAACTTTATGGATTGAAGCAAGCACCTAGAGCCTGGTATGATACTTTGTCAAAGTTTCTTCTAGAAAATCAGTTCACAAGAGGTACTGTTGACAAAAATTTATTCTCTAGAAATGTTAGTGGCTCTAGTATACTTGTTCAAATTTATGTAGATGATATTATATTTGGCTCTACAGATGTAAAACTTTGCAAAAAAATTGCCAAACTGATACAAAGTAAGTATGCAATGAGCATGATGGGAGAACTAACTTATTTTCCTGGTTTACAAGTTAATCAGTTAGTGATGGAATATTCATAAGTCAAAACAAATATATTAATGATCTTTTAAAGAAGTTTGACCTAATGGATTGCACATCTGCAAAAACTCCCATGGCCACTACAACTAAGCTTGAAGTAAACACTGTTGAAAAGACTGTGGATATTTCAAGGGATAGAGGCATGGTTGGTTCACTTTTGTATTTAACAGCCAATAGGCCAGATATAATTTTTGTTACTTGTCTTTGTGTTAGATTTCAGGCTGATCCAAGAGAATCTCATTTAATAGCTGTTAAGAGAATTTTCAGATATCTCAAAGGAACACCAAAACTTGGCATTTGGTATCCTAGAGATTCTGGTTTTGATCTAACTGGTTTTTCAGATGCAGATTATGCAGGTTGTAAAATTGATAGAAAAATATAACAGGAACCTGTTAATTTCTAGAAAATAAGCTAGTATCATGGTTCAGTAAAAAACAAAATTCAGTTTCTACTTCTACAGCTGAGGCTGAATATATTGTTGCTGGTAGCTGTTGTGCTCAGATTTTATGGATGAAAAATCAACTGTTGGACTATGGTCTACAGGTGAATAAGATTCCTATTTTCTGTGACAACAACAGTGCTATTGCAATTACTAAAAATCCAGTACAGCATTCAAGGACCAAGCACATTGATATCAAGTACCACTTCATTAAAGAGCATGTTATGAATGGAATTGTGGAACTTCATTTTGTTCCAAGTAAGAAGCAACTTGCAGACATCTTTACCAAGCCACTTGATGAATCCACCTTTACTAGGTTGGTAAGTGAATTAGGTATGTCTAATTACTCTTAATCAATTTTGATGTCTAAGCAAATTATAATGCAGCTATAGTAAAAGCTGATATTTCCTAGCTAAGATAAATTTTTTTTGGCCAAGTCAGATTTTATATCTCGACAGATGTTCATTATTCGTTGAAAATGAATATCCATTGAATTGTATCATCCGTTGAAGTATCAATTATTAATCTTGGTACTTTTATCATTATCCGTCGAATTGCACTCAATCTTAGCCGTTAATTTTAAGCATTATCCGTCGAATTTACTTACAGCCTGTATGTATATTTCAATGGATAACCTTAGAATTTTGACAGTTTTCTTTATTTTTTAAACGGCTATTTTGGGCTAATTTGATTGGTTACTTTCTTTTACTTTTTAATTTTTGACAGTTTATTTCTGAGAAAGTATAAAAGCTAATTTCATTTCTATTCTTTAGTTTTATCTTTCTCAAAGCAATTTCTCTAACTCTCTTCTTCTCCAAAAGCAAAAACTCCCTTTCTGAACCTAAGTTCAATCACATCTATGGCAACAGTAGTCAAAATTATGTCCTCAACTAGGTACGTTTATGAGAAGAATAACTTTGTGGCTCTGGTAAACAAGCAGATTCCGGCATCTGAAAACTATCATAAAATGATGGACTTCATCCTAAACTGCAAACTGAGTTATGCCATGCTTGAGTCTCCAACCAATTACTGTGAAGTTGTCGAGGAAATTTGGACTACAGCAGTGTTCAATTCAAAGGACAAAACCATTACCTTCACTCTCAAAGGTAATGAACATTGTATTAACTGTGATACAATTGAAAAATGTTTTATACTGCCTGAAAATAGCACACTTGCTCCACACACAGACACTGATGTGAGTAACATGCTAGTTTATATGGGTTATGCTTTAACTGCCACTAAGTTAGGTGAAGTTAGGAGATTAGGCCTTAGAAAAGAATGGAACTTCTTGTGTGATTCTTTTATCAAAGTGTTTTATGGTAAAGTTAGTAACTTTGATGCAGTTACTTATTCACTTATCAACATGCTTTATATGCTTCTTAGTGATAAGTATGTCAATTTTAGCACTTTTGTTATGTATGAAATAGGGAGTAAATTAAGGGATATTAAGAAGAGGTCTAAGAATATTTATGATGCCAGATTCTTCAAGATGATAGCTAATTTTGTTTTTGAGAATCTCTCAATTGAGAACCCAACAAACAAGTTAGATTGTTGGGTCCAAGAGAGAAGAGTTATTGCTGACTTGAACAGGGCAAATCACCACAAGGATGTTCCTCTTGTGTACATGCCAATCATGGAACTGCCTCAGGTAAGTGAGGTAAATATTTCTGTTCCTCTTGTGAGACTTGTGAGGGACACGGTGAACATCAAAGAAACCCTAAGAATAAGGATGGAGAGGTGAGTGCATCCCAACCTAGCAACACTACAGTTTCCCAACAAACTGTAGTGCTTAATATGGATATAAGCTCATTGCTAGTTGCATCCTCCCAAAAGGATGTGACTATTGAACAAAGCTCTCAGCCAAGAGCACAGGCCAAGAGAGTTAGGGACAGAAGCTCACCCCAAACTTATGCTCCAAAGAAGAAATCCAAAACCCTTGGGGACACACAGGGTGCACACACTATGCAAACTGCAGTCAAAGACTCAGTTACAACACCTTCTCAAATTTAGATTGATGTGGCTCCAGTAAATGTGGAGTCACAACCAAAATCTTTAATGATAGAAGCACCTCACACACCAAACTCACCCACAAATTATCTGGATGTGGATATGATTCACACATCAATTCCTGATTCTCCATCTCTAACTCTCATGGAGAAGCCAAAATCTATAGCAAGTGAGCATCATCTTTTAGATGATTTGTTGGCTCACTTGCCATTTCTTTTTGATTCTACTGAGAATACTGTGTAAAATCTCAAATCAATCACCACATATTTTATAGTAGTCTCTACTCCAAACTCTGTCATTTCTACTATCTCAACGGATATTATTCATCCGTTGACTAGTGATTGTATCTCGACGGATATGCTTAACAGCAATTATCCGTTGACACTTCCAACTACTACTTCGACGGATGTTACTCATCTGTTGAATATCACTGCACCACTTCAAATTTCAACTAATGTTACAAGTGCAGATGATTTAGTGGTGGTATAATCACTCTTAGGATTGAGGGAAGGGAGTGAACAGAGTGAGAGGCTGAGTTGCTCTCAGACAAAAGGAGAGGAAAAGAGTGAATATATGAAAGCTATTTCTTCCAGCTTCGAAAAAGTGAGTGAGTGGAGTCCCACCTTAGTAGGTGAAGGTGAGGGTGTGAGGGTGGGAAGCCAAGGGGAACCCTTGATGCAAGAAAAGAGAGATTATGAGAGAAAATCAAGTAGAAAAGAATGGGAAGAGCCCATTGTAAGTGAGTTAAGGGATGTCCATGAGGCTGAAAAGAAACAGCTATTTTAGCAAGATTATCAAGTTGTCTTAGACTCTGTTTCTTATGAAGCTGGGGCATTTACTCACCCTATTCCAGCTTATCAAGTTTTAGCTGAACAGGACAATGTGGCTGCTGAGAGGATTCTTAACTTGGTTCATACAACTGCTTCTATGCAAAGGGCCAGTGATGCAATCACTTCCATGCCTTCCACAGTTGGTGGTGAATTTGACTATCCAACTGGTAATTCTGAGGATTTTGGGGATAAAGATGATAAAGAAGCTTTCATGCATACAAGGGGAGAAACATGCCATAGCTCAAGTACAAACACTCCATCTGGATGTTTAGCAAAGACTGTGATGAGCACCATTTCAAATTAACTCTCCTCCACATCATTCAACAAACTCAGACAGCTCTTCAAGGCACTACAAATGCCAACACCAAGAGACTTCTTCAAGATCACCTAGAATCTCTTCAACTGCACCAAATTCACTCTCTAAAGCAAAATCAAGATGTCACTGAGCTCAAGACATAAATTGGTCAAGGATATTACTGCAAGATTGGAGGCTACCTTTCTTAACACAACAATGCTAGATATCAACAGATAGCTTAGGAAAAACTCTGATCTAGCCAACAGAGTGGACTCCTTAGACACCAGGCTCAAGACCCTGGAAACATCCATTACTCAAATTCACCTCCATCAAGCTCAACAAACTCTGCTACTTCAGAAACTGGTGGCTGAAAAAACCTCAACCTCCACTCAACTTGATGTTAACAAAAAGGGGGAGAAAGACTCTATTATTCCAGTTAGCCAGGGGGAGTTAACAAGTGAGGGGGAGAAAGTGTTCAACATTCAAGTTAGCAAGGTGATTGATCCATCAATTGCTTTCACTAAGCCACCAGCCTTGGACAACATTGATCTGATCAGGATAACAGCAGCTAAGTTGGAGTCAACTGAAAAATTGAAAAAGCTTGATGTAGTAGCAGTTGAGCAAGAGCTTAATGAAAAGTGGAAGAAGGTTGATGAAAACATCAAGAAGAAGTTTGGTCCAATTGGGAAGCTGGACAAGGTCTTTTCTCACTTCTCCCAATTGAGACAAATTTCAGCTAATGAAATGAGCTTAGAGAACATGGAAATGGCTCAACCCTCATCAATCAACTAAAATCCAATGTGATTTTTATGCCAAAAAGGAACAATCCAAAGAACTCAGATAAAAATCCATTGGTCTTAATGTATGAAACCCCTAAGCCAGATGAAAAGAAGCTGCTTGGAAGATCAATTGCTTTTTTCAAAGATCCCAGAGACTCAGTGCTAAAGAAAACAATTGCTAAGATCTACATGAATGGCAAAATAATCAGTGTGGTGGCTGGACATTCACAGTTTGTAGAGGCTAAGAAAGAAGAGAAGGTGAGGCTTAAACAATAACAAAAGCAAGTTGCTTTAGAAGCCAAGGACCTAGCCAAGAAGCCTGCAACCATAGAAGTTGCATTACCTACTGTGACAACTGAGAATCTGAATGAAGGAAAGCAAGAAAAACCAAAGCAGATTAAGATAATAAGGTACAAACTCCCAGCAAAGAGGAAGCTAGATTTCAATGAAGATAAGGAAGACTACATGTCAATCCAATCTACAACTTCAAGCCAACCAGCCATACCTACAGTGAAGGAGGTTGAATTCAAGGTTGATCCCAACATAACCTTTCATGGTGAACCTATAATTTCTAAGGATTAACCTATAAATTGGGACAACTTGCCTCTTCCTGATCTAAACATTCCAATCTTCGCCAAACCAAGAAAGACAAAGAAAAGAGCAGTCAAAATGGTCAAACCTTTCAGACTTCAGTCTAAAGCATCAACCAAAGCCAAGCCAACTGTCAACAAGGGAGATCAACTCTTCATTTGTGACATCAAAGAATTTTCAGACATAAATCTCTATCTGGAAGAAATAGATGAAGTTAGAGCTATTAATGCCTACAGACATCTTCCAGAAAGATTAGTCTTCAGGTACAAGGGTAGAAGAGAAATGACATGGCCCCTTCATAGGATTCTCAATGAAGGCTATTCCACTTTGGTGACTATTTTCTCTTCAATCAAGAAAAACTTTGGATTCAACATATTTGCCAAGAAGATGGTACTGAACAAGATTGAGGAGATAAGGAATAGCTGGAAAGGACCAAATGCACTCCCAAGAGTATTGACAATTCCTATTACTGGAGATAGGGTGTATTTGAGGCCTTACTGGATAATGGAGTTCAATGATGAAAAATACATCAGAAGATTCTTCATATTGGAAGATCAGCTAAATATTTCAAGTAATGAAACTCTCATGAAGATGCAAAAGAAGCTGGATCAGACAATTGGAGATGAACTTGATTTCTACAAGCAACTCCAATATCAGATTAAGTAAAATAATGTGAACTTGGAAAGAAGTCAAGACAATCAAGGAAGTAATCTAAATTTGCTCAGTCTAGAGGAGCACCTTGAAAATGATCTGTGAGTTTCAATACGATCCTGAAATTGAGAAGACAACTCGTAGACTGAGAAAAGAAACTTAGCAGCCTACGGAAGGAGAAACATCACTTTCATCTCTGAAGTTAAAGCTGGAACCACCAATTAATTTGTTGATTCAAGTACAAATTGTGAGTCAAAAGAAGAAATAATGGGTAATATTATGAAAGACAATAAGACTCTTTAGGAATTCCGAGCTACAGAAATAAATCTATAGCAATTTTAGATTCAACATCTTGACATTAATGTAAGCTATGAGTCAAACTATGGACTCATACGCTTGTATCCTACTTTTCATGGTCTTTCAGGTGAGGATTCTGACAAATATCTGAAGAAATTTCATGGGGTGTGCTCAAGTATGAAACTAAAATAAATCATAATGAACAAATTAAATTACGAGCCTTCTTTTTTTTATTGGCATATAAAGTAAATGGTAGGCTATTTTTGTGACGGCCTCAACCCCGGGGTCAGGAGTTGACGTCACCAAACACCAGACCAAAATATAAATAACAAGATTATTATTAAATTATACTAACTTGACCCCAAACCAAGATCCGATCCAGGTTCAAGTATAATTCAGATTCTCATTATTACAAGCCCTTTATTCAACATCTAACACACACTAACTTTATTCAGCAACTCCTCAGACCTCAATGCCTAATACAAACTACCTCAGAGGAGCCGGGTCCAGTAGGGGCAGGAACATGGATCTGTTTGACTGGTCTTCTAGGCATCTGCGGAATATACATAACAGTTTGTAAAGGTGAGCATAATCGCTCAACAGTACCAAAATATGAATAACGGAATAAAACAGTAATGTAACAGTAATAGGAACAGAGCTGTAATCATGATATCAACATTATATAATGAAAATCAGAGATAACTGGATATCACTAACTAGCATGCTTTAT
Organism: Apium graveolens; assembly: GCF_009905375.1. Taxonomy (NCBI): domain Eukaryota; kingdom Viridiplantae; phylum Streptophyta; class Magnoliopsida; order Apiales; family Apiaceae; genus Apium; species Apium graveolens. The sequence goes on along the minus strand of NC_133648.1, from coordinate 232,649,929 downwards.
CAAAACAACATAGTAGTGTGCTGTGTAAATACCAGAGTCCAATTTTAGTATGCTAATCACATTTATAAAACCGCTGTATCAACTACTCATGCCCTTACGGGAATCACAAATCCAAATCAGATACGTAGCGGATATCTGAAGACAGCTGATCAGGCTATCAACACCAGACGGCTCTAACTGCCATCCCATTTACATGTTCTAAAACTCAAAGACTAGCTAGGTCTCTGACCTGCTGGACTAATCGGTTTTATAGTGCGCGCAACCGAATTAGCCTCTTACGCCACCTCAATAGGCCTACTCTGGCCCCAATGTATCCCATATCTGACCCTTTTATCCAGTTTTCAAAACACTTGTACCTATCTCATTTTCAAAATCATTTATTTAACTAGCTCACATATAAAATCTATTTCACAAATTATTTCATTCGAGATAGGTACCTTTCGAAGTTACTTTTTCCCCAAAACAATTTAAAAACAGTGATTTATAACTACGGGGATATGTAACTTAAAATGTTTCTGTTTTATTACAAAAATAAAGCATTTAGCTATTCATATGCACTGAACCATAAAGAATGGTCAGGGGTACTTGCCTTGCAATGCTTTACAAAACCCTAATTAGCTTTCACGCTGACTTTGATCCTGGGAAACTCGATTGGGATCTACAAATACAGAATATCCTAATTAGTTATACCGACATGCTTGATATCCTCAAATCTTAATAACCCAAATACGACAACCCGACTCGTATTATTATTATACACATAATCACGTAATCACATCTCTCGAACATAATTAGGGGTAACACATAGAACATAACTATGTACGTTTACAATATGTTTTTAGAAAATTTTGGCAGCATCTTATTTATTTATAAGACTACCTGTCGATTACAATCGACGTCAATAATCCACAATAATCCCCAATATCACTTCATTATTTTATACAACATACATCCCAACATTATTCGAAATTAATTATTTAGGTCCAAAAATATTTTACATAATCATTTTATTTATTTATAGAATTTAGGACTCAGAACATCGTCATCACCGTCCACCGTTGACTCACTGAAGTTCATCGTCAATGGCGGCACAATTTATTGGCGCCCGATATAATACGGGTTCCCAAATAAACTATACCGATTAATATTATTTTTCCCGCCACGAAAATTTTTTATTTCACGAATGATATTTATTTCCCTGCAGAAAATTAAATAAAAATCAATTTACAATAACCAATCTGCTGCGTAAACAGGCCCAACAAAAGGCCCAAATAATCAAATCCAACTACACACCACTAGCCTCATTGTTAGAGGCCCAACATCAACAACCAGGCGGTCAAGCCCAGCAAGGCAACCAGCCCAACAGAACACACAGCATCACACACACGCGGCCACGCGCCGCCACAACACACACACACAAAGACTGGCGCACACACACATGCAAATTGAACACACACAATACACACACTTATATATATATATACCAATCAAGACAAAGCGATAATCGAACAAGAAGACATAGCCGAGAAAGTACCAAAAGAAGTACCGGAAATGGCGACGGGCGAGCAACGCCGGGAAGAAAAACGGAACAGAGAGGAAGAAAGAAAAAGAGAGACTGAGAAACGAGAGATTAAAAAATTGAAAGAGATAACGGAGAATAGAGAGTAGAGAGACTCGAAGAGGACAGTGAACAACCGGGGGGTTTGTTTCTTTTTTTTATTTGTTAACAGATGTTGCAACGTAAAGCATAGCACGTATCCCCGGTTAATAAGAAACTGACACGTAATATTTAAGATAGATACAGAGATTCTGGAGCTCGGTTTTGTCCTGAAACTCGAATTAACGGACAAAGTTACACGAGAAATAATCCCAGAAAATTATGAAAATAATCTTAAAATGTCATAAATATCTCGAAGTTTATACAACATAAGTTTTGAAATTTTTAAAACACTTTTTAAGGTGTGCTTTGTGTTGGGTTTCGAAGGCATAAAACGCAGCGGATAAACGTAAATAAAACAAAAATTTCGAAACCCAAAAACAGGATCCATGTATAATTATGGGCAGATTTTGGAGATAACGAATCATACCTTTCAAGAGGTTAACTTACACGAACTCAACGGAGATCCTAGCTATCACGCTTTGTGTCTACCTCTCGGAGAAACACCTCTATGGTATCCCCACGAGCACCTTCAAGAACGTCTCACGAACTTGACTACGGAATGGATGTACTAGCCTCCTTCTTGACGATCTGAATTGCCTCTGCCTCTCTTTGCTGCTAGGGTTTTCTCAAAAATGTATAGGCCTCTTTAACCTATCATTATGTATTTATAATGGCTGATTAAAAAGGCCCATAACAGCAAAGCCTAACCCTAGTAGGTATTGGATTAAATAATAAAAACGAATTTCTACTATTTAATTAATAACTAAGTCATACTTAATTATTATGGGCAAAAACATTCCTTTTAATTCGAATTTATATTATCTCAATTAAGTCTTACTTAATTATAATAAAATTCAAAAAATCATCAATTAATTTAAATCCATAATTTAAATTAACTATTCCATTAAGTGCTCTATTTGTGCGACCCTATAGGCTATTATTTAATTGGCAATAATTTTATTTTCTAATAAAATTATAAATAATGAGCGGTATCTAGTAATACATCATTGTTACCCAATTAAACAATAATTAAATCGTGATTAGATAAAACCTTTTGTGATTAATATTTTTCGTGTAATATAATCCCTTTAACCATACATATTATAGATTAAACTCGAGGCATGTATTTAGTCATCCTCTTCAATATTTAATCCGGGTTTACTTGATCCATGAGTAGATTATCGAGACAAATCATTATTTGAGCATGACCATGCTTTTATAATCTCACTCAATCAAGAGGCCAATAATATCTCTCCTAATTATAGGAGGGTTAAATCCTTTATCTATCATTCATATTTCTCATACGACTCGTGATATACCCGATGTCCACTTTTATCATCACCCGATCAAAATTAATTTTTAATGTAGTCAAAGTATATTAATCCTCGTATAGAAATATAATGATTTCAAGTCAAAGGATCGTTACACCATTATCACTGTGAGTCTTTCTTATGACTTTATTAAACATGAAGAATCTCACTATGGGTCTGTCCAGTACCATGTACTCTCACATGTACCTATGTATTGACTTTAGTATCCCCATACTTATAACCAATGAGATGTGGTTATCTTGTCAGACAACATACTAGTCTATCTATGTATTATTATTGTCCTATATAATAATACTCGACTAGGGACCTTTAAGAATATGATATATTATATAATCTCAAGTTCAAGTCATGTACTTAAACTATACAATTTGTATCATGATTCTAAGGACATTTATTATGCTAACAAAATATCGCAATAATTAAGGTCATAATAAATACATTTATTGAATGATCAACTGACATAAAGATTATAAAAGAATAATGTATTGCCTCTAGGGCACCTACACTAACAATCTCCCACTTGCACTAGAGCCAATCACCCATATATCTAATACCCATGGAACTAGTGTGACCATCGTGCTTCTGCTGCGACAAGCCTTTGGTCAGTGGGTCTGCAATGTTATCATTTGTGTGCACTTTACATATGTGTATATCACCCCTTTCATTAATCTCTCGAATAAGGTGAAATCTCCTAAGTATATGTTTAGCCCGGGAGTGTGATCTAGGTTCTTTAGCCTGTGCAATGGCTCCATTATTATCGCAGTATAGATCAATGGGATCTGCGATCGATGGAACCACTCCCAAATCAGAAATGAACTTTCGAATCCAAACGGCCTCCCTAGCTGCTTCACAAGCTGCAATGTACTCAGCCTCCATTGTAGAATCAGCTACTGTTTCTTGCTTTGAACTCTTCCAGCTTACAGCACCTCCGTTTAGACAAAACACAAAACCAGACTGTGATACAGTATCATCTCTGTCTGTTTGGAAACTTGCATCGGTGTAACCTTTTACAACGAGTTTCTCTTCTCCTCCATACACCAAGAATGAATCTTTAGTTCTTTTCAGGTACTTAAGAATATTTTTAACTGCCGTCCAGTGACCTTCACCCGGATTAGACTGGTATCTACTCGTCATGCTCAAATCATACGAGACATCTGGGCGAGTACATACCATTGCATACATGATAGATCCAATTGCTGAAGCATATGGAACTTTATTCATGTGGTCCTTCTCATCCAATGATTTCGGACACTGGTCCTTAGAGATCGTTATCCCTTGAGACACGGGGACATATCCCCTTTTTGCATTTTGCATTCCAAAACGATGCAAAAGCTTATCAATGTATGTGCTCTGACTTAGACTGATCATCCTTCTAGATATTTCTCTATAGATCCTCATTCCTAGAATGTAGGATGCCTCTCCTAAGTATTTAATGGAGAAATTGCTCCCTAACCAAGTCTTAACAGCCTTTAGAGAAGGTATGCCTTTCCCCATTAGTAGTATATCATCAACATATAGTACTATGAATGCCACATAGCTCCCACTAACCTTCTTGTAAACACACGGTTCATCTTTGTTTTGAACAAAGCCATACTCTGTGACTATTTCATCAAAATGGATATTCCATCTCCTAGAGGATTGCTTCAATCCATAAATGGATCGACGCAATTTACATACCTTGCCAGCATTCCTTGGATCGACAAAACCCTCAGGTTGTGTCATGTACACATCCTCTTCAAGGCTTCCATTAAGGAAGGCTGTTTTGACATCCATTTGCCAGATTTCATAATCATGGAATGCTGCAATGGCAAGTAAAATCCTTATAGACTTGACCATAGCCACTGGTGAGAAAGTTTCATCATATTCAATACCATGAATTTGTTTGAAACCTTTTGCAACCAGCCTAGCTTTATAGGTCTGAACATTTCCATCCATGCCCTTTTTCTTCTTAAAAAGCCATTTGCACCATATGGGTTTTACCCCTTCAGGTGAATCAACCAAAGTCCATACTTGGTTTTCGTACATGGAATCTATCTCGGATTTCATGGCTTCAAGCCATCTCTTAGAGTCTGGACTGTTCATAGCATCTTGGTATGTGAGAGGCTCATCTTCATCTATGAGCATCAAATCACCACACTGAGTCATGAGAAATCCATATCTCTTTGGCTCATGGCGAAATCTACCAGATCTACGAACAACCTGTGTTTGTTGAGCATTATCATTATTCTGCTCTTGTTCCACTTCAGGTTCAATGCTATTTTGCGGTTCTCGATCTTCATCGAGATCTATAGTTCTCCCACTGTTTCTTTTGGAAACAAAATCTCTTTCCATGAAGACAACATCTCGAGCAATAAACACTTTCTGCTCAGAAGGACTATAAAAATAATACGCCTTTGTTTCATTAGGGTATCCTACAAAAATGCACTCTTCGGATTTAGGTCCAAGCTTGTCAGATTCTTGACGTTTCACAAACGCCTTACATCCCCAAACTTTCATAAAGTTCATGCCTGACCGTTTCTCCTTCCATATCTCATATGGAGTCTTTTGAACCTTCTTAGTAGGAACACGGTTAAGTGTGAAAGCCGCTGTTTCTAGAGTGTAACCCCAGAAACTAATTGGAAGATCTGCATGACTCATCATCGATCGCACCATGTCCAACAAGGTGCGATTTCTCCTCTCTGAAACTCCATTCCATTGAGGTGTTCCTGGCGGAGTGAGTTGTGATACAATACAACACTCTTTCAAATACTCTCTAAATTCGGTGCTTAAGTATTCACCCCCACGATCGGATCGTAAGATCTTAATACTTGTATCTCCGCCAATTTGCTTCTCTACTTCAACCTTGTATTCTTTAAATTTTTCAAAAGAATCGGATTTGTTCTTCATAAGATATACATATCCATATCGACTGAAATCATCAGTAAATGTTATGAAGTAGTAGTAGCCTCCTCTAGCCATTACACGCATTGGGCCACATACATCACTATGTATTAGCTCTAGACGTTTAGTGGCCCTTTGACCCTTACCAGTTAAAGGGGCTTTAGTCATCTTACCAAGCAAACAAGATTCGCATTCTTGGTATGATTCAAAATTAAACTTATCCAAGTATCCATCCTTATGTAATTTGGATATGCGTTTCTCATTTATGTGGCCTAGACGACAATGCCAGAGGTATGTTTGATTTGAGTCATTCATTTTAAGTCGTTTGTTTTCTATATTACAGACAGGGTTATCTAAATCAAGAACATATAAACCATTAAATAAACGCGCAACACCATAGGTTAAATCATTCAAAGCAAAAGAGCAACTGTTGTTCTTTATTGTAAACGAAAAACCTTTCTTGTCCAAACAAGAAACAGAAATAATGTTTCTGCGAATCGCAGGCACGTAAAAACAGTCTTCTAGTTCTAAAACAAGCCCAGAGGGCATAGATAAATAATAAGTCCCTACAGCTAAAGCAGCAACTTTTGCTCCATTGCCTACTCTTAGGTCCACTTCTCCCTTAGCCAAAGTTCTACTTCTCTGCAGGCCCTGCACATTTATACAAATGTGAGAAGCACATCCAGTATCAAATACCCAAGATGTAGAAATAGACAAATTGACTTCTATAACATAAATACCTGATCCAGAAATCTGAACTACTTTCTTTTTTTTCAGATCCTCCAAGTAAATTGGACAATTTTTCTTCCAGTGACCATCTTTCTTACAGTAGTGACATTCACCCCTGGCCACACCACCTTTAGGCTTTAAAGCCTGTTTGGGACATGACTTTGGCTTGGGTGTAGAATCAGATCCAATCTTCTTTTTACCCTTCCATTTGCCCTTCCCTTTGGCCTTACCTTTATTTCCCACCATCAGTATGGGAGCAGGTTCAGCTGTCTTCATGTTGGTCTCATATGTTCTCAACATATGTAACAAATCAAGTAGGTGTTTTGTCAAATTCATTCATATTGTAGTTCACAACAAACTGAGTGAATTTGTTGTTCAAAGAATTCATGATTAGGTCAATACCAGTTTCCGGACCAATCGGGAAACCCAAAGTTTCAAGGTACTCAATGTAACCAATCATCTTTAGAACATGTGGGCCAACTGGTTCACTCGCCCCTTGTTTGCAATTAAAAAGTGACTTACTCGTGTTGAACCTTTCTTGAGGAGTTTGGCTTGCAAACATGCTTTGCAAGTGCTCATTGATAGTATATGCATCCATATGCACATGCTGTCTTTGAAGCTCAGCACTCATAGTTTCCAACGTAAGACATACAACATCATTTGCATCATTCTCATCCCTTGTGCGTGCTGCTCGTTCATCAGCAGTAGCACCCTCGGGAAGGGGGCCTGGAGGAGGAATATCAATGACATGAAGCTTGCGCTCCTACCTGAGGACAATCCTCAAAGTCCTCTGCCAGTCTAGGAAGTTGTTTCCTCCTGTCAGCTTGTCCTTCTCAAGGACTGAACGTACGGATAGTGTGTTTGTGTTGTTTGCCATTACTCAGTATCTACAATAATAAAAGTGCAAAATAAACATTAGATTGTCTGAGTTAAAATTTTATGTTCATATGATTATGATATATTCATAATATATCTCCCACTATTTTTTTATCAAATTAATAGCCCTAACTATTAATTCGGAATGTATATCCCATAAATCTTTCTAGTGAGCCAAGATCCATATTTCGTCATGTTCTAAGTCAACCACTGGTATCCTTAAAACATGATTATTTAGGTAGACAACAGTTGTCAATTATATCATATATAATTCTTGGATAATTTGGTGAACAATAATTGATCTTATCTATCTAATAGATTTTTAACCAAACTTTATGCTTCTAAGTTCATAATAGTTGAATATAACCATTTATATTCACCTTATTATGATGACTCAGTTAAGTTAGACCCAATGATACAACGTCTGAATATAACCGTTTATATTCGTCGCATTTCACTATGATAGATAGGAGTCCCCTGCCACTGACAGCCCTTCCCCTTATCGATCTAGGATTTAATGAGTGTTCATTCATTGGAAAGCATCTGATTAAAACTTAATATTTTTACTTAGGGATTTTTAATTTAGAACGATCATGATCCCATCATAAAGAGATTCACAAATTTTCCTTGAATAAAATACTTCAAATCAATACTCGTCAATGGTTTGATTTCCAGGTAGTGGAGGAGTCACATCGGTCTCGCTTAAAACCCACAGCCTTACAAGTTGTATGAACCCGTTGTTGACAAAATCGCCCCATGTCAGAAATAAAGAAAATTCGTATTTTATTCCGTGTTTCATAAACACGAGAATCTCATGATCGTTTGTTAATTTTAAATCTTGAGTCGTTACAGATTTTATCTTGTTTAAAGGCATGGCATGGGTGATGTATCTAATACATACATGCATCATTAATCTAATTAAAACATGCATTTTCTACTCTACACATACTATTTAAATATCATATGAAAAGTGCGTAAAGTAAACGTGCAATAGTTATGGCCCAATCCTATGTGATCTTTTCAGGCTAATGAAAAGATCAAGGTCAGTCTATGGTGTAAAAATAACTATTACATATGTCTTCTCTATTGCTTCCATTATCTCCTTGGCCTCCATAGGATGCCTCCTCTTTCCCTTGTCCTTCTTGGATGTTACATTAAGAATTATACTAATGAACTTACAAAAGAACTCGAGTTACATTCGAGATAAAACAACTACAAATAGAAAACGACATGCAAGTCGTATTTATTACAAACCAAAAGAATAAATCATTACAACTAAGGTCTTAAGGCCATAACTATGCACCATGCTCAAGTAACCATTAAAGAACATGATAGATCATATAAAAATGACATACTATTTATCACTTATCATGATCCAATCAAGAATAATAAATAAGTAAAGCATATGTCATAAGCACAAATTAAAAATGAAACCCTAAGCACGCGGATCGACCTCCGCGGTGAGGTCGCTGGGGGGTTCGGGGGGGCAGCGAGCCCCCCGATGGCGGAAATTTTTGCAAAATCAATATCAGAATACTAGCAAAACATGTATCAGAATACTATTCTAGAAGCATGTATCAGTATACACACGATCCATATCCCAGTTACCAAAAACATGTATCAATATACATATTTTAAGAGATCGCATACATATGAGTTATGGCAGATCTTAAACATACTAGTATCATCATATAGATCATTAACAGATTCATCATATCATTCATATAACATAACTGTTATCATGGCAGACTCATATAACATAACTGTTATCATGGCAGACTCATCACACATGCATACTTGTAAAAATACAATAAACATATAACCAAATCAGCCCCTTATACACGTAGCTCTGATACCATTGTTGGGTTTCGAAGGCATAAAATGCAGCGGATAAACGTAAATAAAACAAAAATTTCGAAACCCAAAAACAGGATCCATGTATAATTATGGGCAAATTATGGAGATAACGAATCATACCTTTCAAGAGCTTAACTTACACGAACTCAACGGAGATCCTAGCTATCACGCTTTGTGTCTACCTCTCGGAGAAACACCTCTATGGTATCCACACGAACACCTTCAAGAACATCTCACAAACTTGACTACAGAATGGATGTACTAGCCTCCTTCTTGACGATCTGAATTGCCTTTGCCTCTCTTTGCTGCTAGGGTTTTCTCAAAAACGTACAAGCCTCTTTAACCTATCATTATGTATTTATAATGGCTGATTAAAAAGGCCCATAACAGCAAAGCCCAACCCTAGTAGGTATTGGATTAAATAATAAAAATGAATTTCTATTATTTAATTAATAACTAAGTCATACTTAATTATTATGGGCAAAAACATTCCTTTTAATTCGAATTTATATTATCTCAATTAAGTCTTACTTAATTATAATAAAATTCAAATAATCATCAATTAATTTAAATCCATAATTTAAATTAATTATTCCATTAAGTGCTCTATTTGTGCGACCCTATAGGCTATTATATAATTGGCAATAATTTTATTCTCTAATAAAATTATAAACAATGAGCGGTATCTAGTAATACATCATTGTTACCCAATTAAACAATAATTAAATCGTGATTAGATAAAACCTTTCGTGATTAATGTTTTTCGTGTAATATAATCCCTTTAACCATACATATTATAGATTAAACTCGAGGCATGTATTTAGTCATCCTCTTCAATATTTAATCCGGGTTTACTTGATCCATGAGTAGATTATCGAGACAAATCATTATTTGAGCATGACCATGCTTTTATAATCTCACTCAATCAAGAGGCCAATAATATCTCTCCTAATTATAGGAGGGTTAAATCCTTTATCTATCATTCATATTTCTCATACGACTCATGATATACCCGATGTCCACTTTTATCATCACCCGATCAAAAGTAACTTTTAATGTAGTCAAAGTATATTAATCCTCATATAGAAATATAATGATTTCAAGTCAAAGGATCGTTACACCATTATCACTGTGAGTCTTTCTTATGACTTTATTAAACATGAAGAATCTCACTGTGGGTCTGTCCAGTACCATGTACTCTCACATGTACCTATGTATTGACTTTAGTATCCCCATACTTATAACCAATGAGATGTGGTTATCTTGTCAAATAATATACTAGTCTATCTATGTATTATTATTGTCCTATATAATAATACTCGACTAGGGACCTTTAAGAATATCATATATTATATAATCTCAAGTTCAAGTCATGTACTTAAACTATACAATTTGTATCATGATTCTAAGGACATTTATTATGCTAACAAAATATCGCAGTAATTAAGGTCATAATAAATACATTTATTGAATGATCAACTGACATAAAGATTATAAAAGAATAATGTATTGCCTCTAGGGCACCTACACTAACACTTTGTACCCGCTTTTTAACAAATAACGAAACGACGCGCGGGTGAAACGATTCCCGAAAATTTTCAAAATAATTTTAAAATTCTCAGAATATTTTAAACTTCATAAAATATGAGTTTCGTAATTTTTGAAGATTTTCATAATTAAATATGGATTTTACAACAAACATACTCAGAAAATCATTCAAAAATAAATAATTAATAAAATATTGATTTCTCAATTTTATAAAGTCCTAAAAATAATAATCAAAATTATAAAATTATAAAGCCAATTTTAAAGATAATCCAATTATCTGTAGAATTAAAACTGTAATAAAATTACTTTTACAAGCGAAAAAAAATCATATAACTCACCAATAAATCACACAATTCAATCCCACATATCCACAGATCATAAATAATTAAATAACAATCAGTAACTGCTACCAAAACCATTACACATCTTTATTTAATTATTCAAATCTTTATTATACTTTTAAATAATAAAAAGAAAAATACACGAGTCGTTATATCATTTCCCCCTTAAAAAGATTCTGTCCCCAGAATCTGACTTAACTAAACAAATGAGGATATTTATCAAGCATGTCTGACTATAATTCCCAATTAGACTCTTCTACTCGAGGATTTCTCCACAAAACTTTTACTATAGGAATCGACTTATTCCTAAGGACTCGTTCCTTACGGTCTAGGATTTGGACCGGTTGTTCCACATAGGACAAATCTGGCTGAAGCTCAATCGGTTCATATTCTATGACTTGATTCGAATTAGGGACATAGGGCTTCAACATAGACACGTGGAATACATTATGAATGTGCTGCCACTGCGGTGGTAACGCTATATCATAAGCAACCTTTCCTATTTTCTTCAAAACCTCAAAGGGTCCTATAAATCTAGGGCTAAGTTTACCCTTCTGACCAAATCGTACTAACCCTTTCCAAGGTGATACCTTTAGTAACACCAGAGCTCCTATCTCGAAGTACATATCTTTCCTATGTAAATCTGCATATTTCCTCTGTCTATCTTGGGCTGCTTCCAACCTTTTCCGAATTAATACTATGGCATCTCTAGTTTGCTGAACCAACTCAGGACCTAACACTTTCTTTTCTCCTACCTCATCCCAATACAACGGTGATCTACACTTACGTCCATACAAAGCTTCGTAAGGCGGCATTTCGATACGGGCATGATAACTGTTATTATACGAGAACTCAATCAAAGGTAGGTGTTCATCCTAATTACCCTTAAAATCTAGAACACAGACTCTCAACATATCCTCTATGGTCTGATCGTTCTTTCACTTTGGTCGTCCGTCTGAGGATGATAGGAGGTGCTCATATTCAACTTCATTCCCAGGCATTCTTAGAATTTAGTCCAGAACCTGGAATTAAATCTCGGGTCTCGAGCTGACACTATAGACACAGGCACTCCATGTTTGGTAACTATCTCATCCAAGTATAACTTAACTAGCCTTTCCAACGAATACCTTTCATTGATCGGAAGGAAATGCGCCGACTTAGTCAACCAATCAATGATTACCCAAATAGCATCATGATTCGTTCTCGTCCTTGGCAATCCCACTACAAAATCCATAGCAATCTCTTCCCACTTCCATTGGGGAATCTCCAAAGGTTGTAACAATCCACTCGGTCGTTGATGCTATGCTTTCACCGTTTGACATACATGACACTTACTTACCCAATTGGCAATATCCTTCTTCATTCCTGGCCACCAAAAGTTTTTCTTCAAGTCCTGGTACATCTTAGTACTACCAGGGTGGATAAAAAACCTAGAGTTATGCACTTCGCATAATACCTCGTTCTTTAATTCTGTTACATTAGGAATCCAAAGTCTCGATGAAAATCTATACAAACCTTGACTATCCTTTTTGAGTACACAACTCTTCTCCTGTCAAAGTATCCAACTCTTGTTCCATAACTCCTTCCTGACACCTTCTGATCTTTTCCATCAATGCCGGCTGGAAAGTTACTTCATATAGTTGCTCCTGACTTTCGCTAGGTACTCGAACCTCAATCTCCATTCTTTCCAAATCTTGTGCTAGTTCTTCTGCCATCTTAATCATATTCAGCCTTTCTTTTCTACTCAAGGCATCAACCACCACATTGGCTTTACCTAGGTGATAGTTAATCGAACAATCGTAGTCCTTAATCAGCTCCAACCACCTTCTCTGTCTCATGTTCAAATCCTTCTGCGTGAATATGTACTTCAGGCTCTTATGATCTGTATAAATATCTCATTTCTCTCCATACAAGTAGTGACGCCATAACTTTAGAGCAAACATTATAGCCGCCAACTCAAGGTCATGAACTGGATATTTCTGCTCGTGAGGCTTTAACTATCTGGAGGCATAGGAAATAACTTTATCATGCTGCATTAGCACACAACCTAATCCTTTCAAAGAAGCATCACTATAGATTACAAAGTTTCATGTCTCATCTGGCAATGCTAACACTGGAGCCGTCACCAATCTCCGTTTCAATTCCTTGAAACTTTCTTCACACTTTTCCGTCCAAACGAACTTCTCATTCTTTCCTTGAAACTTTCTTCACACTTTTCCGTCCAAACGAACTTCTCATTCTTCCTGGTCGGCTTGGTTAATGGGGACGCAATCTTCGAGAAATCTTTCACAAACCTTCGATAATATCCTGCTAATCCAAAAAAACTTCTTATTTCCGTTGGTGTCTGCGGTTGCTCCCACTTTGCCGCAACTAAAGCAAGTAACTCCTTGAATCTCAGACTTACACTCCGTGGAATAGTGACCTTTCTGTCCACACTTCAATTGATATTCTCTCGGCACTGTCCACTGTGCTTCTTCCCACACGTCTTACAATCAACCACTGGCTTACTCATCCTCGTCGGGGCAGAGTTAACTAAAGTAGTACCGGGTTTAGCCTGGGGAAAATTCTGCCTTTTGAACCTTTTATTCTTATTCTTGCCAAACCAACGCTGGAACTTCCGACTTGCTATTCCTGATTCTGACTTAGCAGGTCCACTTTCAAATTTCCTTTTCTTCTCACCTTGTTCCTTTGCAGCTAATTTCTGATCACTCTCTATCACTAGGGCAGCCTGAACTACCGAAGTATAGGTCTTGAGTTGTAAGGCTAAAAGTCCACTCCTTATTTCTGGCTTCAACCCTTGTTGAAACCGCTTCGCTCAATGAGCTTTTGAACCCACATATTCCGGTGCTATACGGGCCAACTCCATAAACTTCGCTTCATATTCCGTAACACTCCTATCTCCTTATTTCAATTCTAAAAATTCCATCTCCATTTGACTCTGGAGACAATCCGGAAAGTATTTTTCCAAAAACAACTCTGTGAATCTGGCCTATGGAACTGGACCTTCTCCTTCTAGAGCTCGCGTAGATTCCCACCAATAATTTGAATCATTCCTTAGAAAATAACTAGCATAGTATGTCTTTAATTCCTCACTTACCTTAGTGAGCGCGAACGCCTTTTCCATCTCCTTTAACCATATCCTGGTAGCAACAGGATCTACCTCTCCTTTAAACTCTGGGGGCTTCACTGCTTGAAAAGACTTAAAACTAACACCCTGATTTTCCCCCCTCATCTCATGCTGTTGTTGGATTTTTAGTTGCTGCTGTTGGCTTTGCTGTTGTTGTATGAGCTGTTGTTGTTGTTTGTTGTTGTTGTAATTATTGCTGCTACTGCTGGAATTGTTGTTGCTGTTGGGCCAGCTGTACAGACTGCTGACGCAACAAATTCATCAATTCACTCATGGAAGGATCCTCAACAGATCCGTTATTGGGTTGAGAGTTTCTCTTTGGTGGCATCTCCTGAAACATAACAGTCATATATAAGAAAATGGATTGCTCCAGCAGTTTATATTTATGAATCAGGAGAGCGTTGCCACTAAGACAATATTCTCATCCCTAGTTTAATTGGATCCATCCTGAGTGAATGATTATAATCTAAGAATGCCAGCAACAGAAACAACAATAATAATAACAACAATAATAGCAACGCACAATAAAAAAAACTGAACAATTGAATAAAGCAGCTGAAATACATTAACCAACAGAATCCAACTAGTACAACTGAAAATCCAACCGAAAAGAAACCATCCGAATACACACCAAAATTGGCTGTCAAAGCAGCCTCGCCTACTACAAACTATCACAACATAATCTACATATACAAAGTAAACAACTACAGAACTCCTAAAAGGTAACTCTGAGCTCTGTTTCTCTCTGCTGCAACTCTATCTAGCCACTACTACTGCCACCAATGGAACCTAGCTCAAACACTAGCCAGTTCACTAGGTCTTGATACTCCACAGCTCTGAATTCTGAACTAATGAAACGGTCAACAGATCTAGCCCTCTCTACAGCCATCTGGGTCAATGCTCTCACATGGGCTCGCACCTCAGGGGAAGGGGCAGGAATACCCTGGAATGGTGCAATAGGTACCTGGTCAAACTGAGCAGCAAACTCCGGACTCTGATCTCTGATAAAGGAAGTGTTCACCGCTCGGTGAACATGGTAAGGGATCGGTGAAGAAGTACCACTAGGGGCCAAGGGAGGTACTGGAGGTCTCATCATGGAAGAACTGGGACCACAGCCGGGAGGGAAATCCCTGACAGCAGACACAGACCTACGTACCCAATGGGGATGAGGACCAAATCCAGGGATGTCTCTCGGCACAAAGGAAGGAACTGGTGGAGGAGGCATAGGGGTCTCCTCAGTAACAACATCCGGGGGTCTCTCAGAATCTGAGCTATCCGAATCAGAGGGATTCTCTCGAGATGGAGAACTCAAAATCGCAATAGGCCACTGTCAACATAATAAATATACAGGCAAGACACAACCAGGTCAAGGCAATTCTATCAAAACATTTAATAGATGCCAGGGTAACGCCGTCGGAACCCTCGACTGACTCTAAAGGTTTGCTCCTCTATATGAGTTGCTGACTCACACCTAAAGACTCACGTTATCACCTACTCGACACAATCCCTAACCTGAATCAGGGACTTGAACCTGTAGCTCTGATACCAACTGTGACGGCCTCAACCCCGGGGTCAGGAGTTGACGTCACCAAACACTATCACCAAAATATAAATAGCAAGATTATTATTAAATTATACTAACTTGACCCTAAACCAAGATCCGATCCAGGTTCAAGTATAATTCAGATTCTCATTATTAGAAGCCCTTTATTCAACATCTAACACACACTAACTTTATTCAGCAACTCCTCGGACCTCATGGCCCGATACAAACTACCTCAGAGGAGCCGGGTCCAGTAGGGGCAGGAACATAGGTCTGTCTGACTGGTCTTCTAGGCATCTGCAGAATATACATAACAGTTTGCAAGGGTGAACATAATCGCTCAGCAGTACCAAAATATGAATAACGGAATAAAACAGTAATGTAACAGTAATAAGAACAGAGCTATAATCATGATATCAACATTATATAATAAAAATCAGAGATAACTGGATATCACTAACTAGCATACTTTATCAAAACAACATGTGTAAATACCAGAGTCCAATTTTAGCATTCTAATCATATTTATAAAACCGATGTATCAACTACTCATGCCCTTACGGGAATCACAAATCCAAATCAGATACGTAGCGGATATGTGAAGACAGATGATCAGGCTATCAACACCAGACGGCTCTAACTGCCATCCCATTTACATGTTCCTGAACTCAGAGACTAGCTAGGTCTCTGACCTGCTGAACTAATCGGTTTTATAGTGCGCACAACTGAATTAGCCTCTTACGCCACCTCAATAAGCCTACTCTGGCCCCAATGTATCCCATATCTGACCCTTTTATCCAGTTTTCAAAACACTTGTACCTATCTCATTTTCAAAATCATTTATTTAACCATCTCACATATAAAATCCATTTCGCAAATTATTTCAATCGAGATAGGTACATTTCGAACTTACTTTTTCCCCAAAACAATTTGAAAACAGTTATTTATAACTACGGGAATACGTAACTTAAAACGTTTCTGTTCCATTACGAAAATAAAGCATTTATCTATTCATATGCACTGAACCATAAAAGAATGGTCAGGGGTACTTGCCTTGCAACGCTTTACAAAACCCTAAGTAGCTTTCCCGCTGACTTTGATCCTGGGA
Source organism: Apium graveolens (assembly GCF_009905375.1). NCBI lineage: Eukaryota > Viridiplantae > Streptophyta > Magnoliopsida > Apiales > Apiaceae > Apium > Apium graveolens. Next base: position 232,632,929 of record NC_133648.1, on the reverse strand, counting down.
AACTCGATTGGGATCTATAAATACGGAATATCCTAATTAGTTATACCGACATGCTTGATATCCTCAAATCCTAATAACCCAAATATGACAACTCGACTCGTATTATTATTATACACATAATCACGTAATCACATCTCTTGAACATAATTAGGGGTAACACGTAGAACATAACTATGTACGTTTACAATATGTTTTTAGAAAATTTTGGCAGCATCTTATTTGTTTATAAGACTACCCGTCGATTACAATCGACGTCAATAATCCACAACAATCCCCAATATCACTTCATTATTTTATACAACATACATACCAACATTATTCGAAATTAATTATTTAGGTCCAAAAATATTTTACGTAATCATTTTATTTATTTATATAATTTAGGACTCAAAACATCGTCATCACCGTCCACCGTTGACTCACTGAAGTTCATCGTCAACGGCGGCACAATTTATTGGCGCCCGATATAATACGGGTTCCTAAATAAACTATACCGATTAATATTATTTTTCCCGCCATGAAATTTTTTATTTCACGAATGATACTCATTTATTTCCCTGCAGAAAATTAAACAAAAATTAATTTACAATAACCAATCTGCTGCGTAAACAGGCCCAACAAAAGGCCCAAATGATCAAATCCAACTACACACCACTAGCCTCATTGTTAGAGGCCCAACATCAACAGCCAGGCCCAAGTTTAAGAGATTGAAAGAGAGAACAGATAATAGAGAGTAGAGAGACTCGAAGAGGACAGTGAACAACCGGGGGGTTTATTTCTTTTCTTTTTTTTTATTTGTTAACAGATGTTGCAACATAAAGCATAGCACGTGTCCCCGGTTAATAAGAAACTGACACGTAATATTTAAGATAGATACGGAGATTCTGGAGCTCGGTTTTGTCCTGAAACTCGAATTTAACGGACAAAGTTACATGAGAAATAATCCCAGAAAATTATGAAAATAAACTTAAAATGTCATAAATATCCCGAAGTTTATACAACATAAGTTTCAAAATTTTTAAAAACACTTTTTAAGGTGTGCTTTGTACCCGCTTTTTAACAAATAACGAAACGACGCGCGGGTGAAACGATTCCCGAAAATTTTCAAAATAATTTTAAAATTCTCCGAATATTTTAAACTTCATAAAATATGAGTTTCATAATTAAATATGGATTTTACAACCAAACATACTCAGAAAATCATTTAAAATAAATAATTAATAAAATATTGATTTCTCAATTTTATAAAGTCCTAAAAATAATTATCAAAATTATAAAACCAATTTTAAAGACAATCCAATTATCTATAGAATTAAAACTGTAATAAAATTATTTTTACAAGCGAAATAAAATCATATAACTCACCAATAAATCATACAATTCAATCACACGTATCCACAGATCATAAATAATTAAATAACAATCAGTAACTGCTACCAAAACCAGTACACATCTTTATTTAATTATTCAAATCTTTATTACACTTTTAAATAATAAAAAGAAAAATAAACGAGTCGTTATAATTTTACTTCCCTTCTAGTTATATAACAATATGGAATGAATTGAATAAGCCGTTACTTAAAAAATTCTTCACAGCCTCAAGTGCTACAGATATCAGGAAAGATATCATGGGAATACGATAGCTCAAAGGAGAAACTTTGCAATAGTATCGAGAAATGTTCAAACAACTTGTTGGTAGTTGTCCACAACATCAAATTTTAAAATAACAAATTATTCAGTATTTCTATGAGGGGTTTTACCTATGGATAGAAATCTAATAGATTTATTGTGACGCCCTCCCAATCTGGTGCCTAGACCGTGGGTCACAAAACAAAGAAAGATATGTGTTTGGAATATGTTGTGTACTTGATGATAACTTGAACAAAACACTAAGTAGATTTTATTTAAGTGAAATTGTAGCTTTCAACGGATGATCATTTCAACATCCATTGAAAGAGTAGCTGATGTAACAATAAGATTAGTAGCACATTTTTGTATACTCAAATGGCTTAGTGAACTAGATGTTGTATAATGTTTAAGTCATGTTGACTACTAGATTGATATGCAAAATAGGTTGGTTAATTGTAAATATTAGATGCCTTGTAATCTTGTATAAATGAAATGGAGTCAATTGTCAAAAAAACAGTCTCAACGAATGATTCACAAAGTTTCAATGGATGCTCAGCTAAAAGCTTTAACGGATGATCCGCATAGTCTCAACGGATGATCAGCCAAAGTTTCAACGGATGATCAACCACAATTTCAACAGATGATTCAATGAAGCTTCTACGGATGTCCAAATTCAAAAGAGCAGTTGATAGTGACTTCATAGTCACATTCGTTGATTGTATGCAAATGGAATGTGGCAACCTATTTGCAGGGTTTAGAGAACAAAGAAGCATTTACATTTCCATGCTAAACTGAAGATATTCAAAGATATTGGAAAGAGAAGTGAAGCAGCATGGAATTAGACTAGAAATGTTTTGTCTTATTTACTTGTCTTTTTATCATGTAACTTGGTAATATATAAAGCAAGAGTAGCAAGTAGAACCACAACAATTTTTATCTATCCAAGTTAGTAAACAATAACCAGAGAAATAGATAAGGCAAAATTTGTAAAGAATTTCACTGTTCTTGTAGTTCCACTTGAAAGCAGCTGCGTACAAGTTTGTAACACAGAGTTCTCTACTTAACATATATCTCTGGTGGAAAAGTTCAATCCACCAGAAAGTGTTTTAAGTACTGGTATTTCAATGCTTTGTGTTTTGATTTCTATACTACTTTTATTCCGTACCATTGCTAAATTAAACACAGCTATATATTTTTAGAGGAACTGTTCTTAAAATTGAAAAGAAGCCAGAATTACATTCAACCCCCTTTTGTAATTCTTGTTTAGATTGTTTGGGAATAACAATATGTGAGTTTTAATTATTATCGACCATTTGAATGAACAAGACTTTTTAAAGTCTAATATCATTATTTAGATTCAATTCATGAAAATAAGATGTGTTTATATAAAATGAAAGGTATTCAAAAGGGAACGCAATTTTGGGTAAAGCATAGGTATTATGAGTTCAAGAATCATATTGGAAGGTTATTTTAAAATAAGGTATAGTTATAAACAAGGTATACGTGAGAAGGGTAAGCATATGTATTAAGAATGAAGAGACTGAACAAACATTATTTAAATATGAAGGTACAAAAGTTGGAAGGTCACATTCCTTACACGCTTTCCACTTGACTAACTAAACTTCTAACTATCTAAACGACCTTTTCCTTTACAAGCCTTTAAGTCATCACGCTTCGCTTCTACACGAAATAAAATACTACTTCGAACTGACATTATAACTAACATTATAACTTAAAACTTCGAATTCGAACTAGCCTTTTTCATAACATAGAGCAACTTATACTGATACACATAATCATACTCGAAAGTATACTCGAATAATATTCACACAATTAATCACATCAAGTAAACACGTAAAACGTAAAAGAATTCAAAGGTTACCTAATTTGAAATTAAGTTTTGAAAATATTTTTTGAAGCAAGTATATATAAGTTTAGTTACAGAAAATAGGTTTTAGAAATTATTTTGCAAAATATTTCACGAAATGGAATATATTATAGTAGTTGTTTGGGAATATAGTTTCGAAAATTTAATTTAGACGAATCTATATTTAATTAATCATTAATTAATAAGATGAATCAACTAATTCCTATTAGTGGGTTTATCTAGTCAAGTAATGGCTAACTAAATATGACTCAAGATCATACTATTATGAGTTAGTTTTTAGAAAATGAAAGTAAGTTTATAAAATACTATATATATATAGATAACAATATAGACGATGAGTAGTTTCAATAATTAAAGAAATGTACTTTTGATTTTCAAAAATAAATATTATTCAAAAATTGGGCAGCACCTCCTCTACTTATCGGACTACCAGTCGATGTCCTATTGACACCCAAATCCAAGCAATCAACCATCACATTGTACTATACACCATCTGCTAACATACTACAGTTCTACGAGATATAATACGAATCAATCTGAATCGTTTAATCATACCATATGACTATACCACTCGATAATGAAATACTTAAACTATCATAGCATTATAATTGTTAAAACTCAACTCAGGAACTACAATTAAACTCCTAAAATTCTGCATAATTCGAAATCATCACATATATCATTAACGATTACAATTTATCACATAACGAACCAAACACAACGATTTAATATCACAAACTGAACTAAAGTCGACATAATCTGAATCGATTAAGCACAAATTTGGATACTAAATCTGAAAAATATAAACTAAAGGCATGCATGATCATATACAACATTTAAACACATAGCGAATCATAACATCGAATTGAATTCAAGAACCGAACAAAAAAATTAAAAATACAAAACTAAAAATATGAATTTTAACATAAACTCCACATACACGAAGCAAAATAGGATTATAACGATTTTTAGGGCTCAGACAAGTATCACCGCCAACTGTCGGCTCACCAGCGGCGCGATTTTCAGGCATTACCCCAATCGGGGTTTCCAGCCTTAAAAACTATCGATTACTCAAGGTTGTTAAATTCCGAAGCAATCACATCAAAAAACGGGGATTTAATCATAAAAATCAAACCCCAGATCGATGTGGGTGTCAATATTTCGAGCTTATATACATAGCTATACATACATGCATATACATACTCAACTTCAGTATTGAAATTAACACAAGACTCAAGTGAAAAATAGAAGAAAGGAGAAAAAAATCTAAGGCAATGGTTTTTACCCGAGAGAGGGGGGATAGAAGAGACATGTAAGAGACAAGAGAGGAGTGAGAGATGAGAGACATGAAAAGAAGAGAGGGGTGGGGTTAATGGGTTTTGATTTTATATTTTTTAAAAGTTTCATTTACTTTTTATTAAAATGCTAAAAAATCAAATGGTAAAATGAAGATGCCTGGGTAAAAGTGATTTTGGAATTGAAATTTTATTTTTAATAAATAATACTTGAATTTAGCTACCAATTAATATTTTAAAATAATTTTAAAGCTTAAAAATAATTAGATCTGAATTTTGCAAGAAAATTATATTTAATTAAAATAATGATTAAAAAATAATTTAAAAATAGATAATGATCAAAATAAATCCAGCTTATACTTGTTAAAAGTATATTAATATATTTTAGATATAAAAAAGATTTCATGATTAAAATGAATTCCAATAATTTTATTGAAGTGTTTAAGGTAAATAAAATTCAATATTTAACTTGAAAACATATTTTAAAATCCATAAAATGGCACGACTCGACTAATTAGCCATGTAAGGTTCACATAATCATATATTCATCATTCCAAACATCTTATTCTGTTCACAGAACACATAACACATTTATTCTTGATTAAACATATAATAATATACAGGCAAAATGTTAATATTTGCACATAAATATACGGGTCGTTATATAAATAAGTGGGACTGTGTTGGAAAAGAAAATAACCAATTTTTCATTTATTACTTGATAATATATTTCAAGTCTTTTTATCAGATCTTTCTAAACTCTGACAGTTTCATTAGCATTGACAAGATCCTTTTCAAAGAAGGCTACTTTTAGATTTATTGGTTGTTTCATGTGTTAAGCATGCTAATATTTTTTTTGAACTTCTAATATGAAAAGTAACTTGGCTTATGAATTATCACTTGATTTACGTATCTTAAATATTTCAATTATCAGCCTATCATTCTCTTAGGACTGATTATTAAATTCATACGCAAAAATTTAAGAAACTTTCTAAGCTTAGATTTATTAGCAGTATTATAATCAAAAGCAACTTGAGGTACCTTATCAGTATGAGTAGCAACTTTATTGTCAACATTTATCATGAAGGAATAATAGACTTTTTCTTCGAGTCTGAAGTGGCAGCCCAATCTTTCTTCTTTGTTAGGAGAGCCTTTCTTAACCCATTGCAGGATTTAGTCTTCTTGTACTCGGTCATAAAATGTCTCATTTCATATCACAATTGTAGCACTTGATCTTGGACTCATCCATTCTCACATATTTGGACTCCTTAATATCCTTTTTATTGTACATGTCTCTGTCAGAGCTTGATTATCAATTTGAGTAGTTACCTTTCGTATTTGACTTCATAAATCTGAAATTCTTGAAACCTTTCACTACATAACAACCATCTCCTTGACATCAACTTTAGAAGAATCTTCTTCAGAGTTTACAAGAGACTTTGATTCTGATTTTTTCACTATCAGTCTTTACATATTTAGATTTTTCTCTTGAGTGACTTTAACTTCTAACATTCACCTTGCTTGGCCTTTCCATAACAATTTTTTCATCGGAGTTTACCTTACTAATATTATTGTTTTTTCTTTGCTAAAATTTAATATTATGTAAACGTAAGCCTTCTATAGACCTCATCAAGAGACATCACATTTAAATCATTATTATATCTTACAATAGTTGTTTTGATATGCCATTATCTAGAAAGCTTTTTAAAAAATCTAGTGTGGAAATCCTCATTATCACAAGTTTTTTAATCAAGGTCAATTCATGCAACAAGGCCAAAAATATTCATATATGTCAATTAAAGATTCACCAGGCTTAAAAATCAATGTACCCATACTTTTGGATAAGTATCAATCTCACATTCTTCTTTATAGCCATAGTGCCTTGAAATTGAACCTCCAAGACATCCCATATTTCCTTAGCAGTTACACATCCAATTACCTTATTAGACATAAGTACTACTTCTATATTGTTTTGTAGAAGATTTCTCATTTTTTTGCAGCATTAAAATGATAACATTTTCTCAGAAGACGAATCCATTTGTTGAGCAACATAATGCATAGTAACATCAGGTGTTTGAGCAACTAATTTTGAAGAAAAATAATTAGGTTTAATGATGAACCATTTGTTCATGTCCAGATAGACAGGATTTGTTACTTCGAGAAACATCAACATCTTTACCCTCTATGTAAGGCATTCAGCTTTCTTTAGTAGTGAGATTCTCACAATTTTATACTTTTTTGCAGACATCTTTCTGATCTATCTGATATTACATCAGCACTCGGGATTTGATACCAATTGTTACCTAGTAAATGCTATTGTTTGAAATAAATAATATATATAAGAAATACATGAAAATATATAGAATGTTATTGATAAGTAATAAAATATTTAATCCAATACAAGTTACACTCTAAGAAGTACAATTTTCTTGAGAGCTACTAGGTGATAAAAATAAATATTTCAATAATAGCCACATATAGTGTGAACATAATATATATACATGCAAGCACATAATATAATAGTCAATCGAAGATATGTATTACAATGATAAACAATAAAATAATAATTATCTTCAGTGTGATTGTTACAACCACTGATTTTCAAGAATCGACATATCTCAAAAATATTATCCTTAGTAATGGAATCAATCTTCTCCTAATTGTTGGATACTAACTACTAACTCTGATAAGTAAACCCGGACCGAGTAGGCTCTGATGATATATTCCGATGATCAAAATCATTGGCTAGATTCTGATGGCTAAACTCTGACAATATCAAATACTTTATTCCCAACACTTTGACCATCATGTTATCGATATCTGTCTTGAAGAGGTTTCTATTCCTTTTTCGAGATCGGGATCGTCTCCTAATACGTGATGGTGATTGAAGTGAGGTGATCGGTCACGTGGAGGATTTCTTTATTTGGGGGTAAACGTCATCCATTTCCCAAGTAATGGCGAAGCGGACGACATTCAACAACAAAAAACTCCCTCGCTTGCTCCTCAGGAAGCTTTATCTATTATGGAATCTCTTTATCCATTTTCTTCTTAGACTCATTCCATCTTGTTGGGGACCTCCTTCAACATTCATCGTTGGACGCACGATTTGAGTCACATTCAAAAAGTATTTCTATAAAAATCATATGATTACTAGTATACCCATTATTCATCCTATCTCTTAAATCTAACATAATATCTCTAGAATCCCTAGCAAGTGATGCGTTTAATTGGCAACGCTACCCATCACAATTGACATTTTCATCAAGTGCTCAATATTGATCTTCACCAAGATCCGTGGTAGTACTTAGATGAACTTTATTTTCTTCATGGTCTACCACGAGTGATGGTTGATCTCAGACATTGTGACATTTCTCCAATAACAAAGTGAGACACATGTATATGTGTGTGAAGATGTGTATAGTATAAAAGGTACGTGTGCGTATGCCAAGAGGTGTGTCAAGGATGTGGTGTTGCTATTAAAATATGTAGATGGATTTTTTGTATAAAGATATAAGAAGAATTTGGGTGAAGTTTATAATTTTTGTGATATTTTAGACTGTTCTTGAAAGAGCAATGCAGTGGTAATTTTCGTCCCTCTCTTCTCAAGAAGCATACGTACGCTTTATAAGGATCGAGTCTAAATAGTTCTTTAGGTTCACAGATTGTCTAAATAGTTATTTAGGTTTACACGTTTTTATTCTCCACGAGTATGTCTTCTACCAGTACTTGGACATCATACATGTATCATTCTCCTATTACTATTAGGATGCTTGTGGAATAAGATATGTAATTCTTTACACCACCACCACTCTTATATGTATGTTATTTTTACTTATTTTAAAATGATATGTATGCATAGTGATGCATCGTAGACAACCATAATATTGAGCAGATTTTATCCCATTTTGGGCTATACAATATGTCATTTTCTTCTGGATCAAATGTTACATTGAGTTGTATCCAACTTCTGTCTTAGGATAGTAAATGATGTGTCTCATCACTTTATAGTTTAGTAAGTGATGTGTGTCATCACTTTAGGATTCGTAAGTGATGCGCACATTGAGCTTAGTAAGTAATATGTGTCATCACTTCTATTTTAGGAGATGATGTGTCTTATCAATTTGGGTTTAGCAAGTGATGTGTCTTATCACTTTGAGCTTAGGAGGTAACGTGTTTATTCACTTCTTACTTAGTAAGTGATAATTCTTATTTTCTTGAGTTAAGTAAGTGATGTGTCGATAAAATTTCGAACTTGGGCTCAATAAGTGATGTGTTTAATCACTTTTAAGCTTAGGACTCATGTAAGTGGTACATCTTGAGTATCCATCTCTTTCCAATATTAATCAAATATACATCACTTTCTTGATAACGTGGCATTAATCTTGTTGACCTAATTTGATGTTTCTAGTACCAACAAATAATGTTTCTTCATTAATTTTCATATATGTGCGAGAAAATTGTTAGGCCCTTAATCAACTGTACAGGGGGGTGAATACAGTTAATACAATCAATTTAACAAAGCTTTAACAGAATCAACAGTTTATATATTAACTGATAAAAACTTATTACAAACGTACTCTCTCGAAAGGATGAACAAATATCCTTGAGAGCTGCTAGGTTATGTGAAAGATATGATGATATCACAATGCATATAGCATGAACCTAATCTGTGATTTATATAGAGCACAACTACATAATATATAAGGAATCCTATTCTATCAACAACAAGGAAACCTATACAATTGCTTCTGAGATAAAGTCCTTCACCGCCTTAAGTTTCTGTATCATTTTCCTTCTTGAATATCAACTAATGTGACAAATACTAATTTCATCATCCGGTGACATCATCATCCGTCGATATCCTTATCCGTCGATTATCAACATCTGTCGATGTCCTTATCCGTCAATATCAACATCCGTCGATGTTTTCAACATCCGTCGATGTCATCAACATCCGTCGATATCATCAACATCCGTTCATGTAAGTTCTGATATGAACTTCTGATAGTTTCTGCTTAATATCATCAATTAATACTAACAATCTCCCCCAACTTGTTCATTATGGAAATATGGACAATTTCCAATTGATAATGTCAAAACTATCTAAATGTAGGAATCAAATATGCATATTCAATCTTGCTTCAGTGATATCAGACTATACTCTTCATCCTGAAATGCTTCTTTAACTTAAGCAATGTCAGAGGTTTATTCCAGTTCATCAGCTCAGAATGCTTCAATAATATTCCTTCTTGATATTTTCTTCAGTATCATAAGCTTGTACTCTGTATAGATTGAATCTAACAATGTTTGAGATTTAGTTCCCTTAGATACTGTTTTCTTCTTCACAAAAGCTTTGGCTTTAGACTTTGAAATCTTTTGACTTCTCTCATATCTTATCTTTTCCTTTAAGCTTCATGTCAGCAGTTACAGTAACTTGTGATCTGAGATCTTCTGCCTGACTTATTTCCCTTATAACTACACCTCTGGTTGGTCTGTTAGAAGGATCATCTTTATAAATTACTTAAAAAATAACAGCAATATCAGCATTTGCTATCTTCATGGAATTCTTGAAGTCTTCTTCCAATTTCCTTAGTTGTTCAAGATCAACTCCAAGATTTTCTTTTGTAAATATTCTTCTACTCACCTCAAATCAAATAAATAAATCTTTGGATCCTTATAGAACAAAGTTGTCTTTCTTCCTTTAACATTCAGAGTTTGAAGAAATTGACTTGCTTAAGCACCAGTTTCTTTCTCCAGAATACCTTGGTCTTCATCAGCAACAATTGTGACTTGTGAAGAATTTTGCATTTTTGTAGTCACAGTCAAATCTTCTACTCTTCTTTCATTCCTCTTACTTTCTTCTCCTTTTCTATATTTAAATCTAATGATTACTTTTGATGAACCATTAACTCCAACCAGCTCTTCACCTTTTCTCCTTTTACTGTCCTTCTGTCCCCCCTTATTACCTCCATCAGGATTTTCATCATCATTATTTTTCAATGTCAGCTGCTTGCATTTAGATTTAACAATTTTCTCCCTTTTTGGCATCATTACCAAGCAGTAGAGAAACAATCAAGTCCATTGAATTATGTACTTCTGTAAGTTGAGCAAACATTTGAGTTTGTTTAGCTTCCATTCTAGCTTGACTGGCTTCAATTTTAGTTTGCCTGAAAACTATTGGTGAAATTTGTTTATGAATTTCCTGATGAGTAGTTAGCTTTGAAGCAATCAAAGATTCTTTAATCTGATTGATTTGAGTAGTAGTTGCTTCATGAGCTGTGTGTAAGGATCACTAAAGTTGATGCTTTCAGATGATTCAACATATCAGGATTTGTAATCTTCTGTTCTGCTGTTTCCAGATCTACAATAACTTGTGTTCTGGAAATAGGATATGTATTGTCTTTCCCATCAACATTCCAGAGATTATCAGAATAATCCTGCTTCCTCTTAGCATCTAACTCTTTCAGTTTCCGTTGTCTCACATGTATAGGCATATCTTCGGGGAAGAAAAGATCATCCTCGGGATTTATAATAGCATTAGATTTATTAGCTTTGTCACCATCATTAAATTCTTCAACAGCAACCGAATTTTGCACTAATTGCTAAACTTCATCACCAGCTTCAGCATGTAGAATAGAATTAACAAATTGGTGCAGTATATGATCCAGTGGCTTCAGAAGCTTCCACACCTTCAGTAGTTAACTCCACATCTTCAAGTATTGTAGATAAATGAATTGGAGCTTCGAGATTAACTTCTAGAACTTCAGTTCTTGTAACATGCTGTGGTGATTCTGAAATGGATGAAACTTTATGAATGGACTGTTATGCTACTACATATTCAGCAATAACAGGGATTTCCTCAGATGATGGAAAAGTAGAGTAATGGACTGTTTTTCAACAAAAAAAGGGATTATCTCATGTGGTGGAATAGTAGAATGTATGGACTGCAAGAAAGTATCAGTACTTAGACTTGCAGGGAGATTAATATCCCTTGGCACATCAGAGTTTTCTTGATGTTCAACAGACTGTTGTTCAGCATCTATTGCTTTAGTACTCTGAGCACCTGCAAATATATAGCAAACAAAACTTAATCTCTCTATTCTTTTAAAGTAGTCTCACTACTCCTCACACCACGCATCTCATGACTCTAATAGTTAGAGCTTCCTCACAAGGATTACTAAATCCTATCTCTCATCTACCTCTTTTTTTCCAGGAAGGATCATGCCTCTCTTAAATTCTATTTTTTTCTCAATCTTTTCACACATCTCACAAAAATAGGCTCAGAAAGATTGTCCTACAAAAATAAGAGGTGGCTAAAAAAGGTGATATGTGGTCATAAAACTAGAGGTAGTACTTAAATAAGGTCTAGGAGTAATCATGCCAACATGATTTATATCAAAAAAAATAAAATAAATGTTGAAAGAACTAGATCAGTATTTAGAATAAATGTTGATAAAGTAATAACAGTATTTATACCTTGTGAATATAGAATTAAGCTCACAGTTAATACTGTGGTTATGATAGTTGTTGTTTATCAATAATGAGAACCTCCATTTGAATTGGAGAGGATTTGATCATGTTATTGTCATGTACCATGATCTTAAACCTTGTTCTTCTTGCAAAGAACTAACACTTGAATATGTTTATTGAAAGCTATCACAAAGTCTTCAGTAAAAACTAATGCAACCTCTGTGTCTCTGTTAGTATCAGTAAGATCTACCTCAGCAAGTAGTCTCTAACCAACTAAATGTTGTTTCTGAGTGGTGAGCATAATTCAAGAATTATGTCACTCGATTTTTGACAACATTTGAGAAAAGAATTCAAGTGTTTCAATTTTAAGAAAAATTTAAGATGTAAGATGTGTAATGTCTAGAAATGAGTGTGAACAACTTTCTTGATAAGAAAAAGAAAGTTTCAAAGATTCTAAATAGAATGTAACACTCAAAGATAATAATCCTCATTGACTAAGAATTAAATCTTCCATAAATTTCTTCTTTAACAATAGTTATCTCCTGTATTATATTCAATCTGTACTAAAGTGATCATATAAACTTAAATAGAGATTAGTTTAATCACATGCACTATTAAAAATATCTGAAGTTTAGCATGTAGTACTGATTTGGATATAACATTTAAAAGCATTTAATGTAACACCCCCAACTGGAGCAAATGTCTCATCATAATCAATGCCTTCTTGTTGTGAGTATCCCTTTACAACTAGTCTTGCTTTATTCCTTGTAACAATGCCCTCGCTGTCAGTTTTGTTTCTGAACACCCACTTTGTGCCAACTACATATCTGTTCTTTGGTCTTGGCATAAGAGTCCAGACTTTGTTCCTTTTAAATCCATTGAGCTCTTCTTGCATTGTTGTGACCCAGTCAGCATCTTGCAGAGCTTTTTCAACCTTCTTAGGTTCAGTTTGAGATAGAAAAGAATGGTAGAGACATTCATTTTGAGTGGTTTTTCTTGTTCTTACACCACTGTCAGGATTTCCAATGATTAAGTCAGATGTGTGTGACTTAGACTATTTTCTTACAGATGGAAGTTGACTTCTTGAAGACGAACCTCCCCTTGATCCATGAACTCTCTATTATTTCTTTAATTAGTGCCACTATTATTTCCTGATGCTCCCCCTGAATCAGTGTTCCCATTGTTATCAGTATTTGACTCATCAAAATTTGAAGAAGATGAGTCTGATGATCTTTCTACTGATGTCTTTTGAGATGAATCACTTGTTGTAGTCTCTGGATTTTAATCATGTTGCTCCCCCTCAACATATGCTTCAGTGTTAGAAGTATTTCCACTGTTTTGTGGAACCTCAGAGCTTTGAGTGGTATCAGGACTTATTGTGTTAGAGTCAGGATTTAAAAGTTCAGAATACAGTACTTCATTTTCAAATCTCAACTTGTCATGGTCATCTCCATCTTCTAGACCTGTTATCTTCTTGTCATCAAAAGATACATGTATCAATTCCATGACTGTTCTTGTTCTTAGATTGTAAACTCTGAAGGCTTTTTTGGTCAATGGATAAACCACAAATATTCCTTCATCAGCTTTCAGATCAAACTTGGTTAGCTGCTCCGGATGAGTTTTGAGAACAAAACACTTACAACAAAAAATATGAAAGAACTTCAAATTTGGCTTCTTTCCCTTCACCATCTCAAATGGTGTCTTTCCATGCCTGTTGATCAATGTTGCATTTTATGTAAAGCAAGCAGTTTGCACAGCCTCAGCCCAGAAGTAGGTAGGCAATCTTGCTTCCTCTAGCATGGTTCTTGCAGCTTCTATCAGAGTTCTATTCTTTCTTTCAACAACTCCATTTTGTTGTGGAGTTCCAGGAGCAGAAAACTCTTGTTTTATCCCCTTGAGTTTGCAGAACTCTTCCATAGAGCTATGCTTGAATTCAGTTCCATTATCACTTCTGATGATCTATACTTTGTATGTTGATCCTTTTTCCAGCTCCCTCACATGATCAAGAAGAATGGACGGAGATTCATCCTTGGTGTGCAGAAAATACACCCATATATATCTTGTATATTCATCAACCATTACGAGTGCATAGCTCTTCTTGGACTTTGACATAACATTCACTGAACCAAAGAGATCAACATGAAGTAGATGATATGGTTTAAGAATTGAGGATTCAGTTTTACTCTTGAAAGATGTTTTCCTTTGCTTGGTTTTCTGGCATGAGTCACATAAGCCATCAGGAGTAAAAACTGCATTGGGCAATCCTCTCACGAGATCTTTCCTCACTAGTTCATTGATATTGTTGAAGTTGAGGTGAGAAAGTCTTTTATGCCAGTTCAGCTGTCTTCCACAGGTGCTCTACTCATTAGACAAACTTTTGAATTATCAATACTTGTGAAGACCCTGGCTTCATATAAACTACCATATCTTATACCAGTCAATACAATCTTGCCATCAGACTTGCTGACAATTTCACAATGCTCCTCATAGAAGTTGACATGGTAACCTCTGTCACAGATTTGACTCACATTAATAAGATTATGCTTGAGTCCTGTAACTAGAGCTACATTTTCAATGATGACCTTTCCAACTTTGATTTTGTCATATCCCAAGATTTTTCCTAAGTTGCCATCTCATAAGAAACACTTGGGCCAGCCTTCTCCTCAAATTCTGATAGCAGAGATTTCTTACCAGTCATGTGTCCTGAGCATCCACTGTCCAAGACTAGAGCATTCCTCATGTCACCCTGCAAACAGTAATTTGAATCAGTTAGTGTTTTTAAGGACCCAGACTTGCTTGGATCCTTTGGCCTTTTAAGTTTGTTAACATATGCAGCAGAAGACTTTTTATAAGAGTTTATGTTAACATCCTTACTATCAGTATTTATACATGCAGAAACATATTTTTCTTTAGTTAAAGAGGGTTTCAGTTTATAATAATCATAATACAAACCTTGATACTTTTTATATGTATAAATAGAATGCCAAACACTTCCACAATGAAAACAAGGACTCTGTGGTTTATATCTTACTGTTTTATTCCTAAACTCTAATTTGGAAGAAATAATATTTATCTTTTTATTCTTCTTTTAAGAGTCGGCAAGATGATTAGTGCTACCACAGTTTGAGCAGGTCTTTCTAGGTGCATTAGGTGGGGTTACATAATTTCCATTCTTATTAACACCTACCTTGCCATTCCTATTCTTCCTAGACCTTTTCCTCTTGTCTTTCATGTGTAGATCCTTCATCTTTTGCTTAAGCTGTTTCTAAGTCATTGAACCAATATTTACTGAATTGGTGTGAATTTTTCACTCTTATCAGTAATTAAGTTTGATCTAGGTGCTGAGGTTGTACCTTCCTCATGGATTGACTTAACAGTATTATCACTAGGATTAAACTTAATGGTCTTTATTTGAAACTTATTCAGTTTGACCTTGCTATCAGTTTTTATTGGTTCTGTTATCTCAGTTTTTTTTCCACTTTTCTTATCGGAATTAGATCTAGCTGAATATCCTAATCCTGATCCCCAACAACCATTCTCTAAAATTTCTTGCGTTGATTTTCCTGAGTTAGTCCAAAGTTTAATGACTTCTATTTCTTTTTCTAGCTCCTTCTCTAGATAAGCATGTTTTTCTAACAATTTTTCCTTAACATAAACAGCATTATCTCTTTCTTTTTGAATTTCTAGCATGGAAATCAACTCAATTTCTAGATGATCATTCCTTTTCTTTAACATAGAGTTTTCACTCTTGATTCTATTATTCTCTAAGGTTTGATCCCTAAAACTAACATGCAGAGACTCAAGAAATAATCTTAATTCATAGATATCATCAGTATCAAAAGCAAGAGTAGTCTGAGGTACCTTTAATTCAGCAATGTTATCCTCAGCATCAGCTTTTTCCATGAGAGCATAATTGACTCCATCATCTGAATCTGATGAATCATCTCAGTTTCTCTTTCTTGAGATCAAGGCTTGTTTCTTCTTAGCTCTGGGTTCTCTATAGTCAGTTGTAAAGTGTCCAATTCCATCACAGTTGTAACATCTCTCTTTTGACTTGTCAAGTTTTCCAGATCTTGATTCCTTTCCATCAGTATTTCTCCTGTTGTTCCTCTTATCAGAGTTTGAGGAACTGGAACCTTTTCTAGAAAATCTTCTCCCTTTCCTGAAGTTCTTGTAGACCATCTTCTTGAAGCTTTGAACCAGTAGGGCAGTCATTTGATCCATATCTTCATTGTTGTTGTGATCACTGTCAGTATCTGATTCAGTATCAGTATTTGAGTCACCATCAGAGTTTGATGATTCAGTATCTGACTTTACAATCATGGCTTACCCTTTAGAGTAGTTTTTCCTCCTAGCTTTCTCCTTTGGCTTCTCTTCAACCTTGAGTGCAACTGGTCTAGGTTTTGATCCTTTCCTCTTGCTTCTTTGCTCCATCTCCAGTTTATGAGTTTTCAGAACTCCATAGATCTCATCTAGAGATGTGTTATCAAGTTGATAGTTATCCCTTATTGATGTGACTTTAAAGTCCCATTTTCAGGGAGAACAAATAGGAACTTCAGGTTTGAGTCCACCAAATCATATTCTTTGTTGACGAGGGATAAGTCATTCAGAAACTTCTGAAATCTGTCATAGATCTCAGTTAAGGACTCATTGTCCCTTGAGTCAAAGTGCTCATATTCTTGAGTAAGTACTGTCCTCCTGTTCTTTTTGATAGCAGTTGTACCTCTAAAGCATCCCATATCTCTTTTGATGTCTTACATCCAATGAATCTATTGGACATAATACTATCAAGACTGCTGTGCTGGATTTGTCTGACCTTAGCATCCTTCATGATATATGAGATATCTTCGGGAGAGTAGTCATTCATGTCTTTGTCTATCATCTTCTCTGGTTCTCCTGCAAGAGAAACAGCTATATTTATTGGTGTATGAGGACCATCATTGATCCTGTTCAGATATTCAGGATCTCTGGCTTCCAAGCACATGGCCATCCTGACTTTTCAGATTGGATATTCATGTATCTTCAGGATAGGCACCTTGATTGCTTCATACCTACTCATGTTGCTGCTTATCTGTGATGTGGCTGGGGTGGTGGCTTCAGATTCGGATTCTGTGTTTCTTTTTCCTCGTCTGACATGGTTGATTGATTTTAATATATTAAACTGTTTGTATGTTAACAACAAGCTCTTATACCAATTATTAGGCCCTTAATTACTATAGTGGGGGTGAATACAGTTAATTCAATCAATCCGACAAAGCTTCAACAGAATCAACAGTTTTTATATTAACTGAAAAAACTTATTACAAACATACTCTCTCGAAAGGATGAACAAATATCCTTGATAGCTGCTAGGTTATGCGAAAAATATAACAATGTCGCAATGCTTATAGCATGAACCTAATCCGTTGATATCATCAACATCCGTTGATGTAAGTTCCGATATGAACTTCTGATATTTTCTTTTTGATATCAACAATTGCTCCTAACAGAGATTCTATAGGCTATGCTCACCTAGCTATAAGTTTTACCAAAGGTGTTTGCCTAATATTTTAAATTCTGTCACAATACTATCCTCCCATATTTATCATTAGTTTGATTAATTCTTTTCACTCCTGTATATAAAAGAATTAAAAGTCTTACTCTTCTTATATGAACTACTTTTATAACCTGTGCAATCTAAATACTTTTTTCTTTAAAATTTAAAGTTATATCAATTATGATTATTTTTATTTCAGAAATTTTATTTATAATTGGTTTAAATTACTTTTTTAACTTTAAGAATTCTATTCCATCTAAAAAACACATTCATACTTGGTTTAAATTATTACAAAATTTCTTTTAGTGTTTAATTATAATTTCATTTCCGATTGAATATACTTTTTAATATTAAATTCAAAGATTTTAAAAGTAATTTCTTGAGTTTTAAAAATCAGATTTTGATGATGTTACAGCTCAAGTGAAACTCACAAAATAATCTTTAATTTAGTGATGGAATTTAAATCATCAAAATATGTAATATTTTCTTATTTTTAGTTCCCACGGATATCATCAATTTATTTGAAAATTTAACTGTCCTTATTACATTGGCCGACAGGTACCAAAATTTAGATAAAAGCTTAATATATATAAGTATATAAATATGTTGGATAATCCTTTTTAATTTTATTTATATATAGAATTAGAATATAATATTATATTATTTATAAAATCTTACGCTGACTATATATATGTATATTAATATGTTGTATAATCTTTTTTTAATTGTATTTATATATAGAATTAGAATATAATATGATATTTTAAATAAAAATTTCATTTCATATAATAGTCATTATTAATAACCAGACCCTTTTTTTAATAATGCTTCAAAAACACATTTGGTTCCACCTTACTCAATCAATATTATCATTTATTCTATTTCCGGTACAATTCTATATTATTATTTAAAGAAATGATAGAAGTGTGTAAATCGTGTTACAACTACGATTTTTTATTAAATACGGCTCTCGGGGTGTAGCCTAATTTTTTTTGGAGGAGGAGCCAAATTTTTTTGGGGGGGGGATGAAGTTTCTATTGAACTGAGTCATATACTTGTTTGATTTTTTTTGACTCGGTTCTTAAACAACAGAACTGCTCTTGACATGACTTAAAAAGTATGGTGTAATTGGATATTCGGATCTTTACCAAGCAAACGTGACCCCTTCTTTTTCTTTCATAGCTTGAGGCAGGAGTTCATTTCCAAGGGGTTGATATCCCCTTTCTTAGAAAAGGAACAGAGAAGTATCGCGATAACTCACTGGGTTTCATAAATCGATCGATTAATAACAAGTATTTTTGAACTAGATAAATAATTTTGCACTAAATCCCAAATAAGATGCCTTTATTGCCATATTAGGCCTTAATAATTATCCTAGACTTAAATAAGCTTATTAAACTAAACACCGCATTTGCACAAATTGTTCCGCAACTTTATCTTAATATTTGACCTCTTGCGAGCCAAAGGGGCTATTGTAACTTCGGTAAGTGATTGGCTTGTCATTGAATTTGTTAAATAATAGATTAAATTACATAGGTTTGGCCGTACTTTACTCTCATTTTCAAAAAAGTTGTCATAGTTATAAATTTTCAAAAAAGATGTCAGGCTTCATTTCCGCCTTTTAGAATGGTGTATGTTGTTAACTCCCGTTAAGTAGGAGCTGTTAAAACAAATTTTTATAATCTCCGGAAGGGCATTATAGATAATTAACGCTATTTTTTTATACATAAGCCTTGTTGAAGAGTTAAAGAGTTAAGTAAATTCATTTAGCAAGAAGTGTACCCTAAGTATAAATAGAAGATGAAACGACTTGTAAAAGAACCCTAATTATGGAGTGGAGATGGAGTGGTTCATGCGACCCAGGAAGGAGATGCACAAATATGAAGATGCTGAGTGCCCTAACTAATTAGGTAACATGTTCGAACCCTTATTTTTTCAAGTAATAATCGATTTATAGGTTTATACTTATTGAGTGATCCCAAAAATGTGGCTTTTCATATAAAATGTTTAGAGTGGTCCCTTATGCCTCCCTTTTGGCTATAATTGTATAAAAAAAATCATTGTTTGCATGTTTCTTATTTACTGCACATTACCCCTCATTTTGTACTATAAAAATATATTATGGTGGTCATTTTGAAAATCTGAACTCCAAGTTTGTGGATTATAAGATAGATTACTTTGATTTTTGTAATGTCGATTTGATGTCAATATTTGAAATTGGTGCAATGGTGTCCGAGTCTATTGGTCGTATTTCTACAGGGGCTGAGTTATATTTTAAAGCTCCAAGTGAGGGAATGGATGAGTTAGGAAAGTTAGAAACTGATAGTGATATATTGGTCATGACTAGTCTTGTATTTGAGGAAGTTTAGTATATATACGTGTTTGTTGTCATTATAGAACCTGTTAGTATTGAAGGTCTGCCAATTAGAGCCACACAAACTGCACCACTCTCAAGTCCACCAGTTATAGATGTTGATGATAATATATTTTGTGAAGAGGAAAATACTGATAGTTCTAGTTGGGAATGGAGTAATTACAAAGAAAAAACTCTTGAGCTTAATAAAAAAGGGTGAAGAAGGTTGGGACAAAACCTACTCTCCAAAAAGAAGAGGTGTAAAAGATCAATCTTTGAAGATGATCAAAATGATGTTGCAGATGATGAGAGGGAGAATGGTCAAGATGGGGAAAATGAAGTGAATGATGAGGAAAATGAAGAGAATGCAGATGAGGAAAGAGAAGTGAATGAAGGCGGAGTAGAGAATGAAGAGGTGCAAAATGTAGATAGTAACGAAGACACATATTGGCATCCTGACAGCTCAAATGATGGGAACTCCACACAAGATGAGATGGAATTTGATGTAGAAGATAATGTTACTACTGTGAACATGAATGAGACTGACTACATAAGTGAAGAGTAGGATGTGAATCAGATTGAGTTTAATGACGAGACAAATGGTGGTAGTGAAAATGAAAAGATGGTTGTGAGTGGTGAAGATAAGGTTGACTGTTTTTCCAGAATTTAATGAGTGTGTTGATATGATGAACCCAAAATTTGAGCTTGGCATGCTCTTTAGTAGTGCAGATGTTCTGAGGAGAGCTATTAGAAGTCATGCTATTGTTGAAAGAATGCCTGTACTTAGGTTTCCAAATATGGATTACAAGGTTTAGTATAAATGCGCAGCCCCCCGTAGCTTAAAAATATATGCAAATAAGTGTCAAGAAGTGACACTTACCATATCTATCATATTTTTCAAAGCACACATATCAACAAACTTGGCATCAAAAACAAATGACTGCAGATTGGATTGCAAAGAAGTACAAGGATGATATACGAATGAACCCTACTTGGGAATGTGAAGCATTTCAGATGGTGGTAAATAATGTGAGGGTAATGTTTATAGTTCAATGCTGTACATGGAAAAAATATTGTTTTAAAGGTGATTATTGGTACACATGAAGATTCTTATGCAATAATTCGGGATTATAGGAATGAGCTAAAAAGCGTGATGCCAGACTCCACTGTGGAAATTAAGTTGGGTGATGTTGAATCTGGACATGATAGGGGTAGATTTAAGAGAATATATATATGTTTTGGGCCTCTTAAGAAAGGTTATGTTGCAGAATGTAGGCCTATTGTGGGCTTGGATGGGTGTCATCTGAGAGGCCTATATGGTGGTCAAATGTTGACAACAGTTGGAATGGACCCAGATGATGTATCTTATAGCTTGGTCTATAGTGGATGCAGAGAACACTGCCAATTGGATGTGGTTTATAAGTAAGCTAAAAGATGATCTAAACATGGAGAATAATGATGCTTGGACTTTTATCTCTAACAAACAATAATTATGCATCTTTTCACGCTTTTAATCTCTAATGTGTATATATACATCTCATCATCTTAGAATAACATCAGTTTGTATACAGGGTCTTGTAAGATCTTTGGAGGAGTTGTGTCCAAATGTAAAGCACAGGTTTTGTGCAATGCATTTGTACAACAACATGAGTAAGTTGCACAAGGGAATTGAACTTAGAGGGCTGATGTGGAGTGTTGCAAGATCTACAACAGACTATCATTTTGAGAAAAATATGGTTGTAATTAAAAAGGTATGCATATTGACACAATCAAGCTTAATATTCTAATTTTAACTCATTTATGTTAAATCTGAGGCTATGAATGTAATGGCAGTTAAATCTGAAATGTTATGAGTGGCTAGCTGTAAAACCAAAGGAGCATTGGAGTATATCTGGTTTTAGAACCACATGTAAAAGTGATTTATTTGTTAATAAATATTGCTAAGTCTTTAATTCAAGCATTAACAAAATCAGAAACCTATTAATCATCACAATGCTTAAAAGTATACACTCAGTTGTTATGCGTAAAGTTCAGAGAAGAAAGTTAGAGGTTGAAATTTATGATGAGACATTTACTCTCAACTCATTGGACAAGCTAAATGAGTAAGTTTAGTTATTTTAACTGTTCAATTTTCACGTAAATGTTAGAGCCTGTAAATTGTTTTAACATTTTATGCTTGTGATAGGGAAAATAAGAAGGTTGTTGGTTGTCATGTCACTTGGTCAGGAGGCGGAAGGTTTCTAGTTCAAACCTCTTCAGAAGGTTATGAACTTGTAGTTGACATGGAAGCGAAAACATGTCATGTAGGAAGTGAAAGCTTAGTGGAGTGGCATATTTTCATGCAGTAGCGTGTATGAATTTTAGGGGAATTACTCTAGAGACTGGGTTGCACAAGTGTTATACCATTTCCATGTTCAAAAAGGTATATATTCTAGCTCATACATTAACTTTATGTCATTTATTATCCTAGTATTGCCTAATTATGATTCATACATTTAGGTCTATTCTCACCATGTTGAACCAATGAATGGTAAAGAAGCTTGGGAAAAAATTACATACACACAGCCCCTTCCTCCTAATAAGAAGCCTAGCACAGTAGGCCCAAAATGAAAAAAAAAATAAGAATAATGACACACCTGCTCCACCCAGTGCAACCTCCTTGAAAATAATGAAAAAAAACTTACAATATGGGAATTGCCGGCAATGGGGATACAATCGAAGGACCTGCAAGAATAAGGTATAAAAATTCACTCACCATATGTTTATGCTAATACATTCCATGTTTGAACAATGAATGTTATCATGTTAACTGTTGAAAACTGAGCAAGGGGATGGACATGTTAACATTGGAAATGAAGAAGGAGATTATTAAGCACAACTGGAGCAGGAAGGACTTGAACATGTTGAAGTCAATGTCCAAGAGGAAAGAGTATTTTTTAAGCAAGGGGATGGAGAGGTTAATAATGCAAATGAGTTTATACCTGGTGAATCTCAGCCAATAAAGGAAGTCAATGATAGCCATGGAGGAATTTTAGGACAAACTTCTGCTAGACAGCCAACTGGTGCATGTGGTGTTGCACCAAAAGCATGGCAGAAGAAGCAAAAGATTGTGATAACAAGAGCTAAGGTCTTCATGGCAAGGAGTGTTAGAGAGAAGAAGGCTAATAAGAGATATCAAGATTGATCCTATTTAGTTTAAGACATAACTACTATTTTATAATTTGGCTGTTATTGACTCGATTACATAGAGGAACATCCGCCCATTAGAAAATCTACAGCCAGCGTGCCCATTGGAACAATTCTTAAATCGACGCCTAGCATTAGTCTTCGTCCAAACACATCTCTAAGCTGCAAGCCTCCCACAATAACAATTAGCCATTTTTTAGAGTCTCTAGGTTAGAGATGTAGTCAGTAGCTTTAGAAAACATCGACATATAGGTTATACATATATATAGACATAATATGACCGTTGTTATTTATAAAAAATCGATTTTACCTCTGTTCAGTTTATCTCGTTACTCGGGAGTTAACGGGAGACTCCATTCTAAAAGGCGGAAATGAAGTCTGGCATCTTTTTTGAAAATTTGTAACTAGGGCAACTTTTTTGAAAATGAGTGTAAAGCACGGTCAAACCTATGCAATTTACTTTAAATAATAAGACTCGCCTAGATTTCTTCATGGTTTTTTTAATTTAAAATGATATAATTATTTTTATTCTACTATAATTGAAATTTTTATAATAATATATTAACCCTGACTTATTTTGATTTCTGTATTAAATAATGATGTCTAATTGTTTAATTATACTCTAATAAATAAAATCTAATACACTAATCATATTATTATTAATTAAATTAAATTAATTGAAATATATTTACTTGATCCGTACTTCGCACGTGTCATAGTATTTATTAATAACTTATAAGTTTACCTTTTATTATAATTTTGTGAATGATATGATTGATCATCTATTTTTATAAAAATTGGATCTAATGATTAAGATTTTTTTGGCAGCAGACCAAAATTTTAAATAAAATCCTTTTTATGCTTATTATATATAAGATTACACTTTAATAGAAACTAGCTTACGGCCCGTGCAATGCACGGGTCTTGGTTAATATTTATATATTTTTATTTTTATTTATATAATTTTATTTAAATTTTATATAAATAATTAAATACTAAATAATGATTATATAATTATACTTTCATTGTGTATAATTTCAAGTTAAGTTCAAATATTATAAATAGTATATCATTGATGAGATCTTATTCATAAATAATAATGTAAATATTTATTATTGGTGAGATTCAAACCTGAAAACTTATATGCATCTTTATAAATAATAATATAAATATTTGTTGTTAAGATGATTCGAACCTGAGAAGTTATATGTATGTTTATAATAATAATATAATATTTGTTGTTGACGGGATTCGAACCTGAGAACTACGGCTCTGATTATTTGATGAAGAAGATCCGACGGTCGTGCTGAAAAGGGATAACCAAAATGAGGGTTAATCAAATTACAAATTATAGTCCATTCTGGTTATTATAGTATACTAGCTTACAACCCGTGCGATGCACGGGTCTTTATTAATATTTTTATATTATCTAAAATTATAATAAATTATTTTTAGATCATTACCTTATTAATATATTTATAAATAATAATATAAATATTTGTTATTTGCGGAATTCGAACCTGAATCTTTGGGTAGTGTATAAATAATAATATAATATTTGTTGTTGATGGGTTCAAACCTGGGAGTTTTAGTACTGTATAAAAACTAATATAAATTTTTTTTTAGATCATTACCTTATTAATATATTTATAAATAATAATATAAATATTTGTTATTGAAAGAATTCGAACTTGAATCTTTGGGTAGTGTATAAATAATAATATAAATATTTGTTGTTGATGGGTTCGAACCTGAGAGTTTTAGTATTGTATAAATACTAATATAAATATTTGTTGTTCACGGGATTCGAACCTGAGAGTTTGAGTAGTGTATATTCTTTTAGTATTTCAATCTAACGGTCCTAATTATTTGATTAAAACGATCTAACGGTCATCAAAAGGGATAACCAAACCAACCAAAAAAATGCATATCAAATTATACATCATTCCGATTATTATAATATAGTACTAGCTTATAACCCGTGCGATGCACGGGTCTTGGTTAATATCTATATATTTTTAATTCTATTTCATATAATTTTATTAAAATTCTATATAAATAATCAAATACTAAATAATGATTATATTATTATAATTTCAAGTTAGGTTCAAATAGTACAAATAGTATGTGATTGATGAGATCTTATTCATAAATAATAATGTAGATGTTTGTTGTTAGCGAGTGAGATTCGAATCTGAAAACTTATATATATCTTTATAAATAATATAAATATTTGTTGTTAACCGGATTCGAATCTGAGAACTTATATGTATTTTTATAAATAATAATATAAATATTTGTTGTTGACGGGATTCAAACCCGAGAACTTGTGGAGTATATTTTTTTAGTATTTGGATCTAACGGCTCTGATTATTTGATGAAGAAGATCCAACGGTCGTGATGGAAAGGGATAACCAAAATGACGGGTTAACCAAATTACAAATTATACCTCATTGCGGCTATTATAGTATAGTATAGATAGATAAGTAGAGATGAATTTAGCTTTCGTGACCGACTCTAACATGTCAAACTATTATTAAATCGAATTTTGAACTTAATAATTTATGGGACGGTCATATCTGAACTCGAGATTGAACCCGGGCACTTTAGTTAATGTTGAACTCGGGTTTATATATACAACACCGCTCTTATTTTTTATCAAATTGCAGTCTAATATTGTTGACCCAGCTAGATCCTTCTCGTCACACATACCGACCTAGGGCTCATATCCTCCAGTTGGTAAAAAAAATATAATAAAAATTCTTGATTAAGCAACTAGGCCAACTTACATTCTTATTATAAGTTGCAAACCTGTCAAGTAACATATCCACCCAACCACTCTCTCATCCGCTTCTCAAACTCTTCCTGTCACTGTGTCACAGTACATATACATTTTTTTGGTACCTTCATATATGGCTGATCAAATTGCATACGCGAATGATCAACAAATGTTTCAAAACTACCATTTATCGTCACAACATTCTAAATCAAATTGTATCAATCTTTTATCGAACAATTTGAAGGTGGAACAGGTCTCCCAAGGGCAAGGGATGCCTGCTCCACTCATTATCAGGACCGCGACCGCCTCTCCGTCGGGGAAACATCCCCTTTATAGAGGAATACGTAGCCGGAGCGGAAAATGGGTATCGGAAATACGAGAGCCACGTAAGACAACACGAATATGGCTGGGAACATATCCAACGCCAGAAATGGCAGCTGCAGCATATGATGCAGCTTCCTTGCTGCTCAAAGGTGCTGACACTGCTCTAAACTTCCCTGCTCACATGTACGGAAATTTGCTTCTTCTTTCAACAGAGCCTCCAACCGCTGCATGGATACGAGTGGCTGCCGCCAATGCTGCTGCTTCTCGGGCAGTTGCATCACAAACCTTAGGGTTCCCAGCACCTCATCAATTAGCACAAGATACCAATATTAATATTGTCAATAATGACGCTTATTTTGTTGGAAACAAAAAAGAGTATGTGGACGAAGAGGAATTTTTCGATATGCCTAATCTGCTCATGGCCATGGCTGAAGGAATGCTTGTTCACCCACCTAGCAGGATTACAATCTCGCCACCAATCTCAGATGATTCTGAAGAAGAAAATGTGTGGAGCTACAGATGTTAATCAGCTTATTATTTAAATCACCAAAACTAGTGATAAAAAACTATGTAAATGATATCATGGTGAGAATGTGAGATTGAGCGACTCGTGTGACTGATTATTGTAATGTACAAGTGTGTGTGCTGTGAAAATATATATGAAAATTTTAACAGCTCCGTGCATTAGAGTTTGTCCATAATTAAAGTGTTTCGCCGCATGTAGAAACAATGGAATATTTATTATTTTTCTACAGATCGAACAAACAAATATTGACGTCATGTTGATAGTATCATTTTAATTATTTTTAGTAAGTGGTATGCGTTTTATAAAAAAAGAAGTAATAGAACTACATATAATTGTAGGGATTATATTATTTTAATTTATATTAAATGTAAAAACAAGTTTTGACCCGATGTATAACCCTCAATATTCAACGTCAACCCTAACACCAAATTCAACGTTTTGAGTAGGGTTGTTCACGAACCGAGCCGAGTTTTGATCGAATAGAGCCGAGTTTTAATTTTTTTTTCTGACGAATGAGCCGAGCCGAGCTTTCTTATCGAACAAAAATCGTGTTCGAGCTCGAGCTCGTTAACTAACGAGCCGAGCCGAGCCGAGCCAGAAAAAATTCAGGTCAACCGATATTTGACTGTGAAAATAACTTATTAAATAAATTTTTTTTAAAAACTTTGGTTATATCACTAAAATATATATATCTTGACATCCATACGGTTGGATCGAGGGAAAAAAATTTAAAAAAAAAATGAAACACCAATTAATGACTAAACACTAGTCAGTGGTAATAGTCAAACTAATACTCGACTGCTAAAATAACAAACCAAATAAAATTATTTTGATCTGAAAATTTGGTTATTATTAAAATATATTTATTTTGACATCCATATGGTTGGATCAATTAGAAATAATTTTAAACAAGTCGGGATACTAATACAGTACTAAATACTAGTTACTAGTACTAGTCAAACTAATGTTTGACTGTTAAAATATCAAACCAAATAAAATTATTTTGATATATAACTTTAGTTATATCAATAAAATGTATATATTATGACATCCATACCGTTGGATCAATATAAAGTATTTTTTAAATAATCAAAACAACAAATCAGGACTAAACACTAGTTAGCGGTAATAGTCAAACTAATGCTTGATTGTTAAAATAACAAACCAAATAAAATTATTTTGATTTGAAAATTTGGTTATATCATTAAAATATATTTATTTTGACATCCATACGGTTAGAATAATTAGAAATAATTTTAAAAAAGTCGATATACTAATACAGGACTAAACACTAGTTACTAGTACTAGTCAAATTAATGTTTGACTGTTAAAATAGCAAACCAAATAAAATTATTTTGATCTGTAACTTTGTTTATATCAATAAAATGTATATATTATGACATCCATACGGTTGGATCAATATAAAGTATTTTTAAAATAATCAAAATAATAAATGAAGACTAAACACTAGTTGGCGGTAATAGTCAAATTAATACTTGACTATAAAAATAACAAACCAAATAAAATTATTTTGATCTGAAAATTTGGTTATATTATTAAAATAAATTTATTTTGACATCCATATTGTTGGATCAATTCGAAATAATTTTAAACAAGTAGAGATACTAATACAGAACTAAGCACTAGTTACTAGTACTAGTCAAACTAATGTTTGACTGTTAAAATAGCAAATCAAATAAAATTATTTTGATCTGTAACTTTGATTATATCAATAAAATATATATTTTATGACATTCATATGGTTGGATCGATATAAAGTATTTTTAAAATAATACAAATAACAAATCAGGACTAAACAGTAGTTAGCGGTAATAGTCAAACTAATACTTGACTGTTAAAATAAAAACCAAATAATTTTTTTTTTGATTTGAAACTTTGGTTATATCATTAAAATATATTTATTTTGACATCCATACGGTTGGATCAATTAGAAATAATTTTAAATAAGTCGAGACACCACTACAAGACTAAACACTAGTTACCATTACTAGTCAAACTAATGTTTGACTGTTAAAATAGCAAACCAAATAAAAATATTTTGATATGAAACTTTGGTTATATCAATAAAATATATATTTTATTACATCCATAAGGTTGAATCAATATAAGGTAAACAACAAATCCGGACTAAACACTAGTTAGCGTTAATAGTCAAACTAATGCTTGACCGTAAAATAGAAAATCAAATAAAATTATTTTTACGTGAAAATTTGGTTATATCATTAAAATATATATTTTATGACATCCATAGGGTTGGATAGATGAAAAATATATTTAAAAAATTTCTTAACTAAAATATAATTATGAAGCCACATTTTAAAATTAGAAACTAAAATATAAAATTTCTAAATCAAGTCAAAATATATCACATATGGTATACAAAATGATCGCTGAAAGATAAAAAAATACAGTGAGGTCGGATTTTAAAAAAAAAATCATACCTATGTAAAAATATTCAGGATATATTAGAATTTTTTTTGAATTTTAACGAGCCGAACTCGAGCCGAGCTCGAGCCGAACAACCCAAAGTTCGGCTCGAGCTCGATTTTCTTAACGAAAACATTTTTCTGTTCGAGCTCGAGTTCGAGTTCGTTAACGAGCCGAGCCGAACGAGCTCTTAACGAGCCGTGCTCGAGCTTGTTCACGAACATCCCTAATTTTGAGTAATATGTGTTATTTAGTACTATTATGTAATATATTATGCACGCATATATATATATATATCACAAATTATAAAATTTTATTTTAAAAAATATAAAATTCGATGTTAATCTCAAAAAATAATTATGTTTGATTATAATAAAAAAATATAACAATTGAAATTTAACAAGATAATTGATATTAAATTTGATCTATTGTGGAATAATTTTTAATAAGTGTCATTCTACTACGTGGAATCAACTAAAAAAAATTCATTAATTTTAATCATTTTTAAATAAAAAATTGTGTAATTTTGATTTTTAACTTGTTAATTAAAATTTGAAATTATATGATGAAAAATGAAATAAATTTTAAATTTTATACCTTTTAAATAATTGTTCTCCACGATACTTCCCATATCTATATTCTCACTAGCTCTTAACTAGTGTAATATATACTAAATTTATCGAAACAATCTTTTTCTCTCTGTTTCATAGATTTTATCTCGTATATAGAAAATATATATTTAATAAAAAAATAAAAAGGAGTAAATAAAGTTGTTATAAATAATTAAATTCATCCTTAGAACCAATATTATAAATATTTTATATTAAATTTAGAAAATATATAATTTCCAAGGGAGTCCAAAATAAGCTCATGTACTAACATACCCCCAATAAGTTACAATTTAATATATACCGAGAATATTCCTACAATTCATAATAATTGTACATTTAGAGTAAGATATCTATCAAATTTTTAATATTTTATTTTTAATAAATATGGAGGAAAGTTAAGTAGAGATAAACAAAAAAATTATCGGATTTGGTTATATCAACCCTTAAAAATTCGGGTTTGTTCATAAACAAATCAAGTCGGACTTTCTCTAAAATGCGAGACCCGTTTTAGACATAGGTCGGGCCTGATCGGGCCGAGCTGAATTTTTTCAGTCTTTTTTTAATTAAATATTAAATATTATTATTAAATATATTTTTTACCTTAACCTATGAGCAGCTTAAATATCAAACGAAAAAAATATTTTAAACTCAGATATAGAATAGTTTAAATACCGAAATAAATAATATTCTTTTATATTACTTTCAAATATTCTAAATTATTAAACTAAAATTTTTATGATTGATATTCACAGTATTAAATCGACAAATTAACCAAATATACTTTGTTATGCATCTAACAATATAATATAGTTTATAAAAATTTATTTAAAATATTATATATTTTCATATAAAAAAAGTCGGATCTCTATCCGGCCTTATTGAAAAGTCCAAATTATTATTCGGAATAAATCGGATTTTTATCCGCGCTTTTTTAAATCCGGATTTTATATATGTTTTTTTTTAAATTCAGCTTTTCGGGATTTTCTCAAGATCAGATCTAATCAAATTTTGAAATTCGTAATTTTTGAATATGTCTAATGTTTAATATCTCATTAGTTTCAAAAATTTTACCAAATAACATAATATAATACTTATCCGGGTTCATCTCATTAAGTGAATGTTACGACTTAACAAGGCTACACTTAGGAATTAGAAGAAATATTTTGGCACCGGAGTATTTTTCATGAGAATAAAGTTCCGAAGGTTAACTTTGGTAACTTTTTGAAATAATATTAAAAATCCAATACATAGTTGTTACATGTCATGTGTATGTATAGGGTCAATTGTATATAGAGAAATGATATGTTCCCCAAATTTTTTTCCAAGAACTTTTCCAAATGCTCATATGGCGTACAATAAATAACAATTTTTATAAATAAAATATGAGACCCCGTGTATATTCATATGCGCCAACTTTCCCAAATGTTCATATGGCGTACAATAAATAAAATTTTGGGGAAGAATTTTGGGGAACCTAGCACTACTCTTGTATATGTATTAATGAAATAAAATAACTAAAAATTATGTAATAAGAAAAATGAATAATATTTTGATTTGATCTACATAAAAGTTTCATGAATAATCTGAGGCCATCTCTAATCTCTAAATTTAGACTGATTTCCTTCCAAATCTATCCAACAGTGATCTATTACCGCCACTAGATACTACAGGTCTAAATTTAGGCCGATACTATTCACCGGTATAACATTTTTTATTAATAAAATATCAGCCTTTTGTGTTTTATATATTTGTTAGTTTGTTAATTAAATGTTCTCATATATTTTTTAAATAATTTTTAATATTTGTTATTTATTAGTTTTTGAATGTAATATTATTTTTTCGGTTAATTATCAAATAGGTCACTTATTGCATCCAAATGTATCAACTGAGTCACTCAATTGATATATTTTTAAAAATCTAAAAATATTATCTAAAATATTAAAACTAGGAATCTTTCATTTGCATGTAATATTATTCATAAAAAATGTGTGAAACCCAATATATAATACTTCTAAGAATTTTAACTAACGATAGAGTGATATTTTTGATACAAATTTTTAAATGAGTGACTCATTTGAGTCAATTTTATAACCAGTGACTCAATTGATACATTTAGACGCAGTAAATGGCATACTTGATTATTAACCCCTTATTTTTTTAAAATTTTTGTTTAAATTTAATGTTTTCCTGATTTAATAAACTTTTTAAGTTTTATTTTAACATGATACCTTATTCATTTTTTGGATCTAACGGAAATAATAAGTACTAGCCTAAAACACGTGCGATGCACGAATTGTTTATAATATTATATTATTTTTGAATTTAATTTAAAGTAAAAAATTAAGTTTTGAAATTTGTTTCTTAGAATATTTTAATAATATAAATTGACAATAATATATATACACATGTATAAATTAGTGATATTTTTAGTTCAAAAAGAAATATCACTAATTGTTAGGAATATGTTGTGAACTTGATGATAAATTAAACAAAACACCTTAGTAGATTTAACTTAGTGAATTTTGTAGGACTCGATGGATAGTCAAATATATAGTCCTGACGGATGATTTAATATAGTCCCGACGGATGACAATTTGACATCCACCGGGTGAGTAGCTTCTGTAACAAATAAATATTGTACCACATTTCTGCAAACAACTTTGTGTAGATTCTATAGGAGTATATGAGTCATGTTGACTACTAGTGGATATGTAGAATAGGTTGATTAATTGTAAATATGAGATGTCTTGTAATTCTGTATAAGTGAAATGGAGTCAAGTGATAAATAGCTACTCGACGGATGATCAACAAAGCTACCCGACAGATGATCAACAAAACTAGCCGACGGATGATCAACAAAGCTAGCCGACGGATGACAAACATGTACCCGACGGATGAACAAATTCAAATATCTGTTAACAGTGAAAACACAGTAACATGTGTTGGGTATTTGCAAAAGGATGTGGCAGCCTGTTAAGCAGGAATTTGAGAACAAATAAACATTACCATTTCCATGCAATTATGAAGATATTCAAAGATGCTGGAATAGAGTAGTGAAGTAGCATGGAGTAATTAGACTAGATATGTTTGTTTTATTATATTGTCTTATTGTCATGTAAACTTGGTGATATATAAACTAAGTGTAGCTAGTAGAACATTCAACTAAGCAAACATATTTTAAAGAGAGATAGAAAAAGCTGTACTTGTCAAGAATTTCTCTATATTTTGTTTGTTCTACTTGTAAAGCAGCTGTGAGCCATTCTAAGCTACACAGAGTTCTCAAACTGATATATATATATATATATATATATATATATATATATATATTGTTAGATATATTTGATAATGTCATGGCTAATATAATTTATGTTTAGATTTCAGATCTTACTTAACAGGACAAATCAATACTTAACCGTTGATCAGTACTTATACTGGAAGTCAGGACTTAAGGATATCAGTACTTATATTATCAGGAGATAATCATCAGAAGTTAGATATCAGAACTTAAGTGCTGAAGGACGATCAGATAAGGACAATAGCTGATTAAAGGAAAGAAGATCAAGATAAACATAAGAAGAGATATGCATGAAGAAGGAGTTCCGTGAAGAATGAAATACTTGGAAGAAAAGATATCTGATTGATATATTTTAGGAAGCAGAATTATATTTCATATCAATTAGCGATTATCTTGTAACTGTGTAGTATATAAACACAGACATAGGGTTTACACTATAAGTGTATCATATTCGAGAAGATTATTCATTGTAACCCTAGTAGCTCTCGTGATATTTGTTCATCACTGAGAGGTAACAGTTCCATACTGTAACAGAATTTATTGTTTCAATAAAGTTTGTTTTCTATTACTTAAGATATTAAAGTTCGATTTGATTGTATTATACACTGTATTCACCCCCTCTACAGTGTGTGTGACCTAACAAGTGGTATCAGAGCCTATCTGTTAACACACATACAGTTAAAGATCCAAACACAATCATGTCTGACACAGAAACTCCAACTAAGCCTACCAAAACAGAGGAACCACCAAAGACACAAATTCAGAGTCGGTATGAGACCATCAGAGTTCCCATACTGAGACCATCTGAATATCCCATATGGAAGGTAAGGATGACCATGTTCCTGGAAGCAACAGATCCAGAATACCTTGATAGAATCAAGGAAGGGCCTCACAAACCAACCAAGCTTGCAGTTGCAGTTGCAGGTGAAGCAGCAAAGACTGTACCAAAGGAAAAGAGTGATTATACTGCTGAAGATATAGCATCAATTGCTAAGGATGCTAAGGTACGACACTTACTGCATAGTGTCATTGATAATGTAATGTCAAACAGGGTAATCAACTGCAAGACTGCTAAGGAGATATGGGATGCTCGGGAAACAAGGTGTCAAGGAACTGACACAATTAAGAAGAACAGGAAGACAATACTCACTCAAGAGTATGAACACTTTGACTCAAAGACTAATGAGTCATTGAATGATTTATATGATAGATTTGTCAAACTTTTGAATGATTTGTCATTGGTTGATAAAGAGTATGATCTTGAAGATTCAAACCTTAAATTCCTGTTAGCTCTTCCTGAATGCTGGGATTTGAAGGCAACAACAATAAGAGACAACTACAATCTTGATGAAACAACTCTTGATAAAATCTATGGAATGCTCAAGACTCATGAACTTGAGATGGAACAAAGAAGCAAGAGGAAAGGAGGAAAGTCAAGGACAGTTGCTCTTAAGGATGAAGAAGAATCCCCCAAAGCAGCTTCCTCAAGGAAAGACAAGGGTAAAGCTCTTGTTATAAAGTCTGATACTGAGTCATCAAGTTCTGAAAGTGATGATGACTCAGATTCTGAAAGCTTGCCTGAGACTGATGCTGATGAGGAGATGATGAAGCTGTGTGCTCTTATGGTGAAAGGAATCACAAAGATTGCATACAGGAAGTTCAGGAAGGGAAAGAAGTTTTCCAGGAAAGGCATAAGTTCTGATAAGAAGAATTTCAGAAGATCTGAAGGCAGAGGAGGAAAGTCTGACAGAGGAGATTATACCAATGTTAAATGCTATAACTGTGGTGAGAAATGCCACATATCTCCTGATTGCAAAAAGGTAAAGGGTGACAAAGGCAAGGCTCTGGTCACAAAGCAGAAAAGCTGGACAGACACCTCAGACTCTGAAAGTGATGAGAACTATGCATTAATGGCAAATGCTGATAAAGAAAGTGCTGAGAGCAGTTCTGAAGCTGCTGAAACAAAGGGCAACAGGAAAAATATTCTAGTTCTGGACAGTGGATGTTCAGGACATATGACTGGAAATAAGGCCCTGCTATCAGACTTTGTGGAGAAAGCTGGCCCAAGTGTTTCCTATGGAGATGGCAACATTGGAAAAATATTGGGATATGGCAATATCAATCTTGGGAATGTCATAATTAAAGAAGTAGCTCTGGTCTCAGGACTTAAACACAATCTGCTGAGTATAAGTCAAATCTGTGACAGAGGTTATCATGTTGATTTCTTTGAAGAACACTGTGAAATTGTGAGTAAATCTAAAGGCAAAGTTGTTCTGAAAGGATATAGGCGTGGTAACATTTATGAAGCTAAGCTTTCAACAAGTACCGATGGTTCTGCAATCTGTCTGATGAGTAGAGCATCAATTGAAGAAAGCTGGAATTGGCACAAGAAACTCTCTCACTTAAATTTCAACAATATAAACGAACTGGTCAAGAAAGATCTTGTGAGAGGATTGCCAAAGTCAGTATTTGCTCCTGATGGTCTTTATGATTCATGTCAGAAGGCCAAACAAAGAAAATCTTCATTCAAAAGCAAGACTGAATCATCAATTCTTGAGCCTTATCATCTATTACATGTTGATCTATTTGGTCCAGTAAATGTCATGTCTATTGCAAAAAAGAAGTATGTGTTGGTCATAGTGGATGAGTTCACCAGATACACATGGGTGTATTTCTTGCACACAAAAAGTGAAACTGCATCTATCTTGATTGATCATGTCAAACATCTGGATAAATTGCTCAAAGATTCTGTGAAAATCGTAAGGAGTGATAATGGCACTGAGTTCAAGAATTTGATGATGGAAGAGTTCTGCACAAACTATGAAATAAAGCAGGAATTTTCTGCTCCTGGAACTCCACAGCAAAATGGAGTTGTTGAAAGGAAGAATAGAACTCTCATTGAAACTGCATGTACAATGCTTGAAGAGGCAAAGCTTCCAACCTATTTCTGGGCTGAAGCTGTGCAGACTGCTTGTTTTACTCAAAATGCAACACTTATTAACAAGCATGGAAAAATACCATATGAGATGGTGAAGAAAAAGAAGCCAAATCTGAAGTACTTTCATGTATTTGGATGCAAGTGTTTTGTTCTCAAGACTCATCCTGAACAGCTATCCAAGTTTGATCTAAAAGCTGATGAAGGAATCTTTATTGGATATCCACTTTCCACAAAAGCCTTCAGAGTCTATAATTTGAGAACAAAAGTGGTCATGGAATCTATCAATGTCTTTTTTGATGACAAGAAGATTACTGGTCTTGAAGATTTCATTGATCATGATCAGCTGAGATTTGAAAATGAAGACTCAAATTCTGATACTGAAAATCCTGACAGTCTAAGTCCTGATACTGTAAACTCTGATGGATTAAACTCTGATGTTATTGAAACTGTGGTGACTACGTCAAAGGAAGATGTACCAATGCAGGGGGAGCATACTCAAGATCCTACCACATCTCAAGAAACATTAGAACATACATCTGGCTCTTCAAGTTCTGATTCGTCAAGTTCTGATAAGCCAAGTTCTGATAGTGCTGAAAATCTAAATTCTGAAGAATCCAACTCAGAGAGCATAGTTTCAGGGGGGGCATCAGAAAATGAAAATGAAGACAGCATGGATCATGGGGGAGCATCTAGTTATAAAGAAAACCTTCCATCTGCAAGGAAGTGGACAAAGTCACATACACCTGATTTGATAATTGGAAATCCTGATGCAGGTGTCAGAACTAGAACAGGTACTTCAAATGAATGTCTTTACAATTCTTTTCTCTCTCAGACTGAGCCAAAGAAAGTGGAAGAAGCTCTTCAAGATGCTGATTGGGTGCAAGCAAAGCAGGAAGAGTTAAATGAGTTTGAAAGAAACAAAGTCTGGACCCTAGTGCCAAGACCAAAGAATAGACCTGTTGTTGGTACAAAGTGGGTATTCAGAAACAAAACTGACAGTGATGGCATAATTACAAGGAATAAGGCAAGGCTGGTTGCAAAAGGATATTCTCAACATGAGGGAATTGACTATGATGAAACATTTGCACCAGTTGCTAGGTTAGAAGCCATAAGGATATTTTTTGCTTATGTTGCTCACAAAAAGTTTACTATCTTTCAAATGGATGTGAAAAGTGCTTTTCTCAATGAAGAATTGGAGGAGGAAGTATATGTTGAACAACCTCCAGGCTTTGTAGATTCCAAATATCCAGATTATGTCTACAGGCTTGATAAAGCACTTTATGGACTTAAGCAAGCTCCTAGAGCATGGCATGAGACTTTAGCTCAGTTTCTTCTGGAAAGTGGATTCAACAGAGGAACAATAGACAAAACACTGTTCTACCTCAACCATGGAAAGGACTTACTTCTCGTCCAGATTTATATTGATGATATCATTTTTGGGTCTACAAATGACAGACTTTGCAAGAAGTTTTCCAAACTGATGCAGTCAAGATATCAGATGAGTATGATGGGGGAACTTAGCTATTTTCTGGGCCTTCAAGTCAAGCAGAATCAAGAAGGCACTTTTATTTGTCAAACTAAGTACACCAGAAACTTGCTAAAGAAATTCGGAATGCAAGATTGTTCAAGTGCATCCACTCCCATGGCCACTGCAACAAAACTGGATAAGGATACTGGTAAATCAGTAGATATTACTGATTACAAAGGTATGATTGGCTCTCTACTCTATCTAACTGCTAGTAGACCTGATATCATGTATGCTACCTGTCTTTGTGCAAGATTTCAAGCAGATCCAAGAGAACCTCACTTAACAACTGTGAAAAGAATCTTTAAGTATCTTAAAGGAACAGCTGATCTGGGATTGTGGTATCCTAGAGAATCAGATTTTAAACTAATAGGTTACTCAGATGCAGATTTTGCAGGTTGCAAAATTGACAGGAAAAGCACAAGTGGAAGCTGCCAATTTCTTGGAGGCAAATTGGTTTCTTGGTTCAGCAAGAAACAAAAGTCAATTTCCACATCAACTGCAGAAGCAGAGTATATTGCTGCAGGAAGTTGTTGTGCACAGATTCTTTGGATGAAGAATCAGTTACTGGATTATGGGTTAACTTATTTCAAAATCCCTATTTACTGTGATAATCAAAGTGCTATTGCTATGACAGGTAATCCAGTTCAACACTCTATGACAAAGCAGATCAGCATCAGGTACCACTTTATAAGGGAACATGTGGATGAAGGTACATTGGAATTGCACTTTGTTCAAACAGATCAACAACTAGCAG
Source organism: Apium graveolens (assembly GCF_009905375.1). Taxonomy (NCBI): domain Eukaryota; kingdom Viridiplantae; phylum Streptophyta; class Magnoliopsida; order Apiales; family Apiaceae; genus Apium; species Apium graveolens. The sequence goes on along the minus strand of NC_133648.1, from coordinate 232,594,369 downwards.
ATATCTTCACAAAACCACTGTGTGAAGCCACTTTTACAAGATTGGTAAATGAACTTGGAATGGTTTCAGATTCTTTTTCTAAATCTGTCTAGTTTTGTTCTATTTCATTAGACTTTATGATTAGTATTACAGAATGTAATCTCTTTGTGTATTCTGTGTTTAATTGAAATATGCGTTCAAGTACTGATTGTTGTCTGATATATGTTTCTAAACTCTGATAAGTGATATGTCTGTTTAAGTAACTATTCAATCCTATGAGGATAACTGTGCTATATACTGACCTAGTAGTCTTCAATAAACAGATGATCCCATATAAGAAGTAATTATTTCTGTGGAAATCTTATGTCACAAGCAAATTCTGATAATTGAGCTTAGTTGAGTTTACTTTGTTTATCTTATTACTAAGTCACAAATTAAAATAATGCTACTCATCTGTTAAGTTCTGATACTAGTAAAACTGCTGAATGTACTAAGTGCTGATAAACCTCACTTATCAAAAGAATAAGTAAAAAGAATCAAAGAATAAAATCAGGTACTCCTTTGAGATCTAGAGTAAAAATGTGGAAGGGACGACCCAAGTGCATTGCTGGTATTAAGTAAATATGCATTAGAAAAGCAAAATATTTTCTTGGTGACTTTTCACACTCTATGATTACTGGAGAAATACTCTGATAATAGCATAAATTCTGATAAGCAGTCGTGACTCACTTACACTGAGAAGCCACTGTAAAATAGAATTTCAAGAGATGCATAAAATTAGCACAAAACAGCTGAGGTGGACTCAAGCATGAACTCATTCATCAGTAGGTATTCAGGATAATGACAGCTCTTTAGCAAAATTTTAATTATGCCTTATTTCTAAGATGTACTGAAGTGAATCAGACTTTACTCCTTGTCTGGAATTTAGCTTAATGCACACACTAATCACTCCATCTGAATGATGAAAATTACTGTGGTGGTCTATGTTGTTTTAGATAAACAGTCATTGTGTCATTTTGCACTAACTCTGAGGACAAGTTCTGGTTGCATATTCTGACGATTAAGTTCTGAAGAGTATAACTCAGAACTTGTATGAGGATTTACTTAGATAGGCATTCCTTTTTCGAGTTAAGAAATTATGTTCTGATGACTGTTAAGTTCTGATATAAGTCTAAGTTCTGATATTACAGTCTAATTCTTTACCTGGCTTATCTGTGGATAAAATTTAATAACAGTCTCGGTTCAAACTAGAATATGTTGAAGTGGAAGATTAATAGTCACTATGGTTAGGGTTAATGGTATTCGTACTTGAACAGTCCACTTTTACTTGTTTCTTGTACGCATTCAACCATTTTTTTCTCCTTCCAATGAATGTTATTATTTTTCAAAGTCTGGGGAGACGAGGTAGAATTAATTCTACCTGTCAGCATTAAATACTTTTACGTCTCCTGGCATTCTCTTGCCTATATAAGCAGCCACTTCACATCAGCTTTCCCAGCAAATTCTTTCTCACAAACTTACCTTCATACTTTTTCTTTCAAAAATGCAATGGTCAGATACAACATGTTTTTGAACAACCAAAACTTCAATATGGAGCTAAGCTGTGCCGATTGGCAGCAGGAATGGCACGTCACGGCCATTCCTGAGGAGATATGGGACTCTGTCCCACAGGAGGTACTGACCCACCTCCTGTTCTTCTATATGGATTACCATCGCCATCTGGAGCGATTGGAGGAGGAAAGGCTGGAAGCTCTCCACCAGCAAGAGCGAATCATCCGACTCGCCATTCTGTTTGTCGAGAGTAGGAAGAAAAAATAATTTAATCTCGTCTTCTTCCTGTTTTTCTTCATCATCAGCTTTGTCAGGCTTCTTAGCTAGGACTAAGGCTATTGATGTTAGGTTTAGCAGCTTAGGGAAATCTTGTATAAATTCTGATGTAATCTCAATTTCATGAATGTATTCACTTGATATATTAATGAAATTTGTTTTTGTTTCAAGATTTTGTCTCTAAGATATTTTGTAATGCATTGATAAATTCTGATTGATATTCTGATGACCATATAAATTCTGTTTAAATTCAAGTTTTGACTTTCCTTTATCAGTACTTATTCATATGATTTATCTTGGTCATTTTCACTTGAATTATTTTCAGAATATTAATGTTGCAGTGAAAAATAATTCCATAAGTGGGAACGGCTTCAATTTTGAATTAAAATTGTTTCACCTTAATTAATGGCATATCTGGGTAAGTGGAACGGTTTTTTCCTTGAAAACAGGCGAGTGGGTAAGTAATAATTACTGTTTTCTCGAGCCCAGTAACTATCCGTTATTACTGCATGTCTGACAGGTGTCCAACGGTAACATTTTTTTTCAGAGTACGATAGAGAGAGGATTTCTTTAATCTTTTATTTCCTTCATATTTTTTTTCTCTCTACTTGCTTTTACTCTCACTTTCTCTCATCTTCTCACGTTGGTTTTTCATACAGATATTTTATCAAACACCTAACAGGCACATTTTCATCTAAATTTTTCAAATGGCACCTAAGGATTTAATCATTGATGGAGCTAAGTTTGTTCCAAATAACTATGCTGCAATTCTTGATCATGCTGAAGCTCCATCTGAATTGCATTTTGTGCAAGATCTTCTTGCACATAGTGAGATTGGGTATGCATTAACCCAGCCTTCAGTCTTTTCGAGCCAACAAGTTCTGACATTTTGGCGGACTGGGCACTTTGATGATGGTGGTAAACATGGCACTCCCAATATTGTTTTCGAAGTGGGTGATTCATCTTATGCAGTTACTCCTGGTACAATACGCAGGGCTCTACATCTCCCAGAAGAGTGTACTTTTTCAATTCCAGAGGAATCAGCTCTTCAGGAGTTAATGGCTAATTTGGGATATAAAAGAAGTTTGGCAAAACTTGGGCAGTTGAAACGGGCTCATATCAGAAGAGAATGGAGCTTCTTCTTCGACTGCATCATCAAAGCTTTTGGGAACAAATGTTCGAATTTTGATGTTATCCCAATTCCGAGTCAGCACATCGGGTATGCTATTATCAATCAAACTCATTTTGATTTTGCAACTGGTATAATTGGTTTTATTGGGGATAGGATGACAGAGGATAGGAATGTTGTCTATTTTGCTAGATTCTGTCAACTTATTTATACTTTTTGTACTGATGAACCTCAGTTAGTCAGTTCCTCAACCACACCTTTTAAAGTTGCAAAACGCTACTTTAATGACCTGGTAAATGCTGACACTAAGAAATCAGTGGTTAGACTATTACAGATTCCTCAGTCTGTAAAACAGATCCTAGTAAATGCTGATCCTGATACTTATAGATCTGTTTACTCTGATGTCCAACCAACAACAAACACCCAAAAACCATCATCCTCAGCACCTACCACTAATTCTACTCAACCTACCCTCAGGACATATCTCAAATCCTATCTCTCCACTTCACAGACTGTTCAACCCTCATCCTCAGTACCTACTGTGAAGCCTTCATCCTTCAAGCCAAAGAGGACAAAGACTGTTCCTCAAACACCTCAAAAGAGAAGGAGGATTGCCTTGAGAGATGAATCTGATACTGAGGAACAGGTTCCTTCTTCAGAACCTGTTGTAAGTGAAGCTGAGAAAGAGACTTCTCAAAGGGATTCTGGAATTGGGGGAGCTAGGCTTCTCAAGAGACTTAGAAGAATGACAGTTCCTGACACTCCAAAGGAATCCAAATCAACAAAGAGATACAAGAAATAGAGGGCACACAGGCCAGTTTCAGATGATGAAGAGGAAGCAGCTAAGGAAGGGGATCAGGAATCTCTGATCTCATAAGACAAGGAATTTGCTCCAGTCACTTCTTCTCCATCAACTCCATCTCAGGAAGCTGTTTCTGAACAGGCTAACGCACCATCTGTGTCTCCTGTTGATCCAGGCACAAGTGCTGATATTGATGTTCAAAACTTGGTTGTGCCTGAAGTAATTCTCTTAGAAGCTCTACCTGCAACTAATCCTTCAACAACACCTGTTACTGATGCTGTTCAAACTCCAGAGTTATCAACAACACCTTCTCTGCATCATGATGCTGATGATTAGACTTTAGGTGAGCATCAGGATTTGGCTGTTGATCAGAACTTAGACCCAGATCAGCAATTAGAGGATGCTGAAACCTCCATTGCTACTCACACTGTTGTCTTATCAGAAGATACTGATTCTTTAAGTTCTGATGCTGCAAATGCTGGAGATACTGGTGATGCTGCTCCAACTGCAGATGCTGATGCAGCAGGTCCTTCAGGACATGCTCCTCAACAGACTATTCTAAAGTCTGAACTGGTTAAGAAGTTTGTTACCGGAGAAGCACCAGTACCTTGGAGTGAAACTCCTGCAGGACAGGAGTGGACTAAGGAATGGAACTCAGTTTCATGTGTTCCAACTGAAAAGCATCTTGCTGAGCACTTGACTAAAGCTGATGAAATGTTAAATTCTGATGATTTCAAAACCCAGCTTAGAGTCACTGCATTGACTACTAAACATCTACAAGGTCTTCACTCAACTACTCATGCAGAGTTACACAAGATTCAGGAAGAATTTATCAAACAGGAACAAGTTTGGAAAATTGATAAGAAAAAGTTCTTCCAACCTACCTTTGACAGGATTGCTTATATTGAGAAGACTCAAGATCATCAACAAGCTCAGATTGATGATATTCTGAAAAATCAAGCTCCTCAGCAATCACAACTGACTGAAATCCAATCCTCAGTGGAATTGCTTATCTCTCTTCTACTACCTGCTGATGCCAAAAAGGGGGAGAAAGTAATTAAGTCCAAATGCAAGACTGACAAGACACTGACAGGAAAGGATGATGAAAAAGATGATCAAGGAAACCCTGAAATGGGTAGAGGTCATAGTCAAGGTAGAAGATTCACATCAAGAAAAGCTGAAATCACAAGTCACAGGACAAGTTCTGATACTGGGAAAAGAATAAGTTCTGCTGCTGGTAAAAGGATAAGTTCTGATGAACTTTTAGAACTTGATGAGAAAATGTCAAGACAGTTATTTCTTCAGGAAAATCCAGGAATGGACTTGGAAAGTTTAATGGAAGAAGAAGCCAGACTTAAATCAGAGAAAGTCACATCTAAATCTGAAGCTTCTGGTAAAAAGCCACTTCCAAAACTCAAAGGCATTGTGATCAAAGAAAGGACATATACTGAAGCAACATTTGCTAGATCACAACCGCAGATAGATCCAAGATCCAAGGGTAAAGAAAAGGTTGGTGAACCTATCAAGGTTTATGTGCCTCCAGAGGATGAAGAAATTACTGATGAAAAGGATAATCTTGCTCTGACTTCAAGAAAAATTCTTAAAACAACCTCTGACATGGCTCAAGTTGTTCAGAGTCAAGAAATTGTAAGTTCTGATATTCAGAAGAAGCAAGTAACCTCTGACATAGCTCAAGTTAACTTGATATCGTAAGATAGACTAAAGACACTCCTACCGGGATTCACTAAAGCAAAACAGAATCAACCTTTGAAGACTACTGCAAGTGGTTTTAAAGCTAGAGTAGTTACTGGAAAGGAAGCAAGAGATAAAACTGGATTGGGAAGTGCCGATGAAAGAAGAATACATAACATTACCAATGATCCAACTTCCTTGAGTGAACCAGGTATTGGAGCAACTCCTGAGAGATTGAATCAACTGGAATCTGTACAGATGGTTTACCATACCTACTTGAAAGAATACATCTTGTTGTATTTCATGACAGACCGTACGGTTTATCATATAAGATAAAATGCCATTCCATTGAAGTATTTTGAAGAATTGGAGCATGTACTATTCTTACTTCAAGTGGATGACAGAATAACAGGAACTGCTGCAAACTATTTGAAAGAACAGATTCAGAGACAGAAAAGGCTTTATTCTGTTAAGTCTGACAGCACATACGTTCCAAAGTACAGAGATCACAATGGTGATATAGTTGAAATGAAGCCCAACACTGCTAAGATTATAACTACCTCTCTGGGGTACAGGGCTGTTGAATTCAATCTTGAGTCTGATAAAGCTTATTTGATCAGACTGGATCAGGATATAAGAAAAGCAAAGATCAATGATCTCAGAGCTGCAATCTTTCAAATTGGTGAAGATACTGCAGAGCTTAAAGATGCCAAAAGGAGAATGATTGATGAACTCAGATATGCTGAGAAATGTTTGTTGAAGAACTATCTCAGAACAACTCCTGACATCAGAGAGATCAGATGATGAAGCCAAGTCGAAGATCTTCAACTGCTTAAATTCTGATATTTGTACAGACTAAAGTTGTTATCAGAAGTTGAATATTGGTAAAGCTTTAAGGACTGTAAGTTGTAGTTATCTAGTCTAATTCTCATGCATTTGTACTTAATGTTTTTGACATCATCAAATATCTGTTAAACTTGTATATTATGCTAATTTACAAGTTGGGGGAGATTGTTAGATATATTTGATAATGTCATGGCTAATATAATTTATGTTTAGATTTCAGATCTTACTTAACAGGACAAATCAGTACTTAACCGTTGATCAGTACTTATACTGGAAGTCAGGACTTAAGGATATCAGTACTTATATTATCAGGAGATAATCATCAGAAGTTTGATATCAGAACTTAAGTGCTGAAGGACGATCAGATAAGGACAGTAGCTGATTAAAGGAAAGAAGATCAAGATAAACATAAGAAGAGATATGCATGAAGAAGGAGTTCTGTGAAGAATGGAATACTTGGAAGAAAAGATATCTGATTGATATATTTTAGGAAGCAGAATTATATTCCATATCAATTAGCGATTATCTTGTAACTGTGTAGTATATAAACACAGACATAGGGTTTACACTATAAGTGTTATCATATTCGAGAAGATTATTCATTGTAACCCTAGTAGCTCTCGTGATATTTGTTCATCACTGAGAGATAACAGTTCCATACTGTAACAGAATTTATTGTTTCAATAAAGTTTGCTTTCTGTTACTTAAGATATTAAAGTTCAATTTGATTGTATTATACACTGTATTCACCCCCTCTACAGTGTGTGTGACCGAACATATATATTGAATCACATTAAAATAATCTTCGACTTTCTGATGTGTATACATTAAAATTAATTTACTGCTATCATATTATTTAGGTGTCCCTTTTGGTTTGTTTTTTATTTAATTAAGGGTAATTAAGTAATTTCAGTACCGAACGACCAATTACCAAATTTTTAATATTTCGTCTATCATAATATAGTATAGATAGATGGGAATCAACATCAAAATATTAAAATAATAACATATAAATAGTTGAAAAGATATAATTTGATATATAAATTTGACCAAATTGTTATAATAAAAATTATTCCGGTCTAAATTTAGATAAAAATTTAGCCCAAAAATCTTGATCACTTGCCTTCTGAACTTTATTCTCATTTTCCGTAAATATAATATACATTTTGATCATCAAGTGTCTCGGCATTTCACATTTAATGCTGATTGATAAAAATCCCTTTAATTCAGTACCCCTGTTCCCGTCACTGTGCTGCATTGCATCTCCGGATAAAATAACCAGGATCACGGAAATGTTACACTTACGAACACATAATTAAACAAGATGTACATGCCAATTATATAGTTAAAGCAGATGAATAACAAGAACAACTGATGATAGAGTTATTTTCATAACTTAAACTAATAGTATTGTTTTTGGCCAAATTACAATACATAATTCCAACCTCCTCTAAAACCTTCTAAAGTTATGAAAAGTAATTAAAGTTAAATGTGAAGCACTAAATAGACATGAGCACGTGAAAGTACAAACATTATAATTTATTCGAGGAAATTGCAAAGTGATAGCTCAATTTTACCCGTTTTTACATTTTGGTGGCCGAAATTTCAAATTTGTTATATAGTGGCTAAATATTAGTTTTATATATCAAAAAGGTGGCTAGGGCCACTTTTTAAAAAACAAACATCATATTTTTGTTCTCAAAAAATGGTTCTAGTCATCTTTTCGAAATATAAAACTAATATTTGGACACTATTTTATAAATTTGAAATTTCAGCCACCAAAATATAAAAACGGGTAAAGTTAAGACACCACTTTGCAATTTCTAATTTATTCTCACCTTTTGTCTGTCTTGTTAATGAGACTCAAATATATAATTTTATATAATATCTATAATTCGTTTATATTTCGGTTTCAGCTAAATAGCTAGTATCAAACTTATAATCAATTTTTGATAAATTCTATGTGCAGAAAATATAAATTGTGAATTTATAAAAAGATTTATTTTTATATATATGGGGGCTATTTCAATATAAATCACTAAAATAAAAATTAAATAAAAAGTTAATTTTTAGGATGATAAAATAAGTAGTGAGGCCCCTAAAATGGCCACAAGGAGGGGCTTTGGCAGGATAAGTTAGGGCGGGGAGGGCTTTTGGCCAGGTTAGGACCCACTCGGCCCATTGGGTCTATTTTCATTTAGATTTTAATAATTTTTATTTAATCACTATCCTGTATATAAAAAAATTAAAAAGTTATCCTGTCTACAACTACAAGGTTTGTATGTTATAATTGTTACGCCAGCGTCCGGAACCCCCTGGAACCACGTGTTTATTATAGTAAACTATTTTCGCCGCAAGTTAGACACCATTTGTCGTTTTCTAACTTTGAAATTGTATTTTATATAATAGGTTTTTACTTTTCTTTTACACGGGTGACCTACCAAAAATATCATTATTTTTTAGTTAATTTCTAATTTCACAACAAATTATAATAGTGCACAGTAGGGTCTGTGATCGGTGAACCTATCCTTATTCTGATGCTTAAATTGCTTTAAGTGGTAAATTTTGACGAATATGCTTTGTCCATTTCAATTCAGACATCATTTCTTATGTCTGGACTAAATTTAGAAACATGATGATGGTTTACCATAAGTAAACATGTCATTTAAAAGGCAACATGTATAGGGTTTTAACTTTTACCTATAATCAATCAGATCCAAATCCAACTTATACATTAATAAGTTTATATATTAACAGTTGAAAATTATGGTAAAGCTCGAACCGAGATTAAAATCAATAATTAAAATTTTAATTAATAATTACAGTGAAAATTCAACCAATAATAAGGTAAACTATGTAAATAAATATTTAAATAAGTAGTTACATGGAATCAAATCCGAGTCAAATTAAAGAGCTAAAATAAATATATAAAGCATGTATAATTATGTAATTACATTGAATCGAACCCTAATTCAAATTTAAGTGATAACCAAAATTTAGTAATTTGGTGTTTTTGAGTTACAAAGTAAATATATTTTCTCTTATTAATCAATACTCCCTCCATCTCATTTTAATTGTTACATTTATTTTTATAGAAGTCATTCACCAATTTTTTACCAAAGGTTAAACATTATCCTTATATTATTTCAAAAAACTAAAAATTATATATTAAAGTAGATTAAATCTATTTTCTGGTGATGTAATTTTTTTATTTATTCAATTATAAAATATTAATAAATTTCAGTCATAACTTTAGTCGGTGACAATTAAAATAAATAGGATGGAGGGAATAGTATACAGAGGTATTTAATCTTTTTGTCATAGCTGGAACTTTTATTAACGACGTTGCCGCCTTGAATCCGAAGCAAGCAAACTGATGTCTCAGATTTCATCTACTATAATTTATAAGAGAGAAAAAAATAATTTTTAGATACTTATTTGTATTCTTAACGTTTGCGGTTGTACAATTTTAAAGTGTGATTAATTTACAGTTACAAATGTAGATTCTCAAATCAAGTATATATATATATATAAATATATAATTTTTTCTCCGATGTAATTACAAGTATGTCGACCACAAAGAAAACATAATATTTCTAAACTTGGGTTAGTTAATTTAGTAGTATTGTAGGGTACCTGTGGTGCAGATGTCATGAGTGGTGAGTTGATGACCCCTGCTCAAACGAAGACAACATGTACTAAATAAAATGCTTTACCATGTTTATTTTAAGGAAATTGAGAAGCCAAAGTCATTATAACGTTAAAAAAACATAGGTGGGCATGATTTGGTCGTAGACATATAATATGAAAAGCATATTTCCCATTGTAGTCCTAGATTTATGCTAAAGCATTATTGCCCATTCAGGAAAGAAAGATTTGGTTGCTGAAATTATTATATGTATATAAAAAAAAAGATAAAGAAGCTTTTCATCGAGTCGACATGAAAATATTATATAATATAGTTTTAAATTTCTTTCGAGGAGACAAATATTGAGAATATGCCCACGCCTTTGAGGAAAAAGCCAACCTTATGGCACCCATTTTACACCGTTTTTTGTCCTCATTGTTAAAAATTTTGTTTAAACTATTTTTTTTTACCTGCACCGGTCATAAAATCTGCGGCAATCCCACTGGGGTTTTAAAACAGGGTAGTTCTAAAACAGTGCAGTAGATGTTTAGAAGGAAGATGCGCAAGTTGTTAGTCAGAATTTATTAAGATTAAATTGTATTTTGGTGGCTTCTACGTTTTTAAAATTGCAATGTGGTTGTCGAATGTTTTGCTTAATTGCATGGCTGGATAAATGATTTTAAAGAAAATAAAAAAAGATTTCAATAGGATGTCATATATTTAAAAAAATATCATTCCTTCCGTTAACTTATTGAACGAAGTCGTTCAATAAGTTAACAGAAGGAATGATATTTTTTTCAATATATGACATATATACATATAAATTGTGCAAAGTGCAAAGGTGTTTTCGTGATAATTAGATTGTGGAGCGAATGATTTGGACAGACGCGAAAATGGGGCGGAGGATTTTGGGTTGTATCCATGATACCGAAGAATACAAGTATACAACTTCTTTCAATGGGTTGATAGTTTTTTTACGAATCACAGCAGGATGGATCAAAGCAGGATGTAATATTGAACTTAAGACGAGGATTAAAAGGTTTGAAAATGCTGAAAATGATTGCAAAATGAAGAAGAAATAAAATTATTAAGCAGTCAGTTTGGAAGTGTAAGTTAATATGTTTATTAATGTTTGTAATGTTGTTCTTGGTGTTAAGAAAGGAGTTGATAAGATAGGATGAAAGTTTGTAAGTTAGGTTGTAGTTGTTAGTCCCTAACAATGCAACAAGAATTACAGAAGGGGGTTGAATGGAATTCTCGAACCTTTTTCAAAAATATAAAATGTTCTATCTTAATAATATATAAGTGTTTGATTTGCAAAGTGCGGAATAAGAAGGTAGTATAATCAAAACACAAGTGATTAAAAACACAAGTCTTTAAAAACTTTCTGGTGGATTTGAATGTATCCACCAGAGATATATATTATATCAAGAGAACTTTGTGTAGCAAGATTAGCTCACAGCTGCTTACAAATATGAACAACTAAGTTTACAGAGAAATGCTAAGGATGCAGCTTACAATTATTTCTCTGAGATTATGTTCTTAGTCTCGTGTTCTTCTTGTTCAATTTGCTACTTCTTGGTTTATATATCACAAAGATTACAAATTATTAAGACAAGATAATAAAATAAAATCTATCAAGTCTAATATTATGCTGCTTCATTACTCTATTTCAGCATCTTTGAATATCTTCATAATAGCATGAAAATGGTAATGCTTCTTTATTTTCTAAAACCCAGTTGAATAGGTTTCCACATTCCTTTTGCATACACTCGACGCATGTGACTGTGTTATCACTGTCAACAGATGTTTGAATTGATTATCCGTCGGGTACATGATCATCCGTCGGGTTGCCTTGTTGATCATCCGTCGAGTGGCTTTGTTGTTTATCCATCGGGCAGCTATCTGACACTTGACTTCATTTCATTTATGCAGAATTACAAGATATCGTCTATGTATAATTAATCAACATATTCTGCATATCTAATTAAAGTCAACATGACTTGAGTGCTACTACAGAATCTAAACAAGGTATATGCAGAAATGTGCTATAGACTCATTATTACACAAGCTACTCACTCGATGGATAATTAATCATCATCCGTCGGGACTATATTGAGTCATCCGTCGGGACTATACTCCTTATCCGTCGAGTGCTACATTTTTCACTAAGTAAAATCTACTAAGGTGTTTTGGTTAATGAAATCATTAAGTTCACAACATATCCACAACAGTAGTCTATTTCATCAAATATAATATGTTTGATATTTAATGAAGAAGCTGTTATATTATAAAAGTTTGATGTCCCAATATCACACAAGAAAGAAAAAAGAATTGAAAAATTTTAAACAAATTTATTCATTTTCATCTTGTCCATATGTAGTTTTGTAATTTAGCATTGCCATTTACTTTCTTGTAACCGAAAGGGTACCAAAAATGTGTCGTACATTCTCAAAAGATGACAGTTTCATACAAAAGATTACATGAGAAAAACATGTTTTGTTTATTTGATAAATAATTACTTAAAAAATTATATGCAATTATGGTGTCTTGCTCTTATTAAAGTCTTTATTTGAATAGATTGAACTTTACTCTTTTGTTTTTTGCATCTTGTAGTGGTCTGAGACTAAAAACTTGTTGTCCTCTTCAAGTGAAGGAGGTTCAGCTTCTTCAGTTATTATTTTTTTCATCTTTCTTCCTCTCACCATGTGAATCATTTCTTAGTCCCATCTCTGCCTGATTAGACAAAATATGTGTTCAGCATTGGGAACCACATATTCTAATGCATTTATTAATCCCTAAATATATATTATAATAAATGTGCACAAGTAATTAATAGACTGCATAATTAAATGTCACAAAGGTGTAATATAGATGTATATTTGGTCTGTCGGGAATTAAAGTCCAGCTTGCTTATTTTGAAATCTTAACTCAAAAATCTTCGAGAACCAATTTCATGCATCTGTATTTTTAATTTTCACAATGGGCCATGCAACTGGATATATGCCATCATTGACATCTGCACCATAACTGCTAATAATTGTCCATCATATCGACCTTTGAGGTGGTAGTCATCCACACCAACAATTTTTCTACAATTTTCCATAAATTCTTTCTTCAACTTAAACCTATATTTATATGTGTTGGCATCAAAATTTAGTTAAAATCTTCACTATAATCTCTGGAAGCACATTCTTCAACTCGTTGTATACTTCTATATCATTGGGTATACCACTTCTCATGTGTTAGATATAATTGATGATATCAATATATAACTATCAGAGTTTGACATTAGCATTTGACATCAGAGTTTGACAAAGATGACGCCATCATCATTTGTCATCAGTATTTGATGATCAGTACTTGTCATCAGCATTTGTTCATATTAGTATTTATCAAGCTGGAAATCAGTAATGCGTGAACAGGCAAGGTAGAATTAATTTTTAGCTCAGTCCCATAATAATTTGCAATCGAAATGAAGTTTATCTACTACTGCTTAAACGTAGGCACGCATGTGTACTTGTTGATCAAAGTCTTAATCTCAAATTTTTTATTGCATTTGTTTATAGAAGATGCATATATTTTCCAGAATCAAGGTTTTAGACAGATATATTGAACTTTCTTACCATAATACTTTACGTTAGTTATAGGTCTTCTCTCAATGATGACATGTTTTTAAAATACATCGCTAAAAAAACTTGGATTCCCTAATATGTTTGCTAACTGAAACTGAGGTCTGATCATGTCTACTCTCTCATTGAAAATAGGGTTACTAATTTCTTGCTTATCATCAGTTGAGTTACAAACCATTCTATATTTGTCAGAATCAGCATAAACTGTAGAATCTGAGCAGGATGAACCATCTATGTCCTTATTAACCATTTCATCAATAAGAGTTTTAAAGATAAGATCATCATCATTATCCTTGTTTCTTCCATTTGAATGAAAAATATCCTCACTATTCTCTTCATCTCTAAACTCAAAGTCCTCATTATTGGGATCTATTAATCTTCTGTGAAGTCAGTACTATTCTTAAGTACTGTTATCCTTGTTCTTCATCTTGTGTGCTAAAGGGGAACTAAGTGTTAGTAAACTCAAACTCGTCTTAAACATATGATGGTTGTCTAGGTGGGGATGGTTTTCTAGGTAGGGGTGATGGTTTTCTAGGTTGAGGTGATGGTTGTCTAGGTAAGGGAAGTATGTTTATGTGAAGGGAAGTCTATTTAGGTGGGGAGGATGCAGGCCTAAAAGTGCTTCAACACATTCATACTCATCTGTTTATAAGCTATATTTAGGGTATATTGTAAACATAAACCTTAATATATCTATTTTTAGGCATAAGTGAACACATTAAGATAACATCTTCATCAATGTCTAGTTTTCAGTCAAATCCATTGTAGTATTGGGTAGCTTTATACCATGGTTGTGCATAACCACCATAAATATCAAGTTCTTACAACATGTTAAATAATTCTTTTAGACTAGTCTCATCAGAACTATAACAATCAAAGTAATCAACATCTTCATACCAACATAGAATTTGGGATTAAATATCATTTTACCTCAATGATAACATTTAATCGTAAAATTCTCAAATGTTGCACATTATGCACATGAACATAATCAGGAAAGTACACACTGACATATAATAATCATATAATAGTACAAAAATGACATTTTACGTCGGCTAAATGGATCATACATCGGTTAAATAGCGACATATAGAAGGAAAGTATTTTTATTAATATAAGAAAAATTCTGCCACGTAAACTATGTCCCATTAATGAAAAAGGGACTGCAAAATTATCACCAAGTTCAAACATCCCCATAATTCCAATAAATTATCAATCTTATTAATCCTAATCACTCATCTAAAATTTGATAACGAATAAAAGTAGGCTTCCACTTACTTCCCGTGTAGGATAAGTAAAAATTCATTTATTAAATTCTATTTATAACCAACCAAACTTCTAAAGTTGCAACTCATCTCCAATTAAATTCTTATAATTATTTTCATACAATTGAAAAATTGTATCTTACATATTTGTTCATCACCAGATTAAATTCTTGTTACTTTATTCTAATTTATCTTATTTGATTAAAAGAACAAATTTGTAATTGATAGCTAAGAACTATTATCTTACAATCCACTATTTTCTTTAAGGCCATTGCTACCAATTATGGAAAAAGTACGTTATACCTGACTTGCAACGGAGTGATGTGCTTGAAATTTTTGGATATGGTGTCGTTCCTGCAATGTATTTGTTAATAAGTTAGATAATTTTACATATTAAATTTACATCTGAGATAAAAAAAATTAATTCAAAATAGAAGGTGTTTTGCTATAAATTCACACCAATATGATGAGCTCCATATAAAAACATAGCAAATAAAACCTAAGAATCTCATCATTTGCACCTATCTTTTCACATTTTTATCATAGACATACAATTTAGAGTGTTAGAATTACAAATCATATATGTATGAAAATTGAAAGTGATCAAAACACTTACATATATATTTTCAAATACCCTAATGCTAATAATCATTATAAATCACAAAACCCCTTTCTCGTCATCAAATTCTTTAATTAAAAACACACATATATACATGGTATCTTCATAAAAGATAATAAGTACCTCAAGGTTGGGTTCTGTAAAATCTCATCGCAGATAACAAGTCAAGTAAAATGAGAATCTGATGAACTAAATTGAGAATCCAACATAAAAGTTAGGGCTTGAAAGTTTGATGGAAGCACAAAGAGAGAGTGTGAGTAAGTTTTTACTTTCTAGGAATAATGTGTACTTAGGATAAACTAAATCCGGTAAGATTAGATCCCAGCATTCAAGTTTTATAAATTATTTTTTTATTTTAATTTATAAGGTAAGAAGTTTGTATGTCGGTTATAATAAATAACAACGTATAAACTACAATTTTATACGTCACATCTTCAAATCCCAACGTATATAAGATAATCTTATATGCCGGTTTGTCAAAAACCGACATTTATAATTTTTATATATGTCGGTGTTTCATGAGCTGACGTATATATTGCGTACATATTACATATATACGCCAGATATTTGAAAAACCGCCGTAAAATATACATAAAAATGGAAATATACGTTATCTTTAATATGATGCGATGTATAATAGTAGTATATATATCATCTTCATGTATATGAGACATAAAGAGGGCGACGGAAGAAGTCATTTTTATACTAGTGATAAAGAAAAATATTTGATACTATTTATAAGCAGCTAGTGGTCCAAGATAGGGATGGACATGGGTTGACAAAACCGATCAAACCGACCCAACTCATCCCTATTTTCAACCGATTAAATCAAACCGTTATAACCCGATATTAGGTTGGGTTAAAAATGTCAACCCGGCTTTAATGGGTTGGGTATGGATTTTAAGTTATTTTTAACTAACCATACCCAACCCGATTTTTTAATTTATTTGTATAAATATATACTATGTACATCTTTATTCTATACTTCTTGTATTGATATGTTGTTCAATTTCAAACTAAATTTATTGCATATCAATTATAGTCAATTATATAATTTGTTTTTCATACACCATTAGAGATCATTTGTACTTTTTTATGTATAAAACACATTTTACTACAAATAAACCTAAGAGTTTAACGTAGAGTAATGTTATGTATCTTGAAAAATATCTAAATTTTTTTTTCAAATGACACATAACGTGATCTTGTTTGCGAATTCGTAATATCTCCACAAGTGGTCTCATATCATGAATATATTTTCTATCAAATATTTATTTTAAATAACTTTTAAAAACCATTTAACCCAAACCGAACCGAACCAAATCGATGAATAAAAGGTAGGGTTGGGTTATATTTTAATTTTTTATGGGTCGAGTTATGAATTTTTAAACTGATTTAATTGGGCATGATTGCTAAAATAGCTCTAACCCGGCCAACCCGACCCATGTGCACCCCTGGTTGTTAGAAATATGTTGTGTACTTGATGATAAGTTAAATAAAAAATCTTAGTAGATTTAATTAAGTGATTTTGTAGCTTTCAACGGATGATCACTTTAGCATCCGTTGAAAGGGTAGCTTATGTATTAATAAGTTTAGTAGCACATTTCTGCATATTGTAATGCCTTAGAGAACTAGATGTTGTAGAATGTTTTAAGTCATGTTGACTACTAGATTGATATGCAAGATATGTTGGCTAGCTTTAAATATTAGATGCCTTATAATCTTGTATAAGTGAAGTAGAGTTAACTGCTATGAAGATGCTCTCAACAGATGTTCCACAAGGTTTCAACGGATGATCAACCGGACTCTCAACGGATGATCAACCGGACTCTCAACGGATGATCCCACAAAGTCTCAATGAATGATCCCACAGAGTTTCAACGGATGATCAAATTCAAAAGCAGTTGATAGTGAATTGACAGTCACATGCGTTGATTGTATGCAAATGGAATGTGGCAGCCTATTTACAGGTTTTAGAGAACAAAGAGTCATTTCCAATTCCATGCTAAGATGAAGATATTTAAAGATGCTGGATAGAGAAATGAAGAAGCATGAATTTAGACTAGAAATATTTTGTCTTATTTGTTTGTCTTTTAATTATATAACTTGGTAATATATATAAACCAAGTGTAGCAAGTAGAATAATTATCAAGTTAGTAAGCAATTACTAGAGAAATAGATAAAGCTATATATGTAAAGAATTTCTCTGTTCTTTGTGAGTCCCACTATTCTTTCCCCCTATCGCTAAGGGCTTCACGCATCACATCAGTCTAACTCAACTTGTAAGCAACTGTGTGCAAAACTTGCATTACAGAGTTCTCAAATTTATATATATATCTATGGTGAAAAAGTGCAATCCACCAAAAAGTTTTTAATATTTGTATTTGATTACTTTGTGTTTGATTTCTTTAATACCTTCATTCCGCACCTTAGCTAAATCAAACACAGTTATATATTCAAGGTAGAACAGTTCTTAAAATTAAAAATAAGCCAGAATTACATTCAACCCCCTTCTATAATTCTTTGTTAGATTGTTTGGGAATAACAATTGGTATCAGAGCAAGCTCTTGAAGAACAAAGGGTTTAAAGATCACAACAACTGACAAGATGACCAAAAAAGATGGAGTAAAGATTTCATTTCTGGACAAAGATAATTTTCACCATTGGAAGGTGAAAATGCACTTGCATCTCCTCTCTCAAGATGAAAAATATGTGGACTACATTGAGAAATGTCCTCATGTCCCTCTGAGAGCTGCTACAGGAAATGAGCCATTTATCCCAAAGCCTAGAGCATAATGGTCTGATCCAGATATTGAGCAAGTTCATAAGGATAAGAAGGACATAAACATTTTTTTAATGGTGTTGATGGTGACATGTTTGACAATATCATAAATTATAAAACTGCTAAAGAGGTCTGGGATACAATTCAAGTTATAATTGATGGAACTGAGCAGGTAAGAGAAAA
Organism: Apium graveolens; assembly: GCF_009905375.1. Lineage (NCBI taxonomy): Eukaryota > Viridiplantae > Streptophyta > Magnoliopsida > Apiales > Apiaceae > Apium > Apium graveolens. Next base: position 232,575,985 of record NC_133648.1, on the reverse strand, counting down.
CAAGATGCAACTCTTGATTCAGCAGTATGAGCATTTTTATAGTGAAGAAAGTGAGTCACTCACTGACAAATTTGATAGGTTTCAAAAATTACTAAATGCTCTAAAATTGCACGGAAGGGTCTATTAGACAAAAAACTCAAACCTCAAATTTCTTAGATCTCTGCCAAAGAAATGGAAGCCTATAACAGTCTCGCTAATAAACTCTCAAGATTAAAAGAAATTTACCTTGGACAGACTATATGGGATTCTAAAGACCTATGAGCTTGAAATAGAGTAAGATGAGAAGTTGTAGAAAGGAAGGAAGAAGGGAGGATCCATTGCATTGGTTGCTGAGCAAGAGAGAGAGAAAGAGATAAAAGTAGAAACCGTGGAATCTGCACCAAACCCTAGAGTTGGTGAAGGCAAAGGAAAAGGGCTAGTAGCTGAAAATGAAGAGCGTTTTATTCAAGATGATATGGATGACATAGATGAGCATCTATCTTTTTTATCCAGAAGATTTTCCAAGCTCAAATTCAAGAAGAATTTTGGAGCATCCAAGTCGAACAGAAACATGGTTGACAAGTCAAAATTTAAATGTTTCAAGTGTGGCTTGAGTGGTCATTTCGCAAGTGAATGTAGAAGGCCTGATTCTGAGAGAAAGAAGTTTGAGCATGTAGATTATAAGAAGAAGTACTTTGAGTTGCTCAAATAAAAGGAAAAGGCTTTTCTAACTCAGGAAAATGACTAGGCTGCTGATGGATTAGAGGAGGATGAGGATAAAAGCTATGTCAATCTAGCACTTATGTCCATATCAGATGAAACAGAAGTCAGTTCATCCAGTAATCAGGTAATCACCACTAATCTAGCACATATATCTAAAGTTAAGTGTAATGATGCCATAAATGACATGTCTACTGAATTATATCATCTGCGTGTTACACTCAAATCTCTCACTAAAAAAATAATGAAATTAAAGAGTACAATTTATTTTTAAGTGAAAGAAACAATGTATTAGAAATTCAATTTGTTGAGTTGAAAAACTGAAGTTGGAGTGCAAGATTGCCAAAGATGAACTGACTAAATCCTTGAAGAAAGAGGATATTTTAAGAAAGTAACTTGAGCGAGAATAGGAAGTAATTAAGGCATGGAAATCATCAAGAGATGTCCATGCTCAAATTACTAAAGTTCAAGGTATAAAATCCTTCTGTGATGATGCCTGGAAAAAGAGCAAGGACAAACTGAATCATAACTTGGAAGAAGGACTTTCAACGGATGTGGATTCAACGGATGATGAATGTTATCCGTCGAATGATCAAAAGAATTATCCGTCGAAAGACAAGGAACCACATATGTTGTATGACGCCCTCAATCTCGGGGTTAGGAAATGAGGACCCACACACCATTAAACTAATAATAGTTAAACATAAACCCCGATTAACTATTAACAGGATCTAAACATGATTAAGTTTGAGACAAGATTACAACTACCAACCAGATAATATATATATTACAACCCAAAAATAATATTTAATTTACACAATCGATTCCGACTTGGAACCGGCAGATAACCCATTGTATGCTTTACAAACTTTCCGACTAAAGCGCTTGCTCACACAACCTGTACTACCTGCTCTGGCATCTGGAAGCTTACAACACGGTAGGGGCCACCAGGTACGCTTTTACGAGCAGTGCGCCTAAGCCTGGCCATCTTCTCGCTTAACTACCATGGTTAGAACAAAGCAAAATATATGATCATGAAAAGCTCAGCAAGTAATTATATGACAGTTCTATGATGCAGCAACAACAATATCAAAATCACTTTTAAGGCATTCTACTTTAAATCTCTAGGTGGCAGGTTTCTATTTCTGGCTATGAAAAGGGTTATGAGGAAAGATTTGGGCTTGCAGGAATCAAGGGTCAAGATAGGGCGAAAGCCGACATTCATCACAAATCAATAGCAGGATCTCAGTGGATCTTTCAAGTGGAAAGCAGGAAGCAAATCAACTCTGGGAATCAATTTTATGATTGATAATAATATCAGAGATAAGAATCAGGGATTCTCAAAGCTTTAATTACACAATCAACTCATCTCAATTCATTTAAAATCATTTCATTTTCAAGGAAGCAATTGCTAAGGAAATGTATTTAGTTCTCTTTATAAAGTGATAGGGAACCCTTGATTGGACTACTTTAACTTTCATAAAAAATAATACGGGTCTTCAGCCCGTACCGACCTTCATATGGTCGTTAAGGTACCTATGGCATAATTTCAGCCTTAAATTGGACTAGCCCCGCTAGCCTCTTATATGACTGTACTAGTCCCACTAGTCTCTTACGTCTCAATTCAATCCATCAGGAATTCTTTTTGGAAAACCTTATGTTGGAAAAGAAAGGTTTGACTAAGTTCATTTTATCATTACCAAGAATATGAAATCATTCAGACACTTTTAAGTCGAAAATCATTCTTAAGTTCAATTCAAGAATTCAAAGACAGTGAATGAATCAAAGGTAAGCAAAGATCAATGCTAAGGATCTTGATTAAATGATACCAAGGTATACAAGTTAGGGAATCAAAACAGTTCTAAGGATCATTACAGAATAAGGTATACAAAGGAATGAAGGGTTTGGGTTGATCGAAACATTACGCAAGGGAGTTCATAAAGGTTCTATTAGGGTCAAGGGATCATGAGATAACCAATTAAAAGGATAGGGTAATAAGTATTAGGAACAAACGGGGTCACTATTAAAGATCATCACAAGGATTGATAACAGGTTTTCACAAGGGACAATAACAGGGCTTCTCAAGAATCAATAACAGGTTTATCACAAGAAACAATAATAGGGTTTCTCAAGAATCAATAACAGGTTCACAAGTGTTATAAAAGATCTTTACTCTATCATGGCATCATCAATATCCTCTCTTTAATCAAATTATACAAGTAGGCGGAGTTACTTGCTGAGCTTTTTATGCGCATATATTTTGCTTTGTTCTAACCATGGCAATTAAGCGAGAAGATGGCCAGACTTAGGCGCACTGCTCGAAAGAGCGTACCTGGTGGCCCTTACCGTGTCCATATGCCAGAGTAGGTAGTACAGGTTGTGTGAGCAAATGCTTTAGTTGGAAAGTTTATAAAGGATACAATGGGTTATCTTTCAATTTTAAGTCGGAATTGATTATGTAGATTAAATATTATTTTGGGTTGTATTATATATTATCTAGTTGGTAGTTGTAATCTTGTCTCAAACTTAATCCTGTTCAGATCCTGTTAATAGTTAATCGGGTTTTATACTTTATTTAATGATAGTTTAATGGTGTATGGGTCCTCATTTCCAAACTCCGAGATTGAGGGCATCACAAGTTGGTATCAGAGCTACATGATCTAGTCCCGGAGACAAGTTAGGATAAAGGGTATTTTGGGTTATATATTTATATCGCGAGAGTGTTCGACTCATATAGAGTTGAGTTAGACTATTAGGTATAGTCTAAGTGAAGTGAATAGGTTAAAGTGGCAACTAGAGTTAGGGGGTGAGTCAGTTGGAAGTCTTACTTAACCCTAACGCTATTTCTTGGTTGTTGTTTTGTGTTTTCTCTCAGGACCCCAGTAGTGGTAGTGATTCTGATTCAGAGATTAATTTGACCGGCACCCCAGTGGACTCTATTCCACCCTCTTCAGAGGAGCCTGTATATGTTAGTTCATATCAGGAGGAGGATCCATCTAAGAGTAGTGAGATTCCTATGCAGGTATCACCCTTAAGGCCAGAGTCAGAGACCCTGGCCCCTGAACCAGAGTTTAAGATGCCTAAGATTGTGCCTATTAGTGTTGGTGGCAAGTTAGCCCAGGATCGAGATTTTGTTTACTCCCGCATTCCTGAGTTGGGAGCTTTGGTGGATAGGCTAGCTCGAGAGTCTAGGCAGAGGATTTTAGTTATGGAGGATGAATGGAGAGTCCAGATTCAGTTGGTGGAGCAGGTTTCCTCGAGGAGATTGGACGAGGGACCGTCCACTATTGATGCTGATGCTGAGGCCCGAAGGCTGCATAAGATTATTCGCTGGATGTTAGTTGTGTTGAGAGAGATTCTGGACAGTTAGATAGTGATGGTCAGGCGGGACATCTGGTGATGCTCGTAGTTGTTTTTGTTGTTTTTAACGCTAGTAGGCTTGGGATACTTGGTCAAATGTCAGGTTCCCTTTTTTATTTGTTATGTTATGTTGTATTTCAGGACTTAGTACCCTAGCATTTGTTCGAAGTTAGGAGTAGATACGGGGATATTTTCCAGTTTTTCCTCTGTTTAACCCTACTATATTATTGTACCATATTTCAGAACTTGATGTAATCAGACCTTTTATCTATGTACCCTTGTCTTATAAATCATCTGTCTTGTTTCCTATTGTGTACCCTGGAAAGCTTTATAAACTGTTTTGCATACCATATTTCTATATAACCGTGTTTAAAAAATCATTCCTTGTACCATGTGAAAACACACAACTGATAAGAGAAACTATATAGTAACAGGATTGCATGTGCAAAATTGGGTAAAGCTTAAAACCCATTAAATTTATTTCGAGGTAAAAATGTTATTGTTATATGTCAATGCCATGTTATCATATTGCTAAATAATTGCTCAATCAGGTTTGTAAGAAATGGCCAACTCACCGAATCACCAAGAAGAAGAAACTCAAGACCAAGAACTAAACCCAGATACTTCTATGATGAACCGACTTGCTCAGCTTTTGCAACAATCTGTGGCCCCTAAAGTTGGAAACTTCAAACATTTTCAGTCTGTGCACCCCCCAGAGTTTTTAGGTTTGCCTGACCCGATAAAAGCTCAGTCGTGGTTAAGAGAAATGGAGAGAGCATTTGAGTTAGCAGAAGTTAAGGATGAAAAGAATGCTCAGTATGCGAGTTATTACCTTAAATACGAGGCAAGTTTCTAGTGGCAATCTGTGAAGGCTTTACTTGAAGGAAACGATTTGTTATGGGAAAAGTTCACCGAGATGTTTCTGGAGAAGTACTTTCCAAGTTATATGCAAGACCGGTTAGAGATGAAGTTTTTGGATCTTAGACAAGAGGATATGTCGGTGGCAGAATATGAAGTAAAATTTTCGGAGTTATCTAGGTTTGTACCTGAGTATTTGAATATGGAGGCGAAGAAGGCAAAAAGGTTCCAACAGGGACTTATGCCATGGTTACGGAGTCAAGTGGCACTATTGGAGATCAAGAACTATGTCGCCTTGGTGTAGAAGGCAATTATAGTGGAAGGGGATTGAGAAGCTGCAAAAAGAGAGAATGAAGGTAGGAAAAGGAAGTTTAAGAACTCAGAGCAAGATCAAGGAAGTTTGAAGTTTAGAGGGAAGTTTGGCAAGAATGGTGGAGGTTAGAATCAAAAGTTTCAGAAGTTAAAACCCGAGAATGGAGTTCAAAAGAATTGTTTTCAAAAGATAGGACAACCGGGAAGGGATAGTAAACCTCAGATTCAAGAGTGTAAAGTTTGTGGGGAGAGACATCCAGGAAGGTGTAACAAGCTGGATGTGACCTGTTTCAGGTGTAATCAGAAAGGGCATTATTCATCAGAGTTCCCAAGTGGAGCAATGAGGCCATAATTAACTTGTTTTAAGTGTGCAAAGGTGGGCCATATGGCTAGAAATTGCAAGGAGCCTGTTCAGAAGGCAAATGTTCTTAGGATTGCTGGACCACCGCTTCTCCCAGCACCAACAGCCCAACCCAGAGCTAGAACCTTCAACATGACAATGAAATATGTTATGCAAGATGTGGATGTGATGACAGGTACGCTAGTTATAAACTCGGTAGAAGTAAAGGTATTAATGGATTCTGGAGAAACCAGATCATTTATTGCAGAAAGTATTCTTGATAGATTAAAATGTGATGCGTACCCTCTTAAACCCAATCTGATTATAGAAGTAGCAAATCAAGAAAGAGTTTTTGCTAGAAGGATTTGTCCCAATTACGATTTGATTATAGAAGGTAGGCACTTTTCTGATGACTTAATTCCTTTTAAGTTAGGAGAATTCGACGTTATTTTAGGAATGGATTGGTTGTCAAACCACGAGGCGCAAATTGAGTGTAAAAGTAAGAAGGTGAAGTTAAAGACCATGGATGGTGTTGAAGTGATATTCAAGGGGAAAAGACAAGTGAAGAAGTTTCTAACGGCTATTCAGACGAGGAGATTGCTACGACAAGGATGCGAAGCTAATTTGGCTCATGTCAAAGATATAGAGAAAGAATCCGTAAGGATTGAGGATATTCCAGTAGTAAGAGATTTTCCCGATGTGTTTCCAAATGAATTACTGGACCACCTCCATATCGAGAGATCGAGTTCACGATTGATTTGGCTACTAGAACGGAACCAGTATCGAAAGCACCCTATCGAATGCCGCCAGTTGAGATAAAGGAATTAGCAACACAATTGCAAGAATTGTTGGATAAAGGAGTAATGTGCCCAAGTGTATCCCCGCAAGGTGCACCAGTGTTATTTATGAAGAAGAAAGACGGAAGTATGAGGTTGTGCATTGATTATCGCGAATTGAATAAGTTGACGATTAAGATTAAGTACCCTCTACCGTGAAACGATGACTTGTTCGATCAGTTAGAAGGAACTACTTTTTATTTAAAGATTGATTTAAGATCTAGGTATCATCAGTTGAAGATTAAAGCGGAAGATATACCCAAGACGGCGTTTCAAACGAGATATGGGCACTATGAGTTTTTGGTAATGGCGTTTGGTTTGACGAATACGATAGCCGCATTTATAGATCTTATGAATAGAGTGTTCAAGCAGTATTTGGATAAGTTCATTATAGTATTTATCGACGATATTTTGATATATTCCAAGACGGAGGAAGACCATATGGAACACTTGAGGATCTCTTTAGAAATTTTGAGAAAAGAAAAGTTATATGCCAAGTTTTCAAAGTGCGAGTTTTGGTTGAAAGAAGTTCAGTTTCTTGGACATACAGTCAATAGTGAAGGAATTAAAGTAGACCCAGCTAAGATAGAAGTTGTGATGAATTGGGAAAGACCCAAGACTCCTACGGAAGTCAAAAGTTTTCTGGGATTAGCAGGATACTATAGAAGATTTGTGCAAGATTTCTCCAAGATTGTTATCTCATTGACTAAGTTGACAAGGAAAAACGAAAAGTTTGTGTGGTCAGATAAATGCAAAGAAAGTTTTTAAGAGCTGAAGAAGAGATTGGTAAACGCCCCAGTGTTAGTGTTACCAGATGAAAAAAGAGAGTTTGTGATCTTTAATGATGCTTCGTATAAAGAGTTAGTTTGTGTGTTGATGTAACACGGGAAAGTAATAGCATATGCGTCAAGGCAACTAAAGCCACATGAACAGTATTATCCCACGCATGATTTGGAATTAGCAGCAATTATGTTTGCTCTTAAAATTTGGAGGCATTATTGTAATATCCCATATATTTTCAAATATTATTATTATTATTCGGAATTGTTTATGTGATTTTATGTGAATTTTTGATGAATTATCTGAAAAGTAGAATAGATATCTGAATGTTTATATGTGACATTATTTGAATATTTGAATTTTTATATGTCCAGAATAAAATATAGATAATTGTGGTATTTTTCTGGTAATTTTTGGAGTGTTATATGATTTTATAATGATTTATGAATTATTAATTATTTTCAGAATAATTATAAAATTATTTTATAAAGCCGGGAATCTTCCAACTTCAACCGTTTTGCGTTTTTACAACCCGAAACTCTTCCGAAAACACCTTCCTAACCTAATCTGGTAATTCCGGACATTTTCCGTGTTTTGACTTTTTCGATCCGGATTACGGTTTGACCCGTGCGCGGCCCGGCGCAATATTTTCAATACGATAGTTATTTCGGTAATCAATAAAACCCGTAATCTCGAAAGACGGGATATTTTTACGTTATTTTAGTATATGGTGTTTTATAAAAAGCCCGGTTTTGATAATTATCCAATTCTGGTATTGAATTGTATCATTTTTACAGTTACTTAGCGGCTAAGCAACTAATTTAACGATCCAAAACGATCCAGAACGATCCAATATTCCATAAATATAAATAGCCTATTTCTTATTTCGTTTATTTCGTTTATTCATTTGCAACCAGTTAAAATACCGTAAATACAGAGAAAAACCCGAGAAATCGATACGTTCCCGAGAATCAAACACACGAACGAAGGCGTTATCGAACTCTGATTCGGGCGTGCAGCATATCAAAACGAAGCTCTCGAAATCTTCTTTCTGAATCAATCATCAGTTTTTGCCCAGAAATCACAGTAATTTTCTTATTTAATTATTTATATTCGAATTATTTGATAATTAAATTATGAAAATTTGTTCTTGATGTTGTTGATATGATTTGATGCTTCCATGTTGTAGAGCATATTTTTCTGGTCAATTTGGTATATTATACTTCAAAAATAGGGTTCAGTATCATATAGAAATTAAGGTTTGATTTTCTGAAAATTCTTTGAATATGTGTTCTTGGTGTTCTTGAAAAGTTCTGAGAATCAAACCCAAATTTGAGGGTGATGCAGACTTCAGAATTTAAAGTATGAGTAACCAAAATATTCAGATTTTCATGTTCTTTCTATTTATGCCCTCAAATCATTCAAACGACTAGTGATTTGTAAATTCGTAATTTAGGGTTTATTCCCCCGAATTAGGGGTTTCTTATTGGCTGATTGTTGGATTGTTTTGATGGTACCAATAGATTCAGTAGGTTTCTTACAGTCGATTTATGTATAAAAGTTTATTGTTTGATTGCGGAATCACGTAAATCGAGTTGGTCGGAGTTGGTGTTCGTGGTAACCGGTTTTAATGGAGTTTTTAACCGGAATCGATGAAACCGGAATGATCGATCAGTGTTATTGCTATCTCTGAATTGCTGGGTTATGTGCGAGTGTTTTGCAACATGAATCGAGGGCAACAGACGGGGTCTTGGTCCTCGTCGGAGTCTGCCGGAACCGCGCCGATGGCGGCCGGATTCTGGGAAGAACCACCGATGTTCTTCGTGACCCGGTTGGTTCTTTTCGACCCGGAACTTCGACCCGCCATGACCCGGTTTCGATCCAGATTTCCCCAATTCTATTTTCCAAATTATGTTTCTGAAAATTCAGTTTTAAAATAATTCAAAAATCCTATTTTAATTTCTAAAAAAATTCATTTTGTTTTGAAAATTCATGATTTTAATTCTGAAAATTTATTTTTTTTATTCAAAATAAATCCAAATTATTTAGTTAATTAATTTTAGTTGATAATTAATTATTTAATTAGTCAATTAATTTAAATATTAATTGATTAATTAATTTAATTAGTTATCAATTAATTTTAATTGATTATTTAATTAGATTTAATTATTTATTATTAATTTAAAAATTCCGAAAAGTAGTTTCGAGCTTTAAAATATTATTTTAAATTATTTTCCCGGCTCGATAATTTTTATAAAATTATTTTTGAGTATTCGAGCCCTATTATTTAATTATTAAATGATTTGGAGACCCGTTTTATTCCGAAAAATGTTCAAAAATTCATAATAAATCAACCGTTTGTCCGTTTAATACGAAACGAACGTGTACAAACTCAGAAAAATATTGCGCTTCCAATAAAAATACTTTTAAGACCTAATTTCTTTTGTATTGCAATGTTATTTGATTTATGTACCAGCTTGAGTCGGTATTTGATCGATAAATGCTAATATTGACCTGATTTTCATTCTTAACGCACTGAGGCGTGTCTTGTAATGATCTTACGTATGTGTTACATGAAATATGTGATTATGTGTTATACAAATATCTTGATTATGTGTTATGTGATAAGTATGCTATCTGTTTACAGTTTATTATGCCATGCTTAGGTATAAACGGTCGGGTAGATGTCAAGACGTAGAGTTACGTCGATTGAGTTTAGTTCTGTCACTTAAGATAGTCCTTTTATTTATAGAATCGAGTAGCAAGGAGTGCAGTCAAGTGTTAGACGAAGATAGTAGCCAGCAGTTAGAAGCAGAGTTAAAGTAAGAGGTTATTGAGCATACCAGGCAAGTACCCTAACTTCACTTATTGTTCAAGTGACGTTTATTTCGCATCATATTATGCAATTATTTATATCATCACATATCATTCAAGTGGTATTGACTCTGAATTTATCCTTTCAATTTCTTTACTATTCTAAGTTCAGAATAGTTAAATATTTTTACATTTTGCTACAACTTACTCTATACGGCAAATCTTTGAATTGAGATTAGCGAATAACTAATTGTTCTGGTTATTTCGCCATTGGTTGTTGAGAAAACTCCGGACCATGAGAAATGGGGAGTTATGTGGTTAAGGATGTCATTTGATTCGACTCCTTTGGCGGAAAATTGTTTTTATGGGTTGGATGGTTGCGTAAGAGGCCGTGGCGGCGGTCCAGTGTGAGCTATGTGTTATACAGGATATAACACCTTGCTAGGCCAATATGTGCCTTGGGTACCTTTTGTTTAGTTGGATATGCTTCGGCATACCGGTGTTGCTCCGCGGCTGATCACCGGCGGAAACACACCGTCGTTCGAGGATTCCAGTCCCAAAACATAATATATTGCAAATGTTGTTTATTATCAAATTTTTATCAGTTTTGATACTGTTCAGTTAGCGTAGTTGGTTTTGTTCATCAGATATACTGTTGTTATTCCAAATCATAAGCTATTTATTACTTGCTGAGCATTTCTTTCGCTCATACTTGGTTCATATCTTGACTCTTTCAGCTAGACCAGAGCAAGCTTAAGTTCCAGGTCTGACCAGAGGTTATGTGCTTGTAAATAGTTGGTGTGTTTCCAGGTAGACAGTTTGGGACGCTTAATTAGTCTAGAGGTTTGTAATAAAATTTGAATAAGTTGTAAAATTAGTTAGACTATGGTTTGTAATAACATTTGATTTGTATTAGTGCCTGTTCCATACTATAACCTGTGATCGATCCAGTGTAGGTAAAGGGGTCATATTTATTATATTATTCCGTTGTGATTATTTTATTTTGGTTTATTGGCGAGTGACCCCCAAATCTAGACCCCGGGTTTGGAGGGCGTCACAGGTTGGTATCAGAGCTACAGGTTATGGTCACTGAAACAGGCTTAGGATTGTCATAGATGAGTCATAGGAAGATCACATAATATAGGCGCGTGTAGTTTAGCTTTTATAGGATTAAATTTAGGTTATTGGGTTAAGTTGTAGTTAAATTGTTTAGGTTTCATGTTTTGTGTTTAGCTTTAGGCCTTGTGTTATTGCCGCTATTTTGTTGATTTAGTTAAGATTTCGAGCAAGGATTTAAAAGGGTTGGATAATTCGGAGTAATTTTCTTTGTGTTATTATTCTTGAGATAATAAGCAGGATTATGTGATAATCATGTCGCTTGTGTTAATATGGTAGCAAGTTTATGATATTCAGGGAAGAGATACTGTTTGCGAATTTTGATATGCGAAGGAATTGCTACATATTTGACACAATGCTTGACAGATTATTATATATGTTGCTTGTTTCTTACCAGAATAATGGCACCAAAGAGAAGGAATAATTCAGGAGAGGGTAATACCGAGAGCCGTACAGATCCAGCGATTATCCAGATGTTGGGACTGATGCAGCAGCAGATGTTTCATCTTACACAGTAGCAACAACAACAGCAACAGCAACAGCAGCAACAAGCAGCACCACCTGCAGTGACTTTTAAGCAGTTTCAAGCAGTGAAGCCACCTGAGTTCAAGGGAAGTGCTGATCCTGTGGAAGCCAATGCATGGCTTAAGGAAATGGAAAAGGCTTTTGAATTGGTCGGAGCAGGAGCTGAGCAGAAGACCAAGTTTGCAAGTTACTTTCTGAAGGGTGAGGCGAACTATTGGTGGGAATCCGCGCGAGCATTGGAAGGAGGTGAGTTTATAACTTGGGAGAGATTCACAGAGCTGTTTCTAGAGAAGTATTTTCCGAGGTATATGAAGAATCAAATGGAGATCCAATTCTTGAACTTGACCCAGGGAGATCTTACTGTAGCTGAGTACGAAGCTAAGTTTACTGAATTAGCGAGGTTCGTGCCAGACCAGGTTGATACGGATGAAAAGAAAGCAAGAAGGTTTGAACAGGGATTGAGATTTTGGATTCAGAATAGGGTGGCCATGTTTGAATTGACTTCATATGTGGCAGTGGTGCAGAAAGCAATGGTGATTGAAAGTAAGAGTGATATGTATCAAAAAGGGAAGGATGGGAAGAAAAGGAAAATAGAAACCTCAGGGGGAGGCCAGCAACAAGGTAACTTCCAGGGCCGTTTCAATAAAAGGCCAGAGTTTCAGAATAATAAGAGTGTGGGATTTAAGAAACCACAGCCAGGAAATGGGAACCGTTTTCAGAATTCAAATCAGCAGAGACCCAATCGTCCACCTGCGTCAGAGTGCAAATTTTGTGGTAGAAGGCATTTTGGGATTTGTAAGGCTAATATGTTGTGTTATAAGTGCAATCAGAAGGGACACTATTCTAATGAGTGTCGAAGTCAGACTACAGCTCAGAGATCAGGGACAGTGTGCTTTAAATGTGGAAAGATGGGGCATATTGCCAGGGACTGCCAGACAACTGAACCAACTGCTAATGTGCCAAGGATTGAAGGACCACCAGCAAAGGACCAGCCAAAGGCTAGGACATTCAATATGACTATGAAGGATGCTATTCAGAGTTCAGACGTGGTGGCAGGTACGCTTCCAGTCAACTCCATAGATGTTAAAGTTTTATTTGATTCTGGAGCTACAAGATCATTTATTTCTCAAAGTTTTGTCGATAAACTGCATTGCGAAGTTAAGTTGTTAGAACAAGCGTTGATGATAGAGTTAGCTAATAAGGATCAAGTTTCCGTCGACCGAGTGTGCCCGAGGTGCGATATTGAAATAGGAGGACATCATTTTTATGCCAACTTGATACCTTTTAAGTTGGGAGAATTTGATGTTATTTTAGGAATGGATTGGTTGTCAGAAAATAACGCTCAGATTGATTGTAAGAATAGGAAAGTGAGACTTCAGACCTTGGGTAGTAAGAAGAAGGTGATATTTTGAGGAAATAGGCAAGAGAAGAAGTTCTTAGCGATCGCTCAAGTGAAAAAGTTATTGCGTCAGAATTGTGAAGCATATTTGGCCCATGTGGTAGACACCAGTAAAGAAGTTCCAGCACTAGAAGCGATTCCAGTTGTCAACGAATTTTCAGATGTTTTCCCAGATGATCTACCAGGATTACCTCCCGACAGAGAAATTGAATTTGCGATTGATCTAGCACCCGGAACAGAACCAGTTTCTAAAGCCCCGTACCGGATGGCACCAGTGGAGATGAAAGAATTGGCATCTCAGCTGCAAGATCTTTTGAAGAAAGGAGTTATAAAACCCAGTGTATCCCTATGGGGCGCACCAGTACTGTTTTTCAAGAAGAAAGACGGGAGTATGCGACTGTGTATTGACTATCGAGAATTAAACAAGCTGACCATTAAGAACAAGTACCCGTTACCGAGGATCGATGATTTGTTTGACCAATTGCGAAGCGCTGTATGGTTCTCTAAAATTGATTTAAGATCCGGATATCATCAACTGAAGATCAAGCCTGAAGACATTCCGAAGACCGCATTTAGAACCAGATATGGGCATTATGAGTTTCTAGTGATGGCATTTGGATTAACCAACGCACCAGCAACTTTCATGGATCTGATGAATCGAGTATTTAAGAAGTATTTGGATAAATTCGTGATCGTGTTTATAGACGACATCTTGATCTATTCTAAAACAGAAGAGGAGCATGCAGAGCATTTGGGGATAGTTCTGGAAATACTGCGACGGGAGAAATTGTATGCAAAGTTCTCCAAGTGTGAATTTTGGTTAAAAGAAGTACGATTTCTTGGGCACGTGATTAGCAATAAAGGAGTGGAAGTGGATCCAGCAAAGGTTGAAGCCATAATCAACTGGGAGAGGCCAAAAACACCAATAGAAGTAAGAAGTTTCATGGGATTAGCAGGTTACTACAGAAGATTTGTGCAGGATTTCGCCAAGATAGCTATGCCATTGACAAAGCTCACCAGGAAAAATCAGAAATTTGAATGGGAGGAGAAGTGCGAAGAAAGTTTCCAGGAATTAAAGAATAGATTAGTATCTTCTCCAGTACTAGTCTTGCCAGATGAACAAGGAAATTTTGTGATCTACAGTGACGCGTCGTATAAAGGATTGGGATGTGTTTTGATGCAGCATGACAAGGTAATAGCCTATGCTTCAAGACAGTTGAAACCACATGAAGAAAAGTATCCAACGCATGATCTAGAATTGGCAGCTATAGTGTTTGCATTGAAGATATGGAGGCATTATCTTTATGGGGAAAAGTGTGAGATCTACACGGACCACAAGAGTTTAAAGTATATCTTCACCCAGAAGGAATTGAACATGAGGCAGAGAAGATGGCTAGAATTGATCAAGGATTATGACTGTACTATTAACTATCATCCAGGCAAAGCAAATGTGGTGGCCGACGCTCTGAGCAGAAAAGAAAGGTTAAATATGATAATTTCATCAGAGGAATTGATCAAGGAATTTGAGAAACTAGAAATAGAGGTCAGTATTCCAAGTATGTCTACAGAGATATTGTGTGCAATGTCTTTTCAACCAGAACTATTAGAGAAAATAAGAAGATGTCAGGAAGAAGTAATGAGCCATGAACGAGACAGTTTGACAGGAGAAGAAATAGGGAGTCAAAAGGATGATAAAGGGATATTACGATTTTCTTCCAGAATATGGATACCCAACATAGCCGAGCTGAAAGATGAAATTCTTCGAGACGCTCACAACTCTAGATACTCAATTCATCCCGGGAGTACGAAGATGTATAGAGATTTAAGAGAAAACTTTTGGTGGCCAAGCATGAAGAAAGAAATTGTAGAATGGGTAAGTAAGTGTTACACTTGCCAGCGAGTCAAAGCGGAACATCAAAGGCCCAGTGGACTGATACAACCATTGGACATTCCAGAATGGAAATGGGAGCATATCGCGATGGATTTCGTAGTTGGATTACCGAGGACCAGGGCGAATCATGATGCTATTTAGGTTATTATCGACAGATTGACAAAGTCGGCGCATTTTCTTCCTATCAACGAGAGATTCTCAATGGATAAATTGGTACGGTTATATCTTAAAGAAATTGTGACAAGACACGGAGTTCCAGTATCCATAGTTTCAGACAGAGATCCTCGATTTAATTCAAGATTTTGGAGAAGTTTTCAAGATTTTCTCGGAACGAAGCTGAACATGAGTACCGCGTATCATCCGCAGACAGACGGTCAAAGTGAAAGGACGATTCAGACTATTGAAGATATGCTAAGGGTATGTGCACTAGATTTTGAAGGTAGTTGGGATGAGCATTTGCCATTAGTTGAATTCTCCTACAACAACAGCTATCATGCCAGCATTGGAATGCCGCCTTATGAAGCCTTGTACGGGAGAAGATGTAGATCTCCAATATGTTGGGAAGAAGTTGGTGAGAGAAAGATTTTGGGTCCAGAATTGATCCAGCAGACAAAGGAGAAAATAGAACTCATTCGGAAAAGATTAACAGCAGCTCAAGATCGTCAACGTAAATATGCTGATCCTGTCAGAAAGGATATGGAATTTGAAGTTGGTGAAGCAGTGCTATTAAAAGTTTCTCCTTGGAAAGGTTTATCAAGATTTAGGAAGAAAGGAAAACTAAGTCCGCGTTATGTTGGCCCTTTTGAGATTTTGAGGCGTGTGGGAAAAGTTGCGTACGAATTAGCGTTACCACCTCACATGCAACATATTCACAATGTGTTCCATGTGTCAATGTTGAAGCGTTATTTGCCTGATTCGAACCATGTGATAGAATACGAGCCAATCGAGATCCAACCAGATTTATCTTTTGTAGAGCAACCAGTACAGATTTTAGATAAGAAAGAAAGAGTACTTAGGAATAAGTCTGTATCTTTAGTGCGAGTCTTGTGGAGGAATCCCAAGGTTGAAGAGTCGACTTGGGAATTGAAAAGCGAAATGCGATCCAAGTATCCTCATTTATTTTCCTAGGCTGATTCTGGGGACAGAATCCTGTTAAGGGGGGTAGATTGTAATATCCCATATATTTTCAAATATTATTATTATTATTCGGAATTGTTTATGTGATTTTATGTGAATTTTTGATGAATTATCTGAAAAGTAGAATAGATATCTGAATGTTTATATGTGACATTATTTGAATATTTGAATTTTTATATGTCCAGAATAAAATATAGATAATTGTGGTATTTTTCTGGTAATTTTTGGAGTGTTATATGATTTTATAATAATTTATGAATTATTAATTATTTTCAGAATAATTATAAAATTATTTTATAAAGCCGGGAATCTTCCAACTTCAACCGTTTTGCGTTTTTACAACCCGAAACTCTTCCGAAAACACCTTCCTAACCTAATCTGGTAATTCCGGACATTTTCCGTGTTTTGACTTTTTCGATCCGGATTACGGTTTGACCCGTGCGCGGCCCGGCGCAATATTTTCGATACGATAGTTATTTCGGTAATCAATAAAACCCGTAATCTCGAAAGACGGGATATTTTTACGTTATTTTCGTATATGGTGTTTTATAAAAAGCCCGGTTTTGATAATTATCCAATTCTGGTATTGAATTGTATCGTTTTTACAGTTACTTAGCGGCTAAGCAACTAATTTAACGATCCAAAACGATCCAGAACGATCCAATATTCCATAAATATAAATAGCCTATTTCTTATTTCGTTTATTTCATTTATTCATTTGCAACCAGTTAAAATACCGTAAATACAGAGAAAAACCCGAGAAATCGATACGTTCCCGAGAATCAAACACACGAACGAAGGCGTTATCGAACTCCGATTCGGGCGTGCAGCATATCAAAACGAAGCTCTCGAAATCTTCTGAATCAATCATCAGTTTCTGCCCAGAAATCACAGTAATTTTCTTATTTAATTATTTATATTCGAATTATTTGATAATTAAATTATGAAAATTTGTTCTTGATGTTGTTGATGTGATTTGATGCTTCCATGTTGTAGAGCATATTTTTCTGGTCAATTTGGTATATTATACTTCAAAAATAGGGTTCAGTATCATATAGAAATTAAGGTTTGATTTTCTGAAAATTCTTTGAATATGTGTTCTTGGTGTTCTTGAAAAGTTCTGAGAATCAAACCCAAATTTGAGGGTGATGCAGACTTCAGAATTTAAAGTATGAGTAACCAAAATGTTCAGATTTTCATGTTCTTTCTATTTATGCCCTCAAATCATTCAAACGACTAGTGATTTGTAAATTTGTAATTTAGGGTTTATTCCCCCGAATTAGGGGTTTCTTATTGGCTGATTGTTGGATTGTTTTGATGGTACCAATAGATTCAGTAGGTTTTTTACAGTCGATTTATGTATAAAAGTTTATTGTTTGATTGCGGAATCACGTAAATCGAGTTGGTCGGAGTTGGTGTTCGTGGTAACCGGTTTTAATGGAGTTTTTAACCGGAATCGATGAAACCGGAATGATCGATCAGTGTTATTGCTATATCTGAATTGCTGGGTTATGTGCGAGTGTTTTGCAACATGAATCGAGGGCAACAGACGGGGTCTTGGTCCTCGTCGGAGTCTGCCGGAACCGCGCCGATGGCGGCCGGATTCTGGGAAGAACCACCGGTGTTCTTCGTGACCCGGTTGGTTCTTTTCGACCCGGAACTTCGACCCGCCATGACCCGGTTTCGATCCAGATTTCCCCAATTCTATTTTCCAAATTATGTTTCTGAAAATTCAGTTTTAAAATAATTCAAAAATCCTATTTTAATTTCTAAAAAAATTCATTTTGTTTTGAAAATTCATGATTTTAATTCTGAAAATTTATTTTTTTTATTCAAAATAAATCCAAATTATTTAGTTAATTAATTTTAGTTAATAATTAATTATTTAATTAGTCAATTAATTTAAATATTAATTGATTAATTAATTTAATTAGTTATTAATTAATTTTAATTGATTATTTAATTAGATTTAATTATTTATTATTAATTTAAAAATTCCGAAAATAGTTTTGAGCTTTAAAATATTATTTTAAATTATTTTCCCGGCTCGATAATTTTTATAAAATTATTTTCGAGTATTCGAGCCCTATTATTTAATTATTAAATGATTTGGAGACCCGTTTTATTCCGAAAAATGTTCAAAAATTCATAATAAATCAACCGTTTGTCCGTTTAATACGAAACGAACGTGTACAAACTCAGAAAAATATTGCGCTTCCAATAAAAATACTTTTAAGACCTAATTTCTTTTGTATTGCAATGTCATTTGATTTATGTACCAGCTTGAGTCGGTATTTGATCGATAAATGCTAATATTGACCTGATTTTCATTCTTAACGCACTGAGGCGTGTCTTGTAATGATCTTACGTATGTGTTACATGTAATATGTGATTATGTGTTATACAAATGTCTTGATTATGTGTTATGTGATAAGTATGCTATCTGTTTACAGTTTATTATGCCATGCTTAGTTATAAACGGTCGGGTAGATGTCAAGACGTAGAGTTACGTCGATTGAGTTTAGTTCTGTCACTTAGATAGTCCTTTTATTTATAGAATCGAGTAGCAAGGAGTGCAGTCAAGTGTTAGACGAAGATAGTAGCCAGCAGTTAGAAGCAGAGTTAAAGTAAGAGGTTATTGAGCATACCAGGAAAGTACCCTAACTTCACTTATTGTTCAAGTGACGTTTATTTCGCATCATATTATGCAATTATTTATATCATCACATATCATTCAAGTGGTATTGACTCTGAATTTATCCTTTCAATTTCTTTACTATTCTAAGTTCAGAATAGTTAAATATTTTTACATTTTGCTACAACTTACTCTATACGACAAAGCTTTGAATTGAGATTAGCGAATAACTAATTGTTCTGGTTATTTCGCCATTGGTTGTTGAGAAAACTCCGGACCATGAGAAATGGGGAGTTATGTGGTTAAGGATGTCATTTGATTCGACTCCTTTGGCGGAAAATTGTTTTTATGGGTTGGATGGTTGCGTAAGAGGCCGTGGCGGCAGTCCAGTGTGAGCTATGTATTATACAGGATATAACACCTTGCTAGGCCAATATGTGCCTTGGGTACCTTTTGTTTAGTTGGATATGCTTCGGCATACCGGTGTTGCTCCGAGGCTGATCACCGGCGGCAACACACCGTCGTTCGAGGATTCCAGTCCCAAAATATAATATATTGCAAATGTTGTTTATTATCAAATTTTTATCAGTTTTGATACTGTTCAGTTAGCGTAGTTGGTTTTGTTCATCAGATATACTGTTGTTATTCCAAATCATAAGCTATTTATTACTTGCTGAGCATTTCTTTCGCTCATACTTGGTTCATATCTTGACTCTTTCAGCTAGACCAGAGCAAGCTTAAGTTCCAGGTCTGACCAGAGGTTATGTGCTTGTAAATAGTTGGTGTGTTTCCAGGTAGACAGTTTGGGACGCTTAATTAGTCTAGAGGTTTGTAATAAAATTTGAATAAGTTGTAAAATTAATTAGACTATGGTTTATAATAACATTTGATTTGTATTAGTGCCTTTTCCATACTATAACCTGTGATCGATCAGTGTAGGTAAAGGGGGCATATTTATTATATTATTCCGCTGTGATTATTTTATTTTGGTTTATTGGCGAGTGACCCCCAAATCTAGACCCCGGGTTTGGAGGGCGTCACAATTATCTTATATGGAGAAAAGTGGAGATCTATACGGATCATAGAGTTTAAAATATATTTTTACTAGAAGGAGTGAATATGAGGCAAAAACCGGTGGGTTATAATTGATCAAAGTTTATGACTATACGGATAATGTATCACCCCAGAAAAAGCGAATTTGGTAGCAGAATGCTTTTAAGCCGCACCCCAAATACAGCACTTGAATATTGTAACTTCATCAGAGGAATTGATCACAGAATCTTGAGGAAGTTGGAAATAAGTGCAGAGATTCCAGAATTAAGTGCAAGAGAGTCATGTATGCCAATGTTCAAGGGCTGAAAAAGGAATATATCGTTTGTTAACTCCCCTATTTGGATACCAAACATAGTGGAGCTAAAGCATGAGATTTGCACGAAGCGCATAACTCCATATTCTCAATTTACCCTGGGAAGTACATAGATGTACAAGGACTTAAGAAGAACTATTGGTGGCCAAACATGAAAAAGAAAATCGTGGAATGGATAAGAATGCTATACATGCCAAAGAGTAAAAGCGGAAAACATCAGTGACGGTGGATTGCTTCAACCACTGGATCTACCTGAATGGAAATAGGAGCATATCGTGATGGATTTTATGGTAGGATTGCCAAAGACCAAGTCTAATCATGATGCGATTTGGGTGATAGTCGATCGAATGACAAAATAACACATTTCTTGCCTATCAACGAAAGATTTTTATGGAAAATTTGGTCAAAATGTATTTGGATGAGATCGTGATGCGTCATGGAGTTCCAGTGTCTATCGTGCCCGATAGATATTCGAGATTTAACTCGAGGTTTTTGGCAAAAATTTCATGATCATTTGGGAACGAAATTGAAAATGAGCACGGCGTATCAGCCGAAGACTGGCGGACAAAGTGAAAGGATAATTCAAACGATCGAGGATATGTTAAGAACTTGTACACTGGATTTCAATGGAAATTGGGATGATCATTTGTTGTCATTCATTTAATTTCCTACCAACAAATATATCACGTGAGTATTGGCATGCCGCCCTATGAAGCGTTGTATGGAAGAAAATGCAGATCCCCAACATATTAGGACGAGGTTGGTGAGCGCAAACTAATTGGCCCTGAGCTAGTTCAACAAATGAAAGAGAAAGTGGAAGTGATTCATAAAAGGGCTGATTGCTACTCAAGATCGACAAAAAAATGCGGAATCAAGGTCGGAAATATTTGCAATTCGAGCCCGGAGACAAAGTGTTGTTGTTAAAGATATCTTCGTGGAAAGGGTTATCCAGATTTGGGAAGAAAGGAAAGTTCAGTCCTAGGTATATTAGACCATTCGAAGTACTTAAACAAGTCGGGAAAGATTATGAGTTAGCGTTACCTCCACAGTGCAACATCTTCATAATGTGTTTCACGGTTCTCTTCTAAAGAAATATAATGCTGATGCAAGCCATGTGATCGAATTAGAACCCGTGGAAATACAACAAGATTTGTTACGTGGAATAACCAGTGCGAATCTTGGATCGTAAAGATAAAGCGCTTAGAAATAAAGTTGTACCTCTGGTTAGAGTGTTGTGGGAGAAATCCTAAAGTAGAGAAGTTAACTTGGGAATTAGAGAGTGAAATGCAAGAAAAAGTATCCCCATCTATTTTCTAAGACTAGATTCTGGGGATAGAATCCTTTTAAGGGGGTAGATTGTAGCGACTAGTAATTTCGCGACGTGATTAAGTGAATAAAGTATAATTTTTGTTATAATTATAAATTAGGTGATTAAATAAAGGTTAAATGATTTTCTGGTTAATTGTCTTTCTTGTATATTGTAACTGGGAACAAAAATGATCCGTTCCGGTTTGATGAGTCAGCTTAGGGGATAAGTTGTGTGTTGCGGCAGTCAGGTGAAACGGAACATGTTTCAAAACTGATTAATGTTTAAATGTGAACTATATGTTATGTATGAAATAGGAATGTTACGTGATTATTACATTCCAGAAGTAGTGTTAGTTGATATAAAGAGAATGATGTGAGAGTAGTTGAAAACGCTCAGCGTCGGGCTGTCGGACAGGACGCGACCCGTTATGCGAAAAGTGAATATGATATAAAAAGGGAAAATTCTTATGATTGAATGTCTTAGAGATGAGCATGATATTTGAATACTTGTTATTGCTTAAAAATGTGCTTGATTATGTGCTTTGGTTGATTTTTAAATGATTTAAGAGATTATTGATTTAAAATAAGGTTTATTGAAAACCTTTATATATTTTTATAAAATTATCCGAGTATGGTCAAGACATGAAATTTATTTTTTTTATCTTTGAAATAGTCTTAGAGACTTTCTAAAAAGATAGATGAAATTATTTGGTGATCGGTGATTTTAAAATGATTTGGTCGAGTTATTATTTATTTGAGCGCAATCTTGTAAAATCCGTATCATTTTAATGAACCGTACGGTCAAAAATTATTTTAAAAAATATGGTTGGAAAGATAATTTCGAGATCTATACTTTAAAATTGATATTCCTTCCATTTTCATCTTTTCTGAGAGAGCTATATAATATTCAAATTCGGTTTTGATTAAGAATAGAAAGAAAAAGAGAATAAAGAAGAAAGATTGCTGCTAATTACTAAAATACCCATGCCCTTATTATATAATCACACCTCCCCCCTTTATTTTTCTTTCTTCGCCTTACTCTCTTTCTTCTCTCACATTCTCTCATCTCTCTTTTCTCTCTCTCACTCCGAGCTCTCTCTCTCTTTCTCTCGGTACAACCTCCCCCCATTGATTTCTATGGATTCTTCGTAAAATCCTTTCTTATTCCATATATATACTTAAATCATGTGCATGTGTGTGTAGGTTTTGCATGCGTGTGTGTGTGTGTTGTGTTCGGTGTTGAGCCGATAGCTCAACTCTTGATTCCTTTTAAATATTCGACTTGAGAGTATTATTTGTGATGATTATGAGGCATGTATTTGTGCTGGTTTTTTGATTGAATCGGAGGTTTTAAGGTTGGAAACCCCGAATGGGTCGGGCACTACCGTGAAGCCACCACCACCCCCGGTGATGAACTCCGGGAACCGGTGGTGAGTAATGATCTATAAACTGCACTCTAGAATACTGAAACTCGATTTTTGATAGTTAATGTGGTGTTTCTATAAAAACCGAATGGATTCTTGATTTTAAAAAGAATTAAGTTGATTTATGGATGATAAATGACTTGTTAATGATGTTTTTAGAACTTGTGTTGATTATATTGATTGTGAAACTTAATTTGATAGATGCATGTGATGATATATTTAAGTACAAATTTGGTTAGTTTTTGTTCAAAAGAAAGTGATACTAAGGATCGATCTTGCTAAATTTGATTAAAATAAGTTAATGGTGAAATTGTCTTTGCATGTTGTTGTATTT